>NC_065406.1:17336544-18034044 GCF_024362695.1 Pectinophora gossypiella | reverse complement strand
GTTTGGATTACGTTAGGTTTGGGTTTTGTTAGGTTTGGGTTTAGTTAGGTTTGGGTTTTGTTAAGTTTGGGTTTTGTTAGGTTTGGGTTTTGTTAGGTTTGGGTTTTGTTAGGTTTGGGTTTTGTTAGGTTTTGGTTTTGTTAGGTTTAGGTTTTGTTAGGTTTGGATTTTGTTAGGTTTGGGTTTTGTTAGGTTTGGGTTTTGTTAGGTTTGGGTTTTGTTAGGTTTGGGTTTTGTTAGGTTTGGGTTTTGTTAGGTTTGGATTTTGTTAGGTTTGGGTTTTGTTAGGTTTGGATTTTGTTAGGTTTGGGTTTTAGTTAGGTTTGGGTTTTAGTTAGGTTTGGGTTTTAGTTAGGTTTGGGTTTTGTTAGGTTTGGATCTTGTTAAGTTTGGGTCTTGTTCGGTTTGGGTTTTGTTAGGTTTGGGTTTTTTTTAGGTTTGGATCTTGTTCGGTTTGGGTTTTGTTAGGTTTGGGTTTTGTTAGGTTTGGGTTTTGTTAGGTTTGGGTTTTGTTAGGTTTGGGTTTAGTTAGGTTTGGGTTTAGTTAGGTTTGGGTTTTGTTAGGTTTGGGCTTTGTTGGGTTTGGGTTTTGTTAGGTTTGGGTTTTGTTAGGTTTGGGTTTTGTTAGGTTTGGGTTTCGTTAGGTTTGGGTTTTGTTAGGTTTGGGTTTTGTTAGGTTTGGGTTTTGTTAGGTTTGGGTTTTGTTAGGTTTGGGTTTTGTTAGGTTTGGATTTTGTTAGGTTTGGGTTTTGTTAGGTTTGGATTTTGTTAGGTTTGGGTTTTAGTTAGGTTTGGGTTTTAGTTAGGTTTGGGTTTTAGTTAGGTTTGGGTTTTGTTAGGTTTGGATCTTGTTAAGTTTGGGTCTTGTTCGGTTTGGGTTTTGTTAGGTTTGGGTTTTTTTTAGGTTTGGATCTTGTTAGGTTTGGGTTTTGTTAGGTTTGGGTTTTGTTAGGTTTGGGTTTTGTTAGGTTTGGGTTTAGTTAGGTTTGGGTTTAGTTAGGTTTGGGTTTTGTTAGGTTTGGGTTTTGTTAGGTTTGGGTTTTGTTAGGTTTGGGTTTTGTTAGGTTTGGGTTTTGTTAGGTTTGGGTTTTGTTAGGTTTGGGTTTTGTTAGGTTTGGGTTTTGTTAGGTTTGGATTTTGTTAGGTTTGGGTTTTATTAGGTTTTGGTTTTGTTAGGTTTGGGTTTTGTTAGGTTTGGGTTTTGTTAGGTTTGGGTTTTGTTAGGTTTGGGTTTTGTTAGGTTTGGGTTTTGTTAGGTTTGGGTTTTGTTAGGTTTGGGTTTTGTTAGGTTTGGGTTTTGTTAGGTTTGGGTTTTGTTGGGTTTGGGTTTTGTTAGGTTTGGGTTTTGTTAGGTTTGGGTTTTGTTAGGTTTGGGTTTCGTTAGGTTTGGGTTTTATTAGGTTTGGATTTTGTTAGGTTTGGGTTTTGATAGGTTTGAGTTTTGTTAGGTTTGGATTTTGTTAGGTTTGGGCTTTGTTAGTTGTGGGTTTTTTTTAGGTTAGGTTTGCGTTAGCTTTGGTTTTTAATAGGTTTGGTGCTGCTTTAGGTATTGGTTGAGGTAGCTTTTCATGTTATTTGCTGGTGGTTCGTTCGTCTTTATTTTATTTAGGCTTATTTTTTCGGGTTTTTTTTTTATTAGTCTGAGCGAGGAATATTCGTTTATTCCAGTCTAAGGCAACAAAACATTGGAGATGTATACTAATTTTATTGCATTATATGGTAGCCCTGGTCTCCCCGAAAATTTTAAGACCACTCCCGTGCCTCTAGGACGCCGGGAACGCAAAAATTTTGCCCTCCCACCCAACCTGTTGCGATTTGTTAGGTAGACGAAGTCACATATATTCATACGGAAAAAACGTCGTACAAATTGTAGGTTGTAGTATGATCAAAGTAAATAAATACAAATGGAATCCCATTAATGTTTTGTCAAATTCTATCGCCGATGAAAAAAAATCAAAATGGCGGAAAAACAATATGGCCGCCATACAATGAAGTGGGTGGGGCAGTTTCTTTCTAATACAGGACACGCAAACTCAAGTTTCTACCTATATATAATTTTGATCAGAATAGTAATGTGTGGAAGATGTAAATGTGTCTGAGTGTAGTGAAGTGGAAACTATAAAAATCCAAAATCAAATAAAGGAAATATGTTTGGAGCAAAATACTAAGGATCTATGACCTTTCTTCTGTTTCCTATGTTGGTTATTGAAAAGTTTTTTTTTTGATAAATAGCAATTATAGGTTTTGTACCATTATATTTTATTATTTTATTCACCACTTCTACCGCTGAATGTAATACGGCATTTTACTTTTTGACTTATTTCAGAACTTTACCTATAAATTCAGTAACAATGAGTACGACCTTTGACCACTTTCATTGATGACGTCACAGGCCAGCATTTCTGTACAAACTCCAAAGAAAACTTTCGTTTTCACGTTTCGTGAAAAGTATTAAACAACAATGAAAATCAATTTTATTTTACAAAAGATAAAATAATCAAAATCATACCTGTCGCTGGCAAGTTAGAAGTGAAACCCTTCACACTATAATTTACTTTTTGTTCCATACTTTTGCCACGGAAAACTCTACTTGCTATCAACTCAAAATCATGGTTACCTTCTCTTAAAATTTTCGTTACGATCGATGTCACGAACACCGTGTAGTTGATAATTGGGGTCCACGCGGACGGAGTCCCGGACACCTAGTCCCGCTGGTCAGTACCACTTTAGCTGCAGTCACTTGAGTCGCTACATTTGATGTTTATTTCTGGATTTAACTTAAAATAATTGAAACTATTTATATATTATATTGAAAAATATTTATTAATATTAAGTATTATAATTACATTGAAAAATTTCAAAAATCACCCGAGAAAAATCACAAGTCGTAAGTGCTCTGGTAGAAAAAATAATTATAGTACACACACTACGTTACATCACAACATGTCAATCACTACGGACGAACAGCTAGGAGACCGTGAGCGGAAGGAGCTACGAGCGCCGCCCGCGCCGACCTCGCCCTGAGGCACGGGGTCGGCGCCGGCCGCGCGGACACGAGAGTCGACTACCAAAATTATTGTCGATCGAAAATCCTAAAGGGAGGGAACACGAGGAGCGACGATGGGAGTGACTAATCGAACGAGGCCGCGGCGTCCGGGTCGGGGCGAGTGCGGTAGCGCGGCGGGCGCGCGGGCGGCGCGGGCGGCGCGGGGGCGCCGGGGGGGTCGGGGGACGCGGCCCGGGCCGCCGCCAGCGCCTCGCCGCGCTCCAGCGACCACTGCCGCCGCAGCACGCGGCCGCCGCCGCCGCCGCCCAGGCACCTGCGGAGGGACAGCGTCAGGCGCGACAGCCGACCGAGCGGTCGGCGCGAGCGCCGCGTGAGTGCGCGCGGAGTGTACCTGTATCGCGAGTACGGCGCGGCGGGCGGCGAGCTGTCGGCCGAGACGGCGCCCGAGCGCTGCCATGCTGTCCGGTTGCGTGCAAAAAATAAGGTGGACTGTCTATAATAAAAAGTTGTTATTATCGATCCATTTTAATACCATATTGAACTTTCATTCTATCTGCAGACATGTAAAGGCTTGTATGGACGTACAGTGTGTACATGAGAATGTCTCACCATATTTGTTGTGCAGTGGCGCAGCGCATGGCTCGGGCACCGTCTCGGGCGGCGACGCGGGCGCCGGTACCGGCTCCGCCTCACTTTCCGCGTCGCCCTCCGCCTCGTGCTCGAGCAGAGCCTCCTCCGATCTGCTCGACGTCACGTTATAATGATTAGCTACAAATAATTACGTGTACCTGACATTTCTCGTTGAGCATTATATGAAAGCAGGTAAAATGGATCTAGCATATAACATAATAAAAAGTTTAAATAGGAAGAAAAAGACAAGAAGTACAGCAATACTAGATGAAGATGGAAAGATTTTGATTGATAATGAGGATATAGCTAACAGATGGAAGAGATACATAGAAGGATTATATCAGGGAGATGGACTAACTGAGGACGATATAGAGGATGAACAAGAGGTGGAAGAGGATGATCGTGGCCCGGACATCTTGAGAGAGAAATTTCATAAAGCTTTAAACAGTTTAAAAAATAAGGAAGGAAAGAGAGGAAGGGGAAGACCAAGAAGAGCTTACATGGAACAGATTAAAAAAAAGGTTAACGTCGTGTCTTATAGGAAAGTCAAGGAATTGGCCTTTGATAGACTGGAATGGAAAATGCTACACCGACAAGAGCGTGGCTCTTAAATTGATGATGATGACCTGACATTTCAAACGTGTGTTTGGAGTACTAAATATACGGCGGCGGAAACTGAGAACACTCACGGCAGCGGCGGCGGCGTCGGGAGCGGCTTCTCGAAGCCGTCCTTGCCGAGCAGCCAGTAGGTGTGCATGACGCCCTTGCCCTTGATCTGTGTGAGTCCACGCGAGCGCAGCCGGTAGCCTCCGGCCGCCTCCAGCCGCGCCGCCGTCGCCGCCGACACCTGGATGCGCCATGCCGCTCCTGGGGGAGGGGGCGGTCAGTGGGTCAGTACAGTACAGTCAGCCGACACACCCGCAGCGCGGGAGAGTGACGCACACTCACCGGTGGACTCCATGCGCGAGGCTGTGTTGACGGTGTCGCCGAAGAGGCAGTAACGCGGCATAGTGAGGCCCACGACGGCGGCGCAGCAGGGCCCCGAGTGCAGGCCGATGCGCAGGTGCAGCGGCGTGCTGGGCAGGTGCCGGATGCGGAAGGCGCCGGCGAGGTGCAGCAGGTGCAGCGCCATGGTGGCCACGGCCTCGGCGTGGTCGCGCGCTCGCACCGGCAGCCCGCCCACCACCATGTACGCGTCGCCGATAGTCTCCACCTTGTACACGTTGTAGCGCTCGATGGCGGCGTCGAACGTGGTGTACAGGTCGTTGAGCAGCGCCACCACCTGGACGGGCGTGGAGCGCGCCGCCAACGCCGTGAAGCCAACGATGTCGCTGAAGTAGATGGATACCTCCTCGAACTCCTCGGGCTCCACGCGCAGCCCCAGCACCAACCGCTCCGCCACCGACCTGCACACACACGCCCACTGTGGCACACAATTCGCAACACACACACACACCCAGCGACATCCACACACACATACCGCGGCAGCATCCTGTTGAGCAGCTGCTCCGTCTTCTTTTTCTCCATGTCGAGCTGCTCGGTGCGCTCTTTGATCAGCTCCTCCAAGTTGTTGCTGTACTTCTCCAACATCTCGAACATGGAGTCTACTATGTTGATTTTTCTGAAAGGAATATACTTTTTTATTCGCAATGTTATTTCTTTTGTTTCACAGAGCAAAATTGCTACGGCAGGTTTAATTTTTAGAAGAGTATTGCAGTGACCTGCCGCGGTGGAGCAGGCGGAAGATATCGATGAGCGCGTCGCAGTCGGGGCGCATATCGGGCGGCTCGGCCCAACACTGGCGCATGAGGCTGACGGCTTCGGGCGGCGCTGCGCCCATCGACACCGACGGCCGGATCAGCGGCGGCGGACGGCACAGCTTCTCGATGATCTCTGTCACACAAACACACATCAGCACTCGCTTCTCCGTCCTGATCACTACGAGCACCGTCGCGGGCCGTACTCACCTCCGGGCGTGAGCGCCAGCATGCAGTAGGGTTCCCCGCGCACGATGACCTCCTGCATGATGATGGCGAAAGAGAACACGTCGCCGGGCTGCGTGCCACGCGCGGCCGCCCCGGCGCGCAGCAGCTCGGGCGCCGTCCACAGCAGGTCGCGCGCGGCCCGCGGCGGCGGCGCCAGCCCCTGCGCACGCCAGAAGTCGGCCAGGCCGTGGTCGGTGAGGCGCAGCACCCAGCGCGAGTCCACACAGCAGTTGCGCGAGGACAGGCGGCCGTGTACGCGTAGAGGCGACGCGTGCAGGTAGCGCAGCCCCTTCACCAGGTCCGTCAGCAGCGACAGCCGGAAAGTCCAGTCCAGCTTGATGTCATCCGCCATCAGGACGTCCTCCAGCGAGCCGCGCCCGCAGTGGTCCCACACCAGCGCCGGCCGCGTCTCGCACAGGCACCCTGCCGGTACATTCAAAACATGGTCGATCGCTAATTGTTCGATTCTACTTTTCGTTCGATGTCATATTGATCGCTTACCGATAAAGGGGTTGAGGTTTTCGTGGCGCAGGCCGTGTAGCACGAGCAGCACGTCGGTGGACTTGCAGCGCAGCTCCAACGTGGTCACGCCGAAGCCGAGATTCAGTGGCTTGAGGTGGACCGCGTCACCCTGCGGGCCGGAATTCGATTGAGCGAGCTACTCGGACGGAGGCAACGAGACGAAAGAAAAATGAGGGATACCTTGTAGCGCGTGCGGCGGTCGAGGGCCAGGCGGCTGCCGGAGGCGGTGGAGGAGGGCGCGGAGGGCGGCGCCGGCTGCTTCAGCAGGTCGGGGCGCTCAAGCTCGGGGCCGCCGAACTCGTGCAACTGCTGCAGCCAGCAGGACAGCATCGTCTCCATGCCGTCCGGCACGCGGCGCGGCTCCTCGGCCGGGAACGTGAAGTCGGCGGCGGCCAGCACCACGTCCCCGCGGCGGCGGCGGCCGCGGCGCCGGTGGTGCCGGGCCCGCGCCGCGCCCGCCGCCGCACACAGCACGGCGGCGCAGCCCGCGGCGCCCACGGAGCCCCACAGCCACGCGCCGCCCGCGTGCGCCTCGTCGGGCTCGGCGCGAGCCGCCCAGCGCCGCCACGCGTCTGACGCGTTGCCGACAGTCGCCACTACGTGCCAGTCCTCGTCGTCGTCGAGGCGACGCGTCGCGAGCGTCTCGAAGGCGGCTACGGGCCGCCACGCGTCCTCGTCGTCGTCGTCCAGCTGCTCGTACAGGTAGAACTGGCCGCGCGCCGTGTCGACGCCCGTCAGCCGCGCGGCCGCCTCGCGCTCGACGGCCTCGAGGAGCTCGTCGTACGCGTCCTCGACGGCCGGCGGCTGCGGTCGCCGCTCGAGGGGAACGTCGCTCAGGAGCAGTCGCGGCGGTCTGTCTCTCTGCGTCCCCTCGTCGGTCGCGTCGTCGTCCAAGTCGAGCGCGGCGGCGAGGACGGTCACGTCGTCCGACGGGTTTCGTGACGCATTCGGGGACGTGATCGCCGACGTTCGAAGTTTACTCTTATGAAATAAGGAGTCACCGGAAGATGCATCGCCGACATCCGACGAGGCGGACTCCGAGATACCTACATAATTGCGTATATAAGGCGAACGTTCTACATCTAACGTGATATCGCTCATCGGGGAGGCGTCGTCGGCGGTCGCGACGCGCAGAAGCACCACGGCGGTCCGGATCGATCGGAGAGCGAGCCGCACGGCCGGCGAGGCGCACGCGACCACGACTGAAACGGAAAACACAAAAGTAGAAATGTCAGCGAGCCAGGCCGGCGGGCGTCGATCGGCCACCGAGCACGCACCTTGCGGACGGGGAGACACGTCGTCGGGCCGCAGCGGCGCGCGGCGCGCGGCCAGCCCGGCGGCCAGCAGCGCGGCGCGCGCCGCCCGCAGCGACGCGGCGCAGGCGCCGGCGCCCGCGCCCGCGTCCAGCTGCGCGCGGCGCCAGCGCAGGCGGCGCGCCAGGCGCAGCAGCAGCGCGGCGCGCGCGGCGGGCGCGGCGCAGGCGGCGGGCGCGGGCGCGCGCGCGGCCCGCAGCAGCGCGCACGCGGCGCCGCCCGGCCAGCCCGCCGCCGCCGCGCCGCCGCCCGCGCCCAGCGCCGCCAGCAGCGCGCCGCGCACGGCGCCGCGCCAGCCCGGCCCGCAGCTCTCTGCCGGCGACACGGGCGGGTGACAATCGGACCTAGCGACCCGCAGCCAGGGGTGGGGGGAGAATTCACCTTCGTAGGAGAGCAGGCGGTAGCGAGCGAGCGGCGCGGCGCGGCCGGCGGCGGCGGCGTGGCTGCGCAGGCGCGCGTCGGAGAAGGCGGCGGGGTGGGCGCAAGCGGCGCGCAGCACCAGCAGGCCGGCGGGCGGCGCGGCGGGCGGCGGCAGCGGCGCGGGCGCGGCCACGCCCGCGAGCAGCAGCAGCGCCAGCAGCGACGCCAGCTGTGGCGGCAGCGGCGGCGGCAGCGTCGGCGGCGCGGCGAGAGCGCGCATGCCGCCGCGTCAGCTGCCGGCGCCCACGTGGGGGCCCCGCGACATCACGGCGACATTACCCGCGCCTACACCAAAACAACGCTCGTGGTAAATCAATATTTATATTCATCCGTATACTATTACAAACGCTAACTCATGTCAAATATCTAATGGGATGACGTGAACAGAGTCGCAAGTAATCACAAATCGAATGGCTGCCACTTTCGGTACGAAATCCAGCCTTTGCGCATTGATGGACCACCATTTTGGATAGGATCCTTCTGCCGGTTTCACATAGGTTATACCCGAATATGTTGAGGAGGTAGTGCGTCATTTATTTCATTAATTAAATAAGTCCGTAACCGATTGTGAATCTACAACCTACGTAATATTTCATTCATAAGTTGTTGTTAAGGTCGATAAAATGACGTATAGTATTAGTTTTCTTATAATATTGCTGTAGCTAAAAGTCACATTCGACTTTAGTATACTCAACAATTGAGCTGTTATTAAGTTAACTTAGTTGCATCGTTTTATAAGACTTATCTAGTCTTTATATCGCACTCAGGTAAAGCTTCTCAAAAACAGATCTTTGTAGAAGTAATGGTTACTGGTGGAGTCCTTCATGTACCTACTTACGTACGTTCAACAAGATTCCATGATATTAATTATTATTCTGGTGAAATTAAAAAAATTGTGTCTAATGTATTGTAATTAAGTAGGTACGTAATGTTTGTGTATCATTTGCCTCGTGTTATATCGTATTGCGTTAACATATTACTTTAGGTGAGTGTCAGCACCTAAGTAGATACATTATTTATTTATGTTCAATAAAGGTTGTCAATCGAGATTCATTCATAATGTCTAGCAGGGGACGAGCCGCCTGCGAAGTTTGTGGGTCAACCGAGTAAACCGAATCATCGAGAGGGAAGTTCATCCGCACGGAAAACAAATTAAGTTCGTCTCAGAGGATTTCAAATCGCGAGAGATTCAATTTAAATCACGGAATTCGGCGAAGCGAGCTCTCGCATCGGTCGGGCCATCGAAACTTTCAGATGTTGCGCAAAAGAATATAAAACTAGTTCAAGGACGGAACGTAACGAATATGAAATGAAAAGTGTGCAACTTGCAGGAGGAACGCGTCGACTCAGAGGAACACATCGATAAGCGGACGCGAGCACCGCTGAGCGCGCTCGCGGTCGCGCGGGCGGGCGGCGCGGCCGGGCACACTCACGGGCGGCGGGCGGCGGCGCGGCGCCGGCAGCGGGCACATGGGCGGCGGCGCGGGGCGGGCGGCACGCGGGCGGCGGCGCGGGCGGGCGGCACGCGGGCGGGCGGCGGCGCGGGCGGGCGCCGACTGCCGCGCGGCCGCCGCGCACGCGCCCCGCGCCGCCCGCCCCCGCCCCGCCGCCGAGCAGCCTCCCGGCTCCGGGCCAGGCCGCCGCGGGATCAAATTAGCCTCCGGCCTCGTGTCGAACTAGATTTATTGACATGGGATTAGTTGTACCAGTCGCGAGGTGGTCGCGGCTCCTCACGTGTCGGGCCGCGTGCACATGACCTGCACGCTCGACCTCCCCCGCACGGAGCCAATGGGCACCCTTCCTTTAGTCTACATGTTTCTTGGATAATTCGCTGCGGCTCTGCCCGCATCTCACTGATCCTAAGGTACTTTGAAACACCATTAGGCCATACATAAAACTGATACAACGTCACCATGCATAATAATCGGGTAGTATTTAACTGCAAATCAAAAAATCGTTTTTCTACAACATAAAATCTGATTGCGCTGCAAAATGCTTAACTTAACTTTTCAATCGTAGAATAAAGGCCAGGTGATAGTCAGCTACTTGTAAATCGCAAAACAGTACGTAGATAAACTGTCCACAGAAGACATGTTACAAGCGAGTAGGTAGCAGGAAATTATAAATAAAACACGTTGTTGCAGTAAAATAAAATTATTTTGTGTTAACGAAGTGGTTGTGTGATCACTAGCCAGCCTGAGCCACGTGGTTGATGTAACCTACAGAGATGTGAGGTGATGTGACATACGAGTACCTACCTACCTACTAGGGACAGGTTATTATAAATAATATGTAATTAAGAGCAACACGGACCTCCGCGGATCGGAGGCAATTTTATTAATCAGATCAGGTCATACCATTTTGTATATTTTTAGAAAAAAAACGGAGCTGATTTCTAGTTTGATACGTCGTCAGAGTTAAATCTTGGATTGCAGTAGTTGTCTGCTGTATTGATTGCCGTCACGCTATCAGGCTACGGCCGCGAGGTACGGCGTACGTCTGTAGGTCACGAGGGCGGCCAGCCAGTGCTAGTGCGTGGGGTCGGCGGCGTGGTCGGCGCCGGCGGCGAGGTCGGCGCCGGCGGCCAGGCGCAGTATGTGGCCGTGGTCGAGGCGCAGCGCGGCGCGGCCCTCGCTGGAGCGCAGGTCGCGCGCGCCCAGCCGCGCGTAGAAGCGCCGCGCCGGCTCGTTGTCCTCCAACACGTGCCAGTCGATGCGGTGCACGCCCGCCGCTGCCGCCAGCTGCACACAAACCAAATGTGGAGGTTTATAAAACCACATTGATGCAATTCTTGTAAAAATCAATATTGTTATTTTGACATTGTCCACTTAAGTACATTTAAATGCACAAATGTCAATCTGCAATATTGCTTTTTGACTACCCCTCCCCTTGTTATTTGACTTCAAACGAGTTTTATACTGTGTCGCTCGCAGGATAATCCCCGTTGTCCTGGACAGTGCGGCAGCTCACCTGGCATAGATGTGTGAGCAGCGCGTGCCCGACGCCGGCCCTCCGTGCCTCGGGCAACACGTACAGGTCCTCCAGGTAGAAGGCGCGGCGCGTCCAGCTGGAGTAGGCGCGGTTGCAAATGGCGTAGCCGACCACTTGCCCGCCCCGCTCCGCCACCAGCGCGAAGAACCACGCCGGCGACGACGTGAACCCGTCTTCTACCAAGTCTGCAACAACAAGCGTCGTGACGTCGCGCCCGCGTCTCCCCGTATAACCCTGGCTGCCCGCCGCGACCTCGTCTGCCCGGGGTTCTAGTCCCGCGGTAAGTTGTACGAGATCCGCTCTTGGAAAGTAAGTACCTATTTTCGTGCCACATAATATAAACTCGTGACTATATTCCCAATTGGGGTAGTCAGAGGTATATTCATCGAATATTTTAGGTATTGTTTTAACCTCATATAACTATTACTCTACTCTTTGCATTGCGCACGTTGACTTGTCTACAATCTGATTTTAGTGTCGCAGTAAACGTCACACTGTGTTTGGCGTGCCGTGTCTGCCACGTTCATAATATATGCAGACGTGGGGAGGTGCGCGGCGGTTCGCTGCTGCGGGGTGGGCAGCTGGCAGGCGTGTGTCACTCACCGTCCGCCGTCAGCTGCGGCCCCTCCGGCATGCCCTCGTATTGCGCCAGCTCCTGCACACACACACACATACACACACGCGTGTTGACATTATAGTGACTATTACCGACGTTAGCGAACGAGACATTATTTTCAAAGCAAGTAGGTAGGCACCTACACATAGCGGACAACGATAACGATAATAATCATTGATATCGACGTAGATAAATATTTTAAGTTAAGAATAAACCCGCGATAATCGGATCACGGCGGCGCGTCGATATTATCACTTTTAGAAAACGGTGAAGTTATTGAGTTGAAACTATCTCGAACTTACGTGTTATGAATGGTGTTAGGAATGGTTGGTGCGCCGGGAAAGATCGTGAAGGATTTACCTATGTATCAAACTGGTATTGACTATTTTATAACACGGTATAGGTTAAAAATGCCAGAAAATAATGTCCCCCGCCCGTCTCCACGAGCTCAACGAAACACTGTTCCTCCGCAACGCACTTGTAGTCGTATCATCAGTAGTTGTTTCTATTGCTGTATATACCTGCCTACCCACTCAGTCAACAGATAATAATATGCAGACGGACATATTGCTTAGCCAACCTAACCCATTATTTATTTCACCGTATCTTTATCGCTAAAGTAGAAAATTAAAAGTTGTGGTACGTATCTATCTACGAGGGTCATTTGAAAAGTTCCTAGCCTAACATACTTAATGAAACAATATGATTTAAATTTTATTTTTATTTTTCAACATAGTCTCCCTCAAGCTCAAAGCACTTTTTTCAGCGACCCGGTAAGGCTTCGATACCCGTTTTTAAAAAAATCTTCGTCTAGCTCCTCAAAACAAGCATCCACGGCCGCTATGACCTCTTCATTTGTGGAAAAATGTTTACCACCTAGATTTTTTTTAGCTTCGGAAACAGATACAAGTCGGATGGTGCTAAATCTGTTGAATATGGGGGATGAGGTAACAATTCAAAGCCACATTGATGGATTTCTGCCATGGATTGTACAGAAGTGTGGACGCGCGCATTGTCCTGATGAAACAAGACTTTTCTTCGCAACAAACCTGGACGTTTTTCTTTTATTTCGATTCTCAAACACCGCAACAGGTTGCAATAGTAATCAGAGTTTATTGTTTCACTCTTTTTAAGGTAATCCACAAGAATTATATACCCTTTGCCATAAATGTGAAATGAGAGCCAAGTTCAATATTATGATAAATGCCTTGGTTGTTGACTTCAACGACAAAAGAAGTGAGATCTAAATGGGTGCCAAGTTCAATGGTCAGTCCTGAAATTTATTTATAAGTAACAGTATAACATATCATATCTTCTTATAACATAAGATAATGTATTGTAGTCTAAGGTCTGACTAGGCTAGTTTTCATATATGAATTATAGCCTTCGAGGGAATCAAAAGTGGCTCCAAATGGTTCGTGTAATATTACACACGGTGCGGCTCGCCAGTTCTGTTTCTTGAACTTGGCTTGACACGCTGCCGCGTGTCTAGATAACGGGTTCTTACCGCGTTTAAATCAGGGATATGAGACTCCCGATATGTCGACACTGTTGCAAGTGCCATGATCGCGGGATGACTGAGAGATTGGAGTGGAGTAGGTAGATCCATAATTTTCTACGGGCAGACATATCTGTCTAACCTCTTTCTTTGCCGCTTGTTTATGTATTTGGTACCGGAATGTTAGAAACAGTGTCGAAATATCGGGAGTCTCATATCACTGATTTAAACGCGGTAAGAACCCGTTATTATGTTTTATTTTTGATAATAACAAAACAATAACAATAACAATATATATATATATATATATATATATATATATATATATATATATATATATATATATATATATATATATATATATATATATATATATATATATATATATATATATATATATATATATTGTTATTGTTGTTGTTGTTGTATATATATACCTAACATTATACCTAGTTATATAAATAGTACACACAAAATACCTAATAATAACCAACTCAAGAGCCACAGAATAGAACACAATCGATGATTTTTGTACATTACCTAGCCTACCTACCTAGTTATAATAATATTGTTAAAATAATTTAAAATCCATTATTTGAGGTTTCCGCAGTCATTATCATAATTAAAATACTTAATACCGGGTTCTTACCTCGTATTCTGTGTTTTAATTTATAATCCTTACAAATATTTAGTCATTTTCCACCGACGACGTTATTGTCTGTCAGTGACAGCGGAAGACACAACAGGCATGGTATGTAAGCAAACGGCGTGTACTTATGTATTGTAGCGGAGTGTATTGCTCACGTGTATGAGTCGGTGTATGAGCGGCATGTCTGCGGGCGTCGCGGCGCGCACCTTCACCGCCGCCCCCGCGCCCGCGCCCGCTGTCGCCTGTGTCGTCGCCGCCGCCGGCTCCATGTCGCACGCGCACACTCCGCGAAAACCGCGGACACAATGCGATTCACTACTCACTCGCTACGCGAGCACGCGCGTCACACACACAACTGTGCTATGCTGAACTGTCACCGAGTAAATGTTCCTTGCTGTCACTTCATCCAACTAATAAGTACTCTAGTTTAATTATAGTATTAGTAATATAAATCTAGCGTATGTCACACACATGTGCAGTTATCTGATGAAAGCGTACTTACGTAGTGGGAGGATGACGCCAGTCCTCAGCTATGTTAATAGTAGGTGAGGTGCGCCACCTGGCGCGCCGCGCCCGCACTACCCAGCCACCGGGCGCCGGGCGGCCTGCGCCCGACACTCGGAGCACTCCAACCAGCACGCTGTAGTACGCTGCTAACACAACAGACGGCGTTACTGTATGATTATTATCTTGTTTTTATCATGGATCATGTTGTTTGCAAAATAATTAAGAAATTATGGAATAACGATACTCAAATATAAAATATTTGATGAAATAAGAAATAAATAAAATATTTAATGCCTATGTAAAGTAGAAAATAATCTTAAACATTTACTCAAAACGGTATCCCAATAAAAACATTTTCATGTAAACTGTTGCCAAGACGAGATCATATCAGAGATTTTACCTAAATAAACTTTTTTATTATTATTATATCGATCGCAATGTGAAAAAGTTATCAGGTCTCATGTAGAGCCAGGCTTCTAAACTCTACACGTCCTAACCATACAAACACTAAGTTCACAAAACTCTACACGTTAGGCAAAATATATGGGGCTTCTCCGTTTCGTTGATACAAGAACTATATTACAGAATTAAAACACATAAACCCGGTCTTACCGCGTTAATCGGGTATATGAGACTCCCGATATTTCAACGCTGTTGCAAGTGTCATGATCACGGCCACGGGACGACTGATGTAATTGTAGTGAAGTAGTTAGATCCATAATTTTCTAAGGGCAAACATATCTGTCTACCCTCTTTCTTTGCCGCTTGTGGATCTACCCACTCCACTCCAATTACATCAGTTGTCCCGTGATAATTGAGTATTTATTTATATGCAACATTACAGTATAAACCATTGCGTTACAAACAAGATTCTTATGGGCCTAAAATCATGGCAAAATATCGGGAGTCTCATATCCCTGATTTACACGGTAAGAACCTGGTGTTATGTGTTTTACTTATGAGAGTAAACACGTAAACTTCAAACAATGTATATAATAGAATGACAATGAACAATCAATAAATTGGTTACCGTGCACTCATGATACATGAGATAATTATGATAACATTTCGTCTTGGCAACATTTTACACGAAAATGTTTTTGTTAGGAGTTCACTCTTTTTTATTAGATGCTTAGGCATAGCACAGCCTCCGCGCCACGTGCGAAGGAACGAACCATGTCAACAGGGTTTTGACCAATAGACGAAACGTATGCTATCTACACAGCTAAATGTCGTACGAAATATCTAATGTCATACTTAATGTCAAATAACAAATTTGACATATTTAGAGGCAGGAACCATCTCCTGTTATATGAATACACGATGACTGCGCGTGGCTCTAGCTCTACTTCAAGTGAAACTATTTCACTATCCATATTCACTCAGTAAGAAAATTTGTAAGTACTTACTGCCAAAATAGGCTGAATTGAATAGACAGTTTCCTGAATACCCTAGATGAAGAACGCGAGCGGTAAGCAGGCAAATGTTCGATTGCGTATCCACTGTAAACGCCTAAGGCGTATGCGAGCGTGCAACAGGCAATTGTGTTTAACTGCGCATCCTCTTAACGTCCTGGACGTGTAAATTAAAAAAAATATAACAAAAGAAGATACGACTTACCGTTTTACGTAGCGAAATCTAGTAAGGAAGCGGTGTCAACCAAGCTACGGTACGACAAACTTATCTTTTCACTTCGTTCAATACAATTGCTATACAACTTGACCGCATTAGTAAATTTGTCTCTGGTTGTGGGATGAAAATTCCAAATTTCAGAATTTCCTCGTTGTTTGTGCGTGCGTGCGTGCGTGCGTGTGTGATATGTTGAAGGGCTCATGGACGTTTCAGCGTTTCAGCCTAAGAGATCTAGAGGTATTTTATAGTTTTGATGATCGTTAGTGAATGGTGAGTCAGTGAGTGTGTGCCAAAATTTATTTCATTCATTATATATTTATGACAATCGGGGATTTTTACATATCAATAAAATCTAAAGTATAATAGCTATGCATGCATATTTAATAAGTCTTTTATCAGGTATAATCCAAACCTGAGTTATAAGGGTTCAAAAAATCGACGAAACGTTTCGAGAAAAGGTGAGAAGCACTGTGGTGGGGTGTTTACTTATTTAGAGCTCAATAAGTTGCACACAAATGAAGTGTATTTTTCCTTGAGCTATGTTTACGGTATGGTATGCAAATATGGTATCTATCATGAAACCGCACTCAATCTCAAAAAAAATCTTTATTGGGAGGGAATTCAAAAATATCCTGTGGTATCCTACATTCATCAAACGGCCAATGCACATAATATTATATGATGACTCTGGTGTAGAGTTTGTGCAATTAGGGCGCGTAGAGTTACAAGCCTGGCTTTACATGAGGTCTGTTAACTTTTTTATAGTGCGACTTGCGATCCATATGGTTTCGTCTTTGTGACATTTTATATGAAAATAGTAGTAGAATTTCATTACATTTCATAGTGTAAGTATTGTGTGCGTCAAGCTAGCGGCCTCAAAAAAAAAATGGGCACGAAAAAATAATTTGACCATACCAAAAAATAGTACTCTTATTGAAAAAAATAGTACCTGTTGTAAAAAAATTAGTACCATCACGGTTCTGGATTTATAGCCATGTTTTATTGCACTTGCTAGCTTGACGGTGAGCGAAATTTGGCGAGAGTTAACGACAAGGTCTTTCGCTTTGATTTAAACGCCAAAAAATAGTACCGAAATAGTACTCACCCCCTGCAAAATACCGAAAGTAGTACTTCAACGGTTCCAAAGTTATAAAGGCAGTTCTTTGATCCCGCTAGCTTGACGTTTTGAAAATACCTATTATCTGGGGAACGCTTGCATACTTCAGTATGTAACTAATGTCAATAAACTCGTATGAAATAGTACTCCCTACCATCATAATTTTGATCCGATTCTCTTTGTAGAAATGTTAAAAAATCATCATAACCTATGCCATACATTTGTTGTTGATACAGTCACGTAGACAATTACATAACCTCACAATTTATTCGTAAGTATTGCCATTTTGGAGGTCTACCCTACCATTTCTTTGCACTTCAGAGTGCTGCTATTACAAAAAAATCCTATTGCATACACCCATATGCACTAATTTTAATAGAAAATGGCTGCCTGGGTCTAGTTCTTATCGAAAACAATAGTGAATGTGATTTTAATACATCATAATACATTTTTAATCTGCTGTTTTATTTTATAATTTATACCTTCATGTTGAATTTGTTACGGATCGAAGTGTTTGTTAATAAACAATTTGCAGTATTTGTAGAATAACTCAAAGAGTTTCAACAATGATATTACTTTCATCTGACAACCCTGGCACTTCACCAATTTTTACCCAAAAATGGGGAAAAATACTGAAATCTGACAACATTCTTGACCATGTGTAATAATTTTGTTCGCGACTGTACTTGTCTTGATAAATGTATGACATAGGTTATAATGACTTTTTGACATATTTCTACAAAGAGAATCAGGTCCAAATTATGATGGTGGGGAGTACTATTTCATACGAGTTTATTGACATTAGTTACAAACTGAAGTATGCAAGCATTCCCCAGATAATAGGTATTTTCAAAACGTCAAGCTAGCGGGATCAAAGAACTGCCTTTATAGCTTTGGAACCGTTGAAGTACTACTTTCGGTATTTTGCAGGGTGTGGGTACTATTTCGGTACTATTTTTTGGCGTTTAAATCAAAGCGAAAGACCTTGTCGTTAACTCTCGCCAAATTTCGCTCACCGTCAAGCTAGCAAGTGCAATAAAACATGGCTATAAATCCAGAACCGTGATGGTACTAATTTTTTTACAACAGGTACTATTTTTTTCAATAAGAGTACTATTTTTTGGTATGGTCAAATTATTTTTTCGTGCCCATTTTTTTTTTGAGGCCGCTAGCTTGACGCACACTAAGTATTAAGCTTGTTTGTGTAAGACACGTCTAATATTGGCCCGAGAAGTTAATCGTCTATCTAAGAATACGTTGAGATAATTATAATATATGACTTGCTCTTTTCAAGGGATCAGCTTGTCAAATAACTTGATGACTTTGTGTTGACAGCATGACCGTAGCGAGTCGTAACAGCCCTTTGAAATGTTCACTGCTGGGCTTTTCTCCAGGTTTACCTCGATTTGCGCTATTTTTTTCATTTCTCATGGACAAGCCAGATTTTGATGATATTTTTTGAGGTGTATTTTATGTAAAACATTTCGCCTTTGGTTTTGGTTTCATACAAGACCATTCAACCCAACCCGTAGTGGAGCAACATGGTCGAGCATGCTTCATACCTCCTCCGGTAGATTGAGGGAGGGGGGGGGGGGGAGGGCTATGCCTAGCAGTGGAACGTATATAGGCTATTTGTACAAGAACTATAACTCGGCCTCAGGGGGGACAGAGACATCTCCTCTGACCTCCACTGCGGCAAATGGTGCGGGAGGGAGATGGTGGCTGAGTTCGGATAGGGACCCAGACCTACGGGATATAATGTAGAACCCTTGCCCAGGGATACGGGGGAAGATCTCAACGGTTGCAGAGGCGGAGATCACATCAATCACATCGGTACGGCAATGCAGGACGGAAGGGGCAAGTCACAGGGACCTGGAATCTTTAACCTGGAATCTGACAGAGGGCAGCAATAACTGTCAGTACTATTCAGAAAGGACAGGAGTCCTAGTATGGCTTTGAAATAGACTACTCTGGGTGCCATCCCACTCGCGTTAGCTCTAAGGATGATGATGGAAGTGTATTTTTATATCTTTTGTTTTAAATCAGAAACCACATAAATATTATGCTCATACAAAAAAGTCGGATAACCGTAATGCGATTTGATATCATACCAAACATTTTTTTTTATATAATTCTCTAGACTATTGTGGCCCACTGCTAAGCAAAGGCCTCCCCTCTTTTTTTCCACAACTCTCTACCTAGGCAGATTTTTCCCAGCCCTCTTCAAAGACATCCGTCTTCGTTTGCGTGCCCCTGCTGCGATGTCCGTCTGTTGGCACCCAATGCACCGGGATATGTGGGCCAAAGCGCTCGCGGCTATGGCCTATTTGTCCACATCAGCTGACATGGCAAAAATACCAATCTCGTTAGTGAATCTAAGGTTAGAGAGTAAGTGAGCCTTTTACCGTCGACAGCAATGCCCTTACTGTTCCATGAATCTATCTGGTATCTTCCTGAATTGGTACCTCTTCTGGGATGCACGTAAATAGCTTGGCAGAAAGAGGCGGCCACCGCTCGGGGTTTTAGGCCTGTAAATGCTACAGTAGAGACTGACGAGAGCTTTGCTGTAGGTAATTTATGAAGGCTAAACCTATAGTGGTTTATTGTAATCTGAGCACTCATCTATTAATGGGTTACGGGCTTGGAGGTGATCGGTGGTAGCAAAACTGCCACGGAATCCAGCTTGTTCGCATGGTTGGTTTAAAATAATTAAAATGTAGTTGGGCGTCGTAGTAGTTTTTATGAAAAAAAATTATTAAAAAGCTGTGTGATATGTAGATTTTTCAGATGGTTTAGTATAGTCGATGGTAGAAATAAGATGATACGTAAGATGAGTGACCTCGTGCGGGCGGAGGCGGGCGAGGGGCGCGGCGCGGGGGGCGCGGGGACGCGCGCTCGGCGCTCGCGCCGCAGTCCGCGCTATGAGCCGCCGCGCGAGCTCGCGACATGGACTCCTCGATGCCGCCCACTAAGAACGACTACCATTTCGGTGAGTGACAACTTCGTCCCGGCGCCGGCCGCCGGTCCGGCCCTGTCCGGCGCGCCCGGCCCCGGGGCGCGTGCTCCGGCGCATCTTCTACAGGAAGCTACCCACGCTAACCGCATTAATGAGGTTTTCTATAGCTTGGTTTAAAAAAAACATTTTTTTATTTTATTTACTTGATAGACCGAGTGATTTGCATACTTTCGTAAGTAGTTGTATTCTTTCGGCTAGCAAGCTACGGTAGTAAGACTTATTGTTAAAAAATTGCGGTATTTATAACCAGTAGTGTGTACCCGTGTATCGTGTGAGCACTCAGCACGGTAGTTCGCTCGCCGCCGCCGCTGCCCCGCGCGGCACACAGCTCGGCGGCTGGCGGTTGCGAGATAGTGTGCCACCGCACAGCGCGTGCGCACCGACTAGCTTCAGCCTGGATCAATATATGCAAACTGTTATGGAAAACTTTAAATAGTTGTAACAGTGGACCGCAGCGGCGCATGTGTCGTGACGTGGAGGCCGGCAGCCGAGACAAGTCGTTAGCTTAATGACTGAGGCTAATATATTAATTAACTAATATCATATAGATGTTATCGTCATGATGGTGTGATTTCGTTATCTGACATCTGCTGGTCGACAGCTCGCTGGGCGGAGGCCGCGGGGCCCAGCCACTCCATATTACCTATACCTAATGCCTACGTCGAACGCGAGCGAACCTAATACAGAACTATACAAGTGTAACTTCAAGCGACTTACTAGGTCACACCGCCGCATTGCATGTACCTACCTACTAGCTGACAGACCTGCACTGTATATAGCTACATATATCACCGGTGCCTCTACTGATTGCTGGATTATCGCTGATATACATTATCAACGATATTCCTCATCGTACTACAATTTGTTCAATGTTACTCCCACTAATTAACATTTACTGACTTTATTTGTTACCTACAACAGTCTGGATGATAAAACTTGTAGCATATTTACGTGGATCTCAAAATAATTAGTTTGGATGAAAGACAAAATGAGTGTTTATTTTGACAAGCTTATCAGTGGAGCGCTGCGCACCCACATGCACACATACACGTACACACGTTGACACAACGGTAGTGTCGGCGCGCGCGCCGCTCCGGCCGCCGCCGCAGTGTATACTCGCTCCACTCTCCTCACATCACAACTAAACAATGGAAAGTTTAATTGTGCCGTCAACCCTGCGTTGTGCTGCGCTAATGCTGAGGTGTGCGGGCGGGTGCTATAATAGTCACATCTAGACTCCCCGACAAGATTCACATGGCGATGGTCACATACATAACACAAACAGCTTATAAACGTCCCAATGCTGGACACGGACCTCCCCTCCATCAACCGGAGGCCATCATGACGATGACAACGCGATAATACCTAAATTAAATACGTCGCTAATTTCGTTGGTCACGAGTTTTCTCAGTGAAAATAAGGAAAAGTGAGAATTTTGTTTTATAGGTTTTTTACGAAAAAGTGTTTTACAATTCATTTTGTAACCATTTATGCCTATGGATGTCCTGTCGCAGGACGTGCGGTAGATACAGCTTCAGCCAAATTGAGCTCTATCTAAATCCAGGAAGACTCTATCATACAATAACTCTTTTTGTTTTATAGCACTCGCCCGTGCTTAGGGAAACTCCCAAAGAGACAATTCAATCGAAGTAAGTCTCGGACGGTACTTAAACACGCCCTTGACGAGCCGGGCAGGAGGACCCGGTGGTGTCATGGGTCAACTGACACCCTCGTCCCGGCTGACAAGAGCTGCGGGTTCAAGTTGTAGTAGTAGTTGGGTAAAACTAACAAAGCGACAGTTACGTTTGCCCAGAATTAAAAAAAATGTAGAGACGAACTTCCAGACCGAACTAAGAGAAGAGTCATTCAAGAAAGTTTAACAAAGTAAAGTTTAATATTTGCATGAGTTATTAAAAATCTGACTCGGACGGAACTTGAACCCGCAGCTCTTGTCAGCCGGGATGAGCGTGTTAGTTAGCTAATACAGTAAACTAGTCATTCTTCGAATGTGTTACTCGTATAGTCATCGAGCTTTCATACTTACTTCCACAAGATCACGCCTATTTTCCTTTGAGAGAGGCAGATAATACGGAATTACTTTCGTTTTTTTCCACTCTTACGACAAAGCATGCTCGTCTTTTTAGAGTACGTACTTTTGAAGTGTAGGTATTCATATCACGATCAAATGTATTAAACAAAGGCCAGGGAGGTTTAAAAGGCCACATCAAAACAATTCATCCAAAAAAGCAATATTGCTATTTGACATTGCAAACATTGCACACTTACTTTTATGTGCGCAACCGTTAAATTACAATATTGCTTTTTACCCACGACGGAACGGAGCAGGTATATGCGTTTAGGGTGAGAGATGTTTGTTTGTGTGTGCGTTTGTGCAAAAGTAATGTTCCCACCCACCTACCTTCTAAGCTAATGATCCGATTTTGATGCGGTTTTCAATAACAGGTTTGTGTTTGATGAGTTCATGTTATGAGACAGGTGTCATGGCTGTAACTCACTAGGGGGCGCCACAATATTAGTGTAAAACAATGTTGCAATATAACCTATTCCTAACGTGTCTGTTTCTCGAAGATATACTTAAATGTAGCCATAATAATTTTACCATAATACATAACCGAGGAATATCCGTCGGGGGCTGCCTTTTCTATATGAAATTTCAACAAAAATTTAATCATACTCATAAGCGTATTTTATGTCGTCGTTAAACATCTACAATTCTTCAATAATTGTATTCACGTCACTAGAAAAACTTTAGCTTGGTTAATGGCAGCCCCCGACGGATATTCCTCGGTTATGTATTATGGTAAAATTATTATCGCTACATTTAAGTATATCTTCGAGAAACAGACACGTTAGGAAAAAACTGTAAACATCCATATTCATTGTTTAGGTACTTAAGGTAAGGTAAGGTACTTAAGTATATCTATTACCGATTTATCGAGATATCAACTCTTTTTTAGAAAGTATTTTTAAGTCTATTATAATATTTCGTTACATAATAATTGGGTTAAGTCGGGGGTTTTGAGTTATTTTATTCTTTTTCGAAGAGATTTTTAGCGACGTGGGTTTTTTTCAAAATTTTTAATTTTGCTTATTATATGAAATGCTTTGATGTGGCTTTTTTAACACCCCTGGTCTTTGTTTAATACATTCTGAATTTGATCGTGATGCGACTATCTGGGCTTTCCTCCTCCAACTCTACCACTTACGTCCGCTACACAATACAATATAGAGTTTAGGTACTTTTTATTTTTATGGTATAATTGATGTCAAACAAGCAGCTGATCAGATATACAAATTAAGAGTGGTTTGAGAATTCATAAATGATACAGTTCGCGGGACGAATATAAGTATGTGTCTCTAAAAAAATGATTGGACGTGTAAGTAATGTGTACCAAGTGCCACCATCAGCGCACCCTGGCAGGCCACCGCGACTGCACGCCTGTACTGAGTCCTGAGTGTCAGTTGTTGTGTTGTTCGGGATCACCTAATTTATTCCCGGAACGACCGCTCGTTATCATGGTCTGGTGTTGTTGACTTTAATGATCTAAGTCCAATGTAATGTAACTCGTCAACATTAGAAGGTTGTTTCAAATTAATTATCTATTTACCTAAGATATAAGCTCAAATAGTCTTCTGAGGTACTTATGTAGATACTTTTTCATCTGAAAAAATGGATGCGATCATTCGATCATTGTCGTTACATGATCCGTGTTTGCCTTTGGTGTCTCAATAGTAACTCCGACACCAGTGTTGATGAGGTTGGTCACTGTACAACCCAACGTTAAAAGAAGATTATCATACAATGATAAAGAGAGAATTATATTGTCGATGATGAAGCCCTCTGGCCTGCATGTGTAACTCACGATGACGTCACTGAATGGCGAGGGAGGTTACCGATGAGACGCAGCAAGTGCCGCTTACGATGTCGGGAGTGCACGGCAGCGAGATGCAGACATGGTGTCCCGTGCAGCTGGAGGCTGCCGGCCGGTGTGAGCGGCCGCGGCGGCGCTTCCTCGTTATTGTGCGCGAGTGTTGACCGCGCCTGACCTCACCGCTCCTACCAGCCTGGAGTTTGCTCTCGAATCAAATCCTTCGCTTTCAATAACGATAATACTTGGGAAAATGTATATTTCGGGGCCTATATATCTGAGAAGTGCACTAAGCCTACAACTTTAAATGTTGTCCACTGCTCATACATGTTCGCCCAATCGTTACTGGACCCGAATTTTGGGTCTTCTCGTACATTTGTTGCCAAGGTCCTACTGTAAGGGGAGTGGATATTCATTATTTCTGACGTCGTGTAATCAGAACTAACTAACGTTTGGTGATCATTGTACCTCGACAAAGGTTGCGAATCCAGCTGCGGCGGCGAGCTTCCGCTTGATAAGGAAGCTGCGTGTGCGCGGGGCGGCGATGTGTGTGGGACGAGCGAGTGGCGTGTCAGCGACAGACGCGATGCTGCCGCGCTACTGCAGTAGCTTCAAGAAACTTCTACAGATGCGGATGCTGTCGAATGTGTGACACCTTGAGCGTGTCGCACGTACCGTATGCCGGCGGAGTGATGGAACAATTCAGAACCAGATCAGCGACAAGTATTATCAGGATAGAAATAGAGGAACTAGATATCGTCACTGGAAAGGCAAAATTACGTAAGCGCCAAAATAGGTATTTTGGGTTTTTTATATATTCGGAATCAGCGTTTCATTCTGCGTCGATCTGTCTGGGTAGCATTGCGATACGAGCACTTTTTTGGCGCTTACGTAAATTTGAAAATAGTTGACTTTTTTCAATTCCAGTTTCTTAAACGACAAGATTTTGGTGTTTTTTTCGTGACTGGTGTATAAGTAATATTGTGGTCCTATATAATAACTACATATTAACTTTAAGTAAATTTGGCATTCTATAGTTTGAAAAATATCATTTTATTAGTAATTTTGGACTACTGAAAATAAAAAATAGACTATGTATAAGTCATTTTTATTTACAGCTTTTAAAATAAGTAAGGCGTATAAGAAAAAAATGTCTTAGCATGTTTATGCAGTGAATGGCGAATAAGTAATTTTGACTTACAGTATTTAGAATAAGTAAGGCGTGTACGTAAATTTGCCTTCGCATTTTTATGCTGTTATTAAGCAAGTTTGTGGGCTAGCAGTAAGTTTCCCAGGAAGTTATTTTTTAACAATAGATCTAAAAGTAAAACTATTTTAGAATTGATTTTATAATTTATTAGCGACCCGGCTTCGCTCGGATGCAATGCTGAGGAAAAATGAAATTATTTACGACATCACATTAAAATCCTCAAAAATAACAGTATTTCTACACTATTTATTGGATGTTATTATACATACCTATAAACTTTCCTCTTGAATCACTCTATCTACTAAAGAAAATTGCATCAAAATCCGTTGCGCAATTTTAAAGATTTAAGCGTACATAGGGATATAGGGACAGAAAAAGCGACTTTGTTATACTTTTTAAGTTCTGTCGTTTGCATATTTAGCGCCAATTTTGAATTGAGAACTCTAAATTCAAATTTGTTGGAATTTCGAATATCAAAACAATTGAAAGCATTAGGATTAATGCAATTATTTAGTCACAGCGTTGGTTTGAATCTGTCAGATCATGTCCGAAAATGAATCTTACAAAGAAAAATTTTCTATAACTTTCGAAGAGGCCTACTGCGACTTCAGTGTTTCAAACAGTTAAAATCTCTATTCCACGATGAAGTGCCATGTCTGCGAGCCATCGAACGCTGGTATTTAGAATTCGAGCGTGGATATCCGCCTTCACTGAAGATAATATCGTTGCTGTGAGACAACTAATCCTCAAAAATCGTCATGTGACATACCGAGAATAGAGGCGTTATTAGGCATTTCAGGGACAACCATTTAAACGATATTGAATGAGGCACTTGGTGTGAGAAAACTAGTTTGCCGTTGCATCCCGCATTTTCTGACGATCATAAGGTAGCCCGCGTCAGATGGTGCAAGAAAACTCTTCAGAGGTTCAACCGAGGAGAGTCAAATCACGTGTACGACATCATCAGTGGTGACGAATCTTGGATTTATGCTATTATCCTGATTCCAAACAACAATCCACAGTTTGGGTCTTCCAAAACGAGTCAAAGCCGACTAAAGTTGTTCGCTCTCGAAGCACTTCAAAGAAGATGGTGGCTACCTTCGTGGAGAAAATCGGTCATGTTGCGACAATTGCACTTGAAGATCGTAGGACGGTTAATGCAGATTGGTATACCACAATTTGTTTACCACAAGTCATCGCCGAACTTCGAAAATCTAACCCAAAGCGACGCATGATGATGCGCAGGAGTGCAGGATGCTGCACCATGACAACGCAAGCTCACACACCGCTCGTCAAACGATTATTTGAAGCAGGAAAACGTAGAAATTCTTGACCATCCTCCATACAGTCCTGACCTAAGCTCCAATGATTTCTTTACATTTCCTAAAATTTAAAAAGAAACTCTTCGCGGTCAAAGGTTCCAGTGCGGTGAAGAAGCGGCCAACGCTTTCAAGTCAGCCATTTTGAACACTTCTACTTTGGAGTGGAATAAATGTTAAATAATACCTGGTTCGAGCGAATGGAAAAGTGTATTAAACTTCGTGGTAAATACTCTTAAAAACAATAAGGGGAATTATTGAGGAATTAAAAAGACTTGACCCTTCCAGAGACTTGACTCGACTTAGAGCCACGTATGCTTGTCCTAATTCAAACAATTTTGAGCCCAAATATACTACTGCATGGTCGACTGTGCTGCCCTGCATATGTTATGTTATGTTAGTGGGCTCTGTTTTCCGCATTTAGACTCTAAGGTGGCCCATTATGCGTGTAATTGTTGACTACGTAAGCTAACCTATCTCCTTCCAGAAGCTCAGAAGCCTCCTGGGGATTTCACAGGCTTCGCGGAGCGACCCCACCCAGCGATCCACTGTGCTGCCCTGCATATTATGGACGGTGGATGACAATGACAAAATTAAGGGCAACATCCTTCTTTCAGTCATTTTGTAATATCGTCCATCTTGGATTTGAAATTTTGACATAATGACAGTATTCTACTAGTGTAGTCCTATCTTTGATACCCATATTGAGGGGGTTGTGGAAAAATATGTAATCCCCCATTATGTACCGGCTGCCATCTTAGATTTATAATGTTATTGATTTTATTATATTGCATTGACATCGGAATTAAAGGTGCGTACCAAATTTCAGATCAATCTGACAACAGGAAGGTACTTAAATTGCAATATCTAATTTTGATAGAAATATACCGTACGGGTTTAGCTAAATAAAACCGTTTAACCCTTTCACGGACAGAGACCATGGGTCATTGGTGGTTCATAATAGGTAGTATGGCACCTTGGAATCGGAACGTCCGTATACGTTCTGTCTTTGAAAGTGTTAAAAAGAAACTTTTACAAACAGATAACGGGTTGTACGCTATTATTTATATTTTATGAAACTTTATTTCTGGCACTTCAGTATTTTAATAGCCATTTTTATAAATCAATTGAAGTAATAAGTAGTTTAAAGAGGTATTAAGAATAATTATTTGTCTCTTACGTCTTTTTACCCATGTAAGATATTACAAAAACTTACTTTAAAGAATTTTTGGTGAACTGACATAATCAATCGATCACTTTGTAGGCAATTTTTACATAATGAGAGCAGATGTGTAAAAGTCGTTACAGTAACTTTTACTCCGCTAACATTACAGTATTATTATATTTAAAGAAATATTGTCGTTCTCGTATGCATTGTCGTAAGAGCTGTAAGTAATTTTGCTTCCAAATAATATTTTAACCAGATGGCGGTTGTTCGTGGAAGAAAACTCGAGTATCGCGGGAAAACTAAACTTTTTATTGTCCATTCATAGATTATACAAATTGACCATAGATAACAAACTTATTATTTTTTTTAAATATTTTGGCCTGGTTTTCTACTTGAACATACCGCCCCCCAAAGGACGTCAGTCCTTTAAACAAACTCTAACAAGTAAAAAAGTAATAAGCTGTAACAAACTCAATATAGTGATCTCTAACAAACTCGAGATATTTAAACTCTAAACAACTCTGTATTATGAATGACTCCACTAACCTTCAATAGCATAAAAAATATTTTAAGTACTTATAAGTAAAGTAAGTAGTAAGTTACAACATAAAGAAAGTAAGTAAACAACAACTTTAAACAAAATTAAGTAAACTCCAAAATAACTAATTAAACTTGTAAGATTAATTATTCATTTAAAATATCAACCTTTTAAAACTAAACATCAGTTGGCAATAAGCAAAGTTTATGAATTGGCCTTTTAATAACAGTATTCCTACATTTAATGCTAACAACTCTTGTCAACCCATCAGTACCAGGGTGTGTGGCAACAACTTTACCCAAGAGCCATTTGGCCGGTGGTAAACGTTCATCTTTGACAAGAACAATGCTACCAATGTTGACATTGTTTTGAACACTTGTCCATTTATAACGCTTTTGTAAATCTACCAAATATTCTTGACTCCATTTTCTCCAAAATGACTGTAACTTCTGTTGTAATAAAACCCATCTATGTAAATATGGAACTTTAACATTTTCTAAATTTTGATCAGGCACAACAATAGGGTTTTCTCCAATTAAAAAATGACCTGGAGTTAGAGCATCAACAACACCGTTATCATAATCAATCAAAGGCGTTAATGGACGAGAGTTCAAGCAAGACTCTATTTGACATAACAAAGTATAGTACTCTTCATATGTTAATTTTGAATCATTAAGTACACGATTCAAATGAAATTTCGTAGATTTGACAGCTGCCTCCCAAATGCCACCCATATGAGGAGCACCAGCAGGATTGAACTGCCACTCAGTTCCATCTTTAGCCAACAACTCAGCTATCTCAGCAGACATGTTATTGGTGCTATGACTAAACATAAACTTAAGCTCTTTATTAGCCCCAATGAAATTTGTACCACAGTCACTAATCAGTTTGTGACAGTGACCTCTTCGTGCTGTGAAGCGCCTGAAAGCGGCTATGAATGCCTCGCTACTTAAACTGTTAACTAACTCTAAATGTATAGCTTTGACAGCAGTACAAATAAATAGTGCAATATATGCCTTTTGGGTTCTATTAGATCCACGTCCATTAAATAGCTTTAAAACAACTGGACCTGCAAAATCTACTCCGCTGACACTAAAAGGTCTCTGTGGGGTGACTCTATTAACAGGTAAGTTTCCCATTAACTGATTAGTAACTTTACCAGCATTTTTGCGACAAGATATACATTCATTAATTATTTGTTTTACAAGATTTTTTACTTTTATTATATGAAATTTAGTTCTAATAACATTTAACATTAATTGAATTCCTCCATGTAAAGTTTTATGATGTGCATCTTTTACAATCAAGTACGCTAATTTACAATCTCTTGACAAAATAACTGGATGTTTCATCTCTTTGTTAACATTTGCGAACTCTATACGACCTCCTACTCTTAGTAAATTATCTTTATCAATATATGGATTTAATATAGCAATTTTAGACCCATTTACAGTTCTCTTTAAATTAACAAATTTGCTCTTCCCATCTGTATTATTATTAATTATATCAATCTCTTTTTCAAAATGTATGTTCTGTGATAATTTTAATAAAATCTCCAATGAATTATTTAACTCTTTAGTTGGTAAGTATTTAGGAAATAGCAAGTTTGTTTTAGTTTTTTGTTTCACACAATTGTAAAATCTCATTACATATGCTATAACGCGAACTAATGTCCTCAGATTAGAATATTTTTCAAATATATATTGTCCAAAACCGTTATCACTGTTATCACTTTTATTTATGATTGGCATTTTATCACTCACAACACTGACATGCACTTTAACTTTCATTTCTTCTTCTGTAGGTTCTATCTCGACATCTGATCTTCTAGTCGGCAATGCGTCTCTCTCGTTGAGCCAGCCAGGCCCCCTCCACCAGAGGATGTGGTCGGGAAGCTCGGTCGGTGAAATCCCTCGCGATGCCACATCAGCAGGGTTGTCCTGCGATGTCACGTGATGCCATCTCTCCTTCTCGACGACATTGATGATCTCGGTAACTCTATTCGCTACAAAGGTAGTCCAGCAGCTGGGAGTACGTTGAAGCCATGCCAACACAATTGTAGCGTCTGTCCAAGCGTAAACATCTTGATTTGGTATAGTTAGCGCAGATTGAATTCTGTGCAACAACTTGGCTAACAGAACAGCGCCACATAGTTCTAGCCTCGGTAAAGAGACTTGCTTTACCGGAGCGACTCTCGTTCTAGCTTCAAGTATAGTCACCAGTATAGCAGTGGGTGTGATGACTCTGCAGTATACCACAGCTGAGTAGGCGATGGTAGATGCGTCGGAGAATCCGTGGAGCTCAATCCTCTCGACGTCATCAGTAATGCCGATCCATCTTGGCAACTCTATAGTTGGCATTTTCTCTAATTCCTCTCTATATCGAAACCATTCGTCCCTAAGAGTCTCTGTTAACTGGTCATCCCAATCTAACTTATTGAGCCATAACTTTTGTAGCATACTTTTAGCAACAACAACCACAGGTGCAAGCCAACCTGCAGGATCATAGATTTTGGCGATGTCACACAAAACAGTGCGTTTGGTGACTTGATTGCTAACAGGTGGGAGTGTTATTTGCAGTTCAAACTTATCAGTGTGACCATTCCAGTTTATTCCCAGTATTTTGCGAGTAGTTTGCTCTGCACCCTCAATATTTGGAGAGTTAGAAGCCCATTTGTGTAGTAGAAATCCTCCTTTCTGTAGTAATAGGACAAGATCTTGTTTGAGAATCTTGACACTCTCTTCAGTAGAATGCCCCGTCAGAAGATCATCGATGTAAAAGTCATTCAATGCCGTCTCAATAACTTCTTCTTTAAAGTTTGACCTCTCATCTTCAGCTATTTGTTTTAAAGTTTTAATAGCCAAATATGGCGCACATGATGTACCATATGTCACAGTAGTGAGTCTAAAGTGTTGTATTTTGTCGTGAAATCTATAAAGAATCCTTTGATAATCGGTGTCTCTAGGGTGTACTTGAATTTGACGGTACATTTGTCTGATGTCACCAATCAAAACTACTTGATGTTTTCTCCATTTTAACGTAACATCTCTGATATCATTTTGCAAGGCTGGACCGATCATTAAATTCTCATTAAGTGACTTTCCATTACTCGTCTTCGCTGAACTATCAAACACGACGCGTAGTTTGGTAGTGAGATGCTGTTCATTCACGACAGCGTGGTGTGGTAAGTAGCAAACTTTATCCTTTTGTATCTCTTCCTCTTCTTCTATAACCTCCATATGCTTTTGTTGTAAGTAGTCATGCATGAATTGATCGTATCTCTCTTTTAATTCTGGTTTACTCTTGAATTTCCTTTCTAAGTAGTTTAGTCTCTGTGTAGCTAGTGTAAGTGATTCTCCAAGGTTTGGCGGGTATGTAACGAAAGGTAGTTGAACTCTGTAACGCCCATCCTCTAATCTCTTATGTGTCTCTTCATAAAACTTTTCACACCGTTTCTCTTCATTGGTTTGTATTGGTGTCTCTGTTTTCTCTTCAATTTCCCAAAATGATTTAAGAAGTGTGTCCATCTCTACTCTTGTATGATGTATATGTATCTCTGTATGTATTTTGTTTCCTTGTACTTCGTTTCTCTGTGCTTCTTCTCCCTGTGCTTCGTTTCTCTGTGCTTCGTCTCTCTGTGCTTCGTTTCTCTGTGCTTCGTTTCTCTGTACTTTGTTTTTCTGTATTTCGTTTCTCAGTATTTTGTTTCTCAGTATTTCGTTACTCTTACTCTTACCAGAAATTAACCAACCTAATGTGGTTCTCTGTGCGATTAGTGTTTGTGTATCTTCTCTTAAACTCAACATTCCATGTTGTAATATCTCTGCATATATATCTGCTCCCAAAATGAGATCAATCTTGCCTGGCTTGCAGAACGTTGGATCTGCTAACTCTAAGTCTGCAATTTCTGGCCATTCAACAGACTGAGTTTTCTGAGGTAAGCAAGATGTCAATGTCGATAATACATATGCATTCACTCTGTGAGAAATGTGAGGGTTGTATTTTGACGTGATGTCAAACTCTACCTTTGCTTTTGTAGTACTCTTGCTTGAGCCAACTCCGGTGACATTACCATAAATAGGCACTCTCTTTAAACCTAAGTGTTGGCACGCAGCCTCTGTAATTAAGCATGCCTGCGATCCCTGGTCTACTAGAGCTCGCAGTGTAGTGTACTCATTGTCCTTTCTCTGAGATCTGACATTGACTAATGCAGTGGCTAAGACAATGGCACATTCTCCTGATGAGTTTCCCGTGTGTATAGCTGTTGTTGTTTGTACATTTACTTCTTGTGACTCTGTGTGTTCCAATTGCAGTGGCTCTTTAGTTGTGATGTATCCATGTATTAAGGAGTGATGTCTTCTGCCGCATTTTTTGCATGTAGTGGACTGTAAACACTTGTAAGCTGAATGGCCTCTTCTAAGACAGTTGAAACATAGCATGTTCTTTTGTACAAAGTCCTTCCTCTCATTTATGTCCAACTGTTGAAAATCCTTGCACTTGAATATGAAGTGCTCTCCTTTACAAAAGACACATTTAACGTTATCAGTAATACCCGTAGCAAAGCTTTTAGTAGATATAGATGTAGCATGCTTGACTTGTGAACTTTCTTTGTATTTTACAGCTTCTAATGTACGAAATCTTAACTCCAAAAATTTTGCTAAGTCATTCCATGTAGGCAATGTATCAGTTGATTCAATTCGTTGTTCGAATAACTTGTGTGACTCAGGATCTAACTTCTGTATGACAATATAGACTATCAAATCATCCCAGTTATCTGTAGGCAACTTTAGGCTCTTTAGGGTAGCTAAACATTCCGTTGTAGTATCCAAAAGTTCTCTTATAGCTTTAGAAGACAAGGTTGTTACTCTCTTTTGGTTTAGCAATTTTTCTATGTAAGCATTCACTATACTTCTCTTGTTGTCGTACCGCTTGGTAAGCATATCCCAAATGGTGTCATAATTTGCCTCTGATACTTGTATTTGCTTAACCAAGTTCTCTGCTTCTCCTTGTAAACTTGTCTTCAAGTATTGACATTTGTTAACTTTACTGATGTTGGGATTGTTGTGCACCAGTGACTCGTATAAATCACGGAATGAAAGCCAACTCTTGTAATCACCCGAGAAAGTGGGCAACTGTACTGCTGGTAACTTAGTTGAGACGACAGGCTGCTTACATTGTGATTGATCTGATGATTCAATAATACTTGCAGGACGATTTTTTACTCCGTCTAACTCCATCAACTTTTCCTTCATACGTGTTTTCATATCTAAATAAATCTCCATGCAAGTATCATAACAATGTTTGCTAAAGTATTCAAACTCTTTTCTGTCTGACGCTTTAATAGACAATAAAGTTGAATGCCTGGTCTGAAAATCTTTCCAATAAGTTTCCAATATTTCATATCTAGCTTCTATGTATGGCTTAGTTAACTTTTCCTTAGAAGTCTTTTTGTAATTAGTGTATAACTTGTCTATTTGTATGTAGTTATCTATTTGAGCTTCATGTAACCCTTCCATTGTTTTAGATAAAAGTATGTATTGTATTTATGTAAGTAAAAGTCTATGCAGGTAACCACACTAATTAGAAATGTCAAAAGTTTTTATGTATCACCACAAGTTCAATAATTATGAAGTTAAAAGTCCAGATAATGTATTATAGGTTATAAAGTTCACTTTTTACGATATTTTAAAAGTCTAACATGTCACTGCATGTCTATCATGTCCATGAAAACGAGAAGAAAGTTCACTTTGTTGCAAAATGTAATATCGTATTACACACTACGACTTACGAATACCGGGTACTATCCTTTGCAATCCATAAGTAAATATCACAAATCACTACACTTCACTTCATATAGAATTGAGAGAAATGCGTTATTGAAAATTCACTTTTTGTAAATCCGCCATTTTTTATACAAATACACTGCAACGGAATGTAGAAGAAAAATGTAAAATGTCCTTTTTAGGTAAGTATCGACTGTTTCAATTACTCGCGCGCGTGGTCCATACTTAGTTATTAGTTTTTAACAACAAATTAACCACTGATTCACATAATTAAGTAATTAAAATAATCCGAAACGAATGGACCAAAATGTTCGTGGAAGAAAACTCGAGTATCGCGGGAAAACTAAACTTTTTATTGTCCATTCATAGATTATACAAATTGACCATAGACAACAAACTTATTATTTTTTTTAAATATTTTGGCCTGGTTTTCTACTTGAACAGCGGTTAAGTAAATTTGCTTTACTGTAAACTGAAGTCATTTTTACGTAAGCGCCACTATATCCTAAAATAGCAATCCAACAGTTATAATATGTATTGCTGGACATAGAAAATTAAAAAACAATGTAACCTTACTTTGACATCATCTAAATTGGATAATTGGGTAAAAAGTTATGATAAAAAAACGAAAAAATGAAACTTTAAACGGCTTTTTCTCGAAATGGCCTTTTGGCGCTTACGTAATTTTGCCTTTCCAGTGACGATATGTTATGGCCGAAGCCTATAGAGCGGCGCATAGTTTATGCGTGGACCTGCGACGCGGGCGGCGCGGGTGTGTGGGGCGCGGGGGGCGAGGGGTGCGCGATAAGCGCTGACCCGGGCGCCCCCCGCCCCGCCGGACGTGCCCGCGCGGCGCTGCGCCGCGGCCGCTGCTGGTTGCCACATATCGGCGCGGAACGTGACGTCGATCGCGATTATCGGTGGAAACTGTGCGATTGCGACATGCTCGCCCGCACTCACGTTTTGTTATGCGCCGGCGCATTTCACTACATTGTTCGTGTAGGTACGCCGCCGTAACGTGTGTCGCAGCCGGAGGCCGCTTCTTGATTGCTTCATGCAAATATCACATTTGATGCATTCGCTCACACCCTCGCCCCGACCTCCGCGCCATAGTGGCTGCTCTCTCGCTATTCTCCACTGTGGGAACACTGACAGTTATATTTTTTCCACTAACTGAACTATAAATAACTAAGCGAGTTGAAAAATATAATAACGAGCGTCACAGCTCGTGTCGTGACCCCGCCGGGGTTCACGCTGTTATCAGCGAATGAAAGTCATATTGTATCTCATTCGACGAGCTCCCAAATTAAACTAGAGATCTTTTGAAATATTCAATATAATAATGAAATTATTTTATGCTTTTACATTAATAATTGTCTTGATTGCATAATCATATATTTCATTATGAGCTCACAGCGTGCGTATGAGTCGACTGAACTCGTTGTAGTGTGGTTTTCGTACTTTGTTAAGTGAAATGCGTATCCAATCAATATACATTATCATTTACGTGGATGTAATAATGACGAGGTTTACGAGTGGTGCGCAGGTGCAAGCTAACGGGCGCGGGCGTGTACCAGAAGTAGCGGAGTGCATAAAGCCTACTGTAACAATAACGTAGAAAACAAAGAATATGAAACAATAGGCCTTGGAATAATACTAGAAAGTGATGTAAAATTCTGGCCCTAAACAAAATAGTACAGTTGAGTAGTAAGTAGGTACTAAGGTACCCAGTCACAAGTCACAGTATAGGTACTATGAAGATGGGGGACAGAAGAAAGCCGACTTCTTTTGTTCTTTGAGGACAAATAATCTCGTGAGTGCTTGTCCCGATACACCATTTCACAATAATAGAAAAAAACATAATATTTTCAAAAGTAGTCGTAATCCTGTTTTATCTTCGAACCATTGAATAAAACTAGTGCTAAAAAACTAAGTATATAATTGAGAATTGAGGTGGTCCTACACATGTTTTGAACAGAGCATCTGCACTTAGGGTAGCCTAAGGTTTGCTAGTCTGTTTGGTAACCTCCCGTTGTAGTGTCGTAAATAAGACGTAGCGTGTCAATGCAGGAGGATGCTGACCCTGCGAGGTGTAGTGGCTGCTGTAAGCGCTGGTGCCGGCGGAGAGCGGCGGCGCGGGGCGCGGGGAGGCGGGTCGCGTTATCTCGCCGCTGGTGATTCACTCCGGCCGGAACCCAGATTGTCTTCATTCAAGCAAGGGAAATCGATTACTTGACGGTAATACGCAATTTCTTGTATTGCCAGACTTGCTCCGAACGTGTTCTTGTAGAGGAAAAGCAAAGTTTTGTCATGCTCATTTACATGACTTAAGATGTTGCAGTTGCTTCGTTTTGTTCCTTTAACATTTTATTGAATTTTTGTAGTTTTTATGATTAAGTAGTATAATCATGTTGACAAGTATCAATTGTGTGACAGGCGGCCTCAGCACAGACAGTGCTGACGGCGGCGGTGGTGGTATGCTGGTGCGAGGTCAGGTTCGAACAAAATCTTCAAGTTTTTTTCACTTAAATTACTAAAAGTTGAACTAAATATTCGCTTTGTCTCGAGCACATTCCATCGTGTTGCGTCATGCACCTCACCTGGTGCTAACTTTGAAAAAGGTGAAATCTTTTTATCTAAGTATTGCTAAGCGCCTTATAGATGTATATTACCGATATTTTAGTAAAAAGTGTCTAGTAACGCCATCGACTCGCAAAGAAGAAGAAGAACGTAACCACAACTTAGTACAAAAGAATGTTTGTCATAGGGCTACATACGTACATGTTAAAGTAATCTCGAAAACCGTGAACGCATTTGCGTGCGGTTTTTACTAATATGATCTGTAAGACTAAGATGGCGCCAAACCGTATCCAGGCGAAGCCGCACCGACCCGCTAGTCAGTGATACAGAAATAATTAACACTGTGTAAATTTCGATTCTTGCCTGTGACCTGTCGCTCCGGCGGTGGTCGGCGCAGGCCGTAGGACAATCCCCGTGGGAACGCTGCGTGTGCGCCGCACTCACCACTGACCTTTTCGAACTAATTACTTTCCGAGAACTGCTAGTAGAAGAATCCTTAATTTCAAATCATGTGAATGCTGGTTGCCAAAATTTGTGTTTATTTAGTTGCAGTTTTTTTTCTTCCTTTGAGAAAGTATTGATCATCTTTTTGCTGTTGTGCTTCAATGACAAAAGTGAAACAGAATGTGGTATGGCAATAAGCAAATAGATTGTCCGCGTGTTGCCCCCGGCATGTGTCGAGCAGTGCAGCCCGTTCCATGGCGGCGGCGCAGGCGCGGGGCTGCGTCGTGCCGCTAATGCGATAAAATTTATTGGTTCCCGGGAGCAGTCGGCCGCGCATATGCTCAGGACATGCTTCGCGGAAACATTCTAAACCGTACTACTGTCGCCACTTCATAAAACGCCACAAATTTATAGCCAATACAAAAAAGTCGCGCTTTTTATAAGAGCCATATAGCCAGTTTCAGTATTCAAGTTGGTTCCAAAACAAATAGCTTATAAGTTATCAGTAAAAGGTCTGTAAATATTTTGTCAAATAAACACATGTCCGGTTGTGTTGATGTGGGTACAGCAGCGCGGCGGGGGGTGGGGGCGGCGGCGGTGCGCGTGCGGCTTCGAGCCAGCTGACGAGGCTGCGCGGACACTGAGCACTGCTGCGACATTGTTTATTGTTGTCATTGAGAAGCACGTGGCAGACCTTCCAACACAATTTGAAATAAGATTTACAACCCCATCCTGTCTTGTGGTATATTTGACAGCCTCTTCATGAACTGAATTCATCTTTGTTTAAGGTAATTAAAAGCTAATGGCAGTTCATGGTGGGTACTTCACCGAACATTTCCCATTCTGCGCTCGTACTAAGTTTAATGATCTTGCAAGCTTCGTCGATGTTCCACGCACCATCCGTTCGGTTGTTGTTAGTCACTTAGGTTCGATTTTGTCTTTGTTTTCAACACATTAGCACTTCCCGTGTCCTGCTCATTGACATTTCCGTGATTCTTCAAAAAGTGGTCATAACGTAGATAATTAAATTTTCAGTTATCTTTGTATAATAAAACACTTGAAGAAATATCGGCAACAAGTAGTTAAGGCTCACTGTTTAGCTGCGGCTGCTGCACCAGCGCTGGTGCTGCAGCGGCGGGCGAAAGGGCGGCGTGCGCAGCGCTCGCGGCGCTAGCGGGCGACGGCGGCGGCTGCACGGCGTACGCGCAGTGATAGGGCTATCAGAAGCGGCGGCGGTGTAGGTCGGGAGATGCTGGCGATAAGCCGCGCACGTGGTGATAGCGCTTATCTTCGCGAGACGCGCGTACTACGCGCCATGCTGCGATAGCGTCAGCTGGCCGCGCCGCCGCGTCTCTACCAGCCGGCCCGGCGCGCCGCCGGCCCAGCGCGCCGCCCAGCTCGGCTGCTGGCGGGGCCGATGCTGTGGGGCGACTCTAGGCGAAAGCTTCACTGGTCTTGTTATACAAGTGTGCCAAATCTCTATTGGAACATTTTTTTACAGTAACGTGTTGACGTAGTTTCTATTGTTGAATCTTTCGAAATTTTGATTTTTGTATAGTTCCTATGTGGTGAAGACAAATGGAACATGTTTCTCAATAGTCCGTTTTTGTTCAGCTAGATTGAAATGTTTATATAATAAAATAGGGGCCACATTTATATAGGTACATACCTATTACGAACAAAACAACAAAAGGTGGGACAGACAATGTAAAAATAAAAGGGAGTGCTCGTGGAGCCGCGGGGCGGGGCGCGTCCTGCGCGAGCGCAGCGCGGCATCAGCGGCAATGGCATCGTGCGGCCAGTGCGGCGCGCGCGGTCGCGGAGAGCAGACGTGTGACGTGTGACTGTGAGACATGATGCTGCACGACGCCTGGCGCGCGGCCGCTTTCAAGCCGGAGCCCTTCGAGCTGGAGGCCTTCATCGCCGAAATCAACAACAACCACTACCGGAAAGGTGAGTGCCTACATCGTGTTCACCAGTAGCTGTTGCCGCTGTGGCCTCCCTGTGTTCTTCTTTAAGGACTATCTCGTCGGCGGTGACAGCCGCTCGTCGCCGCAGTCTCGTCAGCTCATGGTGGAGGTTCATCTGTGTTGTTTACTTCTGTTCATTTTCGTATCGTCTCTATTTATATGAATATCAGTAAGTAGTCATTGGTTAGATACTGCTTATCATTTGTTTATTTACGGTTTCATTCACTGTGATATTAAAGGCACTGTTCCAAAGTTTCAATGTGCTTCAGGATCGTCGTGATTGTGTTTTGTGACATGCAGTACTCTTATCTTCATAGTTTTTGTTTAGTTCTGTTAATATCTCATTGTTACATAAAAACTTTTGGCAGTTTGAAAAGTTTAGTAATTAGTTACATCATGTTTGCACAGATAACGATTGTTTTGATATGGACGTTGTGGATAGTGTGGCGGTGTGTGGTGCGTCCTGTCAGCGGCTGGTGGTAGCTAGGACGTGTATCATTGTAAACTGTATGCTTGCTCGTCCTGTTCTGATTTTATTGTTTATTGTCATTTATTTTGTTGATATTGCTTAGTAGTGACACCCTATACATATACTATAACTTGGTGTAATTGGGTTCTCTTTAAAATGAATCTTCTTTATAAGACAACATTTAGGTTTAACTTATTACCTAGTTATATTTTTCTACAAAAGTATTGTTTTAAACAACCAATATTCACACAAGTAGGTACTGGTATTATAGGTTCCTACATCTACTTTAATATTATGTACATATTATTCCTTGTCAATTTAATTAAACTTAAATCTTGCGGCAAACTTTCTTCATACAAAAGACATCAACGAGTTCACTCTTCGCCGGCAGTAATAATAAATCTGTCATTTTAATATCCTTTTCAAGGTTAAATGAATTTTACTTACTCTCACTTTTTTACTCAGGATCTGAATTCAATTTTATATTTTATGATATGGAAAGAACATGATTTTTAGTACCACGTGGTCAACTTGTGCATAGATTATTAATAATTAATAATAATATTTTAATAATTTATCTTCGGAACCGTACAAACAGTGTGTTGGCAGTTGAGATAGTAATATTACTTCCTAATAAATCATGGCCTCCTATAGGCCATCGTAAATAGTCAATCCGTGTGGAGTCCCACAGGGCACAGTCCTTGGACCATTATTAATCATACTGTTTATCAATGACCTCCGCGACATCACTAACCACGAATGCACATTGTTTGCTGGTGACATTTCGTCGGTATAACTTCCAGTAAAAACTTCCAGTAATTAGTGATACCTAATTGAAATTAATAACAACACCATTTTGGTTTTAACGTAATAACTTGATACGTAGAACTGTAGTATGGAAAAACTAGGTTTATTATATTTTTTTAACATGAGACAAGAAAGTTATAATAGACAGAATATACAAGAATGAAATAAAACGTTTTTTTTTGGAATTAGTCATTAATCAATGTAACTGGAAGTGTAGCTCACATAGGCTAGATGTGTAGATTCATTATTCATCACATTTATTGAATCTATTTCCATGTTGGATTAATTATATCGTACAAATAACGTTATATAAAAGTAGAGCGCGCCCGCGGGCATCGCGTCCCGCCGCGAGAGATCAGATCGACGATGTGATGAGCTGATAAGTGCTGCGCGGGCGCGGGCGCGGGGCTGTGTATGACTGTGTGTGTGTGTGTGTGCAGAGGGCGAGGCGGAGCTGAGCGCGGACGCGGACAGCGCGGCCGACGACGCTGTGGACGGGGCGGCGGCGGGCGGCGCGGGGGAAGGGGACAGCCCGCCCCCCCTACCGGCGTTCGGCTACGCCCACCCGCACGCGCGCGACCTGTCGCCATCCCACTCGCGCAGCTACCAGGAGCTGCGGCCGGCACACGCGCGCGACATGCAGGCGTACGCGCACCTCGAAGACGTGTTCAAGCCGGCGGGCGGCGCGGGCTCCACGGACGGCGCCTACCTGCGGCGCAGCCCGGCGCGCTCGCCGGCGGACGCGCGCGGCGCCGACTACCGCCTGCACTACGAGTACCCGCCGCCGCCGCCGCCCTACCACCACGACCCCCACGAGCCGCACGACCAGCACGACCACCATGACCACCACGACCATCACGACCACCACGCTGCCGACGAGTGAGTACCAATCTCTTAATCTTTTTTAGATCTGATTCTTCGCAGAACTTGTTGATTGGCTCGTTATCTTTGCCTATATTTACAACATTTTCACTCTAGAAGGTAGGTAGCTAAAGTTCAGTCTTCGGCGGAGATGTCGTAGATATTTTCGTCATTATTATGTATGTAATTTGGCAGCCTTTACAACAAGATAGCCGAAAAATTTACATAGGTCTTGTAAACGACCATTGGATTCGCCATGAGACTAGATGCTATGTAAAAATAGCTCTTGAGGCAAGAGCCCACGATCAAGTCCAAAGTTCTAATTGTAGCACAGCTGTATGAATTTGAACACCTACACAAGTCTGACTAGAAGGCTTTCACCAGTTTCAGCTTCGTAATGGTATACTTGATTGCCTTGTCAATATTGGTTAATGATGATAGGAATAGCTAAGTACTATCAATCAGTTTTAATTAACTATGACGATTATGATCCTTCATCCTTCAGTTCTCCCCCTGAGACTAAATCTATCAGTGTAATCATGGACGCAGAGTAGTATTTGGGTGCGTTGACTTTTCATTACATTTGTTGTTTTTTGTAACGCGTTTGGGACACGATGGTTAGTAATCAATTAGCTTTACCGCTTAATAATGATCAAATAACGTACAAAATTACTTAAGAATATCAGTAGTGTTGAAATGAGTGTTGACACACAATAGATGTTTGTGCAGTTAATGAGGAATGTTCGGAGAAAGTAATTAGTGCGGCGAGTGTTGTTGGCCCCAGCCTGTGAGGGCCCGCTGGCTAGCTGGCGGGCCGCGGACCGCAGCTACGTGTACTTGGAGTCGCAAGTGACAGCCACTACCAGGACATTGCTCTTGTTCTTTACTTAGTTTTGCTGTTTGACTCCAGTTGTCACATGTCATCTATAAAGCGTCTCTCAGACGACGCCCTGAGCCGACATTCGCGCCCGACTGGGCACCGTCAGGCCTGTAGTCTTAAGTTTTGAACCGGGTGATTGCCCTCAGCGCTTCCTATTTGTCCGGCCAAGTAGTTAATGCCATACGCGGCAAGCCACGTCAAAAAATAAAACAACTGTTCCACTGTTGTCGTCTATCCTTAGGATCATCAAAACATGCGAATGTTTTTTCCTAGCCTGCAATATCCCACCTCTGACTATCGGCCGCCCCTCTATTTCTGTACAGTACCACGTCTTGGCAAATGTTTTGCTAATCGACGTCCAGGTCGTTCTTCCTTCCATCTTCTTTCAATCATACTATTCCGTTATATGGTGTAAAAATCGTCCCTATCAAACTTCTTCAGATTATTGGTAAGTGAGATGATGATGACTAACATTTTATGGTTATATTCATTTTTTGTCATTTAGGTATTACATGGCAACAGTTTGCATTTATGTGTGAATGCATGACTATGACGCCTCTGTGACGTTATAATGCTTATTTCACAATTCAATTAGGTACTGATTCCGTTACATTGCAGTGTATACATAATTAAATGATTTTGGCGGGTTCGTCCGTCTGTCTGTGTGCCGGTCAGTTGAAGCAGGCAGCGGTTCTCAGAACGCATTAGGAAACGTCATCAAATGATGCGGTTTCAGATCCCGTTAACTAAACAAAGAGTTAATGTTTCTATTTCCTGTTACTAATAACTATGTACCTATATTTTGCAATTTAGTTTTCTTAACTACTTTACATTTGTTATTTTTAGTTATTTAAATGTATTACTTTAATTCGTACTCATTAAACGCTAAGTAACTTAATAATGTAACACTAAGAAACTGTAGTTTCATATGGGGTAGAGTAGAGACATTCTGACACGGTATTGGAGGAAGATGAGAGGGTTGAGGGCGTTTATGACTCTTGTGCCGTGGTCGTGAAGACAGGAGCTCATGTCGCCGTCGCGTGACGCGGGTGACGGCGGCGGCGGCGGCGGCGCTGATCGCTCGCCCCATTACTGATGAGCATTTAATGAGTGTCCGCGCGCGGCCGCAACAGTACAGGGCATCATCTCGGCGGCGACGAAGGCTTCTTGTTCACCTCACTAACAATCAATATCTGCCGTTATTCGTCTATAACTCCGATACTTCCACTTGTCATGCTTTACGTTTAATATCAGGAAAGTAGTTAGGTATGTTTAAGAATTATAACCCAAGAGCCATGTGATGCGACGTGCGTTATCTGATCATCACGCGGCCAGAGGTCACGGTCCCAGTAACAACAGCTAAGGCCATATAATTTTAGAGCGAGAGTTCAATAGTTCGCTAGGTAGGTTCGCTGCACTAAATCGGTAACTGAAAAAGGTTGTGTAAATGTTCAGCGTGAAGGGGGTACCTATGTACTTGCGACACAGCGTGCTCCCCTCGCCCCGCGGCCCGCTCGCCCTCCCCGCGCCCCGCTCCCCGCGCCACCCCGCGCCGCTCATTATGTTTGCTGCTCCTAATTGCGCGCTGTAGGTACTGGCGCTGTTTATAATAACAGCGCCATTGTTTATACAATGTTCGCTTATTTTTACACTTTAATTGTCATTGAGCGTTATCTGGAAAAGACGGATCCATTCAATAATGAAATAAATAGTTGCAGTAAACGCGACCCTTCTTCTATCACTAGCTACCTACTTCCCAGCATCATCATCGTCGCCGGTATTTCAGCCCATCGCACTCCACACTATAAGTACCTATAGAGGAGGATGAACCTGCGAATGTTAGATAGGTACACCAATGTCTTAGTACACATCAATAAGTAACGCAGGCCTTCGTAGATGTCATTGGTAAACAAAGGCAATAATAACTGGTGGGTCGCTCGAACAAAATGGTCACTGATAACACGTGTGATCCATGATACATGCCTACCTACTATTGAATAAATTGGAATATTTTTTGCGACTTTATAATCGTGACTCTAAGTAAAATGTTAAGCCGTTGTTGGTCCCGGTCACACAATGATGTAGTCGTTACATGAGCCATGTCAGGGGCTTTTGACGGCTCAATAATAACGCTGACACCAGGGTTGATTAGGTTGGTAAATGGTATTCCACCTCACAACCGACACGATAAGAACAAGAAGAATCATGACTGTAAAAATATGTACTACCTGTGCGGTGTGGCCGTGCCAGTGTCGAGGGCAGCGTGATGTTAGTCAGCAACATTCGCCCTTTACAATTTGTAACTTGAAGGCTTACTTCCTTTTGTTATTACTTGCACCGATATGGCCGTATCCGGTCTAAAGTTCCAGAAATATTTAAATACTCCAGCTCAGTCATATCCTTTAAATTTTGTAGGAATCGAAATAGGTCGCGATTAGTTCACCATCTGCAAATTAGTGTCATCGCAGAAACATATTTTTTCTTGTCAATGTGTTGCCTCCACACATCGACATATGCGAATAATTTACCAACTGCAAGTAAGTTTGTAATCGTAAATACATATTTTTTTGTGATGGAACAACAAATTAACGAATTTCCTTTATTTGTGCTATAAGAACTTCCTTCTTGCCAAGTTTCATGATGCTTGGTCTATGGGAAGTACCCCATAGTTTTGATTCCCCTACAAAGTGTAAATAAGGCTTTGTATTTGTGAGAACTAACAATCTAAAAATGTCCGAATAGCAAATAAGTAAGAAATATCTCAACATCTCTGCGTAAAAGCGAACTAAAAAGTAAAAGAGAGGAAAATATTATTGGAAATAGGTAATTGTAATCGGAGGCAAACTCTCTATTAGAAAAGGTTGATGTAGTGATACGTGGTCAGAGGTCCGGGACGGGGTCCAGGACCCGCGAGCTCGGTTTGTTGCTGCGTCCGCGCACGCAGAACGACAACAACATTTACATTTTGTAAGTATTTTTTTCAGTATTGTAGAGCGCATCAAGATGATTTGTGTTCGTTGGGTACAGACGATGAACCGTCGACTTCCTTGCACCTAAATTGCGTAAAAAAGTTAATATTAAATACAAAGATTAGTGCTCGACATTTACTATGGTGGCAGTTTTACTCAGTACGTACAAAATTCTGTACACGCTTAGTAGCGGCTAGGAATTCGATCGATCGTTGACATGTTTCAAGTAACGTGCTCCGGCGCCGGTACCCGTGCAAACGCGAGTGGAACGTTTCTTTAGAATACTGTTAGGTTCAGCTGGAAAGTTGGCATGATTGTAATGCCCTTGTGGAATATGTCGCAGTAGGGCCGCGCGGCGGCGCGGCGGCTGCGCGGCGAGCGGGGGGCGCGGGTTCTGCGAATGAGTAACGCCAATGCCTACTTCCTGCGCACGACACTTAACCTACTAACTAACCACGAACAGTGAGCTCGAGCGCCCGCGCACACACGCATACTGAAACAATACTGTTTGTAGAGCAGGATTAATTTATGGCGACCCCGCTAAACCTTAAAGCAAACGAACCCACGAAATAGTCAATTGCTTGTGCAAATAATAGTCGAGGGTTGATCGGGGAGGCTTGAGTTTTTTCCCGACGTTTTGTTGTGTGCTTAGGAAACCAGCGGAAGAAAGTAAAAAACCGGCCAAGCGTGAGTCACGCTCGGTGAGGGTTCCGCACGCGTTGCATATTTCTCGTTGCTTTATCAGGAGTTGTTATCGATTCCTATTGTTTTTATTTGGCTCGGTATTTTGGCCACAGATAATGACACACACAATTTGTCATTCAGGATTACTTCATTTTCTGGCTGGGACAGCTAACGCTAACACGAGTATACGTGAGTTAACGTTGTAAATAGTGAAGTGTTAGCGAAGTGCAGAAACGAACAATAGGCAAGTAGGTAGAGGCCCGCCGTGACCCACTCCGCGGCGCGGCCTGCGTACGCGTGTGTTGTGCACGCACTTAGGTACCAGCTACATGAGCCGCGCTTGTTGCTAGCTCTATAATAATAAGTCGCCTCAATATTTACTGTTCATATGCGCCGTTTGTTTAGAATATAATTAACATTAGTTATATTTACATTTTCCTCCAATAATACTTTAATGTTTGAGTTTGTTTACTGCGTCCAATTAGAGTACGAGGAAAATTCCACACCGGCCGCGCTCGCTGTAACGACAAACTGTCGCCACCAGCGCCACGTTGGGACCACATTTGCTGCACGCTCCGCCGGCCAATGTGGCTGCATATCTCTATGCAAACTCGCTTGACCGATGTCAGTGTAGCAGCGAAATATGTCTAATTACTCGCGCAGCTTATTGCCCTCGCCATCCAACGGGGTAACGCTGCGAGCGTGACGGGCACATTGGCCCGAGAGGTGGTAGAGGGAGCATTTTTAATTGGACCTGTACTTATGTACTATTGTAGTTTTAATTATTTGTAATTGTTAATTTTAAGTTAAGTTTAATTGTTGGATCTTCAGTACATGGTAACTCTAATGGTAGGAGAATTACAAAAGAAGCGTATAAGACTGAATTTTATTTTATTTTATTTTGAATGTTAATAAAACGAAAGTTTTGGTGATGGAAACAGAAGAGAATGTGTCTGAGTTTGAATTTGTGTATTTGGATACTATGTTTACAAGGGGTGGTAAATGTCATGAAGATATAGACAGAAAAGTAAAATTGGGTAATTCAGGGAATGGTGCAATGCATGCAGTTGTTAGTAGCCAATGTATCTCGCAATGTGCGAGGATGGCTGTTCACAGTACTTGTCCCTACGCTGAAGCACGGTAGTGAATGTTGGGTATGGCAGAAGAAGGATTAAAGTAGGATTAATGCCGTAGATTTCTACGGAGGTCGTTGCGTAGCATCTGCGGTGTTAAATTGAGTGATAGAGTGAGAAACAGTGTCATAAGAGAGAGATGTGGTGTAAAAGACGATATAGTGACTAAGATTAAGAAGGGAATGTTAACACATGAGCGGATAATGGATAATCAAAGCAGTATAATATATAAAGCGAAGGTTAGTGGAAGGGCTGGCAGAGGAAGACCTAGAAGGGCGTACATTGACCAAATTAGAGATGTCCTTAGAAAAGGTTCAGTACAATCCACTCTGAACTGGCGTGCGTGTATGAAACAATTGATGAATGTGGAGGAAGCAAGAGAAGTGTGTCAGGATCCAAGTAAATGGAATTCAATAGTGCCTGCTTACCCCGGTGTGAAAATAGGCATGCTTTTATGTATGAATGTTAAGTATAAGAATATTTAATAATAATTATATTCTTCAGTTAATACTTATAGTAAAAAAATGTTATAATAAGTTGTATGGAACTTGGTCTCCAAATATCCACCACTAATGAGTGAATGAGAACCCCATACCGAAATAGACCACTAAACACTGAGTATTATAATATACCAAACCGCAGTAAAAAATATGTTGTCAGTAAAAAGTTATGGCTAAATGAAAAATCATTTATCTTTCGTCTATTAACCTTTTCACGAAATATTTTCGACATCATTGTTTTGAAGGTCTCGATTGAGTGGTCTATTTCGGTCACTTTTGGTCAATCTCCTTTACTACTGGCTACGTGAGTACAAAAGACGTTAGGACGTTACATACGTATGTATACAATATATCAAACACAGAGCCAGGGCATGCAGCGGCGCGGGTCAGGTGAGGCCGGCGCTATGTTTGTTTGTTTCTCTTGTTTTTTGTCGTCCGCTCTAACGCGCCATTTCACACGTCGGCTTGAGGACTCGGATCGTTTCCAAATTTGTCTCGCGTTTTTTGTGTCGTCGAGTGACGGTTTAAGTGTCTCCAAATGAGTTATTTGTATAGGCTCTTAACGCGGCGTTGGATTATGTCGTAGCAGCGCAAATATACCTCAACGGCGCGCGACTTGTTGGGGACGCTGGCATCGCGCAGGCAACGCATGCCATGTTTCCTACACCAAGCACTGTGCGAGCTGGTCCGCACGATGAGCTGGCTCGACGCGCGCACGTGTCCGGCGCACCGCGCGCCGCATGGCCGTCATTACACTCGTTAACGGTATCGAGTGTCCGATTGCAACAACATGCACCAGGACGGCTGTGTTCCGTTTTGTTGAAAGCTCGTTCCCAGAAACATAAACATTCAATATTGTCATTCATTGTTATTGGCTCTACAACTCTGAGCTCTGCAACAATTTGTTTAACTCTATAATATAATTAGAAATGTAGGTAGTAGAAACACAAATTGCAATACCTATGCCGTAGTAATGCGACAGCCACGTGGTGTAATTACAATTACATTTGTAACAAGTAAAACGCAATTACATTTTAATGTACATTGCGAAGAGCGTGCGTAGTTTGATCAAAAATATTTGTAAGTTCATAGTGGTGACCCAATGAACAATATTTTACAATTGTAATGTTCGTGAAGGCGACAGGCGCCAGCACGGCCCGCCACACACCGTGTCGTCGCCTCCCTCGATCAAGCTCGCAACATTCCTACGTTGTCCGTAATTCTCATCTAGGAGCTCCCTCCATCATCAGTTAGCTCCATCATACTCGCTCTTTTCCACAAATTACAACTTGGTCGCGTGTTACAAAGGTGTTGTGCCGTCTTGTTGAACCTATTTCTGTACAGCCTGCACTATACGGTCAATCGTAATAAAAGCCCGAATCATTCTTCAATATTCGTTCATTTCGGACTTTTACGGGCAGGCACCTGGCCAACCTCAGGATTAACTATTTAGCTATGGTAAACACTAAAAAAGAGATGTTTAGACGTGGTCCAGGAATAGTTGAGTGTTGATCTCACGATCTGGAGGTCTTGGGTTCGATTTTTGGGAGAGGACACGTGTTACAAAAATTACTTTATGGATGTGGGACTATCCCTTGAGGTGATATCGTGACATTTCATGCTAATCAAGTGATTTCACCTGATTTTCTGAAAAATAAGATGATTGCGTGCTTCGTAAGACACATTGAGCCGTAGGTCTCGATTTCTGAGTACTTCAGTATGCATTCGTTACATAAGTCAGATCTCATGGCAGTTCAAGAGTAACCCTGACACCAGGGTTGTTGAAGTCGGTCATTGACCTCACATCTCACACGAGAGAAGAAAATAATGGAGAAAGGTTTTTCTTTTGTAACTATCTATATTACATACCAACGTGGGTTCTGTACACTCACATCTGTATCCCAGAAATAGAAATGTTTTATTGCGACCATGAAGTGGGAAGCAACTTTTGATGTACATTACATATATGAAGTCGGCAAATATGACGAATCGTAGATATAATCTAATCTAAATATATTTTAAATGTAGTTATAAAATTCCTAGACTCGTTCAAGTTACGAATGTTACAGACTAGACGCCACTTGAGATCTCACAACTTTTTATAGTTACATCCACTGAGATACTCGGTTTCTTTTTACAGAAATGTTTTCGTTACATGCCTCCATGTGGTGGGATAGTACCCCTTGTTATAGTGTGAGTTATACAGCTTGAAATTATACGCTATATGGTATTCCACATTATTTGGTGTTAGATTGTGTGACAAATAAATCAACAATTATATAAATAGTAAGATATGCACCGTGTGTAGTGCGGCACGTGCGGGCGCGGGTGTTCTGCGCCGGCGACGTCGCCCGCATGCCGGCGGGTGCGCTACCGCCAACACTCACTGCCACACACTTCCTCCCGCTAATGTGTCACGCTCCGGCTGCTACTAACATACGTGTTCTGCGAGGAATCTACTCATGTCGAACCGTACGTTACGTAGAGAGTGTACCAGCAGCACAGTAACGTGTGTGTGTGTTTGCAGCGGCGGCGAGGGCGGCGCGGTGTACTCGCGCTGCGCGTACTCGCCCTACTTCAACCCCGAGCTGGTGCCGCCGCAGATCTGGACGCCGAGCACAGGTAACACGCCGCCGTGGAGTGGACGCCAGGTGACGCCGGATGATCGATGTTAACGTGATGTGTGTGTGTGCAGGCGGGTCCCCGACGTACGGCAGCACGGCGGGCGCGGTGCTGGCGGAGGAGTTCAGCGACGCGGGGGCCGTAGCGGGCGCGGGGGCGGGCGCGGGCGCGGGCGCGGGCGCGGACGGGTCGCTGGGCGCGGCGGGCGGGGCGCTGCCGGCCTTCAGCGCGCGGTTCGGCGGCGCCTTCGCCTGCGCCACCAGCCGCCCCTCCACCGTGTACGGCGCCTCCGCGCTCGCCGCCAACGCATACTCGCACCAGGTCCGTACTGCCACTATTTACGACTCCATCCTCTTTGATGCTTGATAAACGACGGGTGATGTTCGAAGATCGAGCTCGATGTCGAGGGTTACAAAAGTTTTATTGTGGTCTGTTGCATACTTTGTTAAAGAACCGATACGGTCATGTTCAAATCTATGTAGCTACACCCAAGAATCGAACGATCAGTAAGGCGCAACTGCACTAAATGGTAGCTAACGGACTAACCTGATGTTTATGCAACATGTTTTAATCTGTTATTACACTTCTATTTTCACTGGTTAGTGAAATAAGACCTATTGTTTGATGACATTTTATTATGAGGGTATTGTGTGATGTTACAGGAGGTGTGGGGCCTGGACGGGTCGCGGCGGCCGCAGCTGTCAGCCGCCGCTAGTCTCTCTGCCAGTGAGTACCTATACATCATCATTTGCACCACTATTTAGGTACTTAGTACCTACATTCTTTTATAAAAATAATAATATTGTACTTATAGTTCCCACTTATATTAAACTCTAACGCGCGTGAGTATCTTTGTATCGTCGAACTCATTTAAAACAGACCATCAGCGTGTGCTGCATTGAACACGTACGGATGCTTGCACGCAGTTGTGTTTCGAGTTAATTAGTCACGTGTCCATAAGAACAGTGAGTTGTACTGGCCAGCGTCACCTTGAGCCCGTGCAGCGCGGCGAGCAGGGAGCATGTTGCCGGAAGTATTCGTAATTATGGCGAGTGTAGTGTTACCTCCGTGTAAACAGAGGATGATGCGGCGACTCGAGCCGGCTGGCCGTAGCCGCAGTGCGCGAGATATGTCGCGTCGCGCGAGGACACCGCATACGTGCCGATGCGAGTAAAGTCTGCGTGACTCAGCGTGCTTTGTTCAAGATGCTATTGTTTCAAATGACCGATGCGTCCAACTTGGATTTGTTTTCGTTTTATTATGTCGAGGTTTTAACAGTATTTTTAGCCTATACATTAATGATTAATTAGTACCTAACATTATTATTTCACTAGCAGCATGAAAGGGAAAACCTACTTGTAGGAATTATTTATAACTTGTACGTAGGTACCTATTGAGCAAGTTGGTTACACATGAGTCGGTTGTGAGTTTTACATATGAATTATTTTAAAAGTGTTGTGCAGTAATGTATTCGTTAGTTTCCGGTAGCGTGATGTTAGTGTCGTCGTTATCAGTCCTCCCCCCCCCCCCCCCCGGGCCCCACTTCCCCCCGCCGCCGCCCCCGCGACACAATGTAGCGCGACATACGCTGGTGCCGCGCCGCGCCCGCCGCGGGCCCGCCCCGCGCCGCGGCGACGCTGCTCAGCAACACGGGGCAGGGGTCGCGCGATATCCTCGCATCTCGCTCGCTATACTGTATTTTTATTATAACGATAAATCATTTCCAAAGTGTGAGCGATAAGCGCTTCCCCCGCGGCCGCGCTCTAACTCCGCGTTTTTTTGAGCCTCCACTTAACCTTCATCTGTCCTCGACGTGGCAACAGTTTTATATGTGTACCTACAAGTTATGGGTTTTCTTTGAACTACTGACAAACGACGTTTATTGAGATCCCATTGATAATAATTTATAATTATATACTACCCATTATGTTGACACTTGGAGTTACATAAAATACTCTGTTATGTTGTGAACCTACTACTGTAGTAGTTTTTGCTGAAGTGTTTTCTTAATACTTCACTATTCTACATCACTATTCTAAATATTTTTTCAAATCAAATTTACTTTATTGCACAGAACTAAATGTTTCTAAGTAATTAACTAATAAATTATCAGCTAAGTAAATAATCAACTAAATTAGATCTAAGATAAACTCGAAATAGAAAAGTATGATAATAATATCCATTCACATTTTAGATCGTTAAACTATAGTTTATTATTTGTGATAAGATGTTGTAAACATAAAGGCTACGTAAAGTTATCCTACATATTATCAATAAGAGCTTTTAAAACATTTGCTCAAAAAAAGTTGTCCATAGTTGTCGCTGCGGCGGCGGCGGCGGCGCGGGCGAGCGCGGCGGACGCGGGCCGTGTTTGCGCAGGGTCCGACAAAAACCGTGCCTTGGCCTGAGTTCCCTTTTAAGTGTATTAAAATCGCATTCCGTAAATGGTATCGGATAAGGCACGTGCCGCGCAAACATGCGCGTCCGGCGGCGCGGGCGCAGCCGCTAGCGCCGCGCGGCCCCGCTCTCTCACATTAGCCTCATACCCGCCGCGTGACGTCACGCCACACATTCTTCGTCCGACACTATCGCCTCTCAAGATGGTAGCACCCATTACGCTGACGTCTAACGAGTCTAACGATAGCATAGCAAGTAGCATCACTGCGTGACTAAACGATTACATTTACCATCGATAGGACAAAATTTCAATATTCAATATTCTTTATTTGCATACTAATTAATAATTTATCATTAATTTGCGATCACATCCAGGCATTTTTCACGTTTATGGTTTTAGCATAACAGGAAAAATAGAGCGCTGTGTGTCAGTTAATTTAATAGCGAGCGCGACGCAATTACGAGCGATCAAGGTTGGCGACGTCCGGCGGCGGGCGCGCAGCACATGGCCGCGGTTCCCGTTACACCATTCAATAACATCAGAGTAGTGATGACAGCACGGCCGCGTGTAACCGGAGCCGGCCTGGGCCTGCTGACGGCTCGCCGCCCACGCCCGGTGCCCGGCGACCGCCGCTCGCACAGGATCCTATTCTGCACTCGTCGATGTTTCACATTGCACGATACTGCTGACAGCATCAGGATAGTGTTCGCCTCTCATTGACGTGTCGTATGTAGGTAGGTGTATAGGTAACTTCAGTGTTGAGTGTTGAAGTCGCGCGGGAGGTAGCGACCGCAGTGGGTGAGTGGGGCAGGAGCGGGGCCCTCATGGCATGAATGAGGAGTAACGGTCGCACATTCCTGGTACAGGCCCGGGGGCCGCGGGCCGGGGCCGGGGCCGGGGCAGCGGTGCGCTCGGGTTGCACGCGGGTCGACGCTCGCGCCGCGCCGCGCACTACCTGCCAGGAACGGCGCACTGCGTCTATATACTGCTAGTACCAGTACTACTTTTACAAGTTTGATTGGGATTTACTGAAGTTTAGTTAGTTAGTTATTATTCTAGAACAATAACGTAAGGAAATAACAATGTATCATTGAAACACGGCGGGTAGGTCAGGGTATTGGTAGTAATCTCTTAGTCTCGTAATCTTGTTACTTGTTATACGATATGCAAGATTATATATATGCTAGTTATACTCGTAAGTACAACCATATAAGTATGTAGGTAATGTTTTTGCGATAACAATTCAGTAGCATTTTGAACATAAGTTTTTACTTCGTATACTTCGGTACTACTTTAACAATAAACCAGTACAAGTTTAGTTGGCAGCATCAGCTTGTGCTCGAGTCGACGCTGTGATTGTGTCATCCTCGGCGGCACGTTGCGTTACTTACTTGCCGCTATGTGATGATAGCCGTTCAGAAATATGTCCGGAACGTGTCCAAGCGGACATAGTCGGGTTGTTATCCGCCATGGCGCGTGTGACGCCACGTATCGGTACGTTATAGAGTATCGAGTATTGTACCGTATGACTTGAGTCGGCCGGTCGCTCGGCTGGAGTATGTAACGGGTGTGTGGGTGTGCGCAGTGGAGATGGCGGAGTTTTTCACGGAGGGGCGCGAGTGTGTCAACTGCGGCGCCGTGCAGACGCCGCTGTGGCGCCGCGACGGCACCGGCCACTACCTGTGCAACGCGTGCGGCCTCTACAACAAGATGAACGGCATGAACCGGCCGCTGAAGCAGCCGCGGCGGCTGGTACGTCAGCGCCACGCCGCGCACGCGCTCGCCGCCGCCCACGACGTACGCATTACCCGCCGCCCGCTGCCTCTACCCGCACCACGCTCACCCCCGCACTCAGAGATCCGCGCCCGCCGAGCGCCGCCCGACCTCAGCCCGTCAGCTCGATGTAGCGTGTGTGTTGCTTGCAGTGGCCGCGGAGGGGGCGCCGCCGGGCGCGGATTTCTTCAAGGGCTTCCTGTATAACGGGCTGGCGGCGCCGCACGCGATGCCGGCGCCGGCGCCGCTGCCCGCGCCCGCGCTCTCTGACTACAAACAGAAGAAGGGGGTACGTCAGGGGCGCCGGCCGCTAGCCCAACCCGCCCGTTCACACGCGCTCCTCTCATTGCTTCCTCTAACTATCATCTCTCTTCCTAATCTTAACCGATGTATGAGTAATTGAGGATGCTAACGACCCCTACGTGCTAATACCAAACTAGACGAGCCGCCACATGACGTTAACAGTTTCCGGCGCACGAGTCGTCTCGCCGCGTTTGGATCTGTTTGCTCGAGTATGACGATTGAACCGCTGAACTACAGTTTCGGTTTTGTTATTTTAATTCGCTTAGTATCGCGTCATGCAGCGGCTCACAAGGTCTCCCTTTTCCCTCCTTATTTTACTAACCGGGCGCTGGACGCATTAATCAGGTTTTTTAAACAATGATACGTGGCTTAGCACGGTTACAACATTCGCTTTCGCTTCAACATTAGACAATTTCATAAGGTCGCACATGTACTATAAAGTTGTTTAATTATTGAAACAACTTGACAAATAATAAAAGCTAAGTTAGCTAAATAAATAAATAAATAAACAAAAAACATAAAGACTAACCAAATAGTATATGTGCGTCCTGGTAAGCGAGAGGTCGCGTGTACTAACAGTGGCGCCGCGTGTGTATACAGCTGGGCGCGCGCAAGCCGGGCATGTCGTGCAGCAACTGCCAGACCACGACCACGTCGCTGTGGCGCCGCAACGCGCACGGCGAGACCGTCTGCAACGCCTGCGGGCTCTACTTCAAGCTGCACAACATCAACCGGCCCATGGCCATGAAGAAAGACTCCATACAGGTACACTACTACAGTTCATACAATCCTGCACCACTGCGCCCGGGGTTTCTAATAATATTCGTCTACGTTAGGAAGTTACCTACTAAAGGAAAAATCCATTCTATGTAGGATATTGTAGTTCATTCATCATCACCAGCCCATTAACGTCCCCACTGCTGGGGCACGGGCCTTCCCTATGGATGGATAGGGAGATCGGGCCTTAAACCACCACGCGGGCCCAGTGCGGATTGGTGGTTATTAACGACTGCTAATGCAGCCGGTACCAACGACTTAACTTGCCTTCCGAAGCACGGAGCTCGAGTTGAAAACTTTTTTGTTTTTTTTTTATGGTCACCCATCCTATGACCGGCCTTTGCGAAAGTTGCTTAACTTCAATAATCGCAGACCGAGCGCGTTTACCGCTGCGCCACCGAGCTCCTCGTAGTTCATTACTGAACCCTAAAATGACCTCAATATTCATAAACCTTATGCAATGTTGTGACGTAGGAAATTCCATAATTACTAATGTTACTTGTAGTAACATTATTTAACTGAATTCTCTTGTGATATTCCAGACCCGGAAGCGTAAACCTAAGAACAGCATCAAGTCGGAGCGCAGCATGGGTAAAAGCTCGGCGCACCCCACGCACGCGTCCCACGCGACGCACGCGTCACACGCGTCACACGCGTCGCATTCGCCCGCTACGGTCAAGCTCGATTCCTTGCGTGAGTACCGCCTTTTTTACGTGGCGGAAGTTAATGTTATAATTATTATCTATGGAGTTAAAGATTGTTGGTTTATTCGAGTGTAACGAAATAATTTTATGCATTCCAGTGGAGGGCGGCGGCGCAGGCCCGGGCGCTCGCGCGGCCCTAGGCTACTACCCGGCGCCGCACGCGCTGAAGCTGGAGGAGCCACCGCCGGCGCACGCGCACGCGCACGCCGCGCACGCAGCGCATGCGCACTCGCACTCGCACGCGCACGCGCTCTACGACGAGAGCGAGTTTCGGCGCGCAGAGCCGGCCGAGCGGCTCGAGCGGCCCACCGTCGTGTCGCTGGGCAGCTGAGCGCCGCCGCCGCCACATGTGGGTCGGTAGGGGCATTTGGCTGGTGCTCGGCGACCGGAAGGACCTATACGGTTATTTGAATCGTCATAATAATTTAGGCATATAATAATTGGATGGATATAATGTTGTAATACGTACGCTCGCCCGGTCGCCGGCGACGCGCCGGCGCGGTCCGCTCGCGAGGCCGCCACGGAATAATATTATAGAATCTCAGTTGAGTAAGTTAGTTATTTAATTAGCTTAGGGTAGAGTGAGCGAGGTCGGCCAAAGAGTCGTTGCTAGTTGACCAAATATGAAGCATTGCAACGGAGGCGCGCCCGCGGCGGCGCCCTCCGCGCGTTACCAAATATTCGTACTGTTCACTATGAGACTGCACAACATTCCTAGCGTGTTGCATTCCTACGTCATACTTGATGCCAGCACTTGTTAGTTTAAGTTAATCCGGAGAGGCTGTTTCCACTGTTGAATATTATTTTAATTTAAGACAATTGTGTGTTTATATATTGTACGAGTTATGTTTAGTGTCCTACTCCATGACTTGCAGACGCATTCCAACATGTTAGTTAATTTTTTACGTTAAGTTCACTTAGTGGTAGTTCTTGATGCCAGTAGATCTGAGACTCTCTCTGAAGTCCTCGCTAAGCCGAATTATATTAATTTATGAATTAATAGTTTTTAACTCATCGTATTGCATTCCGCCACCTGATACTAGCACTAGGTTCGTGTTAGGGCAGCAACTACGATAGTTCCTTGAACTCTGCTCAAAAGTAATGTCACAAATGTTGTCTCGCGCAGTTCCTGAGTCTGATATTGGTGTACAACTAACGTGGTATATATTGTTTGTAACAAGCATGAATCTCAGTGGGGGGTGGGGGGTGGACGGTGGGCGCGTGACGTCACAGCCCGCGCTGCCACTGCTCTGCTATAATAACATATTTTTTACGGATTTATTATTGTACAAGTTAATGTTATATAATTATCATATAGGTACGATTCTATGAAAATAAAAAGCTCGAAATGCTAAGATTGTATAAATGAATTGTATTTTGGAGTGTTTATTATTAAAATTATTGCTCATATTGATGAAACATGTGAAGATATATTTTATTGACGAATTTACGCCAAATATTTAACGTAGATGATATTTACATAAAATGGCAGCGCGAGCGCCGGTCGTACTTATATTGTCTATAAACAAATCGATTATGACTTCATTGTAATCGCAACTCATGTCACCGTGCACAGCTAAAGGTAGGCAGATACCTACATATTATTACTTTTGAATGAATTTACATTTCTGTATAATATTTCGTCACAAAGAAGTGCAATCCGCAATAATAGCGCATAAAGTCATGTCTGGCGCGACATTGCGCCACGCGGGACGTGCGCACCGTGCCTGCGCCGCGCACTCGCACACACACAGACACACACACACATATAACGCATTCATCCAGGAATGTCGAAATGTTTCATAAGTCCGCCCGCGCCAGCGCACGCTCGCACGCATACAGCGTGATGTTCTTTGTATAAATATATAAATTACCTAAGCAATCAGAAGTACATTTTTGAATAAATGAAATATTATATTACAATTTTGTTTTGTTTCATTCGCTACCTCTCCTCGCACAACAAGTGACAACAAATGACGCGGCACTGTACGCTGATACCGTATCAGTGAGATATGCTATCAATCAACCTACATGTTCAATTAGATCTTTATCGTATGTTGCGTGGCAAAATAAGTTTTTAGATTGAGGAAATTAAACTAGGTCCTCTTATTGTAAAAGATTTTCGACTTTGTGAGGACGTAATATTTTCACAATCTGGTACAACGTGAAATAATGTCAGCAGGCATCACGCACGACGTACACAGATTACATAGTACGTGGGTAAAGTAGATTCTGTCAAGAAATTGAGACACAGACTGGTGTTATATACCTATATGTCGTGGCCACATCTTGTCGTGGATATTAATAGTATATATAGCTTTTGTAAAAAAAACCGGACCTGGCGAACCCTATGAGAACGGGATAACGCTAGGAGACATAGGAAAGGGCGAGCTTCGTTTGAAGATCATAAATTATGATGAGTTTTATGACAGTCTAAACAACTTGATTTACACAATTTATCCAATCAATCTCCTGCAACGGCCTCCGTGGGCCAATAGTTGACTGTTGGCGTCGTCAGTCTCGCTGGGGACATATTATTATCACAAAAATCACTTTGTGATCCGTAATTTGGTCAGGACATTATACAGGAGAAAGATGACTCGTGCTTCGGAAGCCAGTCAGGAACCTTTGGCGGCTTAATAATAACCCTGACACCAGGGTTGCTAAGGTTGGTCAGTCCTCTCACAAATTATTTCTGCAATTAGTAAACATTTACATTTTGCTTTTGAAGTTTGTAACGTCATGCCGTGGTCAAAATTTACATTTAAGTATTTACATCATAGAAGGAAAAATTGAAGGGAAAAGAGGAAGGGGTAGAGAACATTTATGAAACAAATAAAAGAAAAGGCAGGCAGGTCGTGTCGTATCAGGAGGTGAAGGATTTGGCGGGAAGAAGAGAGGAATGGCGATTACTCCACCGACAAGAGCGCAGCTCTTAAATTAAGAGAGAGAGATTTATAATGAAACTCCTGTTTCGTGTGGTTTTGCACCTAGCCGGGCCGAGAATAATTGCAATGTTTTCTTTTAATAATATAAGCTCATGTTTGTCCACAATCCAACCTGATGGTAAGGGACGATGTAGTCTAGGGGTGGATCACGCTTCTAAACTAACCTAGCCTACAAGATCCCACTGCTGGGCAAAGGCCTCCCCTTCCTCTTTCCATTTTTCGCGGTCCTGTACGTACTCCGGCCAGTCCCTCCGGCAAGCACGAATCAGCCGGATCACGCTTACCTAGCAAATTTATGCCTAAATGTACACTTTGTGTAAGTACTAGGGATTACGGGCGTGAGTTTATGTATGTATGTATGTTGTGTAAGTATTTTGGTAGATCATTTATTTGCCGGCCATCTAACAATAACAACTGACAACAGTGAACATAGGACCATATTATACAGGATGTTAGTGACACTTAACGAAAACGTTGAGGAATGATTCACACCACGATACTGATAGTTCATATCAAGTGGAATTTTCTGTCGCAAAAGTATGTAACTCAAAATAATTAAAAAATCACTAACATTTTCATGAATTTTTAGACAGGAAAGTCCATTTGATATTAATTTAGAACCATGCGGTCTGAATCATTCCCCAAAGTTTTCGTTACGGTGTCACTAACACCCATATGTACCCGTAGCATGTACGTACGTAGTTGTCCGGGGTGCAAGAGGAATACTGAGGGGGACGTTTCACTTCATTTTGAGTTAATATCAAGTTAAATTTTCCTTCGCAAAAGTACCCATATAGAATTGAAAATAATTAAAAAATAAAATATGAATTTTGCGACAGAAAATTCCACTTGATATTAATTCATCATCAGGAACGGAATCATTCCCCTCAGTATTAGGTACGGTGTCATAGTAACATCCTGTATTTTCTCATCCATCATCAAAGATGGAACACGTTTACTAAGGTTTAAGTAGTCCTCCAGCATTATGGAATCAATATGAGGTTGCCTTTGATACTAATATTAGATCTAACTTTTTAACATTCCTTACAAATATGTATTCTTCATAGAGTTTGAAATACTTATTTTTTTATTATAGGTAGTGAGAGACTTTCTAGGTTTTGTTCCCCAACGACTTTACGAGAGACTAGGCTTTGGACATCCTAACTCACAGTAAACAAGCGGATCGACCGCTGAGGAGAAGCTTGTTATGTTCATATATTATGATCAGCAACACACTGAGCTTGGCAGCACGGCGGCGCTGCAGCGTCTGCGGTCGCTTGCCATGCGCTGACCAGCCGCCGCCGCCGGGGCCCGCCACCGCAGGCGGAGTCCCACGTTCACATGTACAGATGGATGACTTCAACCAATTATATGAAACACAGGAACTTTAAGGAACAACAGTAAGAACTGACGCTACTATCCCGAAGGAATTATAAATTTTTCCACATGAACACTTTTTTTAGTAGTATCATCATATTGTAGGTGCATACAGGCTTGTGATGTGGACCGGGGCCTACGTGATCCAGCCATGTATTATATTGAATATTGCGTGCGTGTGAGTGTCACAAGTGGTGCGGGGGGTGCGGTGCGGGGGGTGGGCGGCGCAACATGGCCGCGTCACGTGCCGCGCCCGCCCCGCGCCGCGGCCGCTGCGCATATCCAGCGAAAAAAACAACTGATAAGATCGTGATGAGGTCGAGCGGCGCCCATCGATAATCCGTCGATGTGTATATGAGATCCGGGGATTAGGAGCGCGGGGTAGCGGCGGGCTGGCGGCGGCCACGCGGGCGGCCGGGGCGCGCTCGGCGCTGCCACTGGGGCTGCTCCAGCGGGACCGAGATACGTTAACTTCTACCCTGATAGTGTATCTGGCGAGATACCGGCCGCTGCCTAGATTGAGAGCTCCTCTATCAGATACAGGCGGCGGTATCAGGGTGGCGGCGATACGAGCGGCCCGGCGGGTGTCGCAGGGGGAGCGGGGCGCTGCTGTCAATATTTGCTCGCGCTGTTTGCGCAGGTTATCTTGCTCGCGAACACTCCCTGCGCCCGTCGCCGCTCCACACTCGCTCGATGCACTCTAGTACTACCAACTCACATATCTACCAAATATCACAAGTCACCAGTTCCAGTTTACATCAACGTGTAGAAGCTAATGTCACCTCTCGTGTGTTTCGTTGTTCGTAAACGTAAACGTTCTAGTAGGTACCTACCTATATTGTATTAAGCAGTAAATATCAATTTAAAAACTTGTCAGATTATCATAGCTGATACGCGTATAAACAATTTATCTTTATTATTTCTCAACGATGACGAAAATACGGCACTCCTATACTGGAGGTATCGGGGGACCACTCACACTGTACGAACACACACATTCACACACTTGAACAAATTTGCTCGTCATTTTATGAGTGCTGTAACGTTTCGTAGATTAGGGCGTGCGCGGGCCAGCGCGCCGCAACAGGGTAGGCAGGCGCGTGGGAGCGCCGGCGTGGGGCGGCGTGCCCGGCGGCGGCGGCGACGAATGTGCAGCCTCTACACCTGCTCCACTAGATACTGTATCTGTTAGATACGATTATCAACACCCTAAGATAACCCGGCGCACATTAGCGCCTAGTTAAGATAAACGAGATAACGTTTTGCATATCTGAAGACACCTGCGATACCGCCGCTCTATCTGCTGGGGTCAACGCCCGCGTCCTGCTCTAGCCCGCCAGCCGCCTGCACAGGACGCCCGCACGCACGGCACCCACCTCGGGATACGAGATTGACTGCCATGCATTCTCCCCTAACACTCCCTCTGACCACACCTCGCTCGCGATGAGTTCATAGAAGACTCACAGAAGAACACAGCTGACGCAAACATAATATTTCTAATCCCTGTACAAAGAGAGTTTCTGTTGAGGTTTTAGACAAACTGGAGGGCGTTTTGTCATTAGGTATTTTAGATATAAATGTGTGGGTGTAGAAATGTGCTAGTTTTGGTAAACTTGGTCAAATATAGGTAGTGTGTTACGAGCAAGATGGCGCCAGGCGCGGTGTTTGTCCGCGTTGTGTAACCCCGCCGCACCCGGCCGGGGGGCGCGCGGGGAGCGGGGCGGGGAGCGGGGAGCGGGGATCCCACTGATAACCAGATAAGGAAAGCACACACTGCGCTTATTGCCTCACATCCGACGAGTTTACTAGATCCCCTTTCGTCACCAAAAATTGTGTACTATAAAATGTACTACCTACTTATAATGTATTTTTTACACTATAAGTCAAGCATTAAATGCATGCACAAGACTGAACCTACAAAACAGATGGATTTCTGACAAGCTATAGGTATGTATCTTATCTGATAGGATAGCCATCGAGTGGGTATCTGTCAGCACTTGCGCAGATAACGCAGCATCCCTGACAGCTGTCGCCGGCGGCGGTGAGACGCGACACTCCAGCCCGCAGTACTCCACAACGTGACCCTGTCACGTGTCCCTCTTCCTCGTCAGGTTCTCCTCTCTGCACTTCTATGTCGTACTTAGTTGTCCAGCATACCTATGAGCTTCACGGAAAGTTCCAACGTGGAAGCTATTGATTGACGAGTCACCCACTCAGTATGCTCTGTAGTCACCAGATGACATTGGTATGCTAACAGTGGTATTGCTAGTCTAAATTTTGGACTGAAGACTATGACCAACGCATCATGCTTATATCCGCGAAGGGGTAAAGAGAGGTGTTATAGTATAGGTTACACCCACTCCCCGCCAGCTACGTTTAAGTCCCATGTAATATGGGGCGAGCCTATTGCCGTTAACTGGTTACAAATCATGCACCCAGATTGGTGTCGTCGTTGTTGGATTCTTTTAATCAAAACACAGCATCACGTCATGATCCGCGAACACGTAGGAAGTGGTGCATTTAGTACTTATATCAAATTCAAAAATATCTCTATTCAGTAGGTAACATAGTTACACCTTGAACTTTATACGCCCACTCTTCGCCATGTATGTTCCGTAATCAGATTTATTTTTATGCCAAGCTGTATTAATGCATTTGGACCAACGTGTTAGGATTTGTGATTTTATCTATTGAGAAAGCGCTATTAGTTAAGCACTACATTGGTTACTCTTTATGAACATATTCATTTCTAAAATTCCAAAATACTGTCTAAATAATATTCATTCAGCGTACCTGTATGGATGTAATACCAAGAATATAATGTTATTCTGGTAAGGGGCGCCCTGCGCGGCCACAAACAATGACTCGCTGCAGGTAATATTCCCTACATATTATTAGCGGTGGATCAATCTCCTTGGAATCGCGAGTGAATCATTTGACAAGTAGAGCCGTTATCGACGAGTCTGAAATATTTATCGCATCAAGTGTAGAGATAACGAGGTGTTTGTGATGGCTGCGAGGTTCTCACCGCTGTTTGCCAACTGCTCGCGCTCATCTGTGTCAACCAACACATCACTTCACATCGACGTGACACTCGCATTGACAGCAAGTAAGCAGGTACAACATGGATCTTGGAATCGAGATAAGGATCGACAGCCATCATACAATGCTCTCAACCATCACTACTTCCTTTACTATTCAAACTGCAATGAAATACTACATCAATGGTGGCATGTTAGAGGTAGACCGTCCACGCATGGCGGTCGGTGGTGCGCACGCGCGTCGGGGCACAGCGCATGACACACAGCGTGACGTGCGCTGACTCACGCCGCTATATTCGTCGCCGGAACCAACATCACTAACACTAGATCACTCTCTTTAGGTTTCAACAACATCACCATTTTGGAAAATCCCCTTGAATCTCAGTTCCACTGTCCAAATCATGGATGTCGTGAGACAGACCGCCGCTACTTACTTGTGTTAGCGTTGTAAGCCGTTGGAAGAACGTTTGACTCTAAACCAATGTTTTCCAGTTCATGATTTGATCATACATGTTTACCACGAGCTCAGCGGCGAAGGAACATGCGTTTCAGAGGTCATATAATAATGACTTAACCTCTATTGAGCTGGTTTTCCTTCCGGGTTGAAAGGTTAGACAGGCGCTGGTTGCTTCTGTAAAAAACCGGACCTGAACATTTTTCAGGTTCAGTAAGTGCAGAGAAACAGATCTGAGCTTCAATTGTATATTCCGCATACAAGCTACGCGATTCGTGTAAGAAGTCTTCATGTTAATAAAAGCAATATCTCTCTGTAGCCGAGCCTGGATCCTCTTTTTTACTGATATTTTAATTCAAAAGTTGCTTTTATCATAAAAGTCACAAGAGCATGGTCGCCAAGTGGTGCTAAAGACCTGTTTGTTCCCCTGGTTGTCCGCCTCACCGCCGCGGGCGCACCGCGATGGTATCGAGTAATTAGACCGATGATCGATGTCTCAAGTAAGCTGCTGATAACGTATCGCGCATTACCGACTTATCGACATTTTTATAGCGATGCCTATCGTAAATACGATTATTGTTTAAACACCTATCATTAAATTTATTCGCGTAAATTCGGGGCTCAGCCTGGATTAATGTCCTCGCCGAGCAATAAATAGTAATACTTACTTTAAAATAATACTCTCATGGAAATATACAGCTGCCTTGCAGGTATCATGACAATTTAGAACTATAAATTGTGATCGTCATGTACTCGCATGCGCATAGGCAAAAACACCAGCTATGTAGTAGGTACACACAAACATTCTTCTTCTACGAATATTATCTTTTTTTGACGTGACGTATTGTATGTAGATTTGCCTCAGTTCAGATGGCATCAACCACTTGGCCGGCATGTACACTATACGTGCTACACAAAGAATGCTATACTCTTTTGTACTTTGACTCTCCTACTCGTGTGGGTTGATGTACTTTGACTAAATATCTCGAAATAACAGCGTTTTGTGAGTATTAGGAAGTAAGTACCTGCAGTTATTGAAGGAGGCTCGTACCGGCCACAGTGGAGGAACACCCTCGCTCAAGTGTGAATATACCTACTACGTACAAACTTTTTGGAATCTTCTTGCGCTTGCATTCGAACTCGTCTAACGGCCCGATAACTCTGATAGTTGCGTGTTCGAATCCTTCGAATTCATGTATTGAACGGCCTCGTGGACCAGTGGTTGAGCGTTGTGCTCACGATCCGGTGGTGGGGACAAATCACAAAAATCACTTTGTGATCCCTAGTTTGGTTAGGACATTACAGGCTGTTCACCTGGTGTCCAAAAAGTAAAAAGATCCGTGCTTCGGAAGGCACGTTAAGCCATTGGTCCCGGTTATTACTTACTGATGTAAGTACTCAGTTGTTACATGAGTCATGTCAGGGGCCGATTGCGGCTCAGTAATAACCCTGACACCAGGGTTCACAATCCACACGATAGAAGAAGATGTATGGAACATCTCAATAACACTGTCGGTAAAGCTTGCCACCCATTAGAGTTGTTGAGTGAAGAGAACCTTAGCGTCCCTCGTATGTTTCCTCTCCATCAGTCTCTGTTCGGAGCGGCCACCACTCAGTCTCTTGCTCAAGCCATCATCGGGTCCCGGCTCTGCCTCTATCTGCATCCAAATATAGGTAAGTAGTTATAATGTTTTTATATTGTAGACTCATGTACAATTACTTAATTACCATTTTATGCAGTGTCATTGAAATTGAGATTATCTGATATATCAGTTGATAATAAATAGGTAGGTAATTTGGGTGAAACATGGCCAGCCTTCGGTACATAGGTAAAGTAATGAAATGATTTTATCAATTTCCCATCTACTGGGGCTTAGGTTCTAGAACAGGAAAAGTATTAAAAAACGAATATGCAATCTTTTATATAGACAACTTATTTATTAGTATGTGACATATATTTTATTTGAGAATTATGCTATGTTATAAGCGAAAACACGATCCAGTAAGGGTCGATTGTTTGTTATCACGAGGGTTGATCTTAATAATACCTATGCCTATACTCTACATACATAGACGCAGCTGACGGCCGATGTGAAGTAGTTTAGTAAGCAGTTTATATACATTGATGAGTATTTGCTTCCTGTAGGTCAAAATATGACAGTTTATGGGAAATAAAAACTATATCTGTATAACAAGTATATTCTGGTGCCGTTGCTACGAAAGAAGCACTGAAAATCACGAGTAGCCCCCGGTGTAGCGCGCGGCGACCAATGAGCGGCGGCGGCGCACACACGAGCGCGGGCGCATACACACACACACAACACACGAGCGGCCGGGAAAGCGCGCCCAGCGCAGCGGGGAGCGGCGCGGCACGGCGGGGGAGGGGACGCGGCGGAAAACCTGCGCGCTGTACTCCACACACTCGCCCGCGACGGACCGCGCTCCGCCGTAGCTCACTCTGCGCCCGAGTCAACCAGCTCGCGAGGACCCGCAGGCGGATAGCGCAGGCACACACACTGGTAAGTGCCAGCTGCTTCTTGTCTCACCCCTCCGTCACTACCCTCCTAGACTTTGTGCCGTGGCCACAGTAGAGCACCATCTGTGTCCTCCTGGCAGTGATTTCTCATTCAATTTGCCTAATTATTTCAGCCTTTTCTTTGTACTTTATTGTTATAATATTGAATATAGTTTTTTTGAAAATATAGGTAACATATCTCTACCATCGTTATCGTTATCAACGCAATTCAACTTTTTTTTATCTTGACAATATTTTTATTCCATTTTTGTCAGAATTGTGCGCACGATCTTGCAGAATGTCATTTTATTTCGAAACGAGTAAACCACTCACTGTTATGAATTATATTAAAATATTAACTGTAAAAGCTATTGCTTAAAAAGTTGATGGAATACATAGTGATTGGAAAATAGGTGCTTATTACCTATAATACTTATGCTTCTCTTCTAAATGAAATTCGTGAATTTAAGTTTGCTTATAGACAATATTACCATTATTTATTTATCTTATATAATATTAAAAGTATATGAAAAAGATACAGGAATAATAATTGTGGCCCAACATGAAATTGAATGTTTTATACTACACGTAATAAAAATAGGACGACATACCTACGTAGTTATTGCGGTAACAAATTGTGGTGATTATTATAATAAAATAAATAAATAAATAATTTACTTATTTACAACTAAGTATGTGATCTTGCACATCAATTATTTGGTATTCCAGCCAGTTACTCCGGCGAAACGATTTTCATCATCTAGAGTAAGGAACAAATATTAATATTTATAAATAGGTCAGTAGTATATACTCAATATGAGTATATTTTTGCTGGAATATTTTTTAACTTGCTACAAATAAGCAAAGATTAGTATTTTCCTTTTTTTTGGGATGAAAACTATTCAATTGGTGGGAATTACGGTATTCGCGTAGACATATTCGATTGATATTATCAAGGGTTAAATGATTTGGCATATCCTCGTTGAATATATTGAACATAATATGTGGTCTGCTGGAAGAGGTAATAATAAGTTACTGTACACGGTGGTGTCTCTACATCGTACTTATTTATTGATTCTATGTCCCTGTTAAATTCGCTAAATATTTTCACGAAATAGGCAGGTAGGTAGCTATTCTATGTATATCTTGAAACACATGAGCGACATGGCCACGCAGCCGCCGTCGGCGCCGACTCTCCCCAACTATAATAATCTCAATATCCAATGACTCGCGACAAACAGGATTAAAAAGAGGCAAAAAAATATTTTTTAATTTTACCTGTATAAATTCACCATTCGTTAAAATATTCGTGAAATTACAATACACAGCTTTCTTTTATTTAATGACTTTGATCTTTCCCTTCATCACTTCGCTCTCTATAAGTACTTACTACTCTAAGATTAGTGCAAGTTCATTTTCATTGTGATGTCTATTGATTCATGTCAAGTCAACAAAACAGTGTGCTTAGTACATACATCTTTCAATTCGTCTACCAGAAAAACTTTATCCGTAGGATGTCACCCTGTCAATTTCGATAATCCCTTTTAGAACAGTGGAGCCTAAAATATTATTAACATCCTTTCCAAAGTACCAATTTGAAATGTCTGTCTCTAATTCATCGTGTATACCTATGTAATAATGCCAACGGCGTAGTTGTAAGTATACACGCAGTGTTGTGAGTTGCTCGTCGGAGCTGATATAACACAGAGGCAGCAAGTCCAGGAGGTGTGATTTACAAGCACGCCACAGCGGTGCGGGGCGGGGCGGGGGCGCGGGCGGCGGGGTGTCCCGCGACTTGCCTGGAGCAAGCACGCCACGGAGGACCAGAACCATAGAATAAGGAATAATACTACGTATAGAACGGAAACTCTCCGCTCTCCACCAGCGGCTGAGCTAGATTTACCTCACCCCTCGGACATAATTTAGTCTTTAATCGTATGGCGTCAGACGTCATACACACAGAAGCGCGCGTACGATAATGTCAATGTGTAGTGTTTGTGTAAAACGAGGTGTTTTTTATGAAGTGTCCGGGGTGTGCCAGAACGCAGGTTTTACTCACATGAGTTTAGTGAAGAACGTTCTACTTATTGCCAAACACGTTTAGCTTCCTGCATCAAGGGAATAGACTTCACCTTCGCGATCGGTTCAGTACATAATTAGATACTTATATTGTTGTACCTGAACTGATATGGATGATGTCATTGTAATAAAATAAACATACGTTTGTATGAAAGAATACATTGCAACGACGCTTCTGTGGTGTGTGTCACAGTGCCTGGTCGGAGAGTTCAAGACGGTACTTCCTCCCGCAGCTCTTCCGGCGCGCTGTTTGCCCAGAGCCGGCGCCGCCGCCGATCCGGATAACGTGCGCACTATTTACTTTCAAACTGTTAAATTTAAATTTACACGCTAAGTGATTTCTTTCTAAGAAATGAGGTTAAAAACCCCGAGATAAGAGTCGCGAGCCATATTACATTGTTATTCTAGGAGCCTTCGTGACGCCGTCAAAACTGTTTGTCACCGGCAGGAGCAGGATGGACGCGGAGTCGTCGATGCCGGCGCAGGAGGGCGCGCCAGACGAGGGCGCGCTGCAGCTCGTGAAGAACGAGTCGCGTGACGAGCCACCGCCCGCCGAGCCGCGCGCAGAGCTGCGCGGCGAGACACCGGTGGGCGGCGAGCCGCCGCCGCCCAGCGTGATCCAGTCGCGGCGCGCGCTGCGCACCATCACGGCGGCCGGGCACATCACGGAGGGCGAGGAGCTGCCCGACGACGGCGTCAAGGACGAGCCGCCGGAGCCGCCGCCACTGGAGGACGCGCCCTACAAGCAGGAGGACGAGCGCCACCACCACTACGACGAGGAGCGGCTGCGGCTGGCGGACGCGGACGCGGCGCGCTACCTGGCCTTCAGCCGCGGCGCCGCGCCCGGCGGGCCCGCGCCGCGCGGCGCCGCGCCGCAGTACCGCGGCCGGCCGCCCTACCCGCGCGGCCTGGCGCTGCGCTACGGCGCCGCGCCGCACCACGTCATCGTGGCGGCCGAGCCCGACGCGGAGGACGCGGCCCCCGACACGCTGCAGTACGGCGGCGGCGACGACGCGCGCTACTCCGCCGTGCTGGCCGACCAGGCGGCCGGCGCGCTCGAGATGATACAAACCACCGCGCTCAGCAACCAGCAGGCCGTCGGCGTCGCTTACCAGCAGGTACGGTTGCTACTGCTTCGATATTCCTTCGTAATTTTCTTTCTACTACTAAAGTATTATAATGATGAATGTACTATGTAGGTGAAATACGAGTCGCGGGGTGAGAGTGAGGCGCGCGCGGGCACGTACGCGAGCCTGCAGCCGGTGACGTCGGTGCACGGCGGGTACGCGTACTCGAGCGGCAGCCCCGTGTACGGCGGCGCGGCCGGCGCCTACCAGTACGGCGCCGGCAAGGAGCTGCTGACGCTGTACGGCGGGGGCGGGGGCGGGGGCGGCGGCGGCGGCGGGGGCGGCGGGGCGCGGGAGGGCGAGTCGCCCCCCGGCCAGCTGCTGTACCGCTCCGACCCCACGCTGTCGTCGTCGTCGCTGCCGGCGCGCTCGCACGTCGTGTACGGCTCCGTCGTGCCGCAGTCGCAGGCCATCTACGAGGCGCCACCCAGCCCCAACTCACAACAAGTAACATCTTGCCCTTACTCTCGTGCTATCTTACGTACCAACCAACTAGACGAGTGACCATATCCACCCGTGTCCCCAGCAGGTGACGCTGTACACGCACGGCAACGCAGTGCAGTACAAGGTGGGCTCCGTGGGCGGTGTGGGTGGCGTGGGCTCTGTGGGCGGTGTGGGCGAACACTACCTGGGCGGCGGCGGCGTGGAGTACGTGCCGGTGTCGGGCTACGAGGCGGGGCTGCTAGTGGAGGGATACGCGGCGCCCGCGCAGGCCTGGGCGCCGCACAACCTGCTGCCCATCGACGACCAGTTCGACCCCAGTGAGTACACTAATTTACATCAATGGTCTCACTTCCTTTCTTCTTTCTTTGAAGCGGAAGTCAATTATTGTGCGTGTGTATGTGTGTGTTTTGCTAATTAGCGAGTGAACAGTGCATGCTACATGTAGGTATCATTGTGTTAGCAGACATGGCGGGCATGGGCGAGGTGAAGGAGTGCGTGAACTGCGCGGCGGCGACGACGCCGCTGTGGCGCCGCGACGGCACCGGCCACTACCTGTGCAACGCGTGCGGCCTCTACACGCGCATCAACGGCGTCAACCGCCCGCCGCTCAAGGGGCAGAAGGCCAAGCCGCAGCAGGCCCTGGTACGCACTAATTCCTCCTCACATCCTCCTCTGCTGTATTCTTCAATGACGTGCTTCGTCAACCCTACTATCAGATTTGTAACATATAAATTCATCTCTATATCTATTTAGTATTACTAGATCATGGAAGAAGTTCTATCTTGTGTATTGAGTGTCACATGCAGGCCACTGACGTGTGTCCCCCCCCGCAGCCGACGAACGGCAACCGGCGCGTGGGCGTGACGTGCGCCAACTGCCGCACCTCCAACACGACGCTGTGGCGCCGCAACAACAACGGCGAGCCCGTCTGCAACGCGTGCGGCCTCTACTACAAGCTGCACAACGTGAGTACCGCGCGCGGCGCGCTACTGTGGCGCATGCGGTGCGCGGTGTGGCCGCACGATTACCGGCGAGGTATCTAATCGCCGCGTGCAGTTATCAGGGAACTCCTCGGCAAATATTGGGCCTGTATAAAAAATCAAAACACAGGGTCTCATCTAATCTCGTGAGATAAACGCGGGGCTACCGACTGATAGAGAATTATCATCGCGCGACCACGAATATTCATAATGAGATAAATAATCTTTTATCAATTATCTCCTCACGAGTAGATACGCTTGTTTAAAGGATGATAGGAGCGCGTGGTGCAGATTACGAGGAGTTCCCCCGTCGTAGTCACCGGCGCCGACGTCACTCGGCGCTCCAGTCGCACGCGCCGCTGAGACACCTCGGGTCACCTTCGGGACCTGCTCACGTAACTGTGCCTGTTGCAGGTGAACCGGCCGCTGAGCATGAAGAAGGACGGCATCCAGACGCGCAAGCGCAAGCCCAAGAGCATGGGCGGCGCACACAGCGGGCCCGCACGGCCGCCGGCGCCGCTCGCCGGTTGGTACCCGCCACACTCGCCCCACACCACACACACCACCCACACGCCTCACACTCACACCCCCTACACATCTGCACCGTCGACACTATGAAAACTTTCATCTGTCCCACTCGCATACCACACTACCATCTCGCGGCACCGCCCGCCACGGCCCCGCGTGTAGGACAGCATTCAGTAGCGAGGTGCGGGGGCATGTGAAAGTTTTCGTACCCGAGTGCGTATGGGGTGTGGTATGTCGCGCTGCCTGCAGCGGAGGCGACCGCGCGCTGCCTGCCGCCGCTGTACGCCGCGCTGGAGCCGCGCGGCACAGGCGCGGCACCCGCTCTGCACCAGTACTGACCGCCGCCGCCGCCGCCCCGCGCCGGCCCCGTGCCGCGTCACCACCGAGGTTCTCCCCTGTCTCTGCACTCTCTGGCCGCTGCACCTTACTCTGAGGGCTTCGCTTCTTATTAACTCGCTTCATATCCACTCAAATAGACATTCTTAGTTCTTACTTACTATTTCCTGTAACTAATGCAATTTCTTCTGGTGACGGTCACCTGATGGGAACCTAGATGTAAGGTTATCTATTGGCTTATATGAAAATTTTAAGCATCAAAACATGCGTCATCTATGTGTGACTCACCTACACTAAACATAAGTCCAAGACTAAAGTGATACTGAGTCTCGATTTTTTGTTTAGTATTTTAATTCTGGGTAAACAGCTTAAAACCTACCATAAGCAAAGCACCTGATAGGTAGATCAAAAGTGCTAATAAGATTTAAATTCCGTAAAAAAACTGATCTAACACGCCGATATTAACTTCCTGTGCAACACTCCTGTCAACACGAGGGCAAATATCCGGCACGGCCTCTTGTGTGATGACGTCAGACACCTTCCCAACCCGAAGCATTGACACATTCTGACGTAGCGAATACTTGCAACATTACTTCTAACTTTGCACTACTTTGGAGACAAACGTAGCTGGTAGCTACTGGCACACCCACTACGTCAGCCATAACAATTGTAAAGTGGCCACCACATTAGAGCAGAAACTTAGCAGCACCCATTGTGGATTCCATGGCGACGAGATCGCAGTATCTAACAAGTGCGTCACTTTGCAGGGTACCCGCGCTAGAGCCGACGCGGGCGCAGATTCCAGCCGCCGTGCCATCAACCTGCTTACAGGGTGGGCAGGCCGATACTTGCCAGTTACATCTAGTTCAATGAACCCGTACCAAAGTGCCGTGAGACATTAAATTGCCCCAGTGTCGTTCAGGGACCAAGTACACTATATAACTGATCGCGAACGAATTTATTAAGTTAGTGAATTTGTTGTATCACGCGTGTGCCAAAGATTGTATGTTTGTGTGCAAGACTGATGGAATTATGAGTGCGTTTGTATGTGTGTGTGTGTGTCGAGCGACTTGTACAGGCCTCTACTATTTATATTAATTCCATAGAAATAAGTGTAAGTAATTACATTAAGGAGAATTTATTTGTATAAATGAAAGATTATAAAATATAATTACGACAAAATAAATAAATCGCTAAGCCTTGTTTTCTTTGGTTATCAGTCCGTCGTTATCAGTCGCCATCGTGTTGGTAAAAACGTTTCTTATCGCTAAATTAAATCTCTACAATTACTCAGTAATTTGTGATATTGTGCCTGCGGACGACGAGCGGTACCGAGAACAATATCTGATCACTTATAAGGTTTAAAATTACGAATACGGTACCATACCTTTAGTGGATTTCTCTGGGTGAGGGTATTTTGCCTGGAGTCTAGGGTCACACACATATCACAAAGCAAGTCAAGCTAGTACCGGCGCGGGGCTGTGTCCCTTCTGTACAACATAACATAGCATCACGCCTGTCTCCGAAAGGGCAGGCAGAGATGTATGTAGTAATACACCCACCTCCTCGCCAGCTATGTTTAAGTCCCATGTAATAGGGGACGAGCCTGTTGCCATTAACGGGGCACAATCCCTGGAAACCACGTGATATCAACGTGGTCCCCTTCTTTATCTACGTAATAGGTGGTTATAAAAGAAAAGAAAGTACTTATTGTTCTCAGATATTAACAAAAAAAAGTTGATAGGTAGTATTTATTCTATGATACTTAAGATTTACATCTGTTCCGAAGCACGAAATTTGTAGATAATCAGTTGATTTGTCAGTAATGACTTAAAGTTTCAAAGTAATGACCCCGGGAATCGCACCCAGAACTTGACATCGTGAGTGAAATGTTTTAATAACCACTAGAGTTGTAAACTTTTTGAAGTATTTAGTGCTGCCATCTACCTGATACATGTGGAATTCCGTCACATCCAGTGACACTAAACAAACAAGGTTCTAACAAAAGATCAATGTTACTACATTTTGCTTATTACAATGACTCTACTGTAGATATTAAATAATATTAGACAAATCTAACGTATATAGTAAATGTAGGAAATGTCGGTAGCTGTACTTATAAAAGATGGGTAAACTGAAGTTGTATTAGAGGCTTACCAGCCGCGGACTTTGATGGAAGCTTTACGTCACCAGCGACGCCTGTAAGCGGCGTGCGCGTGCCAGTGATACAAGCGACTGCCGCTAGATGGCGCTGGCTGTATTTAAGTACGTACTTAATACGTTATAGTATTTTTTCTACTCCTCTACTTTAATCTGGCATTTAAATAACCAAAAAGTCTAATATAAGTACATACATAATTAAACTCTTTGAAAAAGTGTACGCTCTATGGCATATAAAAGCATTGTTTACAAAGTGTAACTGTACTATAATGTCGCCAAAAAAGCATTGTTGTTGCTTTTTTTTTTGACCTGGAAACTGGCACCTTTACATTGTTTGGTGCCATAGATATACTATAAAAAAAAAAGTATACATTTGCCGCCATTTTCCCGCGCGTTGGAAAATAAATTGGAAAATTTTTGTGTTTCGTTTCAAAACACTAAAAAGTATAAAATAAAAAGGAAAAATGGATGAAGAACTATTGATTACCATATCACACAATACCATTCAAAATTTACATCTTCATTTTTATAAATAAAATTTTTCTTTGTATAAAAGTTTTTATCTATCTGTTAGTAGTAATCCTAAAATTATCATAATTAACGTAAATTTACTTTTATTACACTTAAATATAAAGAAAAACCAGACAGTAAGTAAATTGATAATGGACTTGAATTGGATAGGTAGGTAAATATGCAACAGAAACAAAAATAAAAACAAATTGGAACAATTTTTGAAGAGAGTCTAGATGTCAAGTAAAACCATAGTGGATATGCGTGTGTTGGGCACAAAATGGTATCGGTACTTATATAAATATAATAGATATAATACTAAATAAATATGAATAGCGAACAAATTACGCATTATCTTGTTATTAGTACTTATAAACGATTACACATCTGTCCTCAGAGACTTAAGAGATTTGATTAGCGTCCAAAGAGTGCCATGCCATCGCTACCTACTGCCCCGTAGAAGCGTCTCTATAAAGTACTCTGCCCTCCCACGAAAGCAAATACATATCTTCGAATTATGTTCTTAAATTAAATTGTTAATTTCGGAGGACGACATTCGAATGTATTATATTTAAGGTCATAAGGCCCAACATTCGTTTAAAATCCAATCGCCAATATTATGCTGTTGTGTTCGGAAAACCGAATGTTATCAATTAAGCAGATTATGTCCTCCGCTTGCGCGTCGCCACACTCGCCATACAACATGTATGGACCTCTGCGTGTGGAATGTGTCATGTCCATAACGTGTCCAGTACCTATCTCGTTGAGTGACAATCGTCACGTCACTATTATTAGGTATTCAGCATGAGTGACACCACTGCGGTAGACTAAGGTGCCTAATTCACCTAGCCAGCTTCCTACTTAAAGTGCAACATAAATTCACGTCTGTTTCCCACCGGGGTAAGTATCGGGGGATCCAAAATTACAAAATCAAAATTAATCAAAATTACAAAATGAATGTAAGTCATTGTAAAATGCATTCGATGGAAATATTAAATGTATGCGTTTCATATCAATAGACTGACTTGTGGATGTTTCAACTTACGAAATTAGAACAAACGGTAACATTTACTTACTTGTATACAACAAACAAATACGTGTCACATTTAGACGATAATACAGAAACTTTGGGAAAACGGTCGCGCGTTGATGTCTTTTATTCGGCTAGCGCAGCGACGCGGCGCCGGCGCACACGGCGGTCGACAGTTGCTATAACTTGTTTTATTGTACATTCCTAGCGGGTCATGGGAATTGTACGAGGAGGTACCTACAGTAGTACTTATTATTAGTACCTCCACTCGGTGAGGGGTAACCAGCGTCATCGCTGCTTCAGCCCAGAAACTTCAGTAACAATAGCAGCACCTACCAAACATTACTACAAAATACAAACTTAAACAATCCTATGTGCCACCACAAAACACACACACGAACTATCACTGCAAAATATGTTTAAATTAGCAATTGCTAGTATCCTTATATTACGTATTTAATTATTTCAGTAAATGTCTTCATCACTCTAAATGTGGTTGGCGCAACACATCTCTTCCATTGAATTCTGTCAGTCGTCATATCAGTGCTCACCTTCCACACACACATCCTTCACACAATCCATCCACAGTTCTCAATTTCAGTAAATGTACCTAAATTGTTTAGGTACAAATATTACTGAGATAATAGGTACAGTAATCTAGAAATGATTTCATACATACGTACATACGACTATATTCCCGATTGGGGTAGTCTAACGTAACTAAGTTATTGTGCCCACACACAAATAGAAAAAATAAAACATTTCATACGTACTTATAATAAAATTATTTTTCATTAACAAGTTTCAAAATAACAGAATTATTTTGACCTGTAATAAACTACATAAATAATAATTATGAACTTGAACTTTTCCAAATGGATATAAAATTGTCGTGAAGGTAATTATTTGGGGTTCCGTGCCAGGACGTTACAGCTATCCTAGGACCTTGTTTTTGAATCGCTCGCACTCAAGTCACATTCAAAACCTATGTCACTTATTACCCCTTAACATTGAATGACGAAAGGCAGGAAGCAATATCTTATAGCACAAAGGAAAAATTCGGATAAGTACATTGCAATGCATTTTTTTTTGGGATTAATAACTTATTTGCACTTGATTAACTGATAACGCATAATCTTCAGATAGCAGCCAGAGACGAACACGGTCCAGACTGTCCTTTGTCTGGTTGGTGGGGACAGTGCAGGTGCAGGCTGAATCGCCTGATTGTCTAAAAAAGTATTCACATTCCGTGCTTTGGGAGGTACGTTAATCCGTTGGTTCAGGTTATTCGCTCTAACACTTCTAGTGGAACAGCGAGGTAGAGTATGCTCCATACCCCTACGGTTGATTGATTGATTGGGGAGGCCTGTGCCCAGCAGTGGGACGTTATATAGACTATTTATGTTATGTAAGTAATAACGAACATCTCGTGTGGATGTACGGAATCCTCAGTGCGCGATTCAGATACGCAGTTGCCCGGTGTTTTTTCTACCCTTAATGACCCAAATGGTATAGCCTACTCCGTTTTAGTGCTAAAGTGAAAATCTGTCACCGCGTGTCTGCGAGGCCTGAGTGGTGTCGTCTGGCGTCGACTGGTGTCGCGGGCGCAGGCGGCGGCGCGCGGCTCATTAGCGCCGCGAGATATACGACTACGGACACGCGATAAGTGGGCGTGCGGCCGCGGGCGCCTCCCGCATCCGGATACCTGCTCTAATGCCCGCTCTTGAGGTCCAGAATTCATCGGGTTGGGTGAGCGATACGACCCTTTAACAGAAACCTATTACGTGTCCCTTCGGTTGTCTTTAATCTAAGTGTCATGGCAATTCAGAGGAATTGATATCGTAAGTCTTGGATGCAGGGTAGAGGGCGGCGTGTGCGGCGCAGGCTGTTATGCGGCGCTGCTCCTACGCATTCGCGCGCGCTGGGCTAATGTGCAAGCGGTGTCGGCGGCGGACACTAATGCGGCCGGCGCCGGCGCCGCCTAAAACAAAATCTACAACATTCCTGCGTTTAGGCCGCGGTGGCGCGACCATATTCCTTTTTTATCGGATCAGAATAATAGAATCGGTACAAAGCAGCCGCCGACCGATTTATTACAGCCGCGACACGCGCACCCTTGTCACGCACCAGCTAATGTTTGGCGCCCGCCACGCACACCCAGCGGTGTGGTATACCATTATTATAACTTAATGTACTTACCTACATACTCCTTATACACTTGAACCATCATAATTTTCAATCAATTTATTGTTTTACTAAAACCATGTTCATAACACCCTGCGCACAACACATCGCGCCTGTAACCCAAGGAGCCCCACCTCTCGCCAAATACTCGTATACGACATAATATACCTTATTCTTGTCATATGTACGTATATGTTCATATTAGGTTAGGTTATAGTAATTAGGCAAAATATATTATTTATAAATATAAGGCAGATCATCTCCTCATAAGTATACCACTGAATCCATACATAGTGATTTGAAGAAACGTAATGCAGCTGCATGTACAAATGTATCACCGGTGCACAATAATAACATTGGCTCGAATGTTAATTCCTGCGAGCGACGATTACCAACACAAGTTACAGCTGTACTCGGGGCACAAGGGCCGGCGGTTCACATTTTGTTTACATTTTTATAACATTGCATCTGAATTTATAAATACTCGACCTAAAAGTATTGTATAATTCAGTCATTACCGTAGCAACGTTGCATGCACAGGGATGAAGGTAAATATAATATGGTTGCACGTCGCTTGTTACAATATCCGACTACATTTGGCTCATCTCAACAAGTAATATTTGTGTAAAATATGAGTAAACATAGCGATTCAAAGTTTGAGTTTGGTATTATAGGCGTGTATTTATTAGTGTATTCTATTTGTTTATGCATGTGCATTTATTGTTTCCCATTAATTATCGAAAAATAAAATTGATAAAGCTATCCAAAAATTTACAGCTGAGAAATGAATAGCTGGTAGCAAAGGATTTTCTTCGGCACTGCATAGGTATCTATAGTATGTATGAGCAGCAAATGTATTGTGTTAATTTGCGAGCGCCGCGCTCAAGTGGCGCGCGCGCCGGACGGGCGCGGGTCACGCGACGCGCGTGGGCCGCCGCCGATGGAACACAATTACCGCGGTAATTCCATTGATTAATACCTACTTCTCACTGACATTTGTTCTTATTTACGAAGTCATTGTGATGTGATTAACTATTTCAACATTACTTATGTACGACTCACCAGCACAACCTATCATCACCTTGGTCTAACAGAAAACTCAGTGAGGTGTGGGTACTTAGTTTATCTTGCAATGGATGCACCTCTGACTACCTCAATTGGGATATAACCAGGAGCCCATTTTATGTTGTGTTCAAAACGCGGTTTCCGTTTATTTTACACATGAGTATTTAGTATTAGTCCTTATTCTTTGGCATGAGGGTGGTGAGGGCCCTTATAAAATGATTATAGTAAGTATTTAATTGGTCCAAACTGTCACCGATAAAACAACATAATCGATAAACGATTTTATCGCATTTCTACTTTAAGTCACAATTTTTGAATCGCACAGCAGTTAGGGATTGAATGTTAATACAATGACAACAAAATTCAAAATCGAAACAAAATACTTTGGAAATAGAATGAAGATGTAAAAGTGGAAGGGACCAATGGCCGAAGGCGGATTTCTCAATTTCTAGAAAAAGTGTCGTAATCACCACGTTGATAAACTGCGGACGTTTCAGGTTTCCCACCCTCCAGCCGTTCCTAGTAGTGACTGACACAGACGTATTAGCACATTGTTGTGCGCCGCTAATTGACCGTGGGAGCTGGTCTGAGGGACGGACGGTCAGACGCACACAATGGACGGACGCGAGACGCTTTGTGTGGACCTGCGAATACGAATGTATACAAAATGTAATGTATTGGAGGTTGACTCGCGCCTCCTCTGAAGACTATAGTGCGTACCAGTAGGTAGGTAAATTATCGCCTTTTAATCCAATCATTCCTAAAGGCTATTGTCCCTCGTGAGAAAACTTTAATTTATTTACGCCTAACAAACAAATTGCAGTCATTTTTACATTGACTTTATCATGTTGGTACCTACATAATGTGTTGCTCTTTGTCATTTTAGGCCTGTATCAGCGAATTACTTTTAAACTGAACATGTGTATGACGCACACGCATAAACTGACTCTTGTAAGTGAGCTACGACGTTAACAAATGAAACGGCCTCTATGGTCCAGTGGTACAGCGATAAGCTCACGATCCGGAGGTCCTGGGTTCGAATCCCGGTGGGAAAATATCACAAAACTTACTTTATGATCCCTAGTTTGGTTAGGACATTACAGGCTGATCACCAGATTGTCCGAAAGTAAGGTGATCCGTGCTTCGGAAGGCTCGTTAAGCCGTTGGTCCCGGTTACTACTTACTGATGTAAGTAAGTGTCATTACATGAGTCATCTCAGGGGCCTTTAGCGGCTTAATAGTAACCCTGACACCAGGGTTGATGAGGTTGGTAATCCACCTCACAACCCACACGAGAGAAGAACAAATACCAAATTGTTTTGTTAAGTGGAATAAACCTAATAAATTTGTGTGGTATATATTTTCATTTAAAAAGTAAGTACTTAAATAATATTAGTTATAAACAAACTTTTGCGATAACTACTTTTAGCGCAAAGTCAAGTTTTAGCTAAGTAATTTTGCTTCCAAACAAAAAGAAAAGCATGATATTAAAATGCACTTTGTATTGTATTGTATTTTGATTTAGTCAAAAATAAACATAGCATAACAGTCTGCATCCCCAAAGGGGTGCGCTGGGTTGTTCACCATATACACACCCACTACTCGCCAGCTATGTATGTTAGTCATAAAACAGCATGAAAGAAAATGTTGTATTCTTAAGCACTAGCTGTAAGGAGCATCGTACATGATGTTAGCGTCGTAAACCATGCTGGAAGTTAATATCTTTATACGTGTACACCGTTTAATGGATCGTAAATTATTATGATCTTTATACCGCCGTTCATTAGGACGTTCATTAAGAAGTTGTAGTACCTACCTGCTGGTTCTAGCGAGGGCTCGTAGCTGGAAAAGTTTTCGTAAAGTTCTGCGCCACTTGGTGGTAGATTTGTATCATATTGAATGGAAATTGTATGACTGATAGAGAAAAAAAAATAGTAGATAGGTAATCAAGAAATAGCTTCCCCAAAGTACAGCCTAGTTAAAGGACCCCTGTTGCGCATAATAATGTGTTCACATTGTTAGATTATTAAAATAACACTCTTTTTGTAATATCATTATGTTACCTGGGGGGTTAAAAATGCCACATCAAAGCAATTCATCTAAAAAAGCAATATTGCTATTTGGCATTTGTTTGCATTGCGCACTTGTTTACTTTTATATGCGCAAATGTCAAATAGCAATATTGCTTTTTTAGATGAATTTCTTCGATGTGGCCTTTTTAACCCCCCTGGTGTCAAGAGTGGAGATTCCTACACCGAGAAGAGCGTTGATGCTGTTACCTGATATCCTGATCGAAATACAGGGTTGTCTATGACGGGTATACCCAGTTAAATAAAGCGTTGTCGGGCCTTATATGTACCACGTCTATGTATTGTATAGCGCGAATTCTTTTAGATTTTATTGTGTAGTCAGACAATATAGGTAGTCCTAGTCACGTATAAATTTCTGAGTAAGACCGAACAATCCACCCCGATACCGACGATTTCCCTCATTCAGCGCTTATCACTATCGACCCACTAGAGTCGATTAAATCTTTCAAAAATTATCCTTTCAGACGACGTCCTGCGCCAAGCTGCCCAGTTGGGCAACCTCAGGCCTGTTGTCTTTTGTGCCGGGTGAGAGCTCTCAGCGCTCCCCATTTGCCCGGCCAAGTAGTTAATGCCAATCGCACAACCGAACAATTTAGAGTTTCCCTATACCTATTTTACCACTTCGTGGGCATGCGCCTCTCCTTACCAATAGAAAAACTCATTCCAACGAGTTGCATTGTTCAGTTCCGAATCATAAATGTTGTATTTGGTAAGCAACCCTTTGTGACATACTCGTCAGAGTTGTGAGCCAGACGCTCTGTAAACTTCAGTCCGTACTGGCCAACGTTTTCAAGATATTAATGTGTTCTTGAACAGTCGCCGTGCTTGCTGGTATGCCGTCTGTTGTTAACAAAACCACATAATTTAGGTAAGTACAATAGTTTAAAATAGAAATGGGAATTAACAACTCTTTCTTAACGAGACAATACAACATGGAATGCAAGCTGTAATAATAATCAATGTAGCTTTTAATAAGCAGGAGATTATTCCGTAAACAATATAGATACTTAACTAACTTATTCCTGCATTCTAATATGCAGGTGTTAGTGACACTGTACGGTATACTGAGGGGGATGATTCAGTTCATGATTTTGAGTTAATATCAAGTGGAATTTTCTATCGCAAAAGTAGGAAAATGAAAATTTTAAAAACACAAATACAACTTCAATTATGCGACGAAAAATTCCACTTGTCATTTAACTCAGATCCATGAGCTGAATCGTCTCCCTCAGTATTCGTTACGATGTCACGAACACCCTGTATGCTATTCATACCTACTAAGCATTATCTAAGTTAAATTATTTTAAAATGCGCTTACTGTCATGTACTTAAGTAGCATGAGAAGCTGACGCGGTAATAAACATTGATGGTTACTTACCTATTACTAGAGATAAGTATTATACGAATTATTATAGCCCCTTAACTACCTGTACTTGCTTCTTCAATAATTACAAACAGTACTCAAAACCTTTTGTAGCTGTTAAGCAGAACATCCAGTTGAGTACAATTAGTGATTATATTTCAATATAGGTACTTAGCGTTGTACAATAGTTTCAATGCGCGGTGCTGGTTAGATCTGTCCAAGTACAGGAGCCAGCGAGCATTACCATAGTTGTCGAGACTAGGCCGATCGATTATCTAATATTAATCTTCCTACTATAATTAACGAAATGCAGATTTGGTTGGATTTGGTAGTGCAACGTACATCTTTCAGCATATAAGGCCAATTTAAATTAAGTTTACTTCAAGAGCAAACAACGTTTATACTTATGACAGTTGGACAATTTTGATTTTCAGTTAGATAGCAACGTTGACCTAGTTAATTGGTAATATTTATAATGCACCCTCCACACAACATGCGAGGGGGAACACTGGAGCCATAGATCAGGGAAGGATCACGAGGGACGTGGATGCCGCGCGCGAGGGAGGGCGACCATACACCTTGATGGCACAATCAAGCGCGGGGCCCGGGCGGGTGAGGGGCACGGGGGGGCACATAAATAAGGCTCGCTCCATTACGGCCGCCGCTATAAATCCCTCCCCTCCCCTCGCCGCCCTCCGCGCGCCCTCTCGCTGGCGCCACCGAGTAACCCTCGCGTGACCGCTCTGAAAGCTCCAGCCGCCACCACGTGAGGCGCCCCCGCCACCGCCACCGCCGCTCCCGTGACGTATTCGGGGAAAGCAGTTTCCCTCCCCTCCACGTAGCACGAGGCCCCGCCCTCCCGCGGGGCGTGTCTGGGCGCGGGGCGCGGGGCCGCAGTGCGCGCGCGCCGCTCCGACCAGCCACACACGTATCGCGCGATAACATCTGATAACAGTGCCACGTGCGCAGTGAAGTGATTACGATAGACTTTGCTGATCTCAGCCAATAGTATAGTGCTTCTGAATGTTGTTTTGATCCACGTCAGACCGGATATCATCGTTTCAAGTAAGTTTTATATAATCATCTTTATAATCTGTGCCACCTGCATCGGATGTGCTTAATGTTTTAAGTACGCAAGATTCTTAAAGAAGACGATACATCTCGCAATATAACCACGTATCATTTTTTTTTTTATTCATTAACCGACAATAAATACTTATTCAATGATCAAATTATGAAAAAAACATAACAAATAAATATAATATTTGATATATTAAATTATAACTGATAAATATTCCGATACACACATTGCGCTTGTATATTTGTATTAATATACTTAACATTATCTTACAGTACTTAGCAATTACAAGTCCCAGGTTCTATACAAATATAGTTTAATACGAAACGCACCCGTTGAACTCTTTTGTACTACAAAATGTCAATCCAATCAACCGCATGCCGAGTGGCGGTAAGTGGTATTCGGTAAACATATAAGTACAAATTATTAATAAATAAAATAATTAATAAGTAGGATATGTTCATTAAATGAAACTGGAACCACAAGCATTATTATTGTTAGATGTTATGTTTTATTTTTAAAGTTGTGCTGATGTAAATGCTTTTGACATTTTGCACCTCGCAACATAGTGTCAGCACCGCGGCCGTAACTATAAAAGGTGTAGCCACAACAGAGGGTGGTACACTTGTACTACACTTCCGGATAATTATCAGAACCGTGTTCGTTAAATATCAATTAAGCCTTTTTATAACTACCTATCGTGTTCGAGATAAATCACGTACTTAAGACGTAAAACACATTTAATGTGAAAAGTGGATAGTTATTACTTGTAAATTCACAGCCGTTTGAAGTGTATATTTGTTGTAAATATATACCCGCTAAAAAGTATATTAAAAATATATTAGGAAAACATATTCTTCCTATCTCCAAAAAAAAACACCGAGTGATCAAAATTACTGATAAGTAGATGGTCATATATTCTGTAACCATACCAGGTACCTACTTACTTTGAAACTAAAAAGGTTAAATAATTCATCATAGATCATTGTTATATGTATGACACTGTACCAAAATGTCCTCCCTTATAATTAGGTTATAGTTAGGAACTAAAAGTCCCTGTAAGTAATAAATAATGAGTGCAATGTTGACGTTTATGTTAGCGGGGTGGGTACAGTCGGCGGCAGTGCGTCGCAGCGGCGCCACCGTACGGCTATTGTTACGTCCCGCATTCTTGTCATAGCTCACCCCCCGCCCTTGCCCACACCCTGCACCGCATGCGAATGTTTCGAGAACAATGCTGTTCTCTGGCACTACTTACAGTCCACCCCACTGACTCATGCTCTAAATAACTTGTAGACCTTTCTATTTGCGCAACCCAAACATAATTTTTTTCATATTTATAATAATCTACTTATACAAATGGGCTAGCAAGAGGTACAGATGTACATCTGTAAGTATATCCATCGCAAGATGAACTTAGTATCCACCATACTAAGCCGAGCTTTCTGTACAACCACCACCGAGATCACACCGACAACGTGATAGATGTATAAAGAATAATTTTAAGAAATTAATCGTTTCTAAATATAAGTACGAACACTTTCTGGTGTAAACTTGTACTTGTTTCAATTCTCGCACTGGGCCGCAATTGCCGTCGCAACTCGGTGTAGGCGCATTTTCAACGGATCGGATGAACAGCGACGCAACTCGAAGTAATTTATTTATATTGTACAAAACTACGACCCTCTACTAACAACTTTTTTGGTCTCTCTCTCTTTCGGATGTTGTGTAATTTATTTATTTTTATAACTATAAGTAATTATCTAAATTTATACACAATTAAAATCTTTATCTTAATCTTTACTACCTGTAAAAAGCCCAATATTTCAGTTTGTTCACCAAAATGCTCTAAATATTTTGATATGTTCACGTGACACAACCTCTCGTCTTATCTGTCAGTTTAATATTTGCGCCGCCAACAGTAGACGGTAATCAATTTGAGTAGTTATTAAACAACACGTTGTTGTCTCGTATCTGTGATCGTAATCTCGCGGCTGATAAAGAGATCGATCGCTGATAACGCAGGATCCGGTAATTTACAACCGACATAATGTATTCAATAGCTACTTCAACTTACACATTGTCTACAACTGACGATTATGATAAAATATTTTACATTTTTTAAATTACTTTCGATACACGATTTGCATAAAAAATAAAAAACTTATGCATTCGTACATTTTTGGTATTACACTATTGTTTATATGGTACCTGTGCTAGGTCTAAAGCTCGTAGGCTCGGGAGTTATTGACGACCGACAGGCGCAGGCGCGGCGGGGACGAAGTTTATTTCTTATTTATTGCAAACGCATTTATTTCATTACGTTTTTTAAATCAAATCCCCATTGTTTAAATGTTGTGTCTGGATATCTCCACTTGAGCCCCCTTGTTGATCAACCCCTTGAGAAAATTTTGTCAGATCAGCAGATCTTAATGATCTCAAGCTAACTAGCTTAGTGTATTTAGGTACATTACTTGTATGACCTGATAGGTTGATCTTCGCATTTCTTCGTAAGTAATTGGGAGCAAAGGAAAGTTTATAGAAATGTAACGCTCTTGAATTTGTTCCTCATGTTTTCTACATTACTCAGCAATGATGTGAAAGTGAGGCACGCGGTCGCTATCTCCACAACTACCTACTTATATTTCAAGCATTTTGTTTGTTTCCTTTACAATAGAACAAGTTACACCTGCGCTGCGGTCATACCTTCAACATTTGCACTTCGCACTTTTCTATAGGTTTTTTAGTTTTTACTCATTTCCTGGTACGTGGTGAGTGGCCACCGGGGGTGCGTGACGTCAGCGGCGGCGCCGGCGCAGGTACCGCAGCGATATTTACGAGCTGCGCTGTTCCGAGCGCTGTTATCTGATTGCCGAATTCCCGACTCCCGCGCCGGACGTTTCCGCTCCTTGCGTCACCAGCTCACGATCCTGTGATAGATAACTCTTGTTCGCAACACGCCAGCACTGATTGAAGTCCTTCCCTATTAATTTATGTGGCACCAGTTGATGCAAACTACAGACGCCTTCAACTTCTTTGTCTGATGTCGATACTTGCTGCAAAATTACGAACAGTGTCAATTATCTCAATGTTTGAAAGGTTTATTCGCTTAACTCATTAATTAAACTAACTCTAGTGAAATTATTTTGAACCATCAATCATAATTACCTGAAGTTGTAATTAAACAAACTTTAGTGGTTTTCCAACGTCAGGCAGGCTGTATTGAGCCGTCATAAGTGGCTTGTGCTCGCCGAGGGTGCGAGGGGCGGTGTTTGTTTGTCCTCACGTCACCGGGGTATATAATAGGTGCGATCACTCGCCGTCACAAAAAAACCGACAGGGGTCGGAGCGAGAGTGGGCCGCATTTCGCACTTTGTGAGGCGCCGGCCGAGTTATGTCGTTTTGTTATTTCAAAAAGTAGTTTATAAAGGGTTGTTATTTGGGCGACGGTAATCAGCTGCCACCATAACAGTATGTTTCCCATCATCAACATTCAACATTGTATCCATCTCAGTTCAGAACTTCGTATTAGAAGGAGCTGCAAGTTGTTAATTCGTTTAATAACCGATGTAGAAACCGCGCGATTAGTTTATTTTGCCTACTTCCACAGTCTAATGTCGTACGGCATCTTGCTGTGGGGTCATGCTGCAGATGTGAACAGCATTTTTGTTCTGCAAAAGCGGGCCATTCGGGCGATTTACAAATTGGGACCCAAGATGTCACTTAGAAATAAATTTAAAGAAATTAATATTTTAACTTTGGCATCACAATATATCTTTGAAAACTTAATATATGTAAAAAAACATATAGGATTATTTGCAAAAAATAGCGATCGGCACATTGTTAATACCCGGAATAAAAATAAACTTGCTTTACAAGTCAGTCGATTACATAAGATTACTAAATCTTTTAAGGGGCAATGTATACGTTTTTACAATAAGATTCCCATTGACATTCAGAATTTGCCTTTCAACTGCTTTAAGACAGTAGTTAAACAAAAACTTTACAAAAAAGGTTATTATAAAGTTAGTGATTATTTAGAACAGTGGTTCTTAACCAGTGGTCCGCGGACCACAGGTGGTCCCTGGAGGCATTCCAAGTGGTCCGCGAAGACATCCTAATAATATGTGACGTGACGTAATGAATCGAAACAACGCGAGCCGCGCGCGGCACGAGTCCGAAGGCGAAACGCGGTGCACGAGGGCGGGGGGGTGGCGGTTCCGTTCCATTCGTTCTTTGTTTTAGCGGCGCGGGTTGTCGATCGTCATTCGTCACTTGTAATTCGACGATGTAATAAGCGGTAGGAATTTATAACGTGGCCTTGAGAGAGTGACGAGTACCTACTGTACTTGATTTAATTTTTAAGTGAGGAAACAAAACGCAAATATCCTTAGTCTACGAATTAGTTATAGTAAATTACTACAGATATAAACACTACGTAGTAGGTAAGTAAAATAAATATTATTTGTTTGGTTTATGTCACACAACTAGCTATTGAGGATTACTAATTTTACTTTATTTTCGTCACATTATAAATCTGATAGGTTTCTTTTATTAGGGACTGTGTACGAAGTTTTTAATTATTTTTATAAAACGGAAAATAATGCACAATTTAGTATTTTTTGACTGGTTAGGTTTTAGCGAGCAGTTAAAAACGAGCCTTATTTGACTTGCATTGTTTGTATGTAGGTAGGTTTGTTTGTTCGGGTAACTTACAACTTAATATTTCAAAGCAGTTATTCTCAACCAATTGAGGCAAAGTTGGGAATACATAATTATGTAATTTCGGTGACAATGCAATTGTTTGGTATAATTGAGCAGAGTATGATGTATATGTAAATATAATAATATACCTAATAATACCGTCATCGTATTTGGGCTCATTTGATACGTCTTGAGCAGTAGATAAGATACTTTAACCGTAATTCCGGCAGCTGGCCCTCACAAATAAAAGCTTGTCGAAACAACACATTTTTATTATCTTATACATGTCCAGTCCATATTATCACTAAAACTTCGTTTTCAGAAAAATGCCACCTAAACGAAAATATGACGACGACTATATTAAGCTGGGTTTTACTTCAATAGAAATTAATGGAGAGCTTAGACCGCAATGCGTTTTATGTGCAACTGTTCTTGCTAACGACGCTTTAAAACCGGCAAAGTTGGAACGTCATTTGAAAACCGTGCATCCGAAGTTTTGTAACCGTTCGCGAGAATTCTTTGAAGGCAAACTAACAAATCTTAAAAAAATGAAACTTGGACCCAGTGGAACAAGTTATGCAACATCTGAAAAAACATTATCAGCGTCATTTGAAGTTTCAAAATTGATTGCCAAATCGAAAAAAGCACACACAATTGGCGAATCTTTAATAAAGCCCTGTATGCTCAAAGTTGCAGAAGAGCTTTTAGGCGCGGAAGCTCAAAAGAAAATTCGTGAAATACCGCTTTCTAATGACACAGTTAAGTCGCGCATTCAAAAAATGTCAACTGATATTGAAGACCAAGTTATTGGCAAGATTAAAAACAGCCCTTATTTTGCATTACAATGTGATGAGTCTACCGATGTTTCGCAATGCTGTCAATTACTTGTATTTATTCGATTTTTGGAGGACAATACAATGTTTAAAGAAGAGTTATTATTTTCTCAAGAACTTAAAACGACGTCGCAAGGTGCAGATGTTATGAATGCAATAAGTCAATACATGGAGGAACATGGACTTATGTGGGAAAGGCTTGCCGGGTTTTGTACTGACGGTGCTCCTGCTATGCTTGGTACTCGCTCTGGTCTTGCAGCATTGATAAAAACCAAAAATCCATCCGCAATTACGACACACTGCGTTATTCACCGTCAAGCATTGGCTGCTAAAACGCTCCCGGAATGTTTTACTATGGCTCTGAAAACAGCTATAAAAGTAGTTAACTTCATTAAAAAGAGCGCACTCAATACTCGTCTATTCAAACAGTTGTGTTCTGACATGAACTCTGAACACGAAACTCTGCTTTTCCATACAGAAGTTCGTTGGCTTTCGAAAGGAAACATGCTGTCGAGGTTATACGAACTAAGAGACGAAGTACAAATATTCTTAACTAACAAGGAAAACAAAGAGTTGCTAGATCAGTTCTGTGACCCCGAATTTATAATACGTTTTGCTTATTTGGTCGACTTTTTTGCGCAAATAAATAAATTGAACCTTCAACTGCAAGGATCAGGAAATTTGAAGTTGCGAGGCATGAGCAACATATTTGCATATGAAGATAAAATCAGGGCGTTTATTGCTAAAATCGAGCTATGGATCAATAAGGTCGAAAGAAAAAACTTTTCTGCATTTGATACGCTGAACCAAATTATTGACGGACAAGGTGCAGATATTAAAGAAGAAATTCAGAAGAACATGATGCTCCATTTGTCTAATTTAAAAAGTGAATTCAATCGCTATTTTCCTGACTGCGAGGACAAAAGTATTCAGAAACTGATCCGGAATCCTTTCATTGTCAATGTTTCCGAAGTCTCTGATGAAATTCAAGAAGAAGTGATCGAAATGCAACACGACACGAATTTAAAAGATACATTCGAATCAGGAATAAATCTTGAAGATTATTGGAGCCAAAAAGCAATTTCTTTTCCACAGCTTCGAGACATTGCTATACGTTACCTAACTTTATTTTCATCGACGTATCTATGCGAGCAGGGGTTTTCGACGCTTCTGATTATTAAAAACAAGCATCGAAATCGGTTAGATGCCTCTGCCGACATGCGTTTAGCTTTGAGTAGCACTGAACCAAGAATTCAGAAGTTAGTAAAGAGTATGCAGTCACAAAAATCACATTAAATTAAAATCTGTAACTTTTAGATTTTTTCCAAATAATAAATAAATGAGTGCTAATCATAAAATTGTGCTTGTTTTCTTTATCAAACAACCCTTAATTTATGTAAACCAACTGGGTGGTCCCCGGCAAGACAAACATTTGGTAAAATGGTCCTTCATGACTAGAAGGTTAAGAATCACTGATTTAGAAGATATGAATGCATGGGATTAACTGTCTGAGAACTGATATTAGGCAGCTAAATTACTCAATTGTATATCAATATTTTATGTTTATTTTTATTTTTTTAAAAAAGAACGTCTAGGGCCCTGTGCCGAGGTTTTTCTTGCAGCTTCTTTTCCCCGGCTATACAGGTTGTGAGAAGCTGCAGTAGTTTTAGGCGGATGAGACGTTCGTTATGTAAAAATTGACGATTCAAAGTGTAACTATGTTACCTACTGAATAAAGATATTTTTGAATTTGAATTTGAATTTGAATTTGTGATTAAACTGGTGGCTCTGCCCACCCCATTGCTGATTACGGGTGTGGTTTTATGTATGTTACCACGGACTTCTTTTATTTACAATTATTAGTTGTACACCTCCTACATTCTACACCGTATTGCTCCATTTTGGACCAACGATATCCATCCAGTTTGTAACTGCAGTCAAAAAAATACCTACGGCTTAACGTGCCCTCCGAAGCACGGAATCATGTAATTAACTATACACTTCTTCTTCTTTGCGAGTCGATGGCGATCGAAGCTAAATTTTTGCTGACCAATAATTGGCCACGCTTACGGCATTGTCAGTGGCTTCGTACAGGTCTTTAATAGTGCAGGTGTTAGGGCACTTAGGACAGCACAAAAGGTGAGCCATAGTTTGTGGTGATACTCCACACTCGCAATCATCGCAACCATCAACCAGGTATCCCCACCTGCAGAGATTATCCTAACTATACACTAAACTATGTATTTGCAAACAAAATAAATTCACGCATGTTCTCGCAGTCACGGCCAGTTGGCTACACGCTGTCGGCACACCACCGACCGTTACATTTACAACAAGTTAAATTTCACTTTTTATGTCACTCATACAATACGTATATTCAGTTATGGAAAAATACCAAGTGGTCGGAGTAGCAACCATAAACAGTATGAAGTAAGTTCAGCTCGGCGTCCCTGCTGCAATGGCTATCTACTGTTATCTGCGGTAAATGTGTAGTATGTATAAACTGTAGTGTATAATGTAATGCTCCCGACTCTGCTTCTTAAAATACCATTATAACAATGATGAACAGCCTGATAACGGACGGAATGCAGCTATATCCCTTCTTTGTGTACGTTTTCATAAATTACGAATATTTTCTACTATTATTTAATACGTAGTTACTCTGCTGTACATACTTATATACCGAATTCTATTTTTTGTATTGCTTTGTTAGTTGTAGTAGAAATTCCGTTAAGAATACCTATTCACTGACTATGTCAGGGGCTTCGATGTTAAGTACATAATGTTTCGAAATAGGTATTTTATCTCGATAGATATGTGGATCATAAAGTGCTTTTATGATAATCCAGTCAGCTATTGTGAGCAGCCATTGTTTTAGCGTTGTGTCGCTATCGGCGAGGTATGCGAGCTCGGCGCCTGCGCACTTTGTCCACTGCTGGGGTTGTTGCTGTTACTGTCCCTCCAGTTAGTTGTCTCGGTCTGTTTCGCTTGCTCTAACAATTAGTCGCCACGTTAGTTTTTGCTGTTGTTTTTACGCAACTGGCGCGTGCGCAACATCGATCACGTCCTGGCGTCATGACGTCACGCCCGCCCGGGGCTACACCCCGTGGTTTCAGGTTGTTGACGACCATTATCACATTAAACTTATCTTATCGCTTGATTTGTTCGCAATATTTTCACCATCTGCAGGTATACTTTTTACAATACAATAGTTTATCATGTATATAGCAGTAACATTAAACATTGTTTCGTTGAGCTGGTGAGCTTCCCTCCACCCTGACTTGTTCACGCTTCCATTGTCCAGTGGCCCTGGTTGTTACGATTTTCATAAAAGTCTCAGGCAATCTGTTATTTCGCAGTCCAAAACTTGATATTTAAGTAGGTAGTTTTTAATATAGTCGTAACGTGTTATTAATTCTCATCTCTCATTCGCCGGTCGTTGTCATAGAAACAGAGGAAGCCCGGCACTAGATTATAGTTCACCATAGTCGAAGACGTTATTACATGTAGCATTGTAAATAAACAAGGATCGAGGGCGTGACGAAAATAGTTTTATTGTTATCTGATGTCACACGTGCCTGACCTTTACTGAACCTTGTAGATATTTGAGCGTCCATTAATAACTAGTCTACTTATAAATTATTTATTAAAATCATTATGGTGTTTCAGAGGTTTGACGTTTAATACTCGTGTTTCATGTCCAGCATGGCACGATACAGCAAAGCGACAAAATAACTTTATGATTTTTCCATGGGAGAAGGCAATGGGACAATTCCATACAGCCTGTAAACTCGTTCATTGTACTGAGGTCGGCGCTTAATAGGAAGATTTTATATTTTGACATAACGTGATACGTCACGCTTGTATCCCATAAATGGGTAGGCAGTTTATTTATTAAAATTATACAAATTGTACTATTACCTTTCTTGAACCTAAACGTTCCATAAATACTAGTACCTGAACATTTATTTACTTTAACTTTATCATCCAGTTCCACCAACCCGCGCTGGGGCAATGTGGTGGAGTATATTCCGCAACCCCTCCAGTTGATTGAGGGGGAGCTGTGCTCAGTAGGGGGCCGTACAAAGTTAACAAAAATAACATTATGATATATCATAAACATTAAGTCAAACGTGTGGCAAAGTGTCTTTGACATTTTTTAGCTTTTGATCCTTCTCTATTGTTACCGATGCCTCTTCGCTTTAGTTCTAGAGCACGTCGAGCATGCTTCCAAAGATTAGCCTGACGTTTTTGGTAATCCCTTTTACTTAAAACAATCAGCTTTTAAAAAGACGTCGAAAATATGTTATATTGAAGAATTAAAAGTGAAAGTCGTTCCCACGCTTTGTTTCCAGTGAATATGTAGGTAATAGTATTACCCACTCAAGTATTGTACTAGAACTATTGTAGTAGAACACTACAGTACTAGGAAGTGATTAGTAGCAGGTACAGGTAGCGGCTACTTCAATACGCGCGCGTCACGGAACAATCGCCACCACGGCGGTGGTGAGGTACTGCCTATTGTCCCACTGTAATCGCTGTGGGAAGGAGGCCGCGGCCGTCGAGGGCTTCCCGGGCATTGTGGGGTAGAACCCATTGAGGTCCACTAAGTAGAAACAAAGCTTATTATGCATTTTATTATGGTATTCATTTTTAAAATGGCAAAAAAAATAAGTGCAGGTAATAAATATATTCAAATGATTGTTACCACAATGAATGTTTTTTTGAATGAATGTAAGTTACAGATTTGTTTATTTATGGCATAAAATATGAACCACTTTTTCTAGCTTTGTTTATTTTGCGGGCAATAACTTTATTTTAATTATTTATTATCATGAAAAATGAGAGTAAGAATTACCTGAAACATTAACATAAAAATATAAAATATATATTTTTGAGCTGATGAATACATCAATTGTTCTTAATATCTTCATCACTCGAGTTACTTCTGTATGTCTATAAAGTTTTCGTAACTATGTAAGTAGTAAAAAGTGACCACGCGGCGGCGCCGGCGCGCGTTGAATTCTTTTGTAGGCGCAAATCGAGGCCGACGCGCGGCCCCGCGCGACGCTTTGAAAATTACAATTTGTTCCCTTTTTCTGGGGAATGTGTAATGTTATACTTAAAGATATTATTATATTATCCGGAATTCGGGTTTTTAACTACGAGTTTGGTTACCGCCTGGTACATTCTTTAAAAAAAATTCTATTTTCGACAAACCTTGTTTTAATTTTATTTCTAAACCCTATGGAATTTGAAGATATAACTAATTGGTAATCTTTTTAAAGATACTATTGATACAATAAATTATCTGTGGAAAGGGGGGCGGGTCTCATACAGTTCCGGTCATGGTTCTTTGTAGTTGGTATAAATTGAAAAAAAAAAATAAACTTTCAAAATCCGAAAATAGATTATCGACAATATTCACCCATTATGTCACGAGTGTTGCCGCGTCATGTGACGGGAATGTGTACAATGTGCGAGATGTGGATGACAAGGTAACGCGCCGCGTCCTCACACGCACACAACGCACGCGGCTCGTAACGGGCCGTATCAGGTTGAATCAGATCCTATCAGATGGGTCTTTGCGCATCTGGTATCTGCGCGACTCACCGACAACTATTTAAAGCATTTTACTTCCTTCCTCATTTTAATATAGGACAGCATTCTACATACATTATTATAGAGGTAGTAATTATTGATTTATAATAATTACTAAGTTACCCAATAAGTTTTGACGCTTCAATATAAATAATTGAACTTCGTATTATTCATGGAACTTTTCGGATATACCAATTTTATTATGAATACCCTTTGGAGATTACTTACAGACTGGTTAATTAAATCAGGGAGGCAAGTATACATCATCATCATGGACTGATGACGTAGACAATGTCTGGCTCTATGCGAGTATTCGAACAATTATTCAACAACTAATAAAAAAGTTGTTCTATTCTGGCCGCCGCAGCCATTAAATACATCGTGGGTTTTAATTGATTCTGAATTATTGATCTTTCAAAGCAATAAATATTACTAGTAAAGGTATATTCCTAGCCCGAACTCCTTTTTAAATCCAGTCTCTATTGTTTAACTAACTATTACTTATTTCCGGATATGACGCTGGCACGCACGAGGATTGATATCATAGCTGGACTGGACAAATGGAGCGAGAGCAGACGAAATCAACTATCGCAAAAGCGGAGTTAGCTACAATTATGGCTATCGGTCCTCATTCACATATTGTGTAAAACGGTATTTGGAGCGTCACCCGTCGCCGTCGTCGGTGGAAGTAGGTAGTGTTATGGGGTCAGTTATGTGTGGTGCCGGAGTGGTGCTCCGTGTGAGCCTCCGCCGCCGCCGGCGACATCAAGCAAGTAGCGCCCCCGCCGCCCCCCCGCCGCCCGCCCCGCGGCGCCGGCGCTAGCGGACGGAGCCGGCCGCAGGCACACTGCATGCTAACACATATCAGGCACCCCTCATTATACGGTTATTTATTTAATTAAATTCCATTTTCATAAGTGGTCAAATGTCTCGATGAACAGACTCTTTACTAGTAATATTTGTCTTTTTTGTGATCGTAAACGTTTTAATATCTAATTAGAGAGTGAACTCAAAATCCAATTAGGATACAACTGTAATGAAATCCTATCATGACAATTATACTGATGGTCTAATATAAAAGCTATACATAGCGCGCAGTGTGTCGCCGGCTGGCGGGCACGCAGCGCATGTGAAGCGCCGCCTCGAAAGCCTTTCCGTGTTTCCCCGCCCCCCGCCCGCCGCCCCGCGCCCCGCACTCCACACAATTAAGCCTGCTGATGAATTCTCCACCAAATGAGCGGCTTATCTGCATAATTCTGTCGAAATAATCGTTTGTCTGTAGTTGTGTACGTCGGTTGTTAGTAGTAATAAACCGAGAGCTTTACCCTGAGCCGCTGCGAGGTGAGGGCTCCCATGGCGTGGAGCCACCAGCGCGGAGCACACGTGCCAGCAGTGACGTGGTGGTTCACGGCGAGGGCCAGTGACCACTGAGAGACCTCTCTGTCAGTTTGTAACACGACCAAGCCCGTACTTGTAATGAAGCAGACGTGCAGGTTGATATTTATAGCGACGCTTGCATTTTATAACTTTATAATATGTGTACTGTTGGTATACCTATCTAAATAAATAAATAAAAAAAAAATGTGTGTCTCAAATACAAGAGTACTCGTAAATTATGTATCGTTTTGTTGTTTCATCAAGTTTACCTTTCAAACACACACACACAATCATTTAGATTTACATAAAAAGGAATATAATAGGCGACGTTATTACTCTGCGGCAATTTCTCCAAGGCAACCAATGACAGAACGACACAGAACAGGAGGAAGGAGGATGTACATCATCTATTTGAACCACTGTTAGAGCAGTTTTTGGTTATAGAATAGCACGAAGCAGATATATAAAATACCGACTTGATATAATACCACACTAAATTAACCAATAATGTGTCTGTACCAATAATGGACATCGCATACTTATTTGTGTGCTCAATAAATGTCTATTATTTTCCTCATAGTAGGTATTCGCCAAGTCCGCAGTAATCGCCATGATTCACAAATTAGCTGAATTGATACGTGACCGACATGTGACAACAGTACTGCAAAATAAACAACACAATAATGACGTCACCATTCAAAATTACTGCCGACCACAAGCACCGCAGTCGCATTATTGAATGTAAACGCAAAATAAATTCGTAAGTGTATGGATATTGCATTGCACGAGAAGATTTGAGACATTTTAAAGGAAAGGAAGATAATTTTGGGAGGTAGCGGCAATGTGGACGTGAAAGTCGCACGCTGGCTACTGGTGGCTGAGGGGCCTATACGTACGAGTTTATACGACAAGGATGTGCGGCAATTAAGTGTGTGGGCACTGAAAACCACTTCCCTCATCAGAACCCACAACATACCAGTATCGAGGCTTGCGACACGGCTTCTGCCCATTGAGGTCTTTTTACGTAGGACGTCAACCACAATATATAAATATATTAAAAAAAAACAAACAGCCTATGTGGTTGTTTATAGCCTAGGTGGGCACAGGCCTCCCCTAAATCAACCGGAGGGGGTATGGAGCATACTCCACCACACTGCTCCACTGCGGATTGCTGGAGGTGTTTTTAAGACTAATAGCCGCTTAACCAACGGCTTCACGTGCCCTCCGAAGCAAGGAATCAGCTTACTTTTTCAGACAATCAGGTGATTCAACCCTATTAAGTGCTTACCAAACAATGGTCAGTCCCACAAAGTGATTTCGACAATGTCCCCATCGGGAATCGAACCCAAACAACAAACATTTTTTCAACTTTTTTTTATACTTTTTGTAAGAGGTTGAAACAGATCGTAGGCGTGATGCTTATAGAAAGCGGATAACGCGAAATTACGAGCTTACATTTCTAGACTGGACTTTTTAAAAGCAATAATAATTTAAATACACTGGTACTTAAGCACTTAATACCAACTAGTACCACGTGTCGTAATCGAAAGTGCTTGTCCACGCACTGCTGGTAAACTGCTAATTAATTAGTGTTTAATAAAATAATTTGCGTTGTTGTGTCTTCAAGTACGTAGCTTACATATTAACAAAAGAAGAACTAGTTGATATAAAAAAATAAACAAAGGAATGGAATATTGAATGAACTACTTAGCTTAATCCATCGATAGTGAGGATGTCATCATATGACTGATGACTGTGGTGACCTGACACACGATTCCAATTGAGTACCGGTGACTCACATGGATCACAGCGGCTGCAGCACGTCGCAATACGAACAGATTTACTCCTGCAGACCCGAGTGATACCATTATAGAACTGCATCAGGTCAATCTCAAGTTCAAGTGCGCACGTGAGCCGCGCCCCAGTTCACTCCCGCTGATGTCACGCATCACAGCACGGTTCCAATGCGACAGTTTTTAACGTCAACTTTTTAAAAGCAGGATACATCGTCGCAAAAAGTGTTTTAAGTAAAAAGTTTAATTCCATCAGTGATGTGGAATGTCCGCGCGGGGCGGGGGCTACTAATTGCCGGCGGCGCGGGCGCAGCGGCGGCGCGGGCGCAGCGGCGGCGGCGGCGCTTGTCACCAAATTTTTTCGTCCGCGCCGCGACACGCACCGGGAATGCTTTTATTCCGGCGACACGGACCTGTTAATGTGTTAATCCACTCCGATCGGCTTGTTTTTCTGTTATTAATAGCCAACAAACAAAGGTGCTTTGTTTCACTCTGGCTGGGAGTCAGTCCCACGGGAGTGAGAGAGATGTGACGCAGGTTCTGCGCCGCTGGTTCGCATTATAATTTAGAATTATGAATAAGGAGCGGCGCAGTAGCCGTTGATAGAGATCAGGTGACGTTATCAGGCGCATCTCGCTCGCTGCGATCATTTGTCCGGCGCCTGCTCACGCGACACACACAGCCGCGACAAAGTTCCTTTGTTACAAATTACTCACAAAAACATTACTCCAACGTAACTACTTAAAATACCGGAGGGAGGTAAAACTATATGTTTTAGTGATTTTTGACATTAGAGACCTGTGTTGGGTTAAAAAGCCAACTCATCTATAAAAACTTACTTTTATATGCGCAAAAGATAAATAGCAGTGGTCAATGAACAAGAGGGTAAAACTTAAACTCATATACCTACTTACTTAACTATTTTTTCCATTTATCATTCAATATAAACCATGCACAACGTAGAATTATATAAGGATATCTTCTGAATTTTCCTCATTCATTCTACACGGATGATATATATGGGTCACAGGAGATGGTAACTAGCTGACCAACAATTAAAGCCTAGGCTTGATTATATACCTACCATACAATGTAAAACGAGAATGGAAGGAAGAAGATTTGAATTCCCATGATAGCCCTGTTCCCGCCTGTACCCCACCAGGCACGTTAGAATTGGGTCGATAACACTATGTTAATACGCGACTTATTTGCATAATGGCCGCCGCTGCAATAAAACTTCATGTTAATTCAAAACTCGGTTTTATTAACAACCTCCTGCAACGTGCAGTTAATGATACAACAATATTTATAGTGTTTTAAGGAATGCCTATCGGTAGACATTGCTGTTATGTGTTTTATTTGAAACATTCAAAGCCGACAGATATCCTACCTATAAATATTATATGTGATTCAGAAACAAAGCTAATTCTAGAGTGCCTATTAAACATTATATAAGTAAAGGCGGCATTGAGGTATTTGAATGTCAGCTGGGCAACCGTCTGTTATGTAGTACTCGTTGTGGAGGTTTCAGAAAAAGAACGTTATTCATTGTGAACATCATTGATTGTGAGTAGCGAGTGTGCAGCGCTCTGGCCCCGGGGTGCGCGCGAATCAGTTTCAGTTTCCCACAGACGGGCGGCGCTCCCAAACTAATTAATGAGGGCACAAAAACCCGGCGTGTCGCGCTAAGAGCCGCGGCGCCGGCGCAGGCCGCGCGCGATAACGCCACCCCCGTCCCTACACCCCGTACCCCGCGTCAGTCTCCCGCACTCATTACCATAACCTCTCAACTCTTGCTTTCCCTCATCATGTTCCTAATGTTGGGTTACACCGCGCGCGACTTCTACCTGTTAATAAGTTCAACTTTTAGTGAATTTAGCTCGCGGCGTGGGAGCTTACAGCTTTACACACGGGTTTGATTTTATGAATAAAGCAAACAGAGCGAGGTGGAAACAAGAGCCGCGTAGTTGAGGGTGACGTGACGTGCACGTTTTATGGACGACGTGGTCAAACGTATCAGTACTTATGGATAATAAAATCAAAGTGACGTCCACTGCGCGGGCGCCGGTTCCGATACGCTAATGTTGCCCGCTTCTATTAATGTTTAGAAGGCAACACTAAATTTAGATTACCAATTAAGGTATCTCTCTAAGTGTACCTCCGCGGTATGAACAGGCCACTAAAAGCCGACTACCATTTATTTAAAAAATGTCTGATTAAATTACGTTTTACCTTGCATATTACATAGCTATAATTATTATTAAATATGTTAATTACATCGTAACGAAAATTTTAAGGTTGATTCCGCTCATGATTCTGAGTTGATATATAGTCGGTGAAAATCATCTTTTTTGTTTTTTTTTTTTAATTATTTTCAATCCTGTACATGTAGCCAGCCATACGGGCACGGATGGGTGTCAGTGACACCATACCAAAAACTTTGCGGAATGATTTAGACCATGATTCTGAGTTGATGAAAATTCATGAAAATTTTAGTGTTATTTTTAATAATTTTCAGTTTGATACTTTTGCGACGGAAAATTACACTTGATAACAACTCAGTATAGTCGATATTAATAGGTTTCTCCTATAGTGCAGTCCTCTACTAGTTCAAGGAAATTGTTTTCTCTAGTATGTATTTTTCAATTGCACCCTACCAGCTGTCACAGGTATACGTAGGAGCAAGAGTACAGACTTCCATAGTCGTGAGTCATACATACCTCGTAAAAGAGTAGGTATAATGTATATTTGAAATAACTATATATTTAAAGTATAGGTACATTATGTAGTCGTAGCGAAGCGGTCATTAACACTGTCTCACACACACCCGCCGCGGACGAGCCGAGGTTCGTCAACGTGTGGTGCGTGCTGGCTGCTAGACGAATGCTGATGACGTCAGTCGCATCAAGCCTTCACAATATTTAATTGACGTAAACTCAGGTTCCTCTCGTCGACCGCAGATGTCCTTTTTTTATTTTAATGATCTGTTACATCTTCGCTGAATTTTATATAGCTTTTTTACACTACGTACCTACGAGTAACCAATTTCAATTTATTCCTGTGCGTTTAGATTCACAAACACCTTAGTTGAATACTAATCATTTGAAACTGTTTTACCAGAATACGCCAGAAAATGGATAACGATTTTGCAGTGTTATGTATGAAGTGAGTACCTGCCTAAGTTTATGTCAAAATATAAAAACATTACGATCGTTATTGAGTTATTTTACCCACCTTTAACGTTATATAGAAAGTACTATATGGTCGTAAGGCCCAAATGCCTTTTAAAATCCAAATCCCATTGTTTAACTATTGTGTCTGGAAATCCGGGCCTTTCGAGGATATAACGTGGGTGCAGCTTGGTTTTGCCACGGTTGATCGGAGATTAACATTTAGGCAGTTTCTGAACGTTTTATAGATCTGTCGATATCTGCCGGTGGGTGACGAGTGTCGGTCATAATGTCGCAGCGTCGAGGTTACTGGTGTAGTGTGTAGTGTGAGAGCGGTAAAATGCAAACGCGTGGTCGGACATGTGTCCCGCGTGTCGGACACGGTGTCCAGATAGCGGGCGCGAGCATTGTCCGCCGCGACGCGCGACCCGCGACCCGGCGCCGGGTGACGTCACCCACAACCAACCGACGACATCCATGCCAACTATACTCAATCAAACTTCAGACAACAGTTGAACCCAAATTACCTTCTCTGTCCTAATATGTTGAAGTATGGGCAAAGAAGTACACTGACGTCGTAGTGTCAAGCATTACGTAGAATCCGACTCAGGCTGTAAACCACTGAATTTGACGCTATGTGCTTGAATTCATGTTTGTATAATAGATAATTGATATGACGTGGTTTTAAGGGTCTGTGGCAGGTGGCAGGCAGGGGCCATTAGCTCGCCCTCTATTACTACATGCATATTACGTGGGACTTAAACATAGCTGGCGAGGAGTGAGTGTATATACTATAGACCTCTGCCGTTAGATTTCAGACGTAAAATTGTTTCCATGATTAGATGAAAGAGTACGTTCCACTATTTTTCATAATACAACTATAGGTACCTAATTTCTTGTTATTTTATAAAAAAATCAAACATCCGTCTCATTTTTTTTGGATAAATACCTACTAACTTGTCAGCCGACAAACCTTACATTATTTTTGTTGCGTTCGTAGGTCGTACGGGTTTACACCACAAGCACGACCTCCGTGGTCCAGTGGTTGAGCGTTGGGCTCACAATCCGGAGGTCCTGGGTTCGATTCCCGGTGGGGAAATATTACAAAACTTACTTTGTGATCCCTAGTTTGGTTAGGACATTATAGGCTGATCACCCGATTGTCCGAAAGCAAGATGATCCGTGCTTCGGAAAGCATGTTAAGCCGTTGGTCCCGTTTACTACTTACCTACTGATGTAAGTAAGTAGTCGGTACCTGAGCCATGTCAGGGGTCTTTGGCGGCTCAATAGTAACCCTAACACCAGAGTTGATGAGGTTGGTACTCCACTTCACAACCCACACGATACAGAAGACACCGCAAGCACAGAATAAGGAATAATGAATTATTTATGTAGCAGGTAACATGGTTACACTTTGAACAGTTACAATTTAAATATCATTCCAATAAAATTTCTGACAAGCGGTGTCGGGTGATAGCAAGTGTAACATATAAATAACATTAGTCAAATTAATAGACTTACGTTTGAGTGTCTAGTACACATGACATGAAATAAATTTAAAGGATTTTGACTGTTTTTGGTCCTTGATAGCAGCTGCATGATAGGCGCATGAATACTAGGTACCTACCGCAAGTCTAGTCACGAAGTACCATTCGCCACTTTTATATGTGTTATAATTTACTGTAAAGGATTTCATTGTTTGATAGTTGATAAACACCGTTATGTCTGTTTTTGTTTTCGTCCCTTATAACATAACATAAACAGCCTATATACGTCCCACTGCTGGGCACAGCAGGCCTCCCCTCAATCAACCGGAGGGGTCCCTTATAGTGTAATATATTTAATGCAATCAATGTCGTATGTATACCAGCGTAGGATACAGCCCGCGCCCCGCGGCCGTGCGTGCGACGACGTCGTAAATTACACCCCCCCCCTCTCACCCCCCCCCCCCCACGTGCCCGCAGCCATACATTATCACACTATATGTATTTTATGTATATTATACTGTGACTTTAAATACCGAGGACAGAGAAAGCTGATAGGGAAAATGTGACATGAAGTAGGTATGCAGGCGTTTGTCTTTCCTGTTGCAACCCTTGGAGGGATGATATTGTTATTGTGGACGGCTAGGTATTTCTTTAATATCTTATTATTAAACCAATTTCCTAACCTCCAATTGCAAACACAGTACCTACCGACTATTACAGAGTGGCGACGATTCGGTTCACCACACCACCATCACGTTGGTTGTTGTAATAAAGCTCACTGAAACGAGGGGTACCTACTTAGACCATTATGCGATGGCTGTACTTCTGACTACCCTACTGGGAATATAGCCGTGATCATATATTATTATTTCAGTAAAAAAAAATATGATTCTTGAAAGTGAACTGTAAAAGTATTTGGATGAAACACGGTGGTTGAGGCATGCTCGTGGCGCTGCCATCGCGCGTCCGTTGGGTGGAATTCATCAGATGATGAATTTGGTGTCGGTACCGCGGCTGGGGAAATCTGCCTCCGGGAGAGCGCGGGCTGCGGCGGGGGGGCGCGCGGGGCGGGCCGGAGGCAGGGGGCGGGGCCGGCGGCGGCTCCTCCCAGCCGGACCGGCTCGTAGCATGTCGTGACCACGCTATTACAGCCTACTCCATTACACTATTATTGAACTTCCAATCTGGATATACAAATCGAAGAATCGGGTAATTTATAAATGCGTTCCAAAGATAGCCGATTTGATAAATGAACTTTTAATGAACATTACCTTTGTCGTTTCTAACGTCCGTCAGTGATGATAGAAAATCTATCAGCGGTACAAGATAAACAGTCGTTTTATACCATTACTTACTTATATTAACATAATATAAAATAAATTATAACTAGCAGGGTTCTTTGAACGACGTCAATGACCGACCACGCCAAACCTGGTGGGTTATTTATTGAGCCAAAGCCCGCTACGTGGCTCATGTAATGGCCACGCACTTACTTTAGTACCGAAACAATTCAGTTAATCGTCTAGTGACGAGCTGCAAGCTGTTTTCCCCTTTGCCATATACTTAACAAGCTTCCGGTACCTCGTTATAACATTCAACCACCCTACAAAGCACCCTGCGTCCGGCGTTCGTACGTATGTACCTACTAAGTACCGTCACCGCGCGTCGTCGTCGCTCGCGGTAGCGACTACACAGAGCTTCATGCGCTGTCAATCACGCGCACGCAACGCGGAAACTAATAAACTAACTAACAGTTTAATTAGCAGACTATAACCAGATGCCGCCATTGTTTTATGATAGAGATACGACGGCGATGTATCCACGGCTTCACGACCACTTTACGAGCGGTGCGCCACTAGGCGTGTACTCACCGCTTATCACCAATTACCGCCGCTCTAATTAGGAGTTTTCCGAAATTAGTGCCAATTTGTGGCGCGTTAATATTTTAGTATTCACGATAAGACTATTATGAACATAAAACTGTGAACGAATTCTTATTATAGCGCACATTAAAGAAAGCCGCGCGCTTCTTGTTCGGACTGTGCTGCCTTCTGTACGCATAGTTGTTCATGTGCTTGTTAGGTATCAATAGTGTAGCGCTTTCTGTCCTCAGCCTGTTCCTAAACTCTCTATCGCGTGTCTTATGTACCTATAGACCGACAAATATGTGTTGGCTCGTGGCAAATACCGGAACCAACACCGCAAATAAAATCGAATCAATCTATTTGCGAGAACACATACAAATACAAAAAGGTATGAAATACTATAAAAACGCCATGTTTGCCAGTTTATAAATGGAGAACATAATATGGTGGCCCACACCACCGCCCCTGTGAATGTCATCACGCATCAGAAGATCCCTGTCGCTCTGTAAACACTTATGTCCAAGTGTCATTGTTTGGTATGTCCAGATCGCACCCGTGACTAAACGTATTTAAACGATCACTCAGTAAATCCTTTTAAAGCATTCATCCAAACCTATATACCTACTATACCTCCCATCTGGGTAAATGTTTCTTCCTATCAATATACCTATACGTATACCTACGAGTTTGAAAATTGCACAAGCATTATTTAGACAGTCTAATGTCGACAGTGCGTTAGCTGATAAAATGATCTGTATTAGCTTAGAGCACAAACTATGAGCTTGGATAAAATCAAATAGATCGTAAAGTGTACCACGAACGTGGGTATAAATTGTACCGAGGTGATTACCCGGTGTTATAGCCCGAGCGCCCCACAAGTTCAAATTATTAAGGAAACGTGACGGCGGCGAGAGGAAGGTTTAGAGCAAACAGATAATAAAGCTACAATGTAAGGGTGAAAGGAACTTTATGATCGATTTAGATAAGTACCATTATTTATTAACACTATAGTTGTATTATGATTAGAAAGTGCCTGTGGAGGTTTTGCCTTATAGATTCAGATTGCTTTCTTAGAAAATAATAGGCCATTATGAGGTATAGGTTATATCAACTGACTAATTCGAACGTGTTTAATCACAATTAAGATGAAAATTTACAGTTAGGTACTTTCTAAGTCTGGCACTGATTCCACCTATAGGCCAATCATAATAAACCTATTCTAAATCGTTTATATTCAATGTAGAGTCGTTACAGCATTCTCTCTCTAGGCAGCTGCAGTATAAATAAGTTTAAATTCGTACATTTACTTTACTGTACGTTAGGTACTTACTAACGCAACTGAAATCAACCCCAAAGCTTATATAGTGCCTTTGATTGTTTAAAAACTGTTATATCTACCTAATTAAACGAATTGTAAAGGCTTAAGAGTTACAGTTTTTGTGTGTTGAGGCAATGAAGTAATCCAGAGGCGCCCGCATGCCGCGGGCCGCACCGAGCCAGGGCGCCCCAATTTAGCGGCCGCAATATTTCAGCAGTATCTTATCAGCCAGCAGATGGCGCTGAGCGGGCGTGCACGCGCCGCCGCTATCTATCACATACACTTAATGACCCTATTACTGACGAATCTCTCGCCGATAATGCTGATTAGATAACACTCGCCAAATCATCACTCGCCTGCGATATGATATGACAGCTTTACATAGGTTTGCATCTGTGGTAGAGCTGCGAGGGTTCGTACCTGACTGCGTTATCTGATTATATAATCTGAAAATCATTCGATTTCTTGACTCTACAACTCCGACAGTATTGCATGGGTGACGTCATATGGTAATGCATGGTTATGGTTGGCAGTTTTATGTTGCAATATATTCATTATGAATACAACACTACAAATATGATGTGCTGAGTAACGACTTTTTTGTATGGAACAAATATACAGTCATATTGAGCTTGAATATCTGTGTTAAAGTATTAAGCAGACTATTTGTTATTTGGAAGTACTCTCGCAACAATGTAAGGATATATGGAGGTATGTCTGGTGTCAGTTCGCCATAAAATGTAACTATAAAACAATTCTAATTATAATATGCTATAATTATTGGCTCTTTTGTGATTTATATTTATGTTTATACTATTTGATGTAGCTGTTGGTTTTCCTATAAATAAATAAATAATTATTTTCAATTAAACGGCAGAAACAAAAATTCGATTGATATCTGTGACATTACAGAAAACCATAGAAAAATATGATAGATATACCACACTAATGTAATAAAACATATAAACATACCTACTACCTGTATTCCGTCCACACATCCCAGTTGAACACAGGCCTCCTTAAATATCACAATCATCTGTACTGCTTATGATTATAATACTGTTCTATAGCACCTACTGAACCGCTAGTATAAAAGAATACATATTATCCAAGTCCACCTGCAGCATTTCCTTTAGTTATAGATAGCAAGTCCACTATTTCCGTAATAAATTACTGAGCTCAAACTTGATATCAGTAACATGGAGCGTTCTTTTATCTTTGCCCCGGATTATGCAGAACACATTGTGCATAATATTTGAAATAGTTATAAAATTAACGACAATATTGAAATATGAGCGTGCGCAGATCTCTGCAGCACTTAACGCGCATTAAGCAGTAAAAAACATTTACGAGCGTGTCCCGGGCGAGACCCGCGACTGTAAAAAGCGTCCAGAGTGCAGCGCCCGCGCCGCGCCGCCGCCGCTCTCGAGTGGATTCACCTGTGCGCACCACATGCGCCGGCGCAACTACAAACATGTGAAGCTAAAAACCACTGACATACTCACTCGTACAAGTGTTTATTCGCAAAATTGTTCCAGTTTTGGAATCGAATATTGTTGTCGTTAAGGAAGCCAGAATCCAAAAATCCCACTGAATGTTAATTTACTCTTTGTAGCCTGATTAGACGGTTGACAAAAAGTGGGTATTTAATATAATTCATTCATTAATGTACAATTTGTGATAGAGAAAATTATATAAATTCACCTACCACCTAGCTACCAAGGCGTGTGCCCAGCAGTGGGACGGATGTTTATGTTATGTATATTTATTTATTTACATTTCACAACTTTACAGTGCAGAAGCGCCAATGCGCCGTGAATTTTTATATAAACAATAAACTAGATATAAATATGTATTTTAAACTGTCATAAAAATGTAGTTGCGCGGCGCGGTGTGTGCAGTGTGGGAACAGCCGCGGTGCCGCTGTGCGCGTCAAGTGCCGCCCGACCACTGTCGCCGGTTTTTTGCCGCTGAAACACTTCAAACGACGCACATTCCCACAACACGATCCAGTCGCGACCTACAGTTACAACACTACGATTAATAATAGTGACTAATTTGCCTGATATCGTCCCTCGATGCTTACTGAAACTATCATGTAGGCAAGGTACAGCGGGTAAATCATGAAAGCTCCCAATCGTTACATATAGGTATATCTACAATCACTCATAGTTGCAAGATAATTACTTGAAACTACTTACATAGTAATCACATGCGCTACAATATTACGAAAACGCGAAGGAGCCTTCTCTACATCTCTAAATCTCAAGATCACTGCTGTCTATGGAATCCGAATTACGTTTTATTACGATTTTATTTGGATTGCTTCTACATTTACACTTGTGCAGTATATCATAATAAGTTCGCTTTGTTTAATGTAATCTTATCCATAAATCTCGCGGCATAATAGCTAATAGCACATCAAAGTGTAAGATGAAACAGACTCGCGTGGCGCGGGCGCAGCGGCGCAGGCGGCGCTGCTGTGGTGGTGTGGCTAGCGGAATGTGTACGAGTAATATCAGTGAGTAATGAACATTGATTGATTATCGAGTGCGATACAGCAGGCCCGCGACTGCAGCCGCGCGGCGCCGGCGCCGGCTGACACGACGCAGAGATCTCAAGTGCTTCTAAAAGCGCGCGCACCGCGCCGCCGCCGCCGTCGTTGGCATAGGTCGGCGTCAAGACCAGACCAAACATTGTAATAACATCTCATGTGTATGATATTATGACGTACTGTTACAATTATAACAAGCTACATAGGCCACTTGTTAAAGTTAGAACACAGTAGGCGTGATCTAATGCAGACAGTGTCATCTTAACATATCACCTGAAAGATGACTAATATATACCATTGGTTTGGCCAAATATTATCAATTCCAAACCTGTAAAAAGAAACAAAAAATATAATGCTCTTAAATCTAGTTAATAAGCAGTGGCTATTCCCATCCCTTTTGCACATGTGTGCGCATCCATTAGGTACCTGTCTCGCTCCTTACCCCTTTGTCACCGGAAGGCCGGAAGCGAAGAAAACAAAACTAGTTGCTAATTGACCGCGTCGGCGCACGTTTCGAGTTCCCCAAAAATATCGGGAAAACTACGTAATTTCAGTGAATAAAGTGAGGTGTTATTTGGTGCGTGGTATTAGTGGAATAGGACTTCCGCCTTTGTTCCACGGGAGGCCTCTCCAATTTGGATTTTGTCGTAACCACAAAGTGAGTCCTTGGAATCCTTTCCTCTTTCTGCCACTGCCTATTTATTTAGTAAAAATAAAACCAATTTCTATTAATATATAATCAAAACTCCAGCGCCTTAACAACCATTAAAATTAGTATATTATATTATTATTAGTATTCCAAATACATATTACAGAAGTATTCCTACTTTACTGCCTTAGCTTACAACCGTTATTTCCGACCGACTCAGAACTACGTCTTTACGGGCTAATAATGAAAACAAATATAGCAAACGGAGTCATCACACTTCTTGTTCACTTACAATTACATAAGTAGTTGTTGTGGAGGTCACATTGTTGCACGTTCCGTGACGTAACACGCCGTAATACTCAGAACCAACAACGTACACGATAGCTGCAGAACAGTTTGCTTGCTAAGCAAAGTGGGTGCGCGGGCGCAGCGTTCATTGAGGAGGCTCCATTGAACGCGCACGTCCGCGGCTCACAAACCGCTGACTTGCTGTTTGTGCTCGTAACGTGCTTGTTATATAACGTCATCCAATTCCGTTTCTCTTGAGAATCTAGTTTAAGCACGATACTACTCGCGTGACCGCTGACACGCACAATGCACATACCTGGTCCAATAACATACAAGATTTATAATTCCTTTAAAAAAAATAATTTAGTGTGCAATCCTCTATCGACATAAGGGCGTTTCCTTTGATGTGACGAATTAGACTGCCTTGGATAACATTTGCTACTTAAATTCCATAGAATAAACAGTCTGATTCGTAAACGGAACTTAAGCCAGCAGTATTAAGTATTTGAATGAAATACCTAGAATAATATAAAAGCTTCGGAAATGATGTGCTGCAGTATCGACTTCTTTTAAATAATTATGGTACTTGCGTCCTACCCACGTGCACATGTGCGTTCCATTGAGTGAGTAAGTCTGGTCAGAACCTTTAGTAGGTATGTTTTTCATAAAATTAAAACATATTTTTGCATATTTTAGTGGCTGCAAGTTGTCTTTGATTACTTGTGGCTCTGCCCACCCCATTTGGGATTACGGACGTGAGTTTATGTATGTATGTATGTAAAACATATTTTTCATAAGCTGTTATCGATAGCCTACTATTAATTATGTTGTTGGTATTAAATCGTCACCTGAAAGCAATCAGCACACATCTTGTATTATCTCTCGTCGACATTTGAGTATCTCGAGATGCAACGTGATGTAGGTGCAGGGCCGCGGTGTAGTCCGAGTATAGAGCATGCATAATTCTGTACCGTCGGTGAAAAGTAATACAAGTCCAAAATTCAAGTTTTGAGAAAATCGAGTTTAAAGTTAAAAATATTCTAGCTCGCGACTTATAAGGAATAATGGAACAGAAGTTAGATGTGTCGATAGGTGATGATGGAAGGTTTCTTTTCTAATATTTAGTTATATTTAGAACCTAAACAGAAATGGTAGAGGATCAAAATAAATTACATGTATCAGTTGACACCAACTTTTATATTGTGTAAATTGATACAAGTCTACTTATACCTTTTTACACACATAACTATAAAAAAGTCATCGTTGATATATCATATTTCAATTATTAATTTTACAGTCTTATTTTCAAAAAACAAAATGTCTTGGAAGAAAGTTTATTTCATAATGTTGTAGAAAGGCAAAATTCTATTTATTTTCTTTAAAAAGTAAAGAAACGTAACTTATATCAATTGACACAAACGATAAACTGTAACGAATTTGTGTCAAGTGGTTTAACATGACTTATTTTTTCGGTTTTATTGTGTAAAATGATACATGTTTTTACGAATTTCTAATAATAAATACATATAAAGATGGTACACGTATATATAGTGTAAGGTGGCGATAATAAGATATTTTTGTTATGATTTTACTCTCAAAACTCATAAATAACCGGTCAAAACCACCACTGCTGCCCACTACAAACACATTTTGTCCACTACACTACGCCCCTAATCAAAACCACTTTTGGTTCATTTTTGCAGTCAAAATCTTACAAATTCAATTATGATAATATTTCCATCCCTAACAAATGAAGGTAAGAGGAATCATATTAAGACTGGTCATTAGGAATGTTTCGGGCTAGCCTGGCAGTATGGCCTGGAGATAAAGGTGATGTACCTACGTACTTTTAAACCAAAATCACACAAACCGGTAAGTGTTACTTCTTTCTTGCTGAAACTATTTAAAAGATCACAACTCATTCCACAATCAAAATCCCCTAAAGTAAAGTAAAATTCGATATTTCGAATTATCGAAATTCCCGGTCTAATGGTAGCCCGCAACATTGACAGAACGATAAACGGAGTCGAATCAATGTTGACGATGAGAATAGGTAGTGAAAATGAAGATCATTGGTTCACCTCCAAACCTATAGGTTACACAGGGCTATCCTCAGACCATGACCATGACCACCATAGACCATGGTTTGTTATGGTTAAGCTAAATGAGCTCGTTTCCGCAAAACTCTACACGTAAGCACACGTGGGGGACTTTCCGCGTATCCTCGCGTATGGACCACTATTGTGAAGTGGGCAAACTTCCCACTATATCATAATCATCCTCCTGCCCTTATCTCACTCTAGGTGGGGTCGGCACAACATGTATGGGCAAATGTCCCATCTTCTTCTTCTTCTATCGTGTGGATTGTGAGGTGAATTACCAACCCCATCAACCCTGGTGTCAGGGTTATAACTGAGCCGCCATAGGCCCCTGACTTGACTCAATGAATACTCGAATGTCCCATATGTAATGTTATTTTCATGGGCTCAGTTTTCCGCATAAACACAAGTGGTCCATTATGCGTGCTTTTATTGACTATGTAAGCCAACTAACTCCTTTCAGAAGCTCAAATACCTCCTGGGATCTTTACAAACTTTGTGACCTGGTTTAATTAAGGGGTTGTGCCCGTGGTGTTGCCAATTATTTATTCTAATCTAATCTATCCTACAAGATCCCACTGCTGGGCAAAGGCCTCCCCTTCCTCTTTCCATTTTTCACAGTCCTGTGCGTAATTCTCTCTTATGTAATCAAAATACAGAAAACAAATATTACTGGTGGTGCTCAAGAGTTCAGAGCAGTTATTCCCTTTATAAAAATGAAAAAGCTCGACAAATTTACACCATTCAACGTGTTTGAGAAACTGGTAATCTTCTCTTGAGAAGATGTGGCAGATCCCGATGCTGCCGATGCCGAGCTGTCATATACGGCTGTGTAGGTTCAAAAATACCACTACCGGCGCTTGCATAAAAGATCTAACCAGCGTGTATTGAATGGCTTGCATATTAATTGGAGCTCGATAATATTTGGAGCCATTATTTTCACGTCTACAACCTCGTTCAATCTGCCACCGCTTAACCTGCATGTAATCAAGAAAACTATGTAAAACAGCTATGCTTCGAGCTAAGGGAAGGAGACTAACGACAGTTATGACAAATCTCAAATACCTCTTGACTAACCCTGCCATGGTGATAACGACGCCATGATCAGGACCCACAACTTATTGAGGTACTGTAATTAAGTACTACAAGGTGGTTATAGCAGAAAGAGAAAAAGCACGGTTTGGTCTGAAGTACTAACTTAACCTATACCCATTCGCAATGCGGATCAGATATGGTTTGCTGTGGCTCTAGACAAAATGTCTTCCCATAGACAGGTTTATGCGGAGGTCACCCTAGGATACACACTGGTGGCGCATGGCATCGAACTTGTATGTATCATTATACACGACACGTTATTGATATCTAAGATCGTATTTTCTGAAATATTTTGATATATATTAATTTATATTACTTTTCACGAAAAAATAAATTTGGTGTTTGATGTTACAACTAAAATTATATCATTAAACACGGACTGTGAGAATTCAAGGATTGCGTGTATTTTAATATATGTTGAGTTGCATTTACTTACACCAAAATATTTAGTGAAAATCTTCATTTCACTTTAATGCAAGTTAAGATGAATTATGTTACACGTGTTATAACAGCATGAATCCTTCACAAACAGTACTTATATCACTAAACACAAAAATTATCTCCGTATTTATAATAGCTACAGTTACGAGAATTAGACAGAAAGAAAGAGAATTTTTTGAACATGAAGTGTGTGCTAATAACTCAAAAGTGATACAACTCGAGTTGTATTACTTTTCACCGACGGTACAGAATTCGGGGAGAGTGGTATAAATCGCGGCCGCCAGATGCGCGCTAATGCAATGCATAAATTGTGTGCGCGCGACCAGCGCTGCGCCTGCGACGCCGGGCGGAGTGGACGCGAGACGTGCGGTGTGATACCACCGCCAACATTGCGCTGCCTGGACGGACCACGTACCTATCAGCGATATTATTGTTAAGCGTTTAAGACATGCAGGAATTTTGAGTGACACTAACCACAACACATGGTCGCCTGTTTCCGAAGTAGGACATATTATATCAAACTATATTGTAATTGATACAAGGAATCAACATACACACATGAACTCCCTGCCTACCCCTTCACGGATACAGGTATGATGCTGTTATGGTAAATTATTTCGTCATAATTTAAAGCTAGTGACATAAGATGTGACAGTATGGTGAAGTGTCCAACACGCCGTCATCGTCGTCGAGCCCCTAATGAGGCGTCTGGTTGAGGAATGCGGGAAGATGAGGCGGCGTCACATGCTGCCTCTATTACCGCATACTGCCGACATACTGCTGTGTGCGCCCGCGCCGGCGACATGATTTACGTGACTCCACAACGGCACGCGTCGGTATTTCTATGTGCTCATGAATCTTTCTGAATTGCACCCTTTGACTGAACTCCTCCTGCTGACACGTGGTGTTGGGTTTCAGAACAATTCATTACACGACATGGAAGACATTTAAGTATTTTGAAACATGGCAACGTGTTGTGAAAGGTGTCACTGATTGCAATAGGTTATTTTTACTACCTACTTACTTGTGATGCAGAAATGATGGAGATATACCATACGGTTTATGTTTTTCTTCTATGCTGCAGTAAAAACAATACATCGCACGCATATCGGTTCATATTATACAGGATGTTAGTGACATCGAAACCAAAACTTTGAGGGATGATTCGGGTCATTATTCTGGGTTGATATCCGCTCAGAATAATGGTCTGAATCATCCCCCTCAGTATTCGTTACGATGTCACTAACACTCCGTATTATTCACGATCCGGAGGTTCCGAGTTCGAATCCCAGTGGGATCATAATCACAAAAATCACTTTGTGATCCCTAGTTTGGTTGGTACATTGCAAGTTGATCACCGGTTTTTTCGAAAGTGTGGTGATCTGCGCTTCGGAGGGCACAAACAGTACTGGTAGGATCCGTGGCATAGGACCCTGACATGGCTCAAAGAGTGGCTCAATAGTACCCTGGCACCAGGATTGATGTGGTGGGTCATTATCCAACTCAGGAATACCCGTACCCGACGAGCCTACAGGTCTTACCAAAAGAGAAAAATGGTCATGGATCATTAGCGACGCTTGTTATTTTGCATGTTGAATCAATAATATAACATGGGTTTAGTTTTTGGGATTTGAACGACAAAACAAAGAAGAAAGAAAACTGCAACAACTTTCAATTACTTATTATGTTTTCAATTTATACCTATATGTAATTTTATATTGTGGTCTGTCGTGTGAATATTAGGTTGGTACCAATTACCAGAAGTTTAATCTGACTTTTTGTGGATTGCCTTTATGTGACATTCATTATTTTATTGGAGTCACTAAGTACTTGGTTGCGGTACCGGCCAGCATATTCTACCAACACGTCTGTCGCCGCCGGCGCAGCGCTGCGCTGGCGGCGGCGGGGCGCTATAAATCGTCCCACGTCGATATGCACTCCGCGTTATCTGCACTTACCGCCCCCGCGCCCGCGCCCCGCGGGGCTGCCAAGTGCCAGACCTTCCTCGGGGCGCTGCTATGAACCTCATTGTTATGTTGTTCTCCTTACGGTGCGTGACTGGATGCTCGGTACAAGTATTCTACCTACATACTTGTTGAACACAGTGCGAATTGTAATCCCACTGCTGAAAAAAAGAGCTTTTATAATCATTAATTAATAAGTTATTAAGACATTGCGGTTACCATTGCTATGTGCCTTGTTTCATTGTGTCGAAGATAATTCTTTCTATTCTTTAGGCCTCAAATGCAGTAGATAATTAAATGAAGGAAGAAAATATTTTAGCGAAAGCAGAGTAGAAGATTTTAAAAGGATCGATGTCACAAAAACAATGTAGAGACAAGTTTTTATGTCCGTCTGGTGACACTCGCGATTCGTCTGTCAGTTTTTGTCGCTGCACATAAATTGGTAGTTTTTTAGCGACGGCACTAATGGCTACAAATTCGGGTCCTCACCCATCTGTCGCCGAGCCGTGTGCTGTGACACTGCGTACTGCTATAAATAGAGCAATGAATCACTTACCTACTGGCTGTTTTGTCATACGCGGACAAATCATGAGCCGCGACGATCACATTACAAGATGAAATTATATTTCAATATTTATTCGTAACCGGCAAGACATTTTAGGCAATTTATGAATTAAAATTGAAGTAATGGCCTCGGTGGTCAAAAGGTTGAGCGTTGAGCTGGTTTGGTTAGGAAATCGCAGGCTGATCGCCCGATAGTCCAACAGTAAAGTAGCCTGGGCTTCATGTTCGTTGAACGTAGGGCACGTTAAGCAGCGGGTACCGGCTATTTACTTAAGTCAAAGTCAAAATATTCCATTGAACAATCATAGGTAATTATCGATCATTTCATTTAAGTAGATTTTTAACATATGCTAAATAGTGTCTAGTCGTTATAATATGAGCCATGTCAGGGCCCCTTGGCGGGTCAATAGTAACCGTGGAACCGGTTGTTAGAAAGGATTGAAGTTCATTAGTACGTTCAGTAATATTTACACCAAAACCTCATAAAGCAATCTAAGAGAGCAAATTAGTAAGTTAATAATATCTTAGCTTTTGAGTTACGGATTACAGATCCCAAGGCAATTTATACCGAACTGACTATTATAATATCGGATATCGTTCTTACTATTATAAGTGTGTTCTATAGATCAGTGTTATAGTATAGAGGCGTAGAATGAAAATAGTAAGTTTACGAGAGTTCGGGTCACTCCGTCCGGCCGGGAGAAGGGCGGCCGGCGGCCGTAAAATTTGAAAGCGGCGTTAACTTGGCGCAGGCGCACGATGGACCGCACCAGCACCACAGCCTAGTGATCATTCGTCATTAACATTTATTTTGTAAAGTAAATAATTTATAGTTGTAAGTGCAATTTGTAGGGTATGACCGATTACTAAACAACGAATATAACTTTGTACAATTTGAAAACATACCATAACATTTATTATTAAGTACCTATATGCTTTGGAGTGAATATACCCGAAAAAAGTGGGTTGTAATTATTAGGTTTCTAGTATATATCTGTCATTCTGCTGCCCTCATCCCAGTCTAAGTAGGGTCGGCACAACATTTATGTCTGGTAGGTATCCCTACGTAATTACAATTTTATAATCTTAATTGGGATCAAATAAAGATTGAAGTACATTACAATATAAACTCAATGCATAAGTCTGCGATAACGGGTTGACAATTAGTAAACATCTCGCAACCACGATAGTATTACAATACTCAGATATTGGGTAACTGAGTCACTCTGCCACCGGCTTGCCGATTATTTGCGGTCCATCCACCACCTTGTTTATTCAACTATCCTCTAAGATCATCTAAATAAAGGTTAGAATGTCCCGGACAGTGCGCGCGCTGGCTGCAAGTGCGTTGCGCGTGAGTGCGTGCCGTATCGCCGGGTATCGGCGTTGCATTCTTGTTGATACGCGCGTATCACTCGCTCCGATTTAGTAACTACCTCCTTTACACTTGCTAACTATCAACTCTTTGTAACTTTATTACTGTATTGTTCAATATTAAACTTTGCGTCACCTATTTATTACAATTCTATTATCGAATGTTCTTTTAAATTATTAATGCAAATAAAATTGAAGTCAATTTGCGGTTACTAACATAAAAAGCTTTAGTAACCATTTTGTACCAATCCTGTATGAATCCAAAGGGCCTGTATTTTCCCTCCCAGACCTTATGAGGTATTAGGTATGTCCATTGCCGATTATGAGTCACATTTCTCAAAAAGTAGGTTAGCATATGCATGCAACCATATAACAACTGGAGTATCTTGTAAATAAAGAATTCTGAATACTGCATGGCTCAATTTAGCGTTTTGTTACAAGTGTCACTTTATTGGCTAGTTTCCTTATCTTGTGACTAAATTATTCCTAATATAAATTTATTTGGTTACAGGTGCGTGTGCAAACGGCATGGTGTGTCGCTGAGCTGAGTGTGAGCGAGTAGCGTATAGCGGCGAGCGGATAGCGGCGAGTATGTTCGGCGGCGGCGGCGGCGCGGGCGGCGGGTACGGCGGCGACTGCGGCGACGGGTACGGGCTCGGGTACCGCCAGTACCCGCACTACCAGCCCGTGTGGACGCATGCGCACCATGACCAGTACGGTACGTACTTACCAGTTGACCATAGCTTGTACTGTGCCAAGGAGCACTTGACAAACCAAACATTGATAGCACGTTTCATAAACACAAACCATCAAAGTGTAACTATGTTACCTACTGAATAAAGATATTATTGAGTTTGAATTTTTTGCCCCTCCAAACACCACCAACACCTTTCTATTATCTAGTTCGTTTTGTTACATTCCCTTACCATCAGCCGTGTTCTAGCGCGGGTCAATCCCCAGTTCATTGTTTGTATTTATACCAGTTTTAACACCATGTTAACCGCGGTACCTACACAATCTTCAACCTTATACTTATTCCTTACATGGTAAACTTCAGTCGTTATTCATCTATAACTATTTATATACCTGTACAGTAATAGTACTAGCTGTAACAATTACTTCACGCAGATTGTTGTGGGTATTTCCTAATGACAATAAGTTGTAAAACAGAAGGAAGAAGTAATTAAAAGGAAAACTGTCAACTTGTGCTATGAACAGTATCTAAACTATGTTGTTATTGTTGTATTGGTCGCGTTAGTCGCGTGGCGTGCGTCAGCGCAGCAGTTTCATGATATCCACTCGCGCGCCGTCCCTCGGGTAGATCTAACAGGAAGCAAGCGGGATTAACCCGCGGAAAAGATTTGTTAGGTTCCCTGATTAGCTGGCATCCTTCCTTCCTGTTTATCCATAAATAAATTACTTAGCCCAGTTTATTGATTTTGCTGTAATTGTTTTTTATCTAAATATTCTTATAAAAGCTTGCTAAAGTATGTTAATGCATGCCCCAGCAATCGATAAGTAATCGTTCACGTCTTCTGGATTGTACAGAGTGTCAGGTGTTTGGGTCAGTTTAATTCGGATGCAAAAACACCTACTTTTATATCATTTGCGATGTTGACTAGCGCATAAGAGCCTACAGAATTTAGGAATACCATCTACTTACATGACAAATGTTAAAAACAAATATGTCCCAGCTATTTCTGTTCATGAAATATTTAATTTGAATTTTCCGATTCGCTAAAATTTCCCGCCGCTAAGGGAACCCCGTCCTCGTAAACAGAACTGAACCAACTTGGCAATACTCGTATTGTTCGACGATTTCATTGATGTATAAGTTTTTATTAGTCCATTGAGCTGACTGAAAATGCAGAAATGGTATGGAAGAGGAAAAAAATTGTTAAAAAATAGGACAATGAGGTGGCTGTATGCCGAGAGGCCGGCGCGGTATACCGGCGCGAGCGCAACCGCAGCGAGTCACTCGCCGCTGACGTCTATGCCGAGATAGCGCACTTTGTTTTCGTGATTTGGTGCGATGAGCCCCGCTAGATTTCTGCTTAGTTTTTTGTCCTGTAGGACAGACTGAAGCGGGCACGATGAGGAAAATTACGAAATTCAGATTCGGAACTTACGTGTCGAGCAGTCGATGGCCTTCCCAGATGCTGATATGATAAGAATCATATAAATCGTTACACATGGTTGGTATAATATCGGTCAGAACATATTTCAAGGTAATTTTAAGTAATGTCTGAAGCTTGTTTGTTACTTACTGCTCTAGACGTTTTGTGACAATGAATAGTCAAATAGAAATAGTTGTCTGCCACTCTACTACAAGCTTCTGTTAGAACCAGTGTTTATTCCTAGATCGTTAGACGGTATCTAGTACTAGGTAACTGCGACAATCTGTAAGCCCGTGACTTGCGGTGCTGAGTTGCGTATCATCAGCGCGGTGAGTCAGCGATGATAAGGGGCGCGCGGGCGCAGCTCGGCGGGTCGCCCGCGCCGGCGGCGGCGGCAGTCCGCGCCCTGACCTCTGACCGCGGGGACGTTATCACGCGCATCGCTAGCTCCGCACTCGTTGCCATGGATACCCTGCCTCCGTACCTGCCGCCGAGCTGGCTGCACAACTTGCAAAACATTGCCATGCTCGCAGGTTAGTCCGGGCCACCTCCTGCGTCTCACATTGTGCTGTTTATATTTGTTGGACTGTGGTCTTTGTCCATTTCGGTAGTCTTATTTTGGTATTTTGAGGAAATAGTGGTCTGTGGTTGCATGACATGGAAGGGCTTAAAGTTGTATTATGTCGTAGGTACACCTAGGGGAGTGAAGAGTTAAAAGTACATGGAGGTAGTGAAAACACAAAGTCGTCTATCAACCTAGGAAGGTTCTTCATCAGGTCTTCTTCTTCTATTATGTAGGTTATGCGCGATGCAGTTGATTAACCCTGGTGTCCGAGTTATAATTGAAACGACATAGGCCCTGGACATGGCTCATTTAAGAACTGCGCACTTATTTTTCTTATTTTTCGGGCAATCAGGTGATTTCAGGTACTGGTAGTACCCGCTGTACATATTCAGGAACAGCCAGGAGCTAGTGTTGGATGATAACCAGTAGCTACTAATGAAATGTGCCCCCAACATGAGAAACAGTTGCATCCAGTTATCATCTACTCTGTTAATAGATTACTTTTCTTATCAAGTTGGCCTAGTAAGTCAATTATTTTAAAAGGTACATTGAGTTTTGAATAAATGTCATAATTTTTATTTTCTATTAAGCAGTTGCTTTCTCTATTACCTACTTCAAGGAAATCCCCATGTTACAAGTTACATGTAACTGAATAAGTAATGTCTCTAAAATTCAGCATCCCTGTACTTAACATAAACACAACATATAACGACTCGTGATATAAGTAGTTACTTTGCCTTAACCTCTTAACGCCGAGATTTCCAGACACAATAGTTAAACAATGGGTTTTGGATTTTAAAAGAACATTCGGTCTTACGACTTTAAACAGACATTCGTGTAAGTACCTTAACATTACATTTCCTTATTTTGCATACTAAACACGTATATGTTTCCCAGCAGGTGGCGGCAGCGTGGGCTCTGTCGGCTCAGTAGGGTCGGTTAGCGGAGTGGGCGGCGTGGGCGCCGTCGGCGGCGGGCTGTACGGCCAGAACGTGGTCATGGGCTCGTGGTGCGCGCCCTACGATGCGCTACAGCGCCCGCCCGCGTACGGTAAGACACCTCACTATATTACATATAGTTGGATCTTGTCACTTGTCACTTGTAAGACCACTCACACTCACGGCCTGAAAAGGAAATAGTAAGACTACGGCGCCGCGTAGCTGCTACGACAGGCTACGCATTTCCAATTTTCCACTGAAGTTTTCTATACTACTTTAATAAGATTGTTAGTACGAACTACTTATACAAATCTATAGCGGTGCTTAGGTTCGTCACTTGAAAATACAATAATAGAATACAGAATAATTTAACCGGCATCTAAATATCCGAACTAGTGGTCAGTCTACGAGTGTGATGCTCCCTGGCCAGACTTTGACTTTCTTCTACTCTACGACAATTCGTAATTTCGATTACAAGTCGCATAAACTTAACTTTCTGGTCGAAGGTTCTGACAATTTTACATTTCGATTTTGAACATCATTAAAACAGTCGGTTGCGTCAAATATTATTTTCTCTAGCATCGTTAAAAATTACATGTATATTTTTTGAAAGCACAAATCAACAGAGTGTCTGCTGCTCGTACGTAGTGTTAGACAATTAATATTATTACAGGTAATATACGAAGGTACCTACTAACAATAAAGCTGTAGGCTATTATTATATTACAAATCATTTCAATTATCATGCAACTCGATTATTCAAAACTGTGCAATTATAAAGTAGGCGAAATGAAATCAATGAATCAGTTCTTATCGCGTCTGTGACACGACATCATAGGAGTCATCTCTAAATTGGTATTGTTAAGTAAGTATAATAAAAATATTAATAATATTGTTAAATTGAAATAATAATTATAATCATCGGAACTTTAGGTTTCAATAATATACAGAATGTCTTCGTACTTCATGTACATTATAACAGTTTAGTAATTCTCAAAAATAATAGCCATAATAATCTAGTTTAATTAAATCATATTAAACAGTCCAGCAAGGCATTTGGTCTCTGGGTACAATTTTCATGAAATATGAAAACTGTTCTAATCACGCATACAGTGTTGTCCGACTTTTAGTATATAAGTATAGCTACCTAGTAAAATATTAGTAATAGTTTTGATCACGATAATAGCCGGCGGTCACGTACTGGCGCGTACTTCACTGTTGCTGCAGTGTGCGCTGCCTTGCCTTGTCGCACCATATCGTGACAGGTGATGTTCTAACTTTATTATGACAAAACAGGCAGCATGGCGTAATGGCTATGTGATTGAAAAATCCCGAAGTCCTTAATATCACACATATTGACAGAAAAAAAATGACAAACGGCAGTTTTTCAGGAGGTATGATATAATTGCACGGGCCCCTTATTACATGGCCAATATTACCTAGATAGGTTTGTTTAAATCCCAGATGGCGAGGAGTAGGTGTATATTATTTTATTAGAGTAGGGTGATTAAAGTTAAGCACTTGTGTGATATCGAATCGAAAGGGACTAACTAAATCTCATTATCCTGTCCCGTGCAGGGCTGGCGCATGCGCCGTATGTACGTCAGATCTGTTTTCCTCATAAACCCTGGCACCGCAGCCCACACCTAGATATGGTATCGGGACTTCACTGGACAATACACCAATATATCATGAAATTGAAACAAAATAAGGAAAATACTCAGTAACAAATTAGTTTAGGTTCATGAGATTTAATTTGACTAAACCTTGCAGAGTTTCAAAAAATCTTAATTACGCCAAAACGAAATAAGCACAAAATGAAACATCTTTGACAATACTTCGTACTTATTGCTCAAAATGGCTCAACATAATTTCAACTCAAGAGAGTCTTGTCCCTTACCTCAAGGTGCTTAATGCGAATATAATATCTTAAATCCTACCTATCCGATACCGGCACTCACCAACCTACTGCTAATTTACAAAGGTGATTTTACGCTTCTACTGGCTTACCTGCTGATTTTTTTTTTACTAATTTATCTGTACTTAATCCGTGTAACATATGTACTGGCATATGAAACACTTGTATTGTTTATACTGATGATAAGTACTTATTAGAAATTAAAAAGTCAGTTGGTGTTACGACTTCGTCAAGTTGGCATGGCGCCCTCGATACTTCATTTATTGAATTGTACCGGGCTCGTTGTGTAGAAATTAATTACTTTAATAGATAGAAGCTAAATTAATGGATCGGGGTTAGCAAACAGATGCCGAGTGTTATCGGCCGGATAGAGATAAGCGTAGGTACGTACCTCGCTGCGCCCGCGCTGGCGCGGTACCCGCCGCGCCCCGCTCACATGTGCCACTGTGCTGTCACAACGTATTATTGTTTCAAACCTTCTAGGAACCGATAACATGATAGCAACATTGTGTCGCACACGCTGCGGCTAAGATTGTGCCATTTTAAGACTCTTTGTTTTATAGCAATATACCTACTTAATATGTTAGGTAAGCGGACCCTATGAAAAAACGGGATACTGCTAGGGCGATGATACTATGTATAGGTACGCGAAGAGTACATGTGGCAGAGATGCGAATGTTAAGTAAGATGGATGTGTGGTGTGACCAGAATGGACGAGATTAGGAATTAATAATAAGAGGAAGTCCGAAAGTAGCACCGGTCACTGAGAAATTGAGGAGCAACAGGTTGGGCATGGTATGGGCATGTAATGAGGAGGAATGAAAGGCATATAACGAGGAAAGTTATGAGTATAAATGTGGATGGATATAGGGATAGGGGACGACGCAAGAAAGTTTGGATGGATTGTGTGAAGAAGGATTATGTGTGTGAAAGGTATGAGTACCGAGATGACGACTGACAGAAATGAATGGAAGAGGAATACACATTGTAGTAACCACACCTAGAGTGGGATAAGGGCAGGAGGACGATGGATGATGAGGCACCTAACATTTGTGCAGACAAATACAATAATTATAATAATGTAATGTGTAAAGTGCGCGAACTTTTTATACGTAATTATAAAACATACAAAGATAAATAGCCTATTACGTCCCGCTGCTTTACACAGGCCTCCCCTCAATCAACCAGTCCTCCAGTGCAGGTTGGTGGGGGTGCCCGGTACCAACGACTTACGTGTCATACTTAGCACTGTAAAATGTAATCTTAACGACACCCTTTAGCCACAAAGACATTCTGCTTGTTACTCTTTTCTTTCAAATACCTACGTTATTAGGAGTTTTTTGTCATTTCTTCTCCTCCGCTGTAACAATAATCACCTTGCGAATTGACGTAGGTACCTACCCAGACAGATTCAAAATCTAAGTATCTTTAAATTGAGTTGCAACCAATTGTGCACTAAAATGTAGAGTGATATCACCTACTACTATTCATTTCCATATTAGGGCTTAGTATCAAGAGTGGCTGTAAGATGTCTTCTAATAGCTTGTGGTCTGCCTACCCCATTAGTGATTTCGGGTATAAGTTTGTGTATGTGTGAGCTATATTAGGCAGTCTACATTTGTGATGGTGAAGTTAGTAGTAGTAGCGCTTGTACTGAGGTGGCCGTGGCGACGTGGTTGTGACAGATGGCGTGCTGGAGGCGTACGAGGAGGGCCGCGAGTGTGTCAACTGTGGCGCCAACAACACGCCGCTGTGGCGGCGCGACGCCACCGGCCACTACCTCTGCAACGCGTGCGGCCTCTACCACAAGATCAACGGCGTCAACCGGCCGCTCGTCAAGCCCAGCAAGCGCCTGGTGAGTCGCAGAACAAACTCTCATCGCGCCTCTTTTTGTAGGTGCAGACGCCGACCTTCTCACGCGCTTCTATAAGGAGGGCTCCCGGTGGATGAGCGTGGAAGGCATGACCAGGGGCATGAAGAAGGTGAGTCGGTGGCGTGTAGACTAGTGCATGCTTTGTTCTCGGGTCCTTCCTTGCACGACTATCGTATCTTCCGCAGGCTTCGGTGACAGGCTACACGCTACCGCTCCCTCACGCAGAGTGCACCTCGCCTCAGCACTCTGCTTGCACTAACATAAGGTGTACTTGCGGGCAATAGCGAGCTGGCACACATGATATAACTTACATTATTTTTCAATTCTTATAAGCATACAAACGTACCCTTTACTCAGTATTAGCCGCCTCTACTTCCCACCGGGTAGAGTCGGAAAATCACTAAGTATCACTCTGCCAGTACTCCTTTGATCATAACCCTTATGATAATTTAGACGCTTCGTCGTCGAGATAACCCTTCAGTCGGTAATGCATGCTCACGCGCACGCGAAGTAATCGAACCGCGTAATGATGCTCCGGGTAATCAGTAAGCATAGCAAACTCCGCAGATAAGGTTAGATACCGCGCGTGCGTTACTGACAGGGCCACAGATTATAAAGCAGTCGGTGCAGACGGGCGGCGGGGCCATTAGCCTCGATATTGAACCTTGTGCGGCGGCGGCGGGGTTGTCCCCGGCCGGCCAATGGCGCGCGGCCCCGCCTTGCGCGGGCGCCGCTCGGTAGCCACGCTTGCCTCCGTTATTGGACAGCACCACCGCATTATTATGGTAACAGATGCGTAGATGCTCCTTTTGTATTGTCTGCTAATGTTTGTATTGGCTAGAACGGGTTACATTGTATGCATGCGGAATGTTGGTAGGTAAGTAATGTCATGATGTGGTTGTGGTTTTCTGCACGTACCTACCTACCTACTTTTTCAGTTATTTCTTAGATTGGTTCTACTTTTTTCTATTTCTTTATTTAAAGGGTTCAGGATGCAGTGATGGTTAATTTCGAATACTACAATCTATTAAAACCGACAGAGGGATTGTGTCATCTAACATGATGAACTAATGTTATGGGCGATAGGCTGATCCCTTATCACCATAAGGTTCATCATATCCAGCTTACGACATCGTATCAACAGTGGCTGCAAGTTGTCTTTGATTACTTGTGGCTCTGCCCACCCCATTAGGGATTACGGGCGTGAGTTTATGTATGTATGTATGTACAATCTATTAAGTTTTGTAATAATTAGGTAAACTTACCTACATAAATGTAAACTCAAATCATAAACATAATGTAGAGCCGTAAATAAAGTTTATCCCAGAATGGACGTTAGAGGATAATAGGAGCATTGTTAGCGGGAAAAAAATGTTCTAAATGTGAATACCTATGGGTGCGGTGTTGGTGAAGTATAATATGTGTGTGCAGTCGGCGGCGCGGCGACACGGCCAGTGCTGCACCAACTGCGGGTCGCGCAACACGACGCTGTGGCGCCGCAACAACGACGGCGAGCCCGTCTGCAACGCGTGCGGCCTCTACTACAAGCTGCACGGCATCAACAGGTACGTGCTTCATCTGTTTAATGCACTACGTTCACCTTTAGCTATTTCTCTTGCACTATTACTAAATTAGTACTTTATAACGTCACAAAAGTTGGGTACTTACAGAAAATTTATGAGGCCGTACAATATTTATTTCAGACCACTAGCGATGCGCAAAGAAGGTATTCAAACGCGCAAGCGTAAACCGAAGAAGTCAGCCGGCGGCAACAAGCCCCCTTCCGCCGACCCCACCAAGAAGGAGGGCCACAGCTCGCCCGGCACCGACGGTAAGATACACCTGTCTGTCTACTCGGCTAGTATCCAACCTTGCTAATAATTCCTTTATACAGTCTGCTAAACCCTTTATTGTATATTGTTCCAGAGAGCAAGCCGAGCCTATCAGACGTGTCGCTGCCGCTGAGCTCGGGCATGTCCCACGGCACCAAGCTCCGCGAGCCGCAGCCGCCGCCGGCCAGCCCGCACCCGCAGCCGCACGCCGCGCACCCCGCGCACGCGCACGCGCAGCACGCGCAGTACCCGCTGGCGCTGCCCAACGCGCCCTTCCTGTCCAACCCCGCGCTCTTCAACATCAAGAGCGAGCCCAACGCCGCCGCCGGCTACGAGTACCCGGCGCACTCCTCCACGCAGCACTACCACCACTCACACCAACACTACCTGCACGCGTTACAAGTAAATATACCCAACAACTATGGAAAATACATGTCGTGGGCAGATCATGAAGTGCCGGCATTTTGTGCTATGCCCGTAATACCCGCCATATCGTCTAAAGCATAACGTTTAACGTAACCTAACCTAACCTAACGTCGGTCGGTCATCGACCTCACAAGTTTACATGTTACGAAGAAGAATTATGGCATAAGCTGCAAAGGGAAGTTAAATTATAAACTGACCTCTATCTATCATGCTAAATGATGATGATGATATTACAGCAGTACGGGCTGGGCGGCGGCGAGGAGGAGGAGGGCAGCGGGTTCCTACACCAGCGCAACGTGACGGCGCACGCCAAGCTCATGGCATCCACGTAGCGCACGCCAGGACCATCTCGATACTGTCTCCACTAGGAAGTGTACCTGACATGGGCTTCTAAGTATTCGATCAGTATGATCTTCAATACGGTTGTATATTTACTACATCTATATCCAATTTTACGTTGCCTTGCGTGTTTATGTAGATACAGTCTCTGTACAGCAGTGTACTTGTTGACAATTTAGTACAGAATCTTATGTTACAAATCACTTTTTATGTAGTTTTAGATGGAAGGAGTCCTAAATGTATATCTACCACTGCCACAAATATATGTAAATGAATAGTGGGTTAGTTCCGCTAAATAACTAAACTTGCCAATGTATTGTCGTATAATAAAGAGTAGGTATTAATATTTGGGCCCTAATGTTATCTTTATTCAATACGCCTTGAAGCGCTAGTCACCGACTAGTCTGTCGAAAGCTTCTCATGAATAACAATATATAAGCTTAAACTTCTATCTCATTGTGCTGTTAATTATGTATATAGATTTATATAAATAACCTAGTATGTAGTGTATATATTGTTCTAGCTAAGTAAGTGTAAGCAGTATTCATATTGTTATTGTATGTTAGTTAGTATTCACTATCGTGCGTACAGTGCGTACTATAAGGGCAGATCAGTGGCGTATTTGCTAGGGTAGCCAGATGTAGACGATAACAACAAATGACGAAGTACCTAAATCTTACATAGTGAACTAAGGCTCGCACATTATGACGCGCCGCGCTGCACCGCGTCGTATCAGTGTATTGTATACTCTTTGTAATATTTAACAATAACCTTCCTAAATTAAAGTATCAAAGAAAGGCCGGCTGGCTAACACTGTAATCATTTACCTTGACACACTGTAAAAAGAAAGAAAAGCAAAATCTGTTGTCAATTGACGCATTTATTTGTACACTCAAAAAAGAAACACTTACTTAGGTACTTAAACAGTGCAAAAGCAAATAAGTAGTTTTGAAAGTTTAAATTTTAATAATTTTTGACTTTGTAAATACTGAATACTTAATAATAAATTACAATTGTTTCAACGGATAAAATCAGTTATCAGCAAGTAGTTGTTAAATAAACAAAATGGCATTTATTAATGAAGTGTAAATAGTATAGGTATAGCTATAGGTAGTTTAAATTAGAACAAAATATCTTTATCATTAGAATTAGTTATCAACAATTTATTTCCAACAAACCCTGCACAATATATATCACAGTACTGATGATTGTATAATGTCCAAAAAGACTAGAATAAATAATGGAATCATGTACAAAATGTGGGAAATGCTGTGTTTACTATGAAATACATATTTGACTGAGCACTTCAAGAGTATTTTCCTTGTCTGTCCTAGATAGGTTTGCCCATGTTAGCCGCCTGCTCCAGAGCACCACCAGACAGGCGATAGTAACACCATTGCTCCTTGTTGGTCAGGTTGACAGCACCCTTACTCTCATAGAATGATCGAGCATCATTCCACTCCAGCACATGGAAATCTAGGCGAGAGCAGCCGCTGGTATGTGCTTCCTGAAACAACAATCTTTGTGACATTCTAGTGTAACTACAGCCTCCAAAAAAATTTACTTTGACTGTAAGTTTGAAAGACACAATAAATAAAACCATATAGGGAAAAGCTGTACAACCTTAGCAACAGAATCAAACAGCTTGTGCCCGACGCCGCGGCGGCGTACAGCGGGGCGCACGTACAGGTCCTCCAGCATCATGGCGCGGCCCTCCCACGTGGAGTACGTGGGGAAGTACAGCGCGTACCCCACCACGCTCGGGGCACCTCGGCCCTCTTGTAGTTCGGCCACCTTGCAACTGAACGCCGACGGCTTCGACTCAAACCCATCACGTTCCAAATCTACATGAAAGCAAACAATACCAGTCTGATATGTGATTATCTCTGCTAATACATGACAATGAGAGGCTTTCCAGGCTATGTTCCTCAAAAACAATATAGATAGTGCTGTAAAGATTTTCCTTTGTTTAACCTAATTTCATGGATAACATGAAATTGCATTTTTTTATCTTTGTTTTTGGGGTATAAATGATGATCCTTTTTAATATACCTGAGGCACAATCGTGTCTTTCTCTCGTTATTATTTAGATTAAAATAAAAAGCAGCTAGGTATATAAGCTATAATTTTTATAAAATATATTATTCTACCATTACATTGTACCTATTTTTGAATAATTATGTATCCGAGTAATAATAAAATAGGTAATTATCACGTTAAAACTCGACAGCGCCATCTATATTATTTTTGGGGAATGTAGCCTGGAAAGTCCCTCATTGATATAAATACAAGAATTACCTTGTAGGGACAACTTTGGACCTTCAGGCATTTTTTCGAAATCCGCTAGCTCCTGAAAAATTATCAGAGACATTACAAGATGTTACAGGACCCTATAGCCCTGTAATAAATACGAAACTTTAATAATACCTGGATCATTTCAGCCACCGCCACCATGTCTTCCTTTTTTGCTGGCCGAACTTGAATTTCATTGTCAGTAAACTTTTCACCACTCATTTTAATAGCCTAAATCCTAGTACCTACCTACTTTTGTACAATTTATGTAGAGGTTATATTCAATAAATCATGCGACTGACTGACATTGACAGCAGCAAAAGTCAAAAACTCAAAACTTCAAATATTTAGGCTTAGTCAAGGACAAGGAGGACAAGGTCTTTGATGAAATTGATTGTCTTTTTTTTAACCCGACAACACTTAAGATGATTACCATGAATAGTGATTTGGCCGAATACCGGTCGGCCGAAGCGCCGAATACCTATTCGGCCGCCGAATGTTCGGCACAATATAGATCCTTGTTGAGTGCGTAAACAAGAATAAGAAAAGTCGCAATCTGTCTCCCTTGTTGCGATGTACACTGGTGTTTGACTGTTTGTTTCGATGAGAGACTTTCCATGCTACGTTCCCAAAAAAAAACAAAGATGGCGCTGTACAAATTAATTTCTACTTCATCTTTTATTTTTGTTTTTGGGTATAAATGATGACCCTTATTATTACATCTAGGCACAACACAACTTCGAACCATTGTTATTCTGAACAAAATAAATGCTGAAAACCTTTATAATAATATCCATTACAAGTTACCACAGATCAATTTTACTTATTAAAATATTGTAATTTGGTAATGTGATAAATATGACTTCCCTTTTTTTCATGATTTGGTATTCGGTATTCGGCCGAATAGTGCGCATTATTCGACCAGAAATTGTGACCGAATAGTAGCTGAATATTCGTGGCAATTCGACCCAATATAGTAATATAAATACGACACCTACGATACGAACACCTAAGAAAACATTTTTAACAATAATAAATGAAAAATATTTTATTCAAGAAATGTTTTATTATAATAATATACAGTAAACTTACGATACATTACAATATCAGTCAACGTCTGTTGATAAAATCCCAAAAGTAACAGTAAATTAAGTCCAGGTTAATGTTAAGTAATGTACATAACTTCTTTTATCTTACCAACATCATCTTATCTTTAAAAATACATTACATCGTTAGATATATCAACTGTCTGATCCTATGTAATATAATAAAGATTCAAACGATCATATTTATCATCACCATAGTCATAATCATCGGCCACAGCAGATGATTGTTGCAGCATTAGTGGACTAATAATATAATAATATATATATCTGTACAGAACTATAGTAACTTAGTATTAGTATAAAAATATTATTTTAATTGCACTAATGAGTAGATGGTGCTACTTAGATACCCACAAATTGTGATTCCTACGACGATATACGAGACGCTATTCCAAACAAAACCAAAAACATTGTAATGTCTTCCCTCTATTTCGTAATACGCTACAAAAGTAAGTATCTTCTAGTCTAAATTACTATTTACATAACGTGTAGGTATGCAATCGTTCATTTCACGTTCAAGTAATCGCTAAATAAATATACAAATTTATACAGCAGGAATTGCTCGTCGTAACCGTGACGTTTCGGCAGAGCATTGGTGTTTTCGATTTTTGATAAGACACAAAATTGCAGAACATTTAATTAAAACGATTCATGATTTTTTTTTTTTCAATAACGAAAATTCATAAATAAAATAGAGAAATTAATGTATTTTAATATAGTATCTCGTTGTGAAAAGGTTTCCTTCTAACAAAGAAAAGATTGTGTATTTGCAGTTTATACGACTTAATGTTGTTCACGAGGCTAGCTCTGTGTCACCAGGAGGCAGGAGGCCGCAGGCAGAGGGCGGGCCGCTCGCCGCCGCGGTCAGTGGGGGAAGTCCGGCCGCAGCCCGAACTCGGCCGCGTACGCGCCCGACCACGAGCCCGCGGTCGATATCGTCGTCACTGACGCTGGAAACATTAACGAATATTTCTTACATATTTACTCAAGAAACTATTATCAATTCTCAATTATTTATTGCATTCCATGTAGTACAATGGGGTGTTCATTACATAGGCATAGGCAATTAACGGTTGCCTAAATTGATCGAAATTGATTATTTATAAGAGGTCCAGAGTCCTGATACCCAAGGAATGGAAAAGTAAAGGCAGACCATCACATATGCTGCGCTGGGAAAATAACATTGTTGAAATGACCGGTAGGTGGACATGGACCACGGGAGCTCTCCAGAAGGAGGTCTTGAGACGACTAGGGATGGTCTTTGTCCAGAGGCACACATAATATAAAACCTATTGAATCAAGTTATCATAGTAATACATTGTTTTAAGTTTACGCGGTTATTATCATAATTAAAGCACATAATGGTGCTAATTCCTGTAAATACCATCTAATTTTATTTTAAGTTATATCTGTCATTTTCTTATCCGCCGAAAAGGAAAGGGACGGGTAATCGACAAGCATAAAATTTATGGAACACACGTCAATTTTAAGCACAAATCTAAACCAACCGTCTAAAAATTTTACGTCAGTCAATAACCCGACACATTAATTTACTCATTCTTCCTAAAATTAAGAGCTGTGAATCATCCGTCCCTTTCCTTTTCGACGGATATGAAAATGACGGATATAACTTAAAATAAAATTAGGCGGTGTCTGCAGGAATCGGGGCCAATAACGGGTTCTTACCGCGTTTAAATGGGGATATGAGACTCCCAATATTTCGACACTGTTGCAAGTGCCATGATCACGGGATGACTGATGAGACTGGAGTGGAGTAGGTAGATCCATAATTTTCTACGGGCAGACATATCTGTCTACCCTCTTTCTTTGCCGCTTGTTTATGTTTTTGATATCGGAATGTTCGGAACCATCTGAACTCGCACCATACTCACTACGACAAACCGCACTCACTGTGTCCTCACGTTTTTTCACCACAATTTTAACACATCTTTTTATCAAATTATCTAATAGCATTTCGAATAATATTATATGTTGACTAGACATACCTAACTTTTAAAAATGTTATACTTAATTTGAATTCAAAACTAGCCTTACCTCTGTCTTACACTCAGCGTAAGTAAAGGACGGCAATATACTATTTAGAGCTGTCAGACTAAAATAATATTAAGTTTTGTCTGTCTGATTCAGCACCATTGCTAAATTTATATAAAAAGAGGGTTATAAAATAGAATTGTTCGAAATTGGATTAGCCTAAGAAATGTCTATTGAAATGGTCAACTAATAAAAATATCTAAATACTTACAAAGTTGCAGCTTGTGACCCGCAATACTGGAAGCACGCGAATCTGGGCTACGCTCTTCTTTAGTGTCCGTTACTGTAATTAGGGAAAAACAAAATTAAATGTTTGTTATAGTATATGTATAGATTTTAACTATTATTTTTTGTATTACAACTTGTTAATGCCAGGCTCAGTTACAGAAGCTCGCTCATATTTTGTATATTATCCAACTCTTGCTGTATCTTTCAAAGATTTTAGAGAGAATAGTTTTTGCAAGGATTCGCCACATCACTTCCTCTGTTAGATTTTGACGACGACGAACGAGTAACGATGCGATGAATAACGATTTAAAAGTATTACCTAACTGATAGATATCAAATTGTTTAGACACACTCTTGTAATGGTAACACTAAAGTTCAATTTTGTCCCAAGGATCTATTTTTGGGTCTCTTCTTTAATTTGTTGTAATTTCTGATATGATGAATGAATGCGTCCTATCGAAGCTTCGGAAAAAGCAAGCTTTCAGGGCTTGCTTGATGTAGGTATCTAATGTTGGTGCTGATATTACCCGACTGAGGCAAAGCAGGCAAAGTCTTTTAAGCAATTTGTAACTAACATAATATATATTATTATGGTCCTTAGACTGAAATAAATGCTTTTATTATTATAATTATTAAAAAGATGTATTTGACCGCTAATGTATGTACTCGTATGAACGTCTCTTGCCTCATAACTATTAAACAACTCAGAATTTAATAAATGAGATGTCAGTAGAAACGAATGAATAAGGTGTGAGTTGTGTACTCAAGGTCCGGCCGGCGAGTGCGGCGGGGCCGCGTGTGCGGCGTGTGGGGTGCGTGTAGCCACGTGTGGGCGCGTGTGGGCACGTGTGGGCACGTGGGCGCGTATACTCACGGTCGCTGGCGGGCGTGTGCGGCGTGTGGCCACGTGTGGGCGCGTGTGGGCACGTGTGGGCGCGTGTGGGCGCGTGTGGGCACGTGTGGGCGCGTGTGGGCACGTGTGGGCACGTGGGCGCGTGTACTCACGGTCGCTGGCGGGCGTGTGCGGCGTGTGGCCACGTGTGGGCGCGTGTGGGCGCGTGTGGGCACGTGTGGGCGCGTGTGGGCACGTGTGGGCACGTGTGGGCACGTGGGCGCGTGTACTCACGGTCGCTGGCGGGCGTGTGCGGCGTGTGGCCACGTGTGGGCGCGTGTGGGCACGTGTGGGCGCGTGTGGGCACGTGGGCGCGTGTACTCACGGTCGCTGGCGAGCGTGTGCGGCGTGTGGCCACGTGTGGGCGCGTGTGGGCACGTGGGCGCGTGTACTCACGGTCGCTGGCGGGCGTGTGCGGCGTGTGGCCACGTGTGGGCGCGTGTGGGCACGTGTGGGCGCGTGTGGGCGCGTGTGGCCACGTGTGGGCGCGTGTGGGCACGTGTGGGCGCGCGTGGGCACGTGGGCGCGAGTACTCACGGTCGCTGGCGGGCGTGTGCGGCGTGTGGCCACGTGTGGGCGCGTGTGGGCACGTGTGGGCGCGTGTGGGCACGTGGGGCGAGTACTCACGGTCGCTGGCGGGCGTGTGCGGCGTGTGCGGCGGGCCCGGCTGCGCCCGCGCCGCGGCCTGCGCCTTGAGCAGCTTGCTCATGGTGTTGCGCGGCGTGGCGGGCGCGCGCTCCAGCGTGCGGTTGTGGGCCACGGCCACGTGCCGCTCCAGCATGTAGCGGCGCTCGAAGCGGTCCTGGCAGAAGGTGCAGCGGAACAGGCGGCGCCGCGGCTGCGGCGGCACGGCGTCGGCCGCGCCCTCGTGCGCCTTGCTGTGCGCCACGAGGTTGTAGCGCTCGGAGAAGCGCTTGCCGCACACGCCGCACTCGTGGCGCTTCTCGCCCGAGTGGATGCGCTTGTGGCGCTTGAGGTGCGAGCGCGTCATGAGCGCCAGCCCGCACACGTCGCACGCGTGCGGCTTCTCACCCGAGTGGGACAGCTTGTGCATCTTGAACGAGGACGTGTGGATGAACGACTTGCCGCACAGGTCGCACTGCAACGTCCAGTACACACGTTATATACTGAAGAGCCTATGACGATCGATGTGAGTTTTGATTATATCAAAACTTTTGACATTATAACAACAATCAATTTTACAATCACCTGATAATTTAGTTTTCCTGTGTGAATATTATTGTGTCTCTGCAATGCTCCTTTAGATGGGAACAGTTTGTTACACTCCTCACACTTCCAGTCACTAATGCCTGAAATTAGTTTAACATGATGAAATTAGAATAAATGATAATGTAAGCTTGACTTGAGGTTTACTTTAGTGATTGCATAGCTGGCGAGGAGAAGTTGCATATAGCTACTATACACCTCGGGCTACCCTTTTGAGGATACAAATAAATTTAATTAAATATAAATTAATATACAAATCATATACCTTTGTGCAAAGCCACATGAATATCGCAAGCTCTTTTATGTTTGTAATGTGCCCCACACACCTCGCAGATGAACGGTGGTTTACCCTCCAAGTGCTTTTCTTTGTGTATCTCCAGTCTCTCTGTAATATACAAATTAATTTTATCAATTAAAATGTAATATTATTAGTGTCCATTATTCAACCTAAATATCTAACCAACAAGGTAATAAGAACAACTTGTGGACCTTTGTGAGAGCCCTCACAGTTTTTGCCAGAGGCTGAAACTGAAACCCCCCTCCACTTATTAGGGGAGTGTGAACCCCTGATGAGCGTGGTCGACGATTTCCCTCATTCAGCGCTTATCGCTATCGACCCACTAGGGTCGATTAATTCTTTCAAATATTTTTCCTCTCAGACGACGCCCTGAGCCGAGGTTCGCGCCCAACTGGGCACCCTCAGGCCTGTTGTCTTAAACGTTGTACCGGGTGAGAGCCTTCAGCGCTCCCCATTTGTCCGGCCAAGTAGTTAATGCCATCTGCGGCAAATCTACAATAAGTCACGTCAAAAAAAAAAAAGAACCCCTGATGAACAAGTGCTGTATCCTGTGTGGAAGATACCTAATGTAAGGACTCAAGAGGCACTTAATCATCACATTCTATAGCTAGTACTACACTACATAGACAGTGTGTGGCTTAGTAGTGGAATGCAGCACAAGGCAACAATCGCCATAAATCAGTGCATGAAACAAGGCCTGCAAAGAACCAAGCCTCAAAAAAAATCTAACCAATGAATCACTCTTAAAAATGTAAGGTAAGAAACTAGAGTAAGTGAAACACTTAACACATATATAATAACAATCTTTGAACAGTAATAATAATAACGTAAAATCAATATTGTACACACATAGAATTCCTTTTCTCATATTTACAGTAATAAGCAGAAGACAAAAATTATCAAGACTTTACTCACTAAATGAGGTGTACTTGGCATCACACTGGTCACACTGGTGCACGGTCTTCTCCTCCTTCTTCCGTGGTGGCCGGCCGGCAGTGGACTTACTCTTCCTTCTCTCCATCAACAGATTCTTCTCCCCATTACTGAGCTCCGGCATGAAAGTACTGTCATCATCCTCATCATCGTAGTCTATCTCTAACTTAAACTCACTATCTGTAGCAGTATTTAGTGACCTGCAACCACATGCAATTTACATATTTATTTATTCACAGTCAATACAAAACATTTACTTAAAATACCAGAAATAACAAGGTCATCAAAGAACACTTACCCATCCATAGAGTCCTCTTTCTTCACTTCTTGCAGCATAGGATTGAGTGCAATTTGTATAGTGTCAAGTTTCTGTTTACTGTTGTCCACATAGCTGAGGGATAAAAAGATATTAAAATTTTACTTTCAGTAAATAATGACATCTTATAAGGTTCTTATTGGTCACCATATTTTATTATATTATTTATTTTATTTATTTATTTATATGTAAACTTACTTTTCTTTTTTGGCTCTTGCTTTCCGTTTGGATGTATTGCATACTTTCTTTTTTCTTTTGACCACTTTCCTGTGCCTCTTCTTCTTGGTGACAGCGAGTGGTTCATCCTCAGAGTCATCGTCGTGGCACGGCGGCTCGTACAGATCATCGCTGAGCTCCTCCTTCACACTGTTTACTATATTTTCTCGTGTTACTTGGTCAAACAGAGGGTTCTTACTGAGGATAGCTTCAAACGCTTCTTTCAATTTAAGGTACTCTAACTCCGCCTGCTCGAGGACATTGATGAGATCGTGACAGCTTTTGCAAACGTACTTGGAGCTGTCGGTGACGAGATCGCTGTGCGTGAACTTGCACAGGAAGTCAGTGAGCAGCGTACCGGAGCCGGTCCTGGTGGCACAGATATCGACGCACTCGGTACTCCGTGAGACACACACCGCACACTCCAGCGGCTCCGGCTTGATTTTCACTTCGTTTTCCGTTTTGATGGAATTCGTCAACTCGTTCCGTTTGACAAGCTGAATGGAGTTCAATGCACTCACTTCAGCCATTTCTAGCATTAATCACAGCTAATAATTGCTATTTACAAATAGTATATAACATCGTACTACACGACATCACAATAATGTTGTAAAATACATTTATTGATACTTTATTTGCGAAATGAAAGAAAAACAAAATATTCGTGACATGATTTTTTTTTTTGTTTTGGTTTTCCCCGAAGGGTAAGGCAAAGGGAACTATGCCCATACAGCCATGTCTGATGTATTTTTTTTCTTGATGATTAATGAAATGATGAAAGGTGATGATGATGAAACCTAAGCCCCCACCCTCGGAGTAGACTCCTACTCCGAACCCCAAACGAATTAACTCAAAAGTCCGCATAAACTTTTGAGTTATGAAGCGGCTTCCCAGCACGAAGCAAAAATAGGCAGATACACTTTGTTTATTGAATACTCCAATATAATAACACTCGCGAATGTCTTCCGACTAACTTAATGCGATCATTAACCACAAAACACCACTTCGTATTAATTATTTAGATTACTCAATGAAGAAAGCAACTGTCCCGTTCCCGTTTCCCGCCGAAAAGCCTTCGTGACATGACCGTGACGTCTTCTCTTTTTTTTAAATCGTTTATAATATGTTTAATTGCAAGTTTTCCTGCTCATAACAACATGTGCACCAAGCGCTGTGTGTACATTTTGTGTATATGCTTCTCACTCTTACACAGAACGTGGAACGCTAGAATTTAGTTATGTAGGAGCACTTTTGACGTTTGAATTTAGTTTTTTTTAATCCATTGAAAACAAATTGAAAAGGAATGGGGCTTTTTGGTGGGAAACGGGAACGGGACAGTTGCTTTCTTCGTTGAATGATCTAAATAATGAATACGAAGTGGTGTTTTGTGGTTAATGATCGCATTAAGTTAGTCGGAAGACATTCGCGAGTGTTATTATATTGGAGTATTCAATGAACAAAGTGTATCTGCCTATTTTCGCTTCGTGCCAGGAAGCCGCTTCATTACTCAAAAGTTTATGCGGACTTTTGAGTTAATTCGTTTGGGGTTCGGAGTAGGAGTCTACTCCGAGGGTGGGGGCTTAGGTTTCATCATCATCACCTTTCATCATTTCATTAATCATCAAGAAAAAAAATACGTCAGACATGGCTGTATGGGCATAGTTCCCTTTGCCTTACCCTTCGGGGAAAACCAAAACAAAAAAAAAAAAAAATGAAAAGGAATGACACGATACCATCACGATACAGCCAATTATTTATTTAGCAGTCATGTAACGACTCCGTAAATAAGTAAATGGTAGCCAGGTCCGACTGCTCAACATCCCAATAAGGCCACTGAGTGTACTTCTTTTAATTAAGTATACTTTTACAAAACTACATATTAGAAACCTGACGATTAACGGGAGGAGATCTAATTTTCTTTAAGTATTTTACTTTAAGTGCCCTTTCTAATTTTCTATTCTAAAATAACATCAGTCATCATACTATTCATCATTAATTGAAATAGCACATCTCGTATCAAAACAAGGTCCAAATATTTGGTCTTTGTATCAAAATTAACTGCAAGTTGTATTCCTATTATTTCTGGCTCTGCCCACCCCATTTACGGGACGCGTGTATATGTACTTATTTATTATTATACCCATATAGATTTCCACGACTTCATTCGCGTGGACTTTGGTCATCGAGCGCGCCATATTTTTTGCATAGGGATGATTTCCTTGATACAAATGTAAGTAGGTACCTATCATAAGTTCTTTTTTAAATACCAAACTATGACCATTATAATTATCACATTTCATCTAAATAGAGGTCACCAGTGCAAACGTGAAATGGTATCTAACAGACAGACAAAGAGACAGAGTTAAGTTACTTTTGCATTTGTACATTATTATTATTAACATTATTATAGTTGCTGAATCCACATTATTGTGGTGTGGTGAATCTATTACAGCCTTGAATCTGGTCCGCTATAAATCTGCCGCAAGGTCTAAATACGGGCACGCATTTTATTACTCCAACGTCGCCAATCTGCTCTAGGCTAAAAAGAAAATGAAGAGCATTTACCATTGAGTGAGACGGACGGCTACGAGTTATTAATACAAACATAACACTTCACTGTAAGTTACTTATGTTCCACGAGGATATTCTGCAAGAGGAGTTGCAGGTGTAGGTAAATGCGCGCGCTGGCCCGTGGCAGCCGTGGCACCCCACCCGCGAGCCTTTGCCTCTATTCGCGCCAGTCCTACTCGTCGGTCGGTTGCAGCGCGCGTTTCGAACTTCGAACGTCCTCGCTCGCGCACTAAACGCCAAACCAAAACCACGCGGAACGCGCTCAGCGTGAACGGATACCAAATTTTAAAAACGAGCTTTTTTGTTTAATCTAAATTGTATCGTTGTTTATAAATTTGTTTATAGTGAGAAGTGTATTGTTTGTGATAACAACGACATTGTTGGATTTGAAATAATTAAGAAGCTTTCCAAGTTTGAAAGAAGTTTAGAACTTGATGTAAGTTCTCTTTTCTGATAGTTTTCAATACAAATTATTTATAATGTACATCGACGAAGCTCTACATTTACCAATTATTTTTGATACCGTTCGTTTGTGAAAGGGAGCAACCATATCTACTTACATGTGAAAGGTTGATGAAATACCGCAAGTTGCAATTTATCTGCTCAGCTTGCGTAAATTGTATACACATAGGAAAGAAATCCTGTTGATAGGCGAACTCAGAATAGGAAGAGTGAGTGAATACAGTAGGACTACTACAGGTAGCGAGACGGTCGGGCAGAGGGTGTGCTTTCCGCTCTATTGCGGCGAGGAACGAGGGTCGCAGCCACTTCCGTGTGGCGCTCCTGTGCTTCGCTGCACAGGTGGCAACACTGTTATTTTGTCCTAAAGCTTACTATCCTGGTGTCAGAGTTGAAACATTTACATTGTAATAGACATTCTAATCAGTTACGTGTACTTACGTTGAGTTAAGCAGACGTAAGCACTATTTGCTATTGCTTCACTTGCAGGAGTTATCGTGTCGTGACGAAGATGATAATATGGATGTGTGTTATGTGACAACAAGTTTTATCTCTCTAAAATCTTGAAACTTTTTATCTCCCTCGAAACCAATTTACACATGAGTGTTGTATGATAGCGGGAGATGTTCACATAAATTATCATAAATAGGTACTTACTTCAAATATGGCGCATTTCTGTATAATAAGTGACGTTATAGTAAGCGATGTAGTAAAATATATGATTCCGAGCATGACGTGCCGAGCAACGGTCAGGCCCAGATAGAGGCGCACGCGCCGATGCCCACCGCAGCTAGATGAATCCTTCATCTTTCTAATGTGTATAGGTAAATACTGTAAATTAACGTAACGTTGCCACGGAAACCGAAGGTAGAGCATCTGCCTTATTTCCTACCTGGAATGTTGTACCAACCTATAAATGCATACCAAGACAATTTACAAAGGGATGAACAGAAAAAGCGAAAAACCTTTTTTCTACTTACATTAACACCGCTTTAACGCTTACTTTTATTTTTTTTATTTTCTATTTCTTGTGTTGATAGCAGTGTTGATACCCTTTTTGATCCCACTGCTAGGCAAAGGCCTCCCGTTGCTAAACCCCTAAGATATACAAATGTTACGGGTGGTTACGGCAGCGCTAACCGTCTGTTCCGAGCCAGTTGGTGTCGACGGCGCGCGACGCACGCGCCGCCAGGGATAACCACATAGTCTAGAACACATGCGAACACCTCTGTTTAGACACAACGCACGCGAACTTTTCTCACCAGATTTTAAGTATAATTGATCTTCACACCCTTATGATCGTGGAGTGTCTGCTATAGTCTGATTAATACATTGTTAAGTAAAATAATCACATGAGTGGATATGGGGTAGGTATTCTAGACTGCTTTCTAGTCAGACACAACTGGACACGATCAGCCATCGAACCCGACCCATCCAATGGTCACCGCACCTGAGATTGCTCAATTTTGGTTATCGGATTAAATCAACAAGGGCCTTAAATAATTATTCACCTGGTTAACTTAGACTGTAAAAAAGTGGTTGTTTAATTCGTCGTAGTAAGTAGACCATTAATAGATAACTTGGTTATCGGATCCTCGACTATTTGAACAAAGACTCTTGTGGGCAATAGTTTACAAGTCTTCCTTGAGAGGAGAAGCAATCGTGCAAGATGTATCGCAATATCGGTTGCAGGTTATAGTCAGCGGGCGTGACGCGCCGCTCACCGTGGCTGTGTGTCTCTGGGTATAATATCTATATACACGAGGGGGTGCCGCGACACATGATCGTGGGCACTCATGTGTGATGTAAGGACAGGTTCCACTTCCCGTCCCCGATATCATTCTGTGCTTTTTGTTATCTACAACTTTCATTGCCGCGCCCTTTGATAGCACAGGAAGTCGGCGAAAGACTAGAAACCGCAACATGCAATCTATACTTTGATAATGTTATGGTGAAATGTTACACTTAAAGTTAACAGTCAACTAAAGTGGAAGATTACTTATAATAAATTTACCAAAGTATTCACTTCATTATTATTTAGAACCGGTCATTTCGTTCATGCCGACAATTCGTCGAGAATTTAACATGTTAGTTTCGCTTCAGCTGGTAAAAGTGGAGTATAATCCCATCGCCAACCACGGCGCATTACTCGCTCTCGATTAAACTGAGTGGTGACCAGCTGGACGGATGGTCGGGTGGTCGGGCGGTGTCCGAAACAATGCCCGAATGTAAATGACTCGCGGCGGAAGAAAGCGAAATCGGCCCGCGATGGCTGCAGCGATTTTGATGATTTTTCCGCTTTCTAAATACAGCCCCACGAAGCTCGCACGCGGTGGCCTGCTAGTGTTATACACTAATTAGAATATTATTAAGTATTTATTGCAGATTTATGAAATTGTGCTCTCGTTAAATTAAGAATAGGCATGAATTATCAATATATCTAATGCTACATTGAGAATTGATGTAACATAAACCACCAATATAGTCTAGATGCATGACGCCATATACATGGTACATAAGTAGATAGGAAGTTAGTACTTACCTATAATAATATCCTTTCCAGCCGCATTTGGCCATGGCAACACGTCTCCAATCTAAAACCTTTACTTATACATAGGTTGAACAGTAGAGGGTCCGCAAATCTGTAGTAGTTTGTTTTATACCCACCTTACGATTGTCCGTGATTCACTACTAGGATGAATCAGTTGCATGTAAAAATCTGCAAGTAGGTACCTAGTGTCATGTATCACCGTATCTGATGACAAGTGAAAACAATACAGCGATCAAATCACCACCTGTTGGTTATCGTCCCATATCACAACAAACGTTGTAGCGTGTGCGTTATCTTAACTTTTCACCGTTTAACTGAGAACGATGTTAATTTGCACGCTGGTACCATCGCACCATCGTGCTCTCTAGAAAATAGCGCTCCTTAAGTGAACAATAAATAAAATTACACATTAATGTGACGTGTGATCATTAATCACAAGATTTCATTTTCTTATTCATTTTAGCTTGTCGAGTCAATTCTGATCTACCTACTCACATAAATCAGTTTGTGTTCCTTAGTTTGGTTTGGACATTACTGGTTGATCACCCCTGGTCACCGCTAACTACTTACTGATGTAAGTACGTGGTGGTTACGTAAAACTGCAATTTTGAAAAATATTTGTTGGGCAGGGTAGCATGGGGACAATTAAAGATTAATGTTACTTAGGAACGATGTGTTAAAAGTTATGAATAATAATAATAAAAAACCTACGACACATATATATATATTATGACTGTAAGGTGTTATCTCAGATTTACATGTTCTTGTGTTATTGCTCAGAGAACGACGCTGCAACATCCAGCAGTAGCGGTAGAAGGCACCAGAGGAGGATAAGTCACAGCGGCAGAGGTTAAAAGACAATAGAAGATAGCAGAAGGAGTCAGCAGCCGGCGGGACGCCGCTCAGCCAGAGGGAGGCATGCGGGCGCGGTAGCCGCAGCATGGCGGTCGCGCTCGGTCTGGCGCTGCTGCTGGCGGCGCGCGGCGCGACCCAAGGTCAGCTACACATGCACTACTTACAATAAATTATCTATTTCAGACTATAATAATATGGATTTTGTTAGGTACTCTTACAATGGCATCTTGAAGACTATTATAAATCTATAAACGATCTACAGGAACACCTACGTATTCACACCGTCGCTATGTATCTGCTGTGTATAAGCTCTCCGTAGCAATGGTTATATCCAGCGCTGCGAAATAGGGTTGTCCGTCCAGCCTTTCTGCTGTCTTATTTACAAGCCGTGGCTTTCTAATACTATCAGTAGGCACTTCCAATACATTTATGTGAGGTGACATAATAATAGGTGTACTATCTCTACCATTTTGCCTTTGTTCTTCCACCCCTACACTGGTGATGATTAATTATTTTAATTAATTGTTTAAGCTTTTAGAAAGTCATATGATTTTTCTATTTTTTTTTCTAGGTACTTAGATGCAATGTCGAAAACTTAGCTAGCAATTTCGTAAAAGCTAAAAGTAACCTAGACTCAAGAGCTCCGACATACGAGTAAATAATACCTTGGATTTCGCCAACGTTGATTGAGGCTTTGAACTGTCAATTATAATAGCAATTGGTCCGTGTTTCCAATTCTGTGTGTTATTGCTCTACATTCTATGGCAATAGAGTACCTAATTGCGGCACGCAACCTCAAGTCCGACGGTCAAGAACCGAGCGCGATCCATATTTCACGAATCAACTTTAATCGGTAATCGACATTTGTAGTAAATCTACAGCAATAGAAATGCGTAAACATCTAACATGGTAATAAATGACATTATAATTCTTATTTATTAGTGTTTTAATTGACAAGAATAAGTACATTACACATAGGTACTTAAATGAAACAGTTTGTACGGGGTTTAAATGGTGGCTTATTATTTCATCACGACGAGGTGGACCGGTAGAGGGTGGACTACGGAGCTTAGTCAGTACCCGTAGTCTACCCAGGTGGACTACGGGTCTGCTTCGGTATCCGTAATTCACCCAGGTGAACCATGGGTCAGGATAAGTGCCCGTAGTCCACCCAGGTGAACTTGCTAGGTGTGCTACGGATCAGGAAGGGTCCACGACTGATTAAGTTCATACATTTGCCCTGACAAAGTGGTCAGAATTTAATTGTCGAGTTTCTAATACTTTTGAGTTTGAAAGACACACACGATTATAATAGGCTATTACTTATGGTCCCTGACACTATCTGTGATTCAAAGTATAAAAGGCTTATGCGTTTCCGGCTTCACACGTACCTACTCAGACACGATAAGTCTAATATAAGCTAGTCTAGTAGTGGATGTCACGGGCAATTGACCGCGACGACCGCGTGTACGACCGGCCTAATACATTTTCATAGAGTGTCTGCTCATTGCGGCTAATTGCAATTGCACTATCGTAATTGCAAACTTGAAATATTTTTCTGCACCTAAATCATTAGCTTATGACAGGCGTAATTATTTCATACAAGTTACAATTCTGAGTGAGGCAAAAATAACAAGTTACTTCAGTACTATTTAGTAATATTTTATAGCCGAAGGTATAAATCTTTAATCTAGGAGACAGTAGAATCCTCCAAGCCTGCAAGAACACTTTTGTATTCTTGTTTCAAACACAGAGCTTTCATACTGAGGTGTTCCTTCAAGCCGTACGTAACTCTATAACAGCTGTTGTGATCTGATTAAAACTTACTCGACAACGTCTGTATCGATCGTATGGTCAGTACTTTGTACCCGTAACCTATAACTGCATTAAAAATAAAAGTCTGATTCTTGCAACTGCTCTGAGCTGCAGTATCTAAACAGCAGCGTCGTCGCCTGACCCCTTGTTTGGCTGCATGCCTCACGTCGAGGCAGCGAGGCGGGGCGAGGCCAAACTTGACACATTTCGTGCCGATGTTCACGAGTCCACTCCACTACCTCGTAATATGAGCTGTACCTGGAAGGAGTTCATTGCTTCGGTGAATACTAAAGAAATAGTTATAGGGGTAGTGTTATGTTTCAGGATAAATTTGCTATTTATCTATATCTTTTGTTATACTTATAATATATATATTGTTATTTGTTATAATTATATATTATGGTATATTATAATATGCTAAGTTTAACAAAGAAGCGGAGCGGCGGCGTGTAGTTTCAAAATGTCATAAGTACTTACTGAAAGTTTCGTGTTCCCAAACTTTCCTCAACGACATTCGATACTTAATCCCAACGTTTTTAAAGGTCAACAGTGTTTCGCAATTCTTCGCAACCACGTAAGATGGTCACCCCACGCGAGGGGTCAACGACCCCGCGAACAATACCGCACCACATCGCATAATGGCTAATTAATGAGTGCACGGCTCAGTGCAGAGAATGCACCGACCGCTAGCCGCTAGCCCGGGCCGGCACCGCCCGCCGCCCGCCGCCCGTGCCCGTAGAACACATTTGCATACCTCGCCCTACGTGGTACTACCTACATCCTCCACAACCAGCTAATCCATGCTAAAGACTTGTATTTCCTCGTTTTTCCCGCATTTAGCAACCGTGTACAATTAGCTTTTGCAATTTAACGATCACATTATTATTCAGTTTTCAAAATGTTTCATTTACTTAAATTGATTTCGTAAGACGAACAAGTCGCGAGGAAGTATTATGAAATATGTGGTCATCGGTTGGACAAGTAAATTGTTGACGGTGAAGAAGGTACGTTGTTCTGAAGTAATTAAAAAACGGGTTTAAGAGCTGTAAAGCTAGTCATGAAACCGATATGAATGCGATAATAACATAGAGCAGTTTGTTTTTGCAACGTTGCAAACAGCTACAATTTTATAAACGTGCTATTAGTTGTTACAACATGGACACTATTGGACACATACGTAAGCGGTGCCTGGTCCCGTCACAAACGATCGTCTTCCTCTCCGCCTGCTGCTCGCTACCAGCGCCCGCGCCGCCGCCTCCGCCATTGTTGTCACCACCGCCAGGGCCGCCACTTCCTCCCATTCACACCCGAATAACTGTTTACAAAACTGTTTCATTACACCAGGAACAAAGTGACCTAATGGGAAATTGCATAGCTTTTAGCGCGGTATTCGTCATGCTTTTGATATGCCGCTGATTTTATAAGCAGCCGACAGGAAAGTGGTTTATTATTTGATCGTATGACAGATGTCACACTAATACCAGTAGTGGTTTGAAATCAATGTTGTTGTTGATTAGTTTACCATCGCTTCTTCCTTCTGAGGGTTGAAATTATCGACTGTCCGTGTTATCAAGAACCCTCAAACTGAAACGATTTGTTATAATAAATAATGTAAGTAAGTATGTATACTTACCTCTCGTTTTAGATGGTCCGGTGAGGATGTACCGTCCTTCTCCCCTTACCTGCCGGCACCTGCGAGATGTATGATGTTATTTAAGTGTCGGAAGTTCATTGTTCGCTTGCTTTGGCTATTAATTTTATTAAACTCGTTATTTCCTCCATACGTCTGGCTGTAATTGAATGCGTTCCTACCGTTCCTACCAAATGATATATGTTCCGAGGAGATAAAGACGCGGCTTTTAAAATGGGATCTGACGGCAACATTTATTTGATGATTTCATCGCCCGCGGGAAGTTTTTACTTATCAATAAATTGATTCCGTAATGTTAAAAGATTGATTTTATACATTAGGCGAGGCAGATTTGGTCGATCTATGGACAGGAAATGATGTATTTTTATTCTGGTTTCGACATCTCTTTGTTGAGTTATTCGCGTATAATTGATTTTTTGTAATTTTGGTACAGTCGTTAATGTGGCTAGATCTGTTTACGTAACTATGAATATAATGAGTCTAATTCGTCCGTCACACTCTCTCCTCGCGGCGGCGCGGCGGGCCCGGAGCGGCGCGGGCGCACTTTGTTTGTTTACGCCTCATCCTCCACTGTAATTGCCCTTCTTTTATTAGAGCAGAAAATATTTCAACCGCTTTTTATTTTAATACAAATTAATATAATGACCTTTTACGAAGGCGTGAGACTTTTGTGTTTTTTACTCAAGATTTTTACTTTCGCAAAACACAATTTTACGCATTGACTTTTGCACACTTGGAACCGTAAAATGTATTGTGTTTAAAAAAATACGAAATAGCTTCTGAGTTTTTGTGTTGATATTTGCTTACTAAATGCGTAGGCTCTATTTATTTTTTTAATTTTACTTAACAATATCTAACATTACTTTCGCGGAGTAAGCGCGAACATAAACTCTACGATAAGTACATACTTGATAGCTAATCAAGTAGGTACGGTCACGAGCATTAATATATATACACTTTGGTACCATGTGTAGCGATAAAGAAGAGGAACTCGATAGCAATTAAATAAATTTAATGGGAAATGCAATTTAAGGAATTAAAACTATTATAAATTAACACGAACATAGATAAAAGGTAACCTCACCTACCTCCGTTGATCAACGAAAGTTTTTAAAGATTATGCCAAAAGGAACACCAAACACAAACGATGCCGCGCGGGGCTTTAAGAATTTTGAAGAAGCTTCCTAAATAAATATTCACAAATAGCGGAAATAATATTTAAAAAAAGGTTCTGGAATATAAAAAGAAACAAAAGCAATTTGGTTCTTCGCAGCCGTAGATATTCCGTCGATCCGTCCGTCTCGAAGGGACCGTTGAAGCGATACAGCTTCAGGTCAGGAAACGGGTAACGGCAAGTGACAGGAACCGCAGAGTCGGAGCGATCGTAGCGACTTCGCAGTCGCAACTCGAATCATATATAGGATCCGTGGGGATGGGGCGGCTTCGCACACGATGTAGCTCCAGGTAAAAGCCAAAACCCAAGGGGATTTCCCTTATCTACAAAGATAAATAATAAAATAGAAAAAAGGAATCAAAGAAAAAGAAGAAAGAAGAGCAAACCAACACGAACTTACCAGGGAAAATGAAATACTATAATTATAACACCAGAAATTACGTTTTACGTTTCACAATTAAAACAGCACATTTAAAAACACATACAGAACATTAAATTAGATTTTCCAGATAAAATACAAGAAAACCAATAGTCAGCCACAAAGAATATCTCTCAAATGTCAAGAAACAAACAAACAAACCATGGAGACAAATTCATATTTCAAATTTTAAATATAGCATACGTCCAAAAAGCCAGAAAAAGAAAACTTGATAAGCAAAAAGATTGCGCTGCAGCAAAATTACGCTGCACATGTTACATTAACTTTTTTGACAACTTGAACTGTAAGTCTCACTAAATGTCAAATAGGTACGTTAGTGCGACAGAGTCCTAAAGTGGGTACATTATATTGCTCATGACTGTATATCTTACGTATTCTCATTAAAGGGCCATATGACAAATTCACTGGTTGCTGGTTGCTTATTGCGTCTAGGTTACTGAAAGTGAAAGGATCTGTGTCTAGTAATAGCTCCCGGCTTATCGCGCACTCCGGATGTCAGCTATCAACCTGTATAAAGTTATAATAACAGATTTATTACCGGCAGTTCTGTAATTTACTACGTTATACCTAGCTTGATAATCGCTCTGGTGGATCTTTGTGTGTTCTTAAACAGTCGTTTCTATGTGACGCGCAGTTATTATAATTGCCGATGAAAAAGACATCAACGAGAGCATTTCTTGAAATATTATTTATTAATTTATTATTTATTAATAAATTATTATTACGGCCTCCGTGGTCCAGTGGTTGAGCGTTGGGCTTACGATCCGGAGGCCCCGGGTTTGAATCCCGATGGGGACATATCACAGAAATCACTTTGTGATCCCTAGTTTGGTTAGGACATTACAGGCTGATCAGCTGATTGTCCGAATGTGAGATGATCCATGCTTCGGAAGGCACGCTAAGTCGTTGGTCCCGGTTACTACTTACTGATGTAAGTATGTAGTTGTTACATGAGTCACGTCAGGGGCCTTTAGCGGCTCAATAATAACCTTGACACCAGGGTTGATGAGGTTGATATTACACCTCACAACCCAGACGATAAGAAGAATAAATTATTATTTATTAATTCTTGAGGTGTTCATCGAACTTTTAGTAACATTTAGTAATCTGGTGATACATATAACAATGTCAACATTTTCCTTCGAAATATCTTTATTTGCTCACTTGGACTCCGATCACTTGGGCGTGAGTTTATGTATGTATGTATGTATGGACTCCGATCACTTTGAGAGACTACATACATACATACATAAACTCACGCCCGTAATCCCTAATGGGGTGGGCAGAGCCACAAGTAATCAAAGACAACTTGCAGCCACTGTTGATACGAAGTCCAAAGATGGATATGATGAACCTTATGGTGATAAGGGATCAGCCTATCGCCCATAACATTAGTCCATCATGTTAGAGGACACAATCCCTCTGTCGGTTTTTACGACATGCCCGGGAAGAGAAGCAGCTGAACGTGTTCTATGTTTTTTATATGCTCCCAGAACAGCATAGAAGCAAGCGAGACTACATAGGTATAGATAACCAACGAAATACAAAATATGTTTGCGTACATACGTGGACAAAATCTTTAATATGAATAATTTAAATATGTGTTCTCTCTCCTTAGAACGAATACAGATAAGTCGTATCATTAGAAATAGGTAGCGGGTCCGCGCGGCGAGGGGTCGCGAGCTTCCGAGCGTGGTTCCGGCGCAGGTCCAACACAATACATTGGACTCTTACAACCGCAGCTGACTCTATTGTGGGCCGTTGAAGCCTTCGTTACTTATGTTTACTGTATAGCCAAGATGCTATATAAGTATATACGATAGAATTTCATATAAGTATAAAAAACAAATAATGAAATGAAATTGATTGAATTGTAGATAAAGAAGCTTATGCTATACAATTTCGGAGTACGTCAGTAGCTTCTTGTTGTCGATATTTTCTTGTAACTGTTAACTTTTTACCAGTTAGTATTTTCTTATAGAAATTGTTTAGTTCTGCGTTACTCCATGTGAAAACTACGGTAGAAATCAAGAAACCTAGTCCAGTGTTAACAACTTAACAGCACCTCTTATGTTATGTTAACCTACATTCACAATATTGCAACTATAAATATTTTCATGTTGTTCTAAACTTGTTTGTTTTGCGAATAACAATGGTCTATAGAAAAGAAAGTGATTTACGAATACGTTGTACAATCAGATGAGGTAATCGTATGTAACATCTAAATAAAAGAAATCGTTAGCATTGTTACGGTTACGTCTTATAAAGCACCACAAAAATTTCTAAGTGTAGGTACTAACAGTAATTATATTAATTTAATTCGTTGGTTGAATAATGGCAGGAAACTGTCCATCAAATTACCTAATATTGTATCTGATATATAGAATGAAAGTAGTCTGTATTCTGCATTAGGTTCGTCAATAACGTAATGACAGTGTTCAAGCCATTAACTCCATGCGAGTGGATCGGAAACGCGCGCCGTGCCGCGACAGTCGCAACACCACCGTGACCAGATAATTTGATAACCAGATAATAGATGATGTTCTAAACTTTCCAAAGTCGCCAAAGTTACTTACTAGTTTCCAGCCTACTTGTAAATTTTAGGGAACCTTATAGTTTGACTTAATAATTAGTTTAATGAAAAGAGATTTAATTTCAAAATAAATGTTCTGAGTAGCATTAAGTTAAAGACTTAAAACTTCTAAAAACACTAAAGACTAAAGAAATTTAAGTATATTATAATTATTATGACAACATTTATAAATACGTTAATAATATGGACTACTTATTACTTACTTAAGTATTTATTTATGTTCACACGAAGCAATCAGTGACCATGTAAGGTGTGTTTACGTGTAGTGCTTCACACGGTGGCAGTGAACTTTTTTGAATTATTGATGCGAGTGTGGGTTTCCACTGATCATTTGGAATGGCTTCACCCCTTTGTTGGCGTGAGGTCCTGTCTACACGCGACGATAATTTCAATACATGTTGAACGCATTGATAATATGTGTTCAGTATGCACATATGGAGAATACATTATTATTATTGACTGGTAAACGTAGTGCACTGAAAGACCTAGATACAAACTGTACTCAACATTCAATGTTCATTAGATTAAAGTGCAATCAGTCTTCAATTTCAAATGATTAATAGAAAGTTAAAATGGTGTCGTTCCAATTTGGTACAATATCTGAATTAAATGAGAAGAAACTTCACCCAAATAAAATGGTTAAGATATTATGATCTAGCGAAGACTGCTACACATGAGAGCACCGTTGCGTGGTTGGTCAGTAAGTATGAAAATGAAAGTTGCAGTGGGCATAGAGCCCGTCCGCGCCCCACATCAGGCCTGACCCGCAGCCATTTTGAATTGCAAATGCGCCCGCGCCGGAAGCCGGGGTAGGGGAGAGTATTTATGTGTACCTCCGCTCCACTTGTCACCTGTCTCCCCTGAATTAACTCGCGGGAACGAACTATGCTGACCTCTTTCTTGACAGTTAAGAATGTGATTCACAAGTGTAAGTGAGTCATTTCGTGAACTAGGGTGCTGATGGAATAAAGATAACGAAGACACGGCGATTTTGGGTGTTTTTGTAATGGTAGACAATCATGAGTCATGAGTATTTACGTATATTTAATTCACAGATATGTAATATTTTGTGCCATTTGATTTCTGAAAATGTTTAATGACGTTATGCTCGTTGTCTTCTAGGGCAGCATTGGAAAAAATATAAGTTGGAAATATTAAAAGCCCCTTTCATAAAAACATTTGTGTATAGAAAATTATATTGACGTGATGTTACGGTGTCCAGAAGGCGGTGCGACGTCGCAACGCACGCCGACGGTGGCAGCCATCGCGCTGTCGATCCGGTCGCGCGGTGAGTGCCCCGACTGCCCGTCTAGAGGCGGTTAGTGCAACATTGGCGATCAGACGATTGTAGATACTGTCACTTCGTTAATTAGGTACTAGATACGTAGTTTTATCTCATGTAGTTACTTCCATAGTAGAAGAAACCTGAAGTAGAGTTCATACGAGCCTATTGTTAAACAACGAAAGCGACAAGGTACCAAAAGGTCAAATGCGGTTTAATACGCGTGGATTTCTTCTGCCATGGCACATGCACGTAGATAATCGTTTAGTTGTCACTTGTATTCGTTCATCTGTTACACATTAGATGTTTGACATTGGGTATAGCCCACTCAGCAAAGCAGTAGGTATTTACCTAGTATTCCTCGTATGAAGTAGAACCCAGGTGAATGCAGCCCACACCCCGTTATTTAAGTAAATTGCCTCCTCGCGCCTTGTGACCTGATTCCCGGCGTCCCGCGTCCGCGTCCTGCTAACTTCCGCGTACGCAATTACTTTAACCCTCCACCTGCATTACACCTGATTGAATTCTTACATTGTTCGCTTATTCAAACTTTTCTGTTATGGACTTTTGACATACATACACACAAACTCAATACTCGGTATGTAAGTCCTAAATGGAGTAGACAGAACTGAAGTGGAAACAGTAAGTATTATGAAATAAAGTGAATACTTATGGCGCAAACAAATTAATGCCCCAGTTGTGTGCCGCTATCATACTTTTACCGATCTTAAAAGGATAGATCTCCTTTGAAGGATTGTGTAAATTGTTTTGTATTTGGTAAGACTATGAATGAAATGAATATTATGTACTTAGTAGTTAATACTGGAACGTACCTACGTTAAATAAACGTACTTACAATGTAAGATAATAAAAAGTAGAATTACGCCAAAACTTTCGATCTTCTTCGAGATTTTATTTGGTTCAAATCCACCAGCTTTCTTGTACATCCACAGAATTATGTATAATTTGACTAGGTAACTATTTATAATTTTGTGCACACGAATATGTGATTTGTGATGTTTCTAGTTTGACCTGATGCGCCGGGGCATGAATTACATCCAGTACGGTAATAACACCTCGTGAGAGCACAGGCCACAGGCCACGGGGCACTTTCCTATGACCGACGGTGTGTGGATTAAGTATTATTACAATTATTAAACGTGTGAAAGTTCACAATGTGTTAGACCACACGTAGGATTTATTGCCTGTTACGTCACCGCAAAATCTGGCTGCTTCAGAGGTCGACTTTATATAACTAACACTCATTGATATCTGTTTTCGAAGCTTTATGTTCTTGACCCTGTTACCGATTAAACACGCATTATGATTATTTGTGTCAAACGTATTAAGCAGGACAATGTAGGGCACCATCATTAATATCATATCGTAGAATCGTTCATGTAGAGCAAGTGTAGAGCACTACCCACGTATCTACTATTTATAGAACAGCAATTCTTGTTGAAGATGTTTTTTTTTAAAGAAGCATAGTACTTAGATCCACGGTACTAGTAATGGTTTCTGCGAAGATGGTAAGATGCGCCGGCGCACGTGCGGCCCCGCGCGGCGGCGGTCGCGGTTCGCCGCGCGCGCCTCTGTATGTTGTATCTACTTTTTGCACAATCACAACACTTTTTTTATACCACTGGAAACTTATAGCTCACACGCAAAACTCCATACAAGTATACTATATGAAGGATGTTAAGTAAGTAGACGTAATTACCCGTGAAAAATACAGAGATCCTTCCCGTGATATTATGTACCTACTGTGTACCTACCTAATTTGTTGTTAAATTTCGCAATATGTTATCCACGTCGCGAGTTTCCCTTTATTCCCATTTAGTCCTTCCTCGCCACCATTACATTTACATACCAATAAAAAGTTCATTCCTCCCTGCAAGGAATGAAGGTAACTAATTACTGACATTGTTATAAGCCTCAATCTCGGTCAGTGTTTGCTATAAAATATTACCCCGCGGGCCGCGGCAACCCCGTTTAAAAAATACGTAATATTTCTTGAAGGCGGTAAACATTTTGTTTCCTGTGCCAGGGCTGTTGCCCGAGATAGAATTTTCAGGAAAATCAAACGTAACTAGTTTGGTTATTTAAGTGTTGAAGTCACTGTAAATATTTCAAACTTTACATAACATTGCTTTATTGACCGTAAATCCTATTAACTCAATTTGCAACTCTATTGTTACGATTAAAATTACGTAAACTTGTTTAAAGATATTTCATGATACTTTCACAAGTAGAAAGTATATAGAGTCGATAATTTTGTTAATTTCACATCTCAAAATTTGATTACCCAATAAATCACTGGTGAACAACCCTGCAAGTTGTACGGCAAGGAAATGCCCTCGCTTGACCCCGTTCCCCGCTTGTCCCCGATAGATAGCCACCGGACCACCCCCACCCCTGAACGTCGACCCCCATTTCACCCCCACCTTCCACTACGATATAATGTTTAATTTCATTGAAAGCACTCGCCTCGCTATCATATCACAACTTGCTATTGAGTAGTATTGACTTATATTGATCTGTCATTAGCATTAGGTAGTGGACTAGATTTCCTAAAGATTAATTTCTAGAAAATGTTTATACCATTTAGTTTTCTGCTTGATTCATTATTATTATTCTGACTTAAAAAAGATTTGATTAGAATCGCAAGTGTAGGTAAGCGCCAACTATAGCTCGTAACACGCTACTGAACCTCGACAAACGGTTTTGTTTGCAGAATTTCCAGAATGTGCCGCATCCCCGGCTCAGTGGGCATTGTTGATTACTCCAATGTAATGGCCTTATCATCTCTGTCCTGTGATTGATTACTCGTCATAAGGTGTCGGTGTGTAATGGTGTGTGTGGTGTTGCAGCGATCCAGGACAGCCGCTGCTACCTGATGAACGGGGGCGCCGTGGAGAGCTTCTTCATCAGCGAGGACACCCCCGTCGGCACTGTCATTGGTTTGTTACCTCTATTTAATGAACTACGTGGATATTTTGGACAATCCCTGTAAGAACAAATACGAGAATAAACCAATAATTTATAGATTCGTCAAAGCTGTACCAAACTTATTGATGGAAATAAAATTTGAATTTGAAATGATGTGAACAATCTGGAGATAAAAACAAATCACTGTAATATTGAAATAAATAAGCGCCCATATGTTGTATCAAGAATTTACCAAAATGTAAAGATTAGAGATTGTGGATATTTGTTTGATGAAATAGGAAAATCCAAATAATTACGAAGTTGATTTTTTGAAATCCTATCGCCTCTAGTGTGCAAGTAATATACTTTAACAGATTGAACAATTTGTCACATTCGCTCAGGTACTCTGAGCGTGAACGGCGACCCTGGCGAGGAGGGCAACATCCTGCTCAGCCTGCAAGAGAAGAACGCCGCAGTGGGCATCGCGCCCGGCACCAAGAATGTGACGCTGCTGCGCGCACTCGACAGAGAGGAGAAGAGCGGCCCTTCCAACGTGTATGTGAATGTGAGGTGCGACAGGCGGAGGACCACTGATCCCGTACGTATCGTCCTTTACAATGTCTATTCAAAAATGCACTATCTTTTAACTCGTGTGGAGCATAAATCTTTCAGTTTTGTTCCATAGATAACAAGGCTTGGTTTAGTTTAGTCCCAAAATACTCCGACGGATCCACCTCAATTTCTTCAGTAGGTTCTTTCGTCTTAATAACAGATCTACAGGATTTTGTCCAATACTGTTCTGGAATTTGAACATATAAGTGAAACTGTACACATGTTTGTCGTATTAAAAACCTATTATTTAAACTAAAGTTAGAGAATAGAACCAGTCAGATACTCCCTCTCCACTATGAGTCCTCTGACCGACTTTATTGATCACTCCAAACCATTCGCCCACAGAGCTTCATAATCCCGGTGTCGGTCCGCGTGTGGGACGTGAACGACAACGCGCCCGCGTGGCTGGGCGCGCCGTACCGCGTGCGGCTCAGCGAGCTGACGGCCGTGGGCTCGCGCGTGCTGCCCGGCATCCGAGCTGTTGATAAAGACCAGCCCGGACCGCACGCTACCATACACTACTCCGTGTTGCCGGGACCTAACAGTGTGAGTGCATCTCAGAACACACAGTCTATACTACTAGTGACCGTTGATCACACGCAATATCCCAGCGATAGATAGCAGTCAGCATTCAACATAATATTAATTATGTCAGCATACTAGCAAGTGATTCATATTTTCTTTGCGTAGATCTGTCGTACGTCGCATATTTACTTTAACTGTTAGGGATTCTGAACGTAGGTATTTTTACGTAAAGTATTTCAATTTTAGATATTCAAATACGTACCCGTCTCGAGACCCACGTTTGAATTGCTTCCCCTAAAAGAAATGATACTTAGATAAAAACATTAGTTTACTTCAGTCTAGAATCGCTATTAGGCCTTGAGATCCTAATATGTTGAGCTATAAAACGTTAAACATACAACTAAAATTGCATTACTCAATCTGTCACTCCCATCTTCCAGGAATACTTCGGGTTCGCAAACGAGCTAGACAGCGTATTAGTAGTAAAGAAACCTCTAGACTACGAAACACTCAACAACTTCACATTAACCCTTCGCGCGCAAGACCAGGGCACGCCGCCGCTGCACAACGACACGGAGTTGCGCGTCGAGGTGCTGGATGCGGATGACCAGAACCCAAGGTTCTCGCACGACCACTACACTGCTACTATACCTGATGACGCTGAAGAAGTAAGTGGTTTGAATGAAAGAGCATTATCAGGTTTATCACGGTCGATGATTTTAGAGTAATCGAGAGTTACGTTTCAATTTCTCAGAGAAAACAGGCTAGTAATTTCATCTTCACCATTTATTTACTGTGATGATTTAAAAACCAAAACCTTAAGGAGGTAGATAATATGTCTTTGTTATGTTCAATTCGATATAATTATACCGATATTAATATGTGGGGATACGATTGGGCATTTCTATCCAATGTCCATGTTAACTCTTCAGTGCCACAGAGAATGACTCGTCAATATAAATTTCAGGGCACTATCCTGGAGACGTCCCCGGGCCCGATCGTGGCGCAGGATCAAGACATCGGCATCAACGCACCGCTGTACTACGCGGTGACGGGCGAGCGGCGGGAGCTGGTGCAAGTGGACCGGGACACTGGCCGCGTGGCCGTTACCCGGAGGCTGCTGGAAGCTGTAGAACTGCCCGTCACTGTCGTCATCAAGGTCAGTCGAACCCATCACCTCGTGGCGTGGCCTCGTTTATGACGATAGATGGCTTTTAAGGTTTATGGGCAAAGGCCCCTCACGCTTTTCTTTCTGATCACCCCATATCATCCTGCCATATAGTTTGTCTCGAATGGTCTCGATATCGGCGGCTTAGACGGGTCCAATTAGTCTCGATGCACACGGAAAGGTCTATTTCCGCTTCAGTTGCTTAGCCTACATCAACTAACTATTTAATAAAGTTTTGAGTGCTTATTGAGTCACTTCATTGCTATCGAAATGTTGACTCGAGGACAGTTTGTTTCATGACGATTTACTGGTACATTGCAGGCGACGCAGGTGGACAACCCGGACCGCTACGCGCTGGCGACGCTGTGGGTGGGCCGCAAGTCGGCGGCGCTGGCTCGGCCGGTGCGCTTCTCGCGGCGCGCCTACCAGCTGGCGCCGGCCGAGGACGCGGCGCCCGGCAGCGTGCTGGCCGTGCTGCACACCGAGCCCGGCGCCGTGAGTGCACACACCACATACGTGGCGCCTGTCGACGCCTAGAACCCGCTAATGTACTTGGCACAGCGCGACGCACATTTAAAACTTCCAACGGAATACCGCTGAATCGTTGATACTATTGTCTGTTCGGTACCTCGAAACATCCTTTATTGGCCCCGCCAAAGACAGATTACATGTATAACTTCAGTACTTCCATTAAGTCATTCTACTTACAAAATCCACAAGAAGATGCAGCTCTGGTAAACGCACCGTCTGTGAATCAATACATCCGAGGTTCGCGTGTAATCTATCGCTATCTATCAGACAATATAGAGAGATATTCTCTTCAAAAACGTCAGATTTTGGTGGACTAATCCAAAAGAGGTCTATGGGTTTTATTTATTTTTAAATTTGTTGAATCTGACCAAGGTTAATAATCTTCAAACACTTAAGTACCTTTGATTTGTTATCAGAACCCGCTGCAGTTCTACGTGTCAGACCGCAGTTTCCTGGAAAAGTTCGCGATCAACAGCGCCGGCGAGGTGGTGCTGCGCAAGCCGCTCGACTATGAGACCAAGGACTTCTACAGCTATCAAGTCATGGTCACTGATGGGGTCACTGTAAGTAGCATTATATGCTTTGAAACTCCCTCGCAGTTGAAGCCCGTTGTTTTAGAAGCCCAGGGTCATTAATTCCTTTTGCATTCTGAGGTAGGTTCCACAGTGGATTGCGGTGGATGGGAATAACAAATGCCAAAGCGAAGGGAATGAGAGAGAGAGAGGAAACCGATTTTTAATTAATTCAGAGTATTAAACATAAGTTTGAGAATTGGCTCAGTAAGAGGTACTTAAAGACCTTTACATAGTAGGTACGTAATTTGGACAATAATCTAATCTTTAAAGGGAGATTTGGTTGGTCGGCAGAGTCGGAGTAATACATTATTGTGTTTTTTGGTGACAGTATGACACAAAGATAACTAAGGACATTCTAAATAAGTTATTTATTCACCTTGTTAACGGATCACTAAAATGATCTTGGCGGGAGACAACCGGTACAAGGAAGCATCCTGTATTGCAGAACGACACGGCATCCCTGAACATCTCAGTGGTGAACGTGAACGAGTGGGAGCCGCGGTTCCGCTACCCGCAGTACGAGTTCCGGCTGGACGACGCCGGGGGCGGGGGCGGCGGCGGGGGGCTGCTGCGCGTGGGCCGCCTGGACGTGCACGACGGGGACACGCCCGACACCGTCACGCTCACGCTGCGGGGCGCGCACGCAGAGTATGTACTTACCTTCCTTAAAAAAAAAAACTCCCAAAAAAAATATTTCTAGATCTACGTACCTGTCTGTCTGTGTGTAATTCATCAGTGTTCACCACGCGTGTGTTTAGGATATTTTTTACGATATACTTACTTCTTTATAATTTAACTCATCTTTTGAGCGGCATGTAGAAATTTAGTGGGAGTAAAGGCCAATAGAGACTGATGATAAGAGTTTTGAAGCAATGTTCCGGGGTGTTCCAGCATGTTCTACATCAACTCCAGCGGCGAGATGTTCCTGCGCGCGGAGGCGCTGCCGGCGCTGAACACGTCCGTGCTGCACGTCGTGGCCACCGCGCAAGACTCCGGGGCGCCGCCGCGACAGGTGCCGTATACTTAATAATTCGCTAGCAGGGTCATTCGTAGCATGGTCTTCGGCTAATATTTAGCGAGGATCGAGGATCTTTTTCAACAAGATTTACAACCAACATGCGAGCACATGAATGTTAGAGCACGAGTAGGAGTACTCTAATCTCAAGGTAAAAGGGACCTTCGTAGAGGACGCACAGCGCCAGTTAAACGATTGCTCACTGTCACAGATTAGTTTTATTGGATGTTCTCTGTACGGGGGGATACTTTCGGGGCTATGCCTCCTGAGTGTGGCGGTTCTCGCCCCCGGGACACGGGGTTTGCCCTTCCGTAGGCCCTGTCAAATCTGGTGGTGCCGCCGGCGAGTGTGCCCACCAGGTCCTGGTGAGACCCTTGATCCTCGATGCGTTTGGTGTAGTGTGTGTGGTGTGCCCCCAGACGTCGGTGCCGGTGCTGGTGCACGTGGGCGAGGCGCTGCGCGCGCGGCCGGCGGCCCGCGGCGGCGTGCTGCTGGGGTTCGCGGGCGCGCTGGCGCTGCTGGCGGCGGTGGTGGCCGCGCTGCTGGCCTACATATACACCAGGTGGGCCTTTTAAATCTTTGCTGATAACCAGGAACTGCTTGATAACGCCAGACCGTCACCCAACAATACTAGCTAATCCATAAGCCTACCGACTTTTGTGGGTTGTGAAGTCGATAACTCGAAGACTAGTCCGAATTGGTCTTGTGCTATTCTGGCTATTTACTACCTGAAAATAGAGTTTACGTATTTCCGCAATTATTCAGGCTTTACCCCGTTACTACAATACCACATTAACGAGGATGTCCCCGCAGCCGGCGCCGCTCCAAGGCGGTGCAGTCCCCCCCGGGCAAGCCCCCCGCGCCGCCCCCGCCGCGCTCCCCCCCCGCCGGCCCGCTGGCCAGCTCGGGCTCGCTGCTGAGCGTCAGCGCGGGCGCCAGCACCATACTCGCCAACTCCTCCAGCAGCCTCGACCTGCGGGGAGACACGCTGCCTTCTAACGGAAACGGTAAGCAGCTTATAAGTCACTCATAAAATTATCATGTCACGATTCTACCTTTTCACAGCAAAAGCCGTGATTCAGTTAAATTTGCTATTTTCTTTCTCTCAAATATAAACCTCACGAACGACGCCCTAAGTCGTTGTACTGCCTCTAATGCAGAGACCAGAATTATTTTATTCAACATAATTAATCATAGAGAAACTTGTTCAAGGTAAATTTTTGAATCTACGTAATTTCGCAAGTTAATATGCACCCTCGGTAGACCTGTCTTAAATTTTGAACCGGTTGAAAGTCTGGTTGTTTCCCATTTGTTCGTCGACCATGTAGTGTATGCCATCCGAGGCAAAATACAACAACTCACGTGCAATGTATAATAAACTTGTGCACCTAGAATTTTAACTCGTAGTGTAACTGTGTAAGATTGAAGCTAATTATATTACTTGATCTACAAATATCTGCTCTTAACTTCTCACCAGGCGTAAACTTTCCACAGGCGCTACAGTAGGGCGGCAATCAGCGCGGTTTCCAAGCAGTAAAAGCAAAGTAGCACCCGCGCCGCCCACGCTGGGGCTGCCCTCCGTGGACGGGGAGGCTCCCCCCAGTGGCCCCGGCAGCGGCGGGGGCCCTGGCGGGGGCCCCGGCGGGGTGTCCCTCATGTCGGACCACCTGCGCGCCGGCGGCGCGGGCCGCTCCGGCGTGGCCTGGCCCACACACACCATACCCGCGAGGGTCAAGAAGCTCAGCTGGGACGACGCCACCGCCGACGAACACCACAAGGTATGACCCGTTTGGAAAATCAGAGGGCTTTGGTGTATTATTCTGGAACCACATTACTCATAAAGTTGTTTTGATAGAAAAGAAGTAACCTAGATATTCAAAAATAAAATATTACACAATTCGGAACTTACAAATTATGTAGGTATTGCACACGTAACCTTCGATTATGTTACAATGTTCTCAAATGTCGCATCGAAACACGGCACCCAGTACAGTAACATTACACTAGTATCTACAATGAATAGTCATCACGTGAAGAGTAAGTGTCCACCCCACGGCCCACTGCTAGAGCCCCGCACGGCCGCACGCACGAGTTCAACCAACAAAAGAGAACATCCGGCCCGTTGCAGGGCAGCGCGCCGCTGGCCGCCAGCAACCCCGCGCTGCACGACCACATGAACCTCACCGTCTACTTCTGACCGCGCCCCGCGCCCGCGCCCGCCCCGCCCTCACCAACCCCCTGCACCCCGCCTACGCGCCCCAAGCCATCAACCACCACGTCCGCCTCCACCCGGCACAACACGCAGTTCATTTCCAACGAATGACCCCCGACATACGACCTCTCACCACGTCTAGTCCTATCGTAATGACAAATTATGCGTTGCCAAATCCGACGAATGCTAATTATCCTAATACGTATTATCAACACAATAACAGCACGGATCCAAACGTTGAAATAAACCGTCCCTTTCAACCGGACAACTTCCCCTTAACTCTAGTTCATCCGTTGCCGCACACTCTAAGCCAAAACTACCCTATGCACCATCCTCCCGTAGGTAACTCCCCCCTGTCCTTACCGTGTTCCCCTCAACACACCCCCCACCCGTCCGCCCCCCGCCTGTCCCAAGTGGACCCGGTCGCGGCGCTGTTGACCCGCACGAGGGCCGGCAAGGGTCCCCCGCCGGAGTACGCCACCATCGACCCGCGGAAGCTGCGGCTGCGACACCTGCGGCCCATCTTCACGCAGAAGCCCCACACTGACGGAACCAAGAGGTATGCAAATGTTTAACCCTACATGTTGTCTTCCTCTCGTTATATTCAAAATAAATAATGGAAACTAACGTAATAATTACATAAGTAATTCTCGTTATATCTGTTACTCTATGCAGAAGTCAACCAAAATGGTACACGCCAAACTTTGGCAAACGCCCCTAAAAAGTGGGCAGAGTTATACCTAATTAAACCGAAATATTTATTTTCAGTCCCAGCTCAAGGAAGGATCATAATAAATTATCAGGGACGGGATGGAGGAAAAAGCGTTAAATGGTAAGAAAACGTTTCTGAAACTAGGATTGGATTTGTTACGTCCCAGGGCGTGTTTCACAACGACTCGAGTGTTACTCATTGATTAACAGTTTGACGTTCCCGCGCCCGCGGCCTCTTCCGCTTCCACTACTAATAATTGTATGTGTGTGGGCGGCAAAGCTGGCTGCGGGTACTTCACTTAGCTTACCATTTACCTACCAAATACATCGTTAGTAGATACATTGTCATAAAAATATAATATTATCAATCTTTCATTCAATATGTGAGGTCCTTGTAGGTACCCATATACTTACCTACTTAAAATACGTACGTATATATTTAAAAAATAACGCATTTGAATTTGTAATTTTGTAAATATGAAAATTAAATTAAAACCTTTTGTAGATACTTAAAATAAGTTTACCTAATATTTGTAATGATTTACATTATTAATTTTGAATGGATACTTATTCTTTGTTAATAAATAATTTATTAGATATTAAGTTATTGATATTGTAAGAGTACGAACTGTTATTATAATGTTTTGTTTAGAAAACGTGTTTCAATTTCTATTCAAATAGGTACGTGCTTACCTACTAACTTACACTTTATACTCGGAATTATTATGTATGTGAATTATATGTAATCCAGATGAAAATTCATACGGCAAAATATGCCTCGTTTTCACAAAAAAGGAAACTGAAAAACGCTCGCTAGTTTATAAAAAATATAAATACCTAGTTATAGTTTGGATTCTAGCGATTAACACTACAATTTTCTTAATTTCACTTAATTCTGAAATACCTAAGTATTTAAAACTCATTAACCCCAAAGCCTACAGACGGATATTCAGAATCCGGCTCGTTACCGTCACATACAGCAAACATTGCGACACTAACTAAAATTTACCTTATTTCACTTACGAGAAAACGCATTTCATTATAGAGGATGTGCTGACTCACTTAGCGTGCACGGTTTTCTAGCAGATAACATCTACTTAAGACTTAAAGACGAAACCATTAGCTTTTGCTACGCCTATAAGCAAAGACTCGACTGAAGCCGCGGGCAACCACTAGTGTCTCTTACAACGACAGCATAAGAGTGTGATCCGAACTCGACCTTGTAACGAAAGTGGTTGTTGCATAATCAGCTGACTGGGCGCTCTGCGCTCGGAATGCCTCGAGAAAGGATTGAGTAGCTTTCATAACATGTCTTTGTTGTTTATTGTCAGTTGAAGGCACACTGACCCCAGTTACACCCGGATCCTTATGCCAGCAGGTCTCATAAAACGATAATATCAACTAATAAACGTGCTTAATATGAGTATACGTACTTACCAACATATTATTAAACACGAAAAATTATAACTTATGCCTTAGGAACTGCTTCATAAATTGAGTAAGTAGGTAGGTATCTACTAAGTACCGGATAAGTTCTGCTCATATCTTCCTGGCTAATAACCTGTTCATGCTACGTAGGTGTTTGACCGAACTCCAAAACACATTTCTAGGGAAAGTGGGTTTCCTCACGGTGTATTTATTCCCCAATGATAATCATTTATGAATCAAATATGAATTCTAAAATCATTGATTAAGAGTCCTGCTGAGATTCGTACCTGCAACCTGACAAAGAAATCAAGCGTTCTTCCAACTGGGCTACCACGGCTACACGGCGGCCCCCTGACCCCACATACGAGCGCAATGTCGTATGCTTTACTGGAAATTTCTTCTACCACCACCACGGGCCGCTGTCCCCGGCAACACGTTCCATCGCCGTCAGATGCGTCGCGCGCGCAGCTGTGGAACACGCGAAAGTCGCGGAGTGTTGGTAAAAGTGATCGCTACTCGCATCGCACTCGGAAACATATCGCAGGTGAGTGATGTTTATACTTTCCAAATATCACGTGTATGCATTTCTGTTAAAATATTTGTTAATAATTACTTACATAATTTATACAAAATTATGTAAGGCGGGGCAGGGGCGGGTTTTTTGACGAGTGCAGTAAATAGCATTATTTTTGTTAATTATTTATTTTATAAAAAAATATTATTATTGATTTATACAATATTAGAATGCATTTTAATGAATTTTGTATAATTATTTATCGTTATTTAAATAATATCGTAATAGGTCTCTTCTACCTAGTTGCATGATAAAATTTCTCATGAATAGTTCACTTACTATTCGATAACGAATTATAGAAGATCTAATCATTGTCTTGTAAAGACGTAGCCATGCATTTTTAATCATGCAATGAAGTTTCCGACTGATAGAATATTATCGATTCGATGACTTTTGCGCCATAGAGCACACGCTCTCTCCCGTTGATGTATAACATTATTTCCATTCAGCTCGCTCGACGTTGTGGCAGTGCCCTAGTCGCGGGGTATCTGTAGTTCTCTCCACACGTCACGACCTCGGTGAGCTTCACGTGGTCAATACCTTATGGGATCAAATTTCCCTTAGCGCAATCTTTACATCTCCCAGCCCAACGTATCTGTTTCCTTGTGCTACTGTGCTACGCAAGACATGACGTTTCACAGCACCTTTCATAATATGATTAGTCAGATATCCGCATAATTTCTCGGTGAAATTGCAACAAACCAAAACCAGCTGCGTTACATAAACACAGACTCAGGACTGTGACTCAAAGGTAAATCCCTCGTGTATATATCAGAGTGCCTGCGCGTGGGCATCCTTGTTTACTACTACAACGTCGCTTTCACTGGTATTGTCGCTTGATAATCCAGTATCGATAGCAAACGATAGATTATGATAGCATAATATCGATACGATAACAGGAAGATACCTTACTATCATAAGTATCAAGTTAGAATAGAATAGAATAGGATATGATATGATCCAAAGTCCTATAAGCCTATCGATATTATGGCTTATTTCAATTAATAATATCGAAAGATAAACTATCGATGTTTCGTCAACACTAACTTTCACTGGGCGCCGCGTGCGCACGTCGTCATTACATCACCGCGGTTGTTACCCCCCGACCTGCGCACTGCCACAACGCCCAGCGAGCTGAATGGCAATCAGCTGTTCGTTTCTAAACAAAACATTCAACCAGGTCAAACGAACAATAATAGGATTTGCACGTACCTGTTTAATCATATATTATTGCTGATTATTTACATTACATAATTACGGATAGTTATGTAGTTAAGTAGGTAGGTATACCTGAATTGTGAATTCAGCTCTACAACTATTTGTTTGTTGAAAAGTTTTGCAATATAGATACCTAGAAATAGCAAAGAGTAACTTGCCTTGACTTGCTTACTTCAGAGTTGACATCAAACAGCAACAACAGCTTAATAAAAATTACACTTTACACCGAATAGTACTTTCACCCAACTGCATTATCTCCCGCCAGCAGAATGAAGCTCCCGCACTTAATATGGTGCCTGGCGCTGGTGTGCTGCGTCCGCGCCGACAACAGCACGGACACGTGCGAGCCCGACGAGGGCCCGTGGGGCGCCGCGCTCGTGGAGTGGGCCCTCTCGGCGCCCGCGCACAGCGACAGACAAGGTGAGGGCAATAGATTTTTGAGTATCCATGTCGGGGTAGGTAGAGCTACAAGTCAAAAACCCGCCGTATAAACCCGCAGCGGCTCCTGATATTCTTAATTGGGTTGAGTGGGTTATTACGTATCAGAAAGGTAACTTCAAGACTAAAAAAGGATTCAACCATTTGATAAGCATACAGCACCACGCTGCTTCATTGTGGGTTAGTAGAGGTGTCCAGTAGGGCTAATATGCGCAATGTGATAACAATTTATCACGGTAATTTTATCGATTCTGACGATATAATTATGTCGTTTTGTCGATTGGTGCTAATATGGGGACCCAAAAAGTCTTGAAGTTCTGTCAAAATACGAACTAAACCACGTGTCACGCATGTTAGGAAACAACAAACTTATCGATTTCGACATAAATTGTCGAATCTATCGATAATTTTATCACGCTGCGCATGTTACACCTGCTGATCAACTCGGTTGCCAATAGTTCCAAGCCGACTAAAGCTTCTTTTTCCTTGGTTTAAAGATGCACAATTACTCAAAGTACCAAACGGTAGGTACTTGAACTGCTTACCTTTATTGTTCACTTCTAAACTATGATTGCTGATGCTGATGTCCAGGTCGAGTGATGTCCCTGCCCCCGGCGCCGGGCTACTACGTGACGGACCGCGTGGACAGGCCGCCGCCGCCGCCGGGGCCCCCGCCCCTCAGCCCGGGGGGCCCCAAGGCTTACACTGAGTGGCAGCCGCCGCCGCCCGCGGGTTCGAAGGTCGTCAACCGCCCGCCACATAAAGAAAAACCGTTCAAACCCAGCCCTAGTTATGTAAGTGCAGTGTGACAATGACACTTATTGTCTAGATTCAATATTTAAGAATGATGTGCTGTAAAACTTCTTATTACGATGCACATTGCAGATTGTCAATCTATCATGTACAATTGATTTCCTACTTTTTAACACAGGCACCACCACCAAATCAACTCCCCCAGTCACAACCGCCATATCAACAGGGTTCCTACCAACCCCCATATCAACAACAACCTCACTACCAGCAACAACCACCCTACCAGCAACAACCACCCTACCAACAACAGCCCCCTTACCAACAACAACAACCACAACCACCCTATCAACAACACCCCCCCAACCCCCACCGCGGTCCAGGCCCCCTCCCGGCCGCAGACCGAGTAGACGAGCCCCCTCGCAAGCAGGTCACGGAGACGGACTTGCATTTACTCAGCGCCATCGAGAAGCTCGTGTATCGTGTGGATCTTATGGAAAAGCGGCTGAGGAAGCTCGAGGAGAACGTGCACTACTTGGTCGTCGGAGTCGAGCATAAACCTGGTAAATTAAATACCCACGTTTACTAGTAATTCCACTCATGGATGGTGATCAAAATGCTTTTTCCTCATGTAATCCGAGGAAAAATAAATAACACTTCACTTGCCGATAGACATCTAGTCTATCCAGAACTTACTTATCTGTTATCGTTACTGTTATTTCCAGACACTTATCCGACAGATACGCTGACAGGCAGCGTATCAGCAGCTGGGAAACTGTCCTAGTATCTAGTCCCTAAATCGCTTTATCGTGATCGAAATAAGTCAGTGTATTTTATCCGTCGTGTCTCATTTTTAGCGTGTCATTTTCTCTTGTTCCAACCTTTTGAAGGATTTTTATCCAAGCTTGCCTAGTAGATTACGATAGGTACTTTTCCAAGTGTCTCTACTATATTATGTATTGCTATTTCATTTCATGTCATGGTAACAATAATGTTCCTCCCCACAGAGCCGTGTGCGGGCAACTTCTCGCGTGTGGGCGACACGTGCTACCACTTCTCGTCGGAGGCGCTGGACTGGAAGAGCGCCAACCTGCGCTGCCGCAAGCTGCGGGCCAGCCTGCTGGAGCTGGAGGCCCACGACGAGCGCCGGCGCCTGCTGGCCGCCATGCTCGGGGACAAGCGGATACGAGGTGAGCTGGCCTGCGAGGGATGGGTTTCTCGTTTCGTTACAAATGTCCGCAATCAAGGTAGCAGATAAATAATTTGCGGTATCTACGCTAGAAATAATTAAAATACCTACTTATTTAACTCACAGCCAGTTTAGGTACTTATTGGGTTTGACGACTACTAATGGTTCATTGTGTAGCCCAGTCAACCAGCTTTCTATTAAATCACCATTACTGCATACAAACATATTATAATAAGTAGGCTTACCTAAGTAGGCTATGAGTTAAAAAATTCCCAATAAGTGTTTAATTTCAGTGCCATGGACCGTGAAAGCCGTCTACTTTTTGTTATGGTGTTTATTCTAGAATCATTGAGAACTATAGTAACTTATTGTACATCCAGGATTCAAACTAGTATAGTTTTTGTGTTCTAGCATGCATGCTTATAGTAACAGGACAGAAATCCTAGCCTGGTCCGGAACATATTGATATATATCTTCCTAGGTTACCACGCTGTATCTTTCTTTCTTTTGAAAATGTATCTCTTTTATACTTCTACTATCTGTTTTCTTTGTATGTTTCTTTTATCTGTTCTGTTGTGTACAAACAAATAAAATGCTGACAATAGCGGTTCTGCGCACGCTGCCCGCTAAGATGGAAAATGTATAGTTGGGGACTTTACCTAAAGTGTATGGATATATCCCCCAGGCCAGGACGTGTGGACGGGCGGGCTGAACCCGGGGCTGCTGTGGATCTGGTCGCACTCGGCGCGGCCCGTGCTCAGCAACTCCACGGCCGCTGCGGGCGGGCCTGCCGCCAACGGCACCATCGTGGGGGAGGGGCGCTGCCTCGCGCTCGTGCACGATCCCGCTGTTAACACTTACGTCTATAGGTAACTTTTGTGTTTGATTTGAAGAAATATTTAAATTATATCAGTCCGTAATACACGTTACCAATAGACACAAGAACAGCTTCCGATGATTGTTCCCTTACTTTTTTACCTTCTCACTCTTCATTAATGTATACATTTAAGTTCCATAAAGGAACTGGGATTATGAACCACGTGTTAACTTTTCTGTTTGGAAGTTTTATCTCAGTTAAGAAACATTCAAGTTGCATGAACGATCTTTATCCGTGTCCTTCCAGGGGCCAGGACTGCGCTCTGCGCCACCGCTACATCTGCGAGCAGGCGGAGGACAAGGCCGCGCTCAGCAACGAGGTGGCGCGGGCGGCCGAGGGGCGGGCGCGGGACGAGGGGGGCGGCCTCGCGCCTGTGTAGGCGGTTTCAATTGGAAGGAACTGATTTTTTGGCTAGACTTTTGTATAGTTCACATTCTATTCCGTTCCGAACATTGTTCTTAAATACTTTCTATAAATCCCAAATTTTCCGGTCTTTGATGAGTCTTCCAGACTTTGTAAAACAACCACAAATAACACGCGAAAAGTCGAATCACTCAGATTGTATAATGTACTCCTGTAATTAACTTTAATAATTAATTTTAACCGACAGAGGGATTGCGTCCTCTAACATGATGGACTAATGTTATGGGCGATAGGCTGATCCCTTATCACCATAAGGTTCATCATATCCATCTTAGGACTTCGTATCAACAGTGGCTGCAAGTTGTCTTTGATTACTTGTGGCTCTGCCCACCACATTTGGGATTACGGGCGTGAGTTTATGTATGTATGTAATTAATTTTAAGAAATCTGTTCATCATCATCATCTCGGTAGCGTTATTCCATTTTTCACAGGGTCCGCTTACCTAACCTGAAGGTTTGACCGGTGAAGTTTTAAACAGAAGCGACTGCCTGTCTGACCTTCTAACCCGCGAGGGGAAACCAGCCCAATACATACAAAAAGCCTAAAAAGAAAGAATTCAATAGTTAAGAAATCTGTTCATACCTATATAAAACTTTTCTAACTTTTAAAATAAATGTGAGTAATAAACTAGCTAAGACTGAACCAGGAGGTAAAGAGAAGAATGTTGTAAATAATGAAACCAAAAATAAATTATTTGTCGTAATGCCTTATATATTCTAAAATATTTACAAAGTTATAAGAATCACAACAAAATAACTTATTAAAAATAAATTATTATTTATTTCTCGCCGGGACGCGTTCTTGATTGACAGGATATAAATAAAATATGGCGGTAGAGAGGCGTTGACGTGCGCATCCGCGGCGAACGCAGTCGCTGCAGCGCAGTGGACGCGCCACGGCGACGCAGCTGCTCTGCTTTACATTCACGAATCTATGCAGCTGTGTGTTTTTTAACTCAGATTTTATTAGTAGCAAAACTTTAAATCCTGTCGCGACTGTGTGCTGCCTCCACTGCACTGGTGCTACAAAAGTAAAACTACTGACAAAGAAGTCAACTGTTTTAAGTCAAAGCCTGCTCCAGTGAAACTAAACGAAGGCGTCGAGCGAAACTCGAAGCGTTTCGACAACAATAATTTAAATTTAAGATATTAAATTATTCTAGAATGACGCCGTGTGCGACGAACAGACGAGTTTCGCTCGAGGGAGACCTTTGTATGCGTTGGAATATATTGGATCGTATTGTAATACATATTATAACGATAGGTACGTTTCTGATGATCACCCACAATGTTTGAAATGCATATAATCACACAATTTTCCAACGCAACAAAGACATGTATTTAATATTTATACAATTTTGTAAGGAAAAGTTAGATTTACAAGCAGTATCGATTTGCTGCTTCCTATAACAGATAAAAAACACATGTAAACTGATTCTTAAATAGACATTTTGTTAATAGACTAGTTGAGGATAGGCTTTTAGACGACGAAATAAAATATTTTACACTCGAGAAAATTGTTTCAGTCCTTATAAATTTCGGCAAAATGATTCGAATTACAAATATATAACTATACATACAAATGCAAATCTTATATAGACATTTGTACTCAAGGCAACATGAATCGGTTGATATTATTATGAAGTATTAGTGACAAACAAACACTGCAAGCCGATTCTCGTGTTAGCAACTTTAGAGATCAACGGGACAACACTATAAGGACTCCGCTATCTGTACACAAACATGATTCTACAATGTGGAATTATATTACTTTGTATAAAACTGTATCAACAAGGTTTGTATTTACATCTCGGTGGACTTTACATAGACTACATTCAATAATTACATTATTTATTGCTCAAGTGTCATTGGAAGCTTTGTCTGACGATACAGTATGATATGATAAGGCAAATGATCTATAATTATTTAGTATTGGATGGATACTACAGATAGATAACCTTTGTACAACAGTTCTATATCTCTTCATCGCAAACTTTGTTTTTCGTTCTGTTACTGATCCGTAGATGTTAATAAGAACTGTATGTTGGTGGATGATATAGATGACGTCGGAAGTACCATTGTATGATATAAAACTAGACATATACCGCGTTTGAGGTTAAAAACTTGTCGACGTGTCTATTTATTATCTGTAGTATGGTAGATTTATTTATACCACCGCGATAGTTCTTTATTCATAAAACAATAAAATTATAAAAAAAAAACAACGTTTGATCAAAAAATAATCACCAAGATAAAACATAATTTTAACATGACCAAGCACAGCTGCTATAGCTGACGTCCAGATCCCAAAGGTCGTACTATTATGAATGTAAGTTCAATAACCCGTGGTCAACATCCTTGTAAGTGTTAACGTATACAAATGTTGTAACCTCAAAGTCGGTACGTTGCCCCGCGCTACCCCGCCGGCGTGGCGGCCTAGTTGAAGTGGAACTTGAACTGGAAGGGGCTGCCGTGCTGGAAGTGGTGGAAGGGGTTGTGGAAGGGGTCCCCGCCGCGGGCCGCCTCGGGGTCCAGCGGGTCCACGCCCTGGTCGAACTGGGCGCGCTTCTCGGGGTCCGTCAGCACCTGCGGCGCCACACCGTGCACATTACTAGTAGCTCTCTGCGGGACTACTTCTCACGTATCCACGTCTGTCATTGGCTGGACAAGAAAATTGACACGGGCAGATCGAAACCCAGAGACAGACAGTGTTACCAGAGTACTTGGCCGAGATGTACTCTGTACAATTATTGCAATAACGCATCCGTGGACGGGTCGCCGGTATAATATCGTGGATACGTCCTCCACCTCCCTCCGGACGAAGGGAGGTCTGCGCGAAGCAGTGGGACACATTATATAAGCTGATTATTGCATTGTTCATGTGACGTGTGTTACCTCCTTGGCGGCGGCCACGTCGATGAACTTCTTCTCGGCGACCTTCTTCTCGTCGCCGTGGTACTGGTCGGGGTGCCACTTCTGCGCCGCCTTGCGGTACGCCTTCACGATCTCCTGCTTGCTGGCGGTCCTGCCGGTCGCACACACCACACACGACCTATTACTACTAGCTCACACGTCACTTAATACATCTATCTAAATATTTGTATACCATTTAAAAGAAGAAATGTGGTAAACTTATTTTTTTAATAGATATAAGACCCATTGTGTAGTGGTTGAGCTTTGGGTACATGGGTGGGGACATATCACAAAAATTACTTTGTTATCCCCAGTTTGCTTAGAACATTACAGACAGATCATCCGATTGTCCGAAAGTAAGATGATCCATGCTTCGGAAAAGACAATAAGCTATTATATTCAACTAGCTTTTGCCCGCGACTTCGTCCGCGTGGCGTGTTATAAAAGAGAGATCTTTGTGTGTGTGGGAGTGCATATCAAATTTCAAGCGTCTAACTTAAGCGGTTTAGATTTTTCATACAAAAGGATTTTCCCGCTAATTCCTATTCCCGTGGGAATTCCAGGAATTCGTTTCTTAGTGCACCTCTACGGTACCTAAGCTACGCCCCTTCCAAATTTCAAGTGCCTACGTTTAGCCGTTTAGGCTGTGCGTTGATATGTCAGTCAGTCAGTTTCTCCTTTTATATATTTAGACAACCAATAACAAAACACCATGGCTTACGCTTCTATCCGGTAAATTATAATTCTACACTTCATGTTGTTGATTACATCGATTTATTTCCAATACGCCGCACATTACTATAATTCTACACTTAATTTCATTAACGCGTCGTTTCATATCTGATACGCCATACGTTGCTATAGCTCATAAACTTTACGACGAGGTTTATAAAGCGTGTAAAGTTTAAATAAAGCACATTAACTATTTCAAAATATTTCTTATCGTTTTGTTTTTAAAACCGTTTGATGGCTTTCATCTGTTATTACATCTACTGACTTGCGTCAATAGGTTTCAGTAGTTCGAGTTATGAAACATGTCCTTATCTTGTAATAAATAAGGCGGATAAGGTTTGAACCCGAAACCCACTAGACGGTTCCCCATCCTATAAATGCTCACGTGGCGTGACCTCGTAGACCGAATTTAATTAACGATCGCCACTAGGTTACTGATTGGTGATTTACATCGAACATCTCCCGCAACCTGCAGTGTAGCAACATTGTACAGTATGTTGCTGGCAACACAGGCATAAAATATCTATTAATATTTTTGCATATGGCAATTACAATCAAGATTGAATGGCTGCCTCCCGCTATTATATTATTTAAAGTATAAATAAACAGTGATACAGAACAAACTAGTGTTTGAACTTTGTTGGAAGAACCACCGTCTTCTCACCATTATCAATACTATACTACAGACCATTAAGAGATCTGAGCACAGAACTCCTGATTGATTGAGTAGTATACATATATAGGTCAGGGCCTATTTAGATCTGTCGCAGTTTGAATGTGTTTTCGTACGACTTCGACTCGTATTAACACTGGTCTATGACAGTTAACTGATACGCGCTCCCATAGTACTTAGAAAGTGGGCACAGTGCGCACGCGCACGTGTCGAATTCCTACGAAAACGCATAATTGTGCCGGCCTCGTGGCACGAGGTGGGCGCAGGGCGGTACCTCTTGACCCCGAGTATCTTGTAGTAGTCCCTCTGCTCGGACTGTTTCTGCAGCTTCTGCGCGCGGCTGATGCCCTCCTTCGCCCTCTGGAGTCCCTCCTCCAGTTCTAGCGCCTCCTTATACGATTGAATGGCTGCAAACATTACGGATAATTTTGTCAAGTGTGCTGATTAGAAACATTGACAACTAAATCAGAAGTCCCTGGTTCGATTTCCAATCGGCTCAAAGTAGGCAACAAACCTTTCTAAATATCGTTAGGTGCGGTTTTTACAACAATTTTTTTATAAATCGCCTTAATTCCATACGCTATCACACCGATACGTTACAGCCCCAGCCAGCAGGGAGACGTTTACAGTTTGCGTGTGTGAAGTTGATAACAGATTAAAGAGAAGGCGAATTTTATAATGAAATAATGGAGAACTCTACACCGACAAGAGCGTGGCTCTTCAATCAGTGATGATGACCACATACGGGACACTTCATGTAAAAGTCTCTTTCTTATTATGTGCCGCCTAATGAGCGCGCTCCCCTTACTCCTTGTGGCAGTGTACGTATATAGTATTACTGTTTACTGTATGTCAGCGTGGGGGACCCAACTTGTTCCGCCATATCCAACAGATGGCGCTAATGTCCCCCCCCCCGCACCCACCGTCGTCATACATGTCCAGCCCCGCCAGCGCGTCCCCGCGGTCACACAGCACACGCGCGTCCCGCTGCAGCGCCAGCGCGGAGTTGCACTGCGACAGCGCCTCCGTGTACAGCTCCTCCTGCCGGACCGAAACGGACGCTTATTGTACACAAAATTCATAATTCTTCCACTCATTGCTTGTTGGCACTCGCTTCTTTCGAGTGCCAACAACCGAACCAGTCACATCTTACGGTTAAGTGACCGGATCCTCTGAGAAACGGGATAACGCTAGGAAGACGACGAAACAAACTTTTCAGTAACCGCATACCTTAACGGAGCAGCTACACAGCCACTTCCGCGCCTCGAACACGACCAACGTGACCTCGTCTTCGATCTTCAGCACCTTGCCCGCACTCTCGAGGCAGCCCTTGAAGTCCCGCGCCTCACTCTTCTCCTCACACTCCAGTAACAACTTGTCCACCTTCTTCACCTTCTTGTAGAACGGGAAGCATTGCTTGTGTTCCGGGTCTAGTTTTAAACATTCACGAATTTCCTGAGAAGAAAATAGATTGTTATAGGTTTTTGTAACTTAAATAATTACAAATTATTTTCACATTACATAAACTGCCTACATACGTCCCACTGCTGAGCACAGGCCTCCCTTCAATCAACCGGAGGGGGTATGGAACATACTCCACCACGCTGCTCCACTGCGGGTTGGTAGATTTTCACATTAACTCACTCTTACTTCAACTCTTAACTTATTGTGTATCTATCTCGAATTCACGTCAGATATTTTTTCGATTTAAATTTTCTCTTTACAATAACTTATTTCTGAAATACACAAAGGCTAGAGGAAATATACAGATGCAATGGCATATTTTCATTTAAATTCGTAGCATACATTAGTCCGACAAGGCGTCATTTAAATTATCATAATATACCACGTGACTAAACACACCGCACACAACAAATACTGCGTGTTGTTTACGTCTACATTACACCTCCAGCGGCAGAAAAGCGGGCACGGAAATAAAGCGTAAACACTCACTGCCACCGACAACATCGTGAGAGCTGAATGTACACATGGGTTCGAATAAAAACATAAATTTTTTACAACACCTACTACTGGATCTGCCTACTCCACTCCAATCTCATCAGTCATCTCGTGATCATCGCACTTGCAACAGTGTCGAAATATCGGGAGTCTCATATCCCCATTTAAACGCGGTAAGAACCCGTTATTATGTGCTTTAATTACACTACAGTATGTATTCGTTATTGTGAACCATGACAACCCTGTCATGGCTTTTGCCTTTGGCGGCTCAATAGTAACTCTGACTTCAGGGTTGATGACGTCGGTCATTGCTCTCAAAACTGATACGAGAGAAGATATCAAAAGTGATTGTAAGATGACGTCTGTCATACTGTATTAAAGTCGTAGGACCAAATGTCCTTTTAAAATTTCAACCTCATTGTTTAAGTATTGTGTCTAGAAATCTCGGCCTTAGGAGGTTAAAGGTTAAATCAAATGCGCACGTGTGTGTAGTGTGTCCCGTACCTTGAGCGCGTCGCTGACATGTCCCAGCTGATACAGCAGCACCGCCAGGCGGTAGTACCCCTCGGTGGAGTCCTGCTGCAGCCGGTTCACCGACCGCAGGTCCGCCACCGCAGAGAACAGGTCGTTCTATGGGGAATAAACACCGTTACATCATACATATTATTATTATTGCGTATGGCAGACAAAAATAGAATATCCTGCGTGGATCACATATCCAGCTTAAGCTCCTCTAACCAAGGATATGCCACTTGGGAACCAGTGCAGAGGGCGCTCGTTCACTATGTGAGATAAGAGTTTGATCCGGGTGACCACATTCACAGTGTGGCGACTCCTTTAAGCCCCATTTATGTAGGTGACGGTTCGACTTTCCATGGTTGGTCCTACACCGGTTATATCAATGTACATTTGAAAGGTAAGGATATTATGAATCATGAGCAATGAACGACCTTGGTGTCATATGATCCCATTTTATAGTGCAGAATTATTATTTTTTATAAAGCATTATTTGCTTGTATTCTAAGAAAGAAGCAAATAAACCGGCATAAATCTTGGGCACCAATCTTTACTAGAGAAGTAATTGCACTTTTATATCTTAAGGTGGTGGTGGTGGTGTCAACATTTTGGAGCTTAGTATTTGTCCATCAATTGTGCAAGCTCACCAGCGCGGTGTAGCTCTCGGCCCGCAGCTGCCGCAGCGGCGCGGCCCAGGGCGACACCTCCAGCAGCCTGGTGGCGAGGTCGGCGGCGGCGCGGAAGTCCCCGCCGCGGTAGTACGCCTGCGCCAGCCGCATGTCCTCTGCGTACTCGTCGCAGCGGTGGTAGTGTTCCAGCGCCTCCGGGTTTTCTTCCGCCTGAAAAAACATTGAACATTTACAATGTTGTTTAAATCGTATTACAGGTTCGAATTAGGGTTTCGTTTTTTCTCCCAAATTTAAGGGGATTCCCAGGAAATCCGGTGAATTCCGGGAATATCGGGAGTTGCCAGGAAACGTGCCAAAAGCAGCTATATTAGCCAATCCACCCAGTCCGATTCCGATGCATCAACGGCACCGGCAGGCGCATCGAGATCGGGAAAATCGACGCTATTAGACTCGCAATTTTTTTATGTTTAACTCTTTGCAAATCATTCGCGTAGGTAGGTATTTTATTTGCTTGTCTTATAGGTTATAATAACATAGCATTACTATTTAAAACTATCGATCTTAGAAAGACAAATATTAGGGGTGACGCCTAGTGGCTGTACCCGCCGCGTTAGGCAATATGAGCGTGAGTTATTGTACATTATGAAAATTACACATCTTTTATAATATACATTTTCATAATGTATATAATAGATAACTAGCAGAAAGCTCGGCGAATAGTGGATACTTAAAACATCTTACATTGAATGTACCTCGTAGACCTCAACTACCCCGATAACCAGAATATAATCGTAGTTCTGATATGTAATTTAGATAATTATTAAAAATTACGACATTAAAACGCAATATCAATTAGAGAAACTACCCGTCATTACCAGAGAGATTGTGGGCAAGCTTTATCACAGAGAATGTTTAATGTTCTACCGTCCAAACATTACCTACATGATTACATGAACACAGGGGACACGTCAGCGACACACACTGTCGTGTCTATGTGTGCGTGTGTGTATTGATTGCCCAATCACACACTGATGAAACACATGTAACTCTTGCAAATGAAATAACATTTCGAAAACTTGACTTGTTAATTTTGAAATACATAATGTGCAATGTGCATTTGTGATAAGAGAAATTAACGCAATTTCTACAATGTCACTTATTGTTTATTATGGATAAAAGGTTTATATTTCTTTAGTTTTAATAACTTATTATTAATAAGTATTTATTTTGTTAAACATAATTTAAAGATATAGGTAACCTACTAGATATAAAATATAAGATGAGATTATAATGAAGTTCATTTAATATTAGTATCATAAATTATGATGAAAAAAGACCCATTGAGATAATTCTACTAGGTTGGTAATGATAATGCTCATTATAATTATATTAACTCTACAATTATAATTATTCATACATAACTGTTAAAATAACTGTCTATGCCTTCTAGCCACACAGCCAATGTCATTTGTAGCTATGAAACAAAGTAATATAAAAAACTGTTCTTACCATTGGGGATGTCATAGGTAATGTGCATACTAGTTAGCATTTAACATGTCTAGTCCATTAGCAACTTGATAAGCAGGCCACATAACTATTTAGCTTTTATTGCTATTTAATAGTAAAGTATAGTGTTTATAGTGTTTGTTTTAGTGTGTTGTGTATAGTGTTTAGTATAATTGAAAATAATTGAATTTTTACATTCATAATCATAATCATAATCATCATTTATTGGTAAAAATATTACACGTCAATATAAAAAATAAAAAAATTCTTAGTAATTAGGTAACTTATACCTATAGTTACATAGTTCAAACCATTTTAAAGAAACATTAAAAAAATAAATGAACTACTTACTTAAATACAATTATTATATATATTACTTTTTAAAATTAACAAACTCATCGTACGAGTAAAATGTGTGCTCGATAAGCCATCGCTTGAGTCTGCATTTAAAGCAACTGAGGGAGGGGGCCGACGTGACATCCACTGGGAGCTTATTGTACACAGTCGGACCCATCACCCTAGTGAGCTTTGACGACTTTGTTAGTCTATGTTGCTCAGGCAACAGCTGAGTCACGTTCCGCAGGTTACGGCTGTGTATGTCCATCGGTCTCGTATAGGTGGAGATATTAGAGAAGACAAACACGGCTACCTGAAATATCACTATAGAAGGCAAGGTAAGGATTCCAAGAGCCTTAAAGTGAGGCCTTGCAGACTCATCCTGCGCCACATGCACTAATGCCCTTACAGCTCGCTTCTGCTTGCGGAAGGCGAACTCCCAGTCGGCGGCTCGCCCCCACAGCTCAGCGCCATATTGCAGTAGCGAGTGAACTGTTGCGAAGTACGCGGTTCGCGCCACCTCTCTTGACACTATTCGTGCCAGTCGTCGCAACGCAAAGCACGCTCCTCCCAGTCTCTCGCACAGAGTGTCAATATGCGCAGACCACGTAAGACAACGATCTATACGGAAGCCAAGGAAGGTCGTCACGTCAACCTGCTCCAATTGCAGCCCATCCACGAGAACTGTCATGCGAGGGGGTAATTTACCCCCGAGATGGAAGTGCATAAAGTGGCTCTTGCTCAAATTGAGTGCCAAACCATTGCATATAAACCATTATTTATTGCTCTTTTTTGTAACACTTCTATAATAAAATTTTATAGACAATAAATAGTAAGTGAACTAGAAAATAGATGATTTTTGATTAGCTTCATCCCAATGAATAATAGTGATTATAGAATGTAACAAATGTTCAGTACTCACTATTTCTAAATAGTCCTTCTTAGCATCATCATACTGAGCCAACTTGAGGTACACATTGGCACGATGTAGCCTCGCTGCACTGAAGTCTGATTTCATCTCTAACACCTGAAAAACAAAGTTTATTTTACATATCTATTTTGTAATAATACCAATAATAAAAAGAAAAATAGAGAACTGAATTGCTTAAGTTATATAGTACATATAACATTGTGGCAAAATATCTTCTCTGTCACCATCTCATATAAAGAAATATATAATTGTACTAAAAATATACCTTTGTATTGGTTTACAGTTTTATTAGAAAATCATGAAACATAAACTTACCTTACTAAAGTCTTGTAAAGCAAATTTTGCTTTTCCGAGGGCATAGTATACTGTACCACGCTTGAAATATGTGAGGTAGTTGTTTGGGTCGCCCTCTGTCAAAAACATCATTAGATACTATTGAGAAAACATTGGCAAACCTTATATCAAAATTATTATTTGTACTTGATGCTAGTACTGAGTAATCCCTGTTCCTTTAACATTTTACAGCCTTGGCAAAGCGATTTAAATAAAACTATTATAACTAAACTTTAATATAAAATGGTCCAAAGATAAAGCCATAAAGATCTTAGATAAGATAGACCTTTCTTTCTTTAAGGAATTCATGAATGAACTTCAAAACGGTTGACCTCTAGTTTTTGTGAGTGTGGTTTGGAGGTGATATAAAGTGGAGCAGGCGGCGGGACCTTGACCTAGCGCTGGTGGTGTCTTGGCGCGGCCTACATGCAGCAGGATACTCACCCACGGCTGCGTGGTAGTGCGTCAGGGCGTCAGAGAGCTGCCCCCGCGCCAGGAAGTCGCGTCCCAGCTCCAGGTGGCGGTTTACCTCGCTCTGCGACGCGCATTCTGAAACTGTACCACTTCATCAGCACCATAAATACACTAAAAATATCCAAAATACTAGCGGTCGCACACTTACAATCTAATACTACTTCTAGCACTAATAAAACAAGGCATGGCGTGACTTTGTTCCAGTTGATATTCACTAGGTAGTCCATTATAATTATAATAATTTAATTACTGCAGTCTTTAACGTATAATATTTATCAATATCTTCAATACAAACTAATTTATTTGACAGAGCCACAATCCATTTTTCCTTCGTCTCTTTTCGTGAAATTTCGTGGTTTTCTCTGATTGGTCCAAATCAGACAGCGAACTAGATAATTGCCATATGGAAAACCATTTTTTTTATTTTCTATAGCTTAAAATATTTAATATTGTGAAAAATATATTATTATTATATTTTATAAACAGTCAAAGATATTTTTAAGTTTGGATACCTAGTTATATATACTGATATTCATCATAATTTGAAAAATTATAAATGAAACTAATTTCTGAACGAAGAGGAAAATCAATGTTGCCATTTTTTCTATTTACTTTATTTAAGGCAAAACTGGTTAAAGTTTAATAGTAATATCCTTTTGCTAATAAAATATTGATTAAAAAGAGCTGTTATCAAAAAGTATTTAAAAGTCCGAATAGATTAACCTACTTGACTTTTTGGAGGTTTCCAAATTCTACGACAACGGTATCTGAGGAAGAGTGCTCACAACCGAACCATTCTTGACTCAATGCATTGGATTGCATTGTTATGTATGTTGACCTAAGACCAAGTATAGAATATCTATACAAGAATATCTATACAAGGTCTTTGATGTTGACACATTGACATAATTATTTTAAAAAAGCTGGTCATCGAAGCCGGTTATTTACACCGAAGGTTTCTAAGGTTGTGACTTTTCCTTTTAAAAACTATTGTTTCCATACATCGATATAGATCGCCATTAGTTTACCAACTGTAAGTTTGTAATCCCAAAAACATTTTTTTTGTGATGGCCTAGCAAATTAACTGATTTTTTTCCTTTTACTTGTTCTGTAAGGTAAGATCTTCCTTCTTATCAAATTTCATGATTCTAGGGCTATGGAAAGTATTCCATTGATATTGATTATTATTATCTTTGGATTATGTTGATTCAGAAGCTTGATTTATATAAAGGTTCAGGGGACCGCTGACATAAGTTAGATGTTAATTTAAAGTTGATACCTCCATGTCTTCCTGAGAAATGGCCTTGACAGACAGACATACCTACGGACGGAAAACAAAGTAATCCTTTTAGGGTTCCATTCTTTATTTTTAGACTTGGAACACTAATAACCAATAGCAGTTTACTTAGTTCTACAGTTGCAAGTAATAAAATAAAATAAGGAAGAACGACCATTATGCAAAAATATACATGTAAATTCAACATTTTTAGAATAAACAGTTACGTTTGTATTTCATTGAAAGGCACTATATTATAGAATTTCATACAATAAAAAGACTCATTACTCTCCTCGCGTCACGCTGTCGGGTAAAAGGGAAAATAATTTGGGGTTTTTGTTAAGTGTAGTTTAAAAACTGGCAACACCGTCCCGTTCTTTCATTTTCAAGTTTCCGGTTAGTGTGCCAAAATTTTCTATTTTTCTTAAATTATTTATAATTATTAGTAAAATAAGTGCAATTTTGTGTTGTGAATAGGTATTTTTAACCCCCTGTGCTTTCAAAATCATTAGATTGGTGGTTCCCATCTAGATAATTTAAGATTAGTTTTGTATTGGATGTCAACATAACCTTTTTCTAAGTTGTACAGTGGCAGTGTTCGTGAGTTTTTGTATTTACTTGTGAGTGATGTTTTAGGAATGGCTGACGCACCGTCGACAGCTCCTAAGGCCAAGGCGCCTAAAACCAAGGCCCCCAAAGAGAAGGCCCCGAAGGCTGCGCCCGCAGCACCCGCGGAGCCTGCTAAGGTGCCCCGTAAGGTGTCATCGAAGCCCCGGCACGGTCGCCTCTACGCCAAGGCTGTATTCACAGGCTACAAACGTGGTTTGCGCAACCAGCACGAAAACACAGCTCTCCTCAAGGTAAGATTTGAGGTTATGTTTCTTGTACTGCGGTTATCCTGGGGAACATTGTACTTTACTACTCCCTGCCGGTCCTCCTGGATGAATTCAAAGTTATTTAACTCTTTTTCTAAACGTCTATTGAGTGTTTGTTGTTAGGCTAAAAAGTATAAATATAACATTTGATGTACATTATTATTTTAATGAAATAAAATGATGCCTAAGACATTTGAAACCTGAACCATTGTGTGGACAAAATTCTAACTGATTTCTGTAATGAACCTCTCAATATCCAACATAAAGTTGTAAAATACTGATCATGTGCCATGGCAATTTCAGGTTGAGGGTGCTAAGGACAGGCAAGATGCGTTATTCTACGCTGGCAAGCGATGCGTGTTCGTGTACCGTGCGAAGAAGAGGACGCCCATCGCCGGCGGACCCCGTGGCAAGAAGACCAAGCTGCGTGCGATCTGGGGCAAGGTGACCCGTACTCATGGCAACTCTGGCAGTGTGCGCGCTCGCTTCAAGTCCAACCTGCCCGCTCAAGCCATGGGACACAGGATACGAGTGGTGGGTTATGTTACATTTGCTACTTTGTAAATCACTTCTTCAATCTTCATTGAGTAAAGATTACCCTACCTTACAAGCTAAAGGGTCTTGGCCATCCAGGTGTGACAGTATTGTTATCTCAAAAGTTAATGATTTGCAATAAGTTTATAATACAAAAATCATTTGGACTTGTGATAATTTTGTATAATACAAAAATCATGAGCAACAGTCATTTACCTACTTTAGAATGCTGTCACACTAACATATTTGAAATTCAGTGAGGCTTTTTTGTGACATGATACCAAAGTGCATACATATTAATAAGTGTGATTTGTTGTGTCCGTATGTACTTAACATCAAGTAAGACAGATGTTGGTGAAGTAAGCTTGAATCTTGAATAAATAAAATAATAATGGTAGACTTGTATAAAAGTAAACTTTTCTACATTTCATGTAGCTGCTACAAATTATAATTATAAAATTTTGTATTCTAAATGATGCCTAAGACATTTGAAACCTGAACTAAATGTGGACAATATTTTTACTGATAGTTATTTGTGAGTAATGTGTTGTTCTCTTGTACTGAGCATTTCTGATGATTGTTCTTGTTTGTTGCAGATGCTGTATCCTTCCAGGATCTAAGAACCTCCTGTTATTTGTAAGCCTAAAATAAAAACCCAAAAAAATTACATCCAGTTGTTATTATTTTACACACCACATGGGTATTTTGGGAGATGTCAATCCTAATTTCCTTGCTAAAGTGACCAGAAATAATAAATAAGTTTGTAATTAGGTAGGTAGGGGCCACAAGGGGTAAGGTTTGTTGGGCAGGCGGGTATAGTGTGACTGAAATAATTCTATTGCACTTACATCTAGGGTTTGGCTTAGATTATAATAATCCTTATAGTAATCATACAAAACCATCATCAGCCCATTAAAACGTCCCCACTGCTGGGGCACGAGCCTTGCCTTTGAATGGATAGGGAGATCGGGCCTTAAACCATCAAGCGGGCCCAGTGCGGATAGATGGTTATTAACGACTGCTAATGCAGCCGGAACCAACGGCTTAACGTGCCTTCCGAAGCACGGAGGAGCTCGAGATGTAAACTTTTTTTTGTGGTCACCCATCCTATGACCGGCCTTTGCGAACGTTGCTTAACTTCAACAATCGCAGACCGAGTGCGTTTACCGCTGCGCCACCGAGCTCCCCTAATCCCTTCACCGAGCTCCCTTCATACAAAACAATGACTAAAAATATTACCAGATTTAAAATGTCCGCGCCACTAAAGTCCTGCGGCCGCAGCGCTAGTGTCGGGTATTATGACTTTTCAATTAGGTCGTTCCACTAAAAACGACTTTATTCGTGGTGCGGACTAAATTTTTTAATCTTCAGTCATTGTTCCTCTTATTACTCGTGGTCCACCTCGAAGGCCCCCAGGTGAACCACGGGGATTTTTTTTTTATAATAAGGACGAGAATGTTTAGCTCACAGGGACACCACTCTACCAGTTGCGGAAGAACGATTATTTCGTAAAACAAATCGATTAGAAATATAAAAAAATTGGACTAAAACTCTACCAAGCCTGACAGACTATAGCGAGCAAAAAGTCCGTGCCGTTACATTTCTCTCAATAGAAGCATAGGAAAAAAAATCGCCCTCGTATTCTTACTACTGCTGATGAAGCGGAAATGGGTATTAGGGAGATAACACTTTATAATATCCCTGGTTCTTAGTGCGAAAAGCTCCCATAGGTGTAAAGTAAAATGGTAAGCTGAGGTACAAATCACGCTAGGTTTCTAAGCGAACTTATTTTAGGCATTAATAAACTGTACACTAATTGTCTGCCGTAGTTTAACTGTGAGTAGGTACTCATCGCAGGACGTGATGGTAAGTGGTTGTTTGGGGCGGTGAGTAGGTACCTACTAGGCAGGCGGACGCCGACGGCGGCAGATGAGGCGGCACGTGCTCATTGCCTCGTCTGTGACGTCACTCGTCACCTCGCGTCGCGGTGGAGTGCGGCTTAGTGCGAGTGGACGCGCTAGTTATCGTTGTAACATGCGAATATAAAGTTTAGCACAGTAGGTAGGTAGCTACCTACCTAGGTAGATAATTATACCCTACAGACTGGGGGTCGTTATTCGAAGCTTTGTTTACCTGTGAATAATTCTAATACGATAGCAAAGAATGAGGAATAATACTACGTTTTAATACATACATACACACATGCATACAGACATAGCTCGGAGAATTGCAAAGCTGAAGTGGCAGTGGGCAGGACACATAGCGAGGAGAACCGATGGCCGATGGGGCGGAAAGGTTCTAGAATGGCGACGCTCAGTGGGTAGCGGCCCGCTACAAGGTGGACCGACGATCTGGTGAAGATCGCGGGAAGCCGCTGGATGCGGGCTGCGCAAAACCGATCGTCGTGGAGATCCTTGGGGGAGGCCTATGCCCAGCAGTGGGCGTCGAACGGCTGATGATGATGACTACGCTTTAATAGAAGTATAAATTGTATGAAAAGTCACTGTGCTGTGGTACATCGTTTCGCTTCTCAATTAGGGCTCACCTGTCACGTTGGTCAAACAGAATGCTAGGTGATGTGTGGGTACTTAGTTCACCCGAATTGGGATGTGGTCGTAAGCTTATGTACTTACCTGATGTTTTAATAAATTTAAATCTCGAAAACCAGTCCGTTTTGGTTACGTCGTCGTTGAATGACTCCAGCCTGTGTGGTCAATAATACATAGGTATCTATTTACTTATGGTTCCATGATATGTATAGTCAAAGCATTATTGTCACGCAACAATACCGAGTTGTCGAATTATCGCAATAGGTACAATGACGGCAATTTTCTCATACATTTGTCTTGTTTTTATGGAAACTTGTGAAAAGTGAGCGATTGTTGTAGTTTTCCGTAGAGTTAGGTAGTACCTAGGTACCTACGTAGGTGATCTAGGTGGGTTACATACACATACATACATAAACTCACGCCTATTTCCCACCGGGGTAAGCAGAGACTAATGAATTCCATTTGCTTCGATCCTGATATACCTACTTCTCTTGCTTCCTCCACATTCATCAATCGTTTCATACACGCGCACCGGTTCAGAATAGATCGAGAAAGAGTGGATCGAGGTGGGCTAGGTAAGACTAATCCAATCTTTGGTCTGACAATTAACTGGTTATGTAGACTCCTTCGGCTTTTGATCGAGTCTAGTCAAAAAAATTGAATGGCGTCCACATCAGCGACAATATCCTACGTAAGGTTGTATCTACGAACTTTATATTATGTAGGTATAGTGTGTAACTTGTGTTTGTCGTGTCAGGGACAGTCAGAAACGTTCTGAAGTCATCGTTCCAATTGTGCCAACAGCAAACCTGACACACAGTCGACACAATGCGGGCGGGCCGACACTAGCATAAAGACAGGGATACACCCGACTAGTTTCAAGGACTCTCCAAACAAGGTGTGGTCTTGGGAGATAACTTGGTGACATGCTGAATACAACGCAATATTGTATTGAACCAAAACTGCTTCACATATTCCGATCACCGACTGATAAATAAGTCAGTTGATAAACATTTGACAATGTCTCTGGTTTGAAGTATAAATATGAATTATGATAATAAGCGATAGGTTCTGTGAAATAAGATATTTTTTTGTTTGAGCGTATCCGTATGCGACTTTTCTCAAGGACTTGGATCTCACTGTCAGCGACTGCCTGTCTGACTTTCCAACCCGAAGGGAAAACCAACCGTAGGTATACAGATTGGGTTACATACCTCCGAAGTGCATTTTTCAGCAATATGCTTGGCTGGCCTGGTTTCGTCACGATGTTTTCCTTCACCACTCACCAAATAATAACTTGGATCTCACTGTACCTATCAGTTAAATATGGATTAGAAGGTATTTAATGTCCTGTGATATCAGAGTGACAGGTACTTAGGAGTCATGTCAAACTATTTGTTCGTTCGAGGAAATACAAAACAGGTACTTAGGTATAGATACTTATAGGTACTTAGTACTGCGGAGGAGATGCGGTCTTAAAGCGGTCGCGAAACGTAAACGCGAAGTTTACACAGCAAGACGCATATATATATCACACTATCAACTTGTGGCTAGCGGGGTACTATGCTCTGTTCGGTACCCCGAAAACATCCTTTGGCGGCAGCACACCCCTCGCCGCCAAATACCCATACTGAAACATAAGTAAGTGGTAGGTACCTACGTGTCTAATATATCTGCATGTTCTGTTTGAGTGACATGCAACTAGTTAGATGCAAGTTTGTAGTTCCATTAGTGCGGTGTGCCTCCACCTGAGGAGAAATGGAGCAGTAGCCGTGACACGGATACCTGGTTGTAGCCATCAGGTGTCGTTGTCGATATCGATCACAGCGAGTTTATAATGCTCGACATTACGCACGCGCCGCCACGGGAAATAATACATGAGGGCCAACCTCTTTCTTCTATTCCGTGGAGCCAACCCCGTTGTTCGTAGTACCTATTGCAACGAAGTATTATACAATTCATATTACTTACCTACTACTCGCAGGTACGTATCTAGTACAATAAGTAGTCATGAGATATCAAAGCTAATCTTTTCTGAGTAACTCAAAAAATCAAATTCAAATCATTTATTGTACCACACAGGTACAGTGGGTAGATGTTACAAAGATAATAGACCGCTGTGATCTGCCGGTAGGCGTACAATTAAATTTAACTGTAACTTGTGGCTCTGCCCACCCCATTAGGGATTACGGGCGTGAGTTTATGTATGTATGTATGTAACTGTAACTTTGATATTTAATTCAGCAATTCGGAAAACTATACGTCTTCGGCTACTGATTATTACTACGTTTGAGTGGAGTGGAAGGTTTTCTGGCCACGTATTTCCCTCAGCGATACAGCTTCCGATGTGGTAGTTGTTTTACAGCTAGTTACATAACATAAACATAAACTGCCTATATACGTCCCACTGCTGGGCACAGGCCTCCACTCAATCAACCGGAGGGGGTAATTACATAATATGTAATTTAATTTTTGACGTTCAAAAACGCTATGTAAGCCAATTTTGAAGAATAAATATTTTCCAATTTTGAATTTGGAGCGAATTGAAATCTTGAATACGTATTTAAATGAACTGTAGGTTATTAACTCAGTCCATCCATCACGTTTTATTGAAGGCATTAAGTGCTATTCCTGACTCGACGACATGCCTATTATGGTCAACAATTTGAATTGTAACCACAAAGTTTTTCTTCTCGTGCCTAAAGCTCTTGAGTTGTCTAGACCATCATCCTCAATGCGTGTCTGAGCTACATAATAACATGACATTAAATGGATGCGGCATAGGTAAATACTGGTGCTAAATTATTACCTAACACGTGATGCCTCACCGTAGGCAACAACAAAAGTAAAAAATCCTTAAGTAGGGATACCTATCTATAATTAAAATATCTATAGCATTGTATATTGTAATGAGCCTGATAGTACCTATTCATTTATATAATTGCGCCATTATTACAAAACTCCTGTTTGTCAAAGAGAACTGTCTGCCGAAAGGTAACAAACATCAAATGAGTGTATTTTGAGTTGAGTGTGTGTGAATCATGTGTGTGAGAATAGTTTAGCGCACCGTAGACTTGGGGGATTAAAATGGCCACATCGAAACAATTCGTCTAAGAAAGCAATATTGCAATTTGACATTTGCCTATATAAAAGTAAGTGCGCAATACAAACAAATGTCAAATAGCAATATTGCTTTCTTAGATGAATTGATTCGATATGGCCATTTTAACCCCCCTGTTCTTTTGATCTGCTCTTTATGTAGCCGTCACTTATTGTAGATTTGCCGCATATGGCATTAACTACTTGGCCGGACAAATGGGGAGCGCTGAGGGCTCTCGCAACAACTAAGGACAAAAGGACACAATCCCTTTGACATTACATTTTAAACATACAGGCGACAAGACTATCCGCAACGAATTTCTTCCAGCCAACCTTTCCGTAACAACATGCAGTGTGCGCCGGCGCACGGCCCACTGGGCGTCGCGCTCCATTTACCAGCTTTCGGTCACGCCCTGCGCAACGCGTTTCTACATATGCACCAGCAATTTGTGTTCTCTGTAAGTATACCTACGAGCCTACGACCAAAGAATTTGCTGTATTACATTAAACACGAGTTTTCACAATGTCCTGCTTTGCGCAACTGTTACCTATTGCATCGAAATTACTAATCGGTTTTAAAACTACACATACATTAGTTTCTACCTATTTGAATATTTATTGGTGTTACTTAACTTTGATAGTGTTAAATCGGTCAAGACAGCGGTTGGACATTAATATTTTCATGTGGAAATCACTTCAATACTATGTTTAAAGGCTTCACACTAAGTATTTGCCTTTCCATTAGAAACGTTCCAAAACTAAGACGCGATCAGTGATTGGTGTGAGGCGATGGGTGATCATTGGTTCCGTGGTTGGTCCAGTGGTTGAGCGTCCGGAGGTCTCCGGTTTGAATCTCGGTTTGAATATCCCCGCATGTCACAATAAAACACTTTGTGATCCCTATTTATCATTGCTAATCCAATGGTGCACCTCACCCCGTGCTGGGATTCAAACCAGCGAGAGACTAGCGGTCCTCGAACTAGGCTACCACGGCTCCTTTATTATAAGTGCATTTTTTATTATTATAAGTGCATTACTTATTGTAGATTTGCCGCAGATGGCATTAACTACTTGGCCGGACAAATGGGGAGCGCTGAAGGCTCTCACCCGGTACAACGTTTAAGACAACAGGCCTGAGGGTGCCCAGTTGGGCGCGAACCTCGGCTCCAGGCGTCGTCTGAGAGGAAAAATATTTGAAAGAATTAATCGACCCTAGTGGGGCGATAGCGATAAGCGCTGAATGAGGGAAATCGTCGACCACGCCGGCGGTGTCGGTGTCGGGGTCCTGAAGTGAATTATAAGTGCAATAAGTAAGTATATGTATTATTTACCTCATCACGCGGATGATACATTATGCTATTTAAACAGAATCAAGGTAAGCTAGAACTACTAGTTGTAAGTAGGTAAGTAACAAATGAACAATGCATGGGGAGTGATTATGTTTGGAGTTGTCATGTGTGTGTACGTGTGTGTAGTCACGTGGCAGTGCGGGCGCCACGTGCTGCGCCCGCGCAGGGAGATCATCGGGTTACAATAACACACCTTTGAGCATCTTCTCGTGTTCATTCATATGGATTTCTTGAGATTATTGAAGTGATTTTTTATTAATATTGGATATACCTGTTACCTACGTACCTACCACGTACATTTCAGACATAATTAGGGTGATATTGATTGCCAGGGTTGATGAGGTCGGTCATTGATCTCACAGCCCACACGAGAGAAGAAGAGCAATATTAGGGCAAGTGGAGTGTTGGGTTATTTCCTAGATCACAGATAAAATATGAATTTTTTAATACTAAATAAAGACAGATCTGAAGGTGAAAAAAAAACGTTTTCTTTTTCTATTTAACTTACTTATGAATTCTAATAAAGAGAAATGTAATAATAAGTGCGACATTTTGTCACGTTTTTCTATGACGTCACGGGTTGCTGTTTCATACAAAATCCATAGGTATTTTTTTTTGTTTTGGTTTTCCCCGAAGGGTAAGGCAAAGGGAACTATGCCCATACAGCCATGTCTTACGTATTTTTTTTTCTTGATGATTAATGAAATGATGAAAGGTGATGATGATGAAACCTAAGCCCCCACCCTCGGAGTAGACTCCTACTCCGAACCCCAAACGAATTAACTCGAAAGTCCGCATAAACTTTCGAGTTATGAAGCGGCTTCTTGACACAAAGCGAAAATAGGCAGATACACTTTGTTTATTGAATACTCCAATATAATAACACTCGCGAATGTCTTCCGACTAACTTAATGCGATCATCAACCACAAAACACCACTTCGTATTAATTATTTAGATCATTCAATGAAGAAAGCAACTGTCCCGTTCCCGTTTCCCGCCAAAAAGCCAATCCATAGGTAGTAATTTCGTGTTTTGACGTTTAGTAAAAAGTAACTGATTTGACTAGTTGGAAATTAGCCTATTCTATGTTCTGTGGCTTGTGTCATGAAGTCATGGTCTCTAAAAGATCGCGACCGGCCAAGTAGATGCTAACCTATCTAAGTAGTACATAATATGATGTCACGTCGAAGAAGAAGAAGAAGACAAGGATCACATGCTCCCGAAAACGTATAGGTACAAAAAGCATTAGATACGTACCTACCATGTTAGAAGGTTAAACGAAGATGGATGTTATATGATTCGTTCCTACTTCGTACCTAAGTATACATCTATTAGGTTTGTATTCTTCTCTGTATCCGGCACTAATAACGTACAGAACATATTAAATCCATGAACTCGCTAATGCTGGCAATTTGCATGATCACTTGCACTCAATTACCCGTCACTTGTTGGTACACATCATGCCGGCACAACAGCGTGCGAGCCAATTGATGAACACAGACAACGTGTATCTATAGGTAAGACTTATGTTCAATGATCCGGTTAAAACCGCTTCACGGTAGTTAAACAAGATGATAATTATTCATGCTCGAATGTGTTGAATTTTATCTACTTATAGTATTTTTGTATGTTTAGTATGTTTTCCGGTCCGCTGGAAGTAATTTCCTATATAAATAAGCTCAACCGTTTCGTGGCTTGTGTGTATAAGGCATTACCTACTTGGCTGGAAAAGTGGGGAACGCTGAGGGCTCTCTTCCGAGTTACAACGTCGTGCGTAGCTCTCCGTAACTACATTAAACTGCCCTAACCAACCTACTTAACCTAACCTAACTTACACCCACCTACCCAACCTACAACTACCCAACTTCTTAAATCATTAAATTGTTAGTACTACGTTCAAACGTGATGTAGGTCTTTCATCAATATAAGTAGCTTAAATACATACGTTACGTTAAGAGTTTTTGTATTGTATTGTTACATGCATAAGATAACGCATATTTCCCGTTGGAGAAGGCATATTCCCCATATACTTACCACATTTATGACAATAAATTTTCATTTAATTTCATTTCATAGGCAGAAACCACGGAATGCCACTTGCTAATATTTCTCTCTCTCTCTCTGCTATGATCCTGCTTGACATACCACCTTCGCATCTTCCACTCTCATCAAAAACTTCACGCATGCTCGCCGGTTTAGAGTACTCTTGACCTTCCTTTAAAACATCCTGGATCTTCTAAATGTAAAAATGTTTTAATGTAAGTACCGTTACGAGCATTAATATGTATACACTTTGGTACCATGTTACATTAACTTTTTTTAACAAATTGAACTGTAAGTCTTACTAAATGTCAAATATGTTAGTGCGACAGAGTCCTAAAGTGGGTACATTATAATGCTCATGACTGTATGTGATGTGGCTGTACTTTATAAATAAATAAATAGATCTGCTCGCTGTATGTATATACGCCTAGAGGCCATCTTTATCCAACTCTACTACAGACACACGCATCATAAATATTTTTCGTATGTCTACTTTAATTCATTTTCTTTAAATGTTCGAACCATCTAAGCATCCTTTCCTCAAGACAATATGAATATCAACGTAGATTAAGAGTGCATGACAAATAGGTTTATTAACAAAGGCAACAAACTTGACCGAAAGGTTAGGAGGGATTTATCCTTGTGTTTTCCTCATCTCACAACACGATCTATCATCTTTCTAGGTATCGACATGCTGGTGCATAAATTGGAATTGATTGGAAGATGGTTGTGTGACGCGGGCAGGGGCCGCGCCGTGGTGAGGCCTACATTGACTACGGTCTAACAAAGCGCTTCCTGTCACTACAGACCCATTTCTATTACGACGTAGCTCTCTATATTGCGACTGAGCGGTTTATTACTACTTAGCATGAACCTGATAAACATAACATTAATATAGTAGGTTGGAAAAGAGCTTTTCAATTTCCAGGTGAGCAGTTCTCGTTAAATGATGCGGATTTGAGACAGCTTGAACATCGGAGTTGGTTGGCGCGCCGCCAGGGAGTTGTTAGACTCACTCACTGACTGAGTTACAAATATTTTATACCTAGAACGAACCTACCTGGACTCAATAGATAAACTAAAAAAAACTGAAAAAGAAAAAAATGGGTTTTGTGTTTTAAAAGGACATTGGGCCTTACGACTTTATTTTTTATATATGTATCTTCGGGCGCATCAGCGTCGTGCCAACTAGGAGTCGAAGTGGTCGCCATGGCCGAAATCGGTCGGAGAGATCATCATCATCATCAAGTATCATAAAGAGAAAAGGTCAGAAATTCAAACGCGGATAGGATTTGAACCCGCAGCTCGTGTTAAGCCGGGGCCCTAACGAAAAACTGCTATAAAAATCTGTTATAACTAAACAAATGAGTTTTCTTTCTCAAAAATCTCTGAGATAAATGAAAACTGAAAACGAAATATCAGAATTGGGAAAATCAAGTGGGAAAACCCTGCTTAAGTATTTATTATTTTAAATTGTATTGTACTACATAACACTCACATAAACTGCGTACATAAAAACTTCTGAAAGAAAAATACCGAGCAAACCATATGAGAACTTTTCGAATATCGCTCGAGTTAGAATAGTTTCTATATACCCACATTCTCGAGAAATGCATTTTCGGAGGTACGTGAATGTGACCCTTACCCTTAGGTAACTAAGGGAAACCTTAGCGGGTAGGAAGGTCAGACAGACAGTCGCTTCTGTAAAAAACCGGACCCGACAAATCTTCAGGTTAGGTAAGCGGACTCTTCTCTCCTTCGGTAGTCACAAAAAAAGCAAATACACACATAAACTCAACTAACTCATCGCTCACTTCCACCGGGACTCGCTAAATGCGACGACTGTAGGTACCTAGATAGAGCTGGCGGGATAAAATGGAGCAATGGATCTATCCTATCTTCATTTCAAAGTTGCTAACTTGTATCTGATGCGAAATTAATCGATGGATGAATCGATCAATACTACATGGTCTACAAGGGGGCTTGATTTAATATTATTAACTAGGTATAGTATTATATTATACTAGCGACCCGCCCGGTTTCGCTCGGGTGCAATGCTAAGGAAAAAAGGAAATTATTTACGACATCAATTTAAAAGCCTCAAAACTAACAGTATTTCTCAACTATTTAATGGATGTTATTATACATATAAACCTTCCTCTTGAATCACTCTATTTATTTAAAAAACAGCATCAAAATCCGTTGCGTAGTTTTAGAGATTTAAGCGTACATCCCTAATTACGTCGCTTTTTCCCTATATATATATGTATATATATATATATATATATATATATATATATATATATATATATATATATATATATGTCGCAGCTCACTGAATGACACAACAAGGAGCAGTTATTTTGTTTTTTTCTTTTTTTTGTAAGGAAACGTCAGGTTTGTACCTGGGTGAAATCAGAGATGGCGTGACTGTCAACTAGTAATTTTAAGGTGAATTTGTTTGTACAAAATGGCAACACTGGCGATGTCAAAGTTGGTTGACGGGACGTCAACGAGGTGGTGTCACTGTCACTTTGACATGAGAAAGGATTGCGTCACGTTATCTCTGGGATCGCCACGTTTCCGTCCGTTAATATCTAAACAATCAACTTGCATTGTAACTTCTCGGTGTCTTATTAAAGTAAAGTGGGATTTGATCAAGCAGCTCGCATCGTTATTTCTTCTGATTATGGACGGTGGCCGGTTTGAGGAGACGAGTGATGGACTCTCGTCGGAGGGGATTCCCCCGGATCCTCCCATATCAGAAGTGGGATTAGTGGACTTGGATGAAGATAACGTGATGCGACGTTCACAACAAGACAATGCAAGTTTCGATTATCACAATCAGAAGAAGATTATGATGATTATCACATTCGTGTGACCACGTGATGAAGATGCCATGCCTGAATTTGGAGATGGACCTGACTTTGAATTGACCTGGACTTTGTTAATGATCGGCATGCCGTAAGATATGATGACGTGAACATCACAATATTTCCATAATGTGTGCAGTCGTGTTTGGAAATTATGGTACCTCAACTTGGAAACTGTTATTACGGTGAGTCGTTTTCATACTGGAACATTATTGTTATTGACATCATTGCTGGGTGGATTTTCGTTTCTAATAATGAAGAAATTGATTTAAAATTAACTTGGAAATTACTATTTCCCTTTTTTTACTATCAAAATTGACGAGACATATTGTGTCAATCCGTGTCAATCATACCGCGTTTTCCAATCTGTTTTCATCATCGTCAAATCTTTGTATTTTGGTCTAAAAATATTTCTAATTGGTGTAGATACGCTTAACCTGCGTTGTTAAAGTTGTATTTTCTCACTCCAAGCAAAAAGATATTAGTTATGACATGATAATTGAGTCTCGTTAAATTACGTGTTTTGTAATCTACCGTCATTCATCAAATCTTTCAATATTCAACATTCTTTATTGTAATCTTTTTAAACCTATTAAAAAAAAGACATGCGAATACAATAATACAGTGAATTCTTTTGTTTTATGTCATAATTTGACACGTGGTTCGGCAACTGGTGAATTGTGAGCGGCGATGTAAGTGGCGCGGGCTGAGCTGTAGCCGTGTAAAGTGATGACATCATGGCAGCGCGTTGTATACCAGCCAGACTTGCTGCGCTGGTGCTGTTGAAGACCTAAATCATGTCATAAGACCAGTGGCTATCTTTTATTGGAAATTCTTATAAGTCCTGGTGAGTCGTATCTGTTTTACCTGATTTGAAAGATGGGAAGTTTTATTAGGATGAAAACGAATATAGTGCAGAAAGTTCTCTTTTGTTAACTTTAGTTAAATTGGAAATCGTAATGAAGTGAAGTAAACATTGCGAAGTAAAATGATTTGGATTATGATTAAGTGGAATAGGCTTGGAAAAATGCCTCGAAGCGAATTGCCTTCTGAGTTAAATGTTACTGATTTAGAGAGTGAATAAGATGTTATACGACACACATACCTTGATATCGTTATTTCCTCTGTTGGTGTGCCGCTATCTATTGAGGTAGTGATGAGATTAAAGTGTTCTTTTGTTGGTGTGCCGCTATCTATTGAGGTAGTGATGAGATTAAAGTGTTCTTTTGTTGGTGTGCCGCTATCTATTGAGGTAGTGATGAGATTAAGGTGTTCTTTTGTTGGTATGCCACTATCTATTGAGGTAGTGATGAGATTAAAGTGTTCCATTGTTGACTATGAGCAATGATGATGATGGGTTCCATTACATACTACATGTGATGATGATTAAGGTTTCCCGTCACTTGATGCAAGTGACGATGAATAGTGTGTCCCGTCATTCAGCTGTGTGAATGATGATGATTGTAGAGTTCCTGCTGCAGATAAGCGGCGGATGATTATTAAGTGGCAAATGGTTGCCAATGTTGACTTGTCACCGAGTATTTGTGTGCCCGTGTACGTGTGTGTTTAATGAACGGTCTAAGATGTTTTTTTTATTTTATTTTTGATCATTAGTTGTTGATTGAGGCATTCTTTCAAATTGTTTACTCTGTGTTTAAAACAACCCAGTAGTCAGTGGGTGACGCACGCGGGCAATCCGCTCGTGTAGAGTCACAAGTAGAGCTCATGTAGAGCCAAAGTAGAGCTCATGTAGAGTCACAAGTAGAGCTCATGTAGAGTCGGAAATTAGTGATGTAGAAGAAATTGTGTAACCCATTGACCACTATTCTACCAACTAAAATGTAAAGTTTGTGTGCTGTGTTGAGATATCGTCACTTAGTGTAAGTGGCATGAGTTGCTATCGCTCGATTTAGGTGGTAGCAACGACTGTGTGAGATATCGTCACTTGGTGTAAGTGGCATGAGTCACTACAGCTCGATTTAGGTGGTAGTGACGCCTGGTTGTGAGATATCGTCACTCAGTGGAGTGGCATGAGTTACTATCGCTCTTTTAGGTGATAGTAATGACCGAGATGCATAAAGATGATGATTTGTGATTGTAGAGTTGATTTTAGTGTAAAGAGTAATTGGATTTTCAAGTTTGGTTGTTTATAGGATGAATACTGGTCAATGGTCCGTGTATTGTTAGTTGATGATTTATCATGATGAAATGTAAGCTTAATCATGTGAGAACAAAGTTTGATCCCCTGTAAGATTTGTTTTGCATTGGGATGCTTCAAGTGAGGAAGTCAGGATGGGCCGAGTGGAGATGCTCTGGTGTTTGCTGAAGACTATGAACTCGAAAAGGACTTACAAGCACGCTCACGACCGTGTACGTAAAATACCAGATCATCAGGATCCAAAAGAGTTAGACATAGAGGTGAATGGCGATTCTGACGCCAATAAAACTGTTTGATGTTTTCTTTCTATGCTTTGTTATGTCTCGCCAATTTGACAACTGATTAACTTGTGACCGTGTTAAGACTTTGACTCACTGACTGGTGTGGTGGGTAGCCATGCCTATAGTTTGTATGGTGGGTACTCATACGACTTGACGTGCACTTGGTGGTTAGCCAAACTGCTGCATATCTGCTTGGTGGGTAGCTGAGCGTGTGCCTATGACTCGGTGGTTAGCTGATGGTTGCATTACCTGGTGGTTAGCCAGCTAATGATTTTGGTGGTTAGCCAAAGCTCTCTTGTTGCGCTTGGTGGTTAGCCAACGTAACGACAGTAACTCTCGTGAGGGGGAATACGTAATTTTGGCTATCATCATATGGCCGTTACGTGCCTCGCGTAGAAAGGAAGTTTTGTTGAGATTATAAAAATCGTACTTGACGGACTAGACTTGTTATATTGAGAATTTCAGTGAGCCAAACGGGTTAGATAACAGAAATGGCATTTTAGATTTGTGTGTGGTATGATCTTGTAGTCGTAACTTCATTGTACTTGGAACCTCTTGATCTGCAATTACTGTTAAACTGTAATGTACCGGGTTAACTATTCTCAACTGTCTTAGAATTTAGGTCAGGAATGACCGAGCGAACTTGGATACTGTGCTGTGATATATTGGTTCAGATTAACACACGAGGACGTGTGTCAAGCAGGATGGCCGTGTCGCAGCTCACTGAATGACACAACAAGGAGCAGTTATTTTGTTTTTTCTTTTTTTTGTAAGGAAACGTCAGGTTTGTACCTGGGTGAAATCAGAGATGGCGTGACTGTCAACTAGTAATTTTAAGGTGAATTTGTTTGTACAAAATGGCAACACTGGCGATGTCAAAGTTGGTTGACGGGACGTCAACGAGGTGGTGTCACTGTCACTTTGACATGAGAAAGGATTGCGTCACGTTATCTCTGGGATCGCCACGTTTCCGTCCGTTAATATCTAAACAATCAACTTGCATTGTAACTTCTCGGTGTCTTATTAAAGTAAAGTGGGATTTGATCAAGCAGCTCGCATCGTTATTTCTTCTGATTATGGACGGTGGCCGGTTTGAGGAGACGAGTGATGGACTCTCGTCGGAGGGGATTCCCCCGGATCCTCCCATATATATATATATATATATGTGGGGTCGCTGAACTGAGAGTAGTGGATATTTCTCACAAAATCTAAACAAACAAACATTAAATAGAAATAAACTACGTAAGCTACTCTAATTCCACATAATAGGGACATAAAAAGCGACTATGCCGTGATATCGGTTTGAATTGTCCTAGCGATGTTTAAGATGTTCAAATTTATCGTTCTCTGGGGTGTCTGCCCACACTTTCAAGCATGTTTCTTATTTAGCCCTCAGTCACGTTAGAGCCTAATTTGTCAGGTTAATTAGTGCAACCTATCAGAGACAATATCACAGTAACTTATATCATAACAAAAATTAATATATACTTACTACCGACAATGGCGACTGTGTAGAGTACTTATCTTCATTCAAAGTATTGATTGCCCTCAATAAGACGTTAAAGTGCGCTAATTGGATATTTTAAATATTTAAAAGAGTTCTGAGGTTTGCTCTGGTTTTTAGAAAATGCTTTGATCGGGAAGTTACTTCGTTAACATTGTTTAATTTTATTTGATTAACTAAGTATTTACTTACAAAACGTTTACAAATTTTGAGTATAAATGTACTTTCTACACAGTCGTATTTATATTATAATTGGATTGTTTTCTTGATCAACATTTAGTAACCAGTGACTGGTTCCTATCAGGACACCATGGTGGCGCGAGCGCATGTGAAAATGCACGCAGTTGCATAAACACGACCTCACCTGGTGTCTTGTTGATTGCTCAACCAACACACAGTGACTGATTAAAATATATGTATGATTATGTCAATCCCATATATTTTTCAATTTTTGAATTTGATTGTCATAATCGTTTGCAACTTGTCTAAGGCCCCTTGGCTCAGGTGTGAACTATGTTGTAGACATGAAGTAACATTGGAATTAGACTTATCAGGATCAGTGTTGACACTGAGATTATTTATTTTATTCATATAGTATGCACAACAGGCTACAAACAGAAATCGAAGTCGACGCCACCATAAAGATAGTAAATAATAAAATAAACAAACTTACGTACCTACTTTTTATTTCTGACAAGATCCTGCGCGGTACGCAAATAGCGGCATTTTTGCGCCGCGCTAGTGGGCTGATTGGATAATGACGGGTCGACAAAAATACTCCTGAGTTCCCGAACCATCAGATCCTGTGCCCACGGGCGTGCTATATTCTGCTGCGTGGGCCACCCGTGGTTACAACGGTCTGTTGACGGTCGGTACTCAGCAATAGGACCATTCTCGTGTACAGATGTCATTGCCCACTCCTGGAGAAGGTCGCGGAATATTCTAATATTAGGATTATTTATTTGTAGGTTGACAGTAGACTAGGTCAGATAAAATGTACTTACATGAAAACTGATACTTCCGATAATATACAGTAACAAAAGGATTTAAAATATGAATTCCTGTTCAAAATTAATAATATTAAATCTCTTTATATGTTTTTTTATCAAGTATTAAGTATGTAATTTAGCCTGACAAGATTTGTATTGTAAGGAAAAAGGCGGCTTATCTCCACCGCCTAATCCTTGTAATGCGAAAAATATGGATTTCAGACGATACTTAATAAGTCGTCATTAAGTGTCCAATCATCTTGTCTCTTCTGTCCTCAATAACTCTCAATAATTATCTCCTTTCCCTTACTAGTACTTAATAATAATAATAATAATAAGGATGTGACGACCCCATCGCCCCCTGGTGAATTTATCAGCGAACCTGGTGAATTCAACAGTGCAGTCAGTCTCCGCAGGCCAGCTTGTGGCGAGCTGTTGGTGAGTGACGACACCACGGAGCTGAGATCCCCCGAGAGTCGGTCAGGCCCTCCGTCTCCGGCTTGCCTTCACTGGCCGGCCGGAGTGGACCCCAGCGGGGGCCGCAGGACTCTCACCTCTGGCTTGCCTTCATTGGCCGGCCAGAGTGGGGCGTTAGAGCTATACGCTCGCAGGGTGGAAGTGAAAGATGCATAAGTCGCGAGTTGGTGAGGCGGGTAAACCGCCTCGCAGAAAGCGGTGTACACCTCTCGACACCCTGAGCTGCTCACAACCATGTTGCTGCCTTGCCGTCCAGTCGCGTCGGCTAGATAGGTGGCCCATCCAGTGAGTGGCGAGTCACCGCCTGCTCATTTATCCATGTTTACCAACATTGGTCGAGCAGGCGCCATAGTCCCCCATAGCTCCAGTATCCCGGTCCACTAACCCCCAACCCAATAGCCCAGTTCCCTTTGTTCCCATAATCTGCAATAGTCCTACACGAACCGGGGATTGTCTTTGGGTGCACTCCCATAGTGCATACAGGGATAATCGCCGGTTGGTGTCACACCACATTTAGATTAAACTGTCTTAAGGGGCCTCTACGTGTTGGCTTCGGCCCCACGCACGCCTTCCAAAAGTCCGGGCCTCCATAGGTCCGAGATATGAAAAAGACATACAATAATAATAATAATAAAAAAGTTTACTTCTTCATTAGTAACCCTTTCCGTCAAATCGTTTTTCCGTTAATGAATTATTTATTATTATTTATTATACCACTACTTACCAGAGGTGACTCAGACTTAGCTAATAAAATTGTCGTCATCCAGACCTAAGAAGAGATACGCTAGTCACAAATAGTAGCATTTTGCCCGAAGATGGGTTAACTTGTTTGTCTCTAGTGAGTACACGATTACGGAAAACCAGGTAAACTCGTAATAGCACCAGGAACATTCCAGAACATCCTGTCAGACGGAGCAATTGTCGCATCCATTGAAGACAAAGTGCCGCAGCGACCTCCACCCCGGCATTACCGCGATGAACCTGAAAATAGTCACCATTAAGCGCTGCGCACGCGGCGGACAACATAATAGAACATATGGTGCTATAACTCACGTCGTTTATTTCAATTATATTTTACGAGTAGGGTCCACTTATCCAACCTGATCATATTGATAGGTTTTTTTAGAGAAGACATTCTGATATTCCATCCCGAAGGGAAAAGTAACAATGACATATTGTAAATAGCAGTCATGTCCTAAACTCCTAAGCGAATATGTAATAAAGTAACTAAAGTAATTTTGACAATGTCTTAACCATGAATCGAACCTGGAAGTCCAGATTTTGAGCTTAAAGCTCTAGCTAGTAGACTTCGGAGGCTGTTGTCTAACCAACAAGGGAGATTAAGGGTTGAACTACATTTAGCTGCACCGCATGGTACTTTATCTACCTTTTCCGTTATTCAAAACCATCATTAGATAGAGCGAGATAATACTCTAAGGCCACAGTCGTGTCGCTGCGCACAGACGCGGTCATACTGTCCGCCGGACAATGTTGTCCCCCGTCTGCGCAGCGCCTCACTCACATCGGACGTCAAAAGGTCGCGCAATTGCTCACGTGTCCTCTGTCATTGAGAAAATTATAATTGAAGGATTTCATTCCTTTGATTTGAGACTAGTTATTTTTCTTTTCCATTATGAAATACGAGGAGCTTTGTTCGCTCCAACACTTGAGAGGAAATTGCAATTTACAGACTGTGAGTTTTTGTTGAATTTATATTTCTTTGAACGTACAAAAATGTATCTTTATTAAGTTGGTTCGATGGAAATTTTCTACATTCTTTGCTGAGCTTTTTTTTTTTGACGTGACTTATTGTAGGTTTGCCGCAGATGGCATTAACTACTTGGCCGGACAAATGGGAAGCGCTGAAGGCTTTCACCCGGTACAACGTTTAAGACAACAGACCTGAGGGTGCCCAGTTGGGCGCGAACCTCGGCTCAGGGCGTCGTCTGAGAGGAAAAATATTTGAAAGAATTAATCGACCCTAGTGGGTCGATAACCGTAAGCGCTGAATGAGGGAAATCGTCGACCACGCCGGCGGGGTCGGTATCGGGGACCTGAAGTGTTTGGTGTCGCGAGCTGATTGGCTGCCTCTATGGCTAGAGTAATCGGGTCGTCGGGATTTGCTGAGCGAGTAGTCCCATAACTAACAGAAACTCACGAATATATTAATCATTGGGGTAGTCAAACATTCATCGTAAGATCAATGTACTAAGAACTAAGGGTACTCATACCCATACTTTACCGAACTTTTGTTAGACCAACGTGAGACATATCGCCGTCTATACCTAATGGTTGAGCGAACTATGTTAGTGAAAATTGCACCAGTACCATAAATAAGTTTCACCAGCATATTTCAATTGACAAAGCATTGATCGCAAAACTTTGTTACAACAAGCTTTGGATTGATTGCGTACATTACGTTATATTAGTAAGCCTAGTCTGGTCGTGTAAATGCAGCTTTAACACGAACCCGTTTCCTTGATCAGATCAGTCAATTCATCCTCCGTTAAAAATAGCTTGATTACTTTATCTGCAAGACAGCTTAAGGTCCATTGCGCAATTCATCGGGCACGATGCGTCAATAATTATGTATTAATAGTAGATTGGATTACAGTCCAATAGGTATAAACTGGAAAAGGGAAATGGTTGGATCCATTATGATAAACAAGGCTTTACTAAAATTCATTAATCAGATGTCTTGGTTCTTTCCTGTCACATAATGCAGTGAACGTCATTTCGCGTAATTCCTGATGAAATCGCTGGTCACGTCATCATAATATCATGACATCCCGGTGACTCAGGGTCCGCTAACGATGCAGGACAATGTTGTTTGTCTCTGATTGTTGTCGTGGGCTTGCTTTGTACTAGTTACTGCACAAAGTCTTCCTTCCTCATCTACTAGTACCAAGTAAAAGACTTACTAAGAGTATCTATTTGTGACACATTAATAGAATTGATTAACGTGAGTCTTCAATCGCCTTTGCTGACAAGGAAGAATACTTGCATGTTTTCACATAACCTAACCACTAATGTACTTAATTATGTTTTTGGTGCAAATAATATTATTCAGTATTTACTACTTAATTAACAAATTGCTAAGCTAAAAAATTGAGAACCGCCTGTCCTAAAAGTATATTTCACATGTCCACTTTCATATATTAACTCAGGACCTGTCGCATTATCCGATAAAATCTAAATAAAACTCAGTCCGCGCGGCCGTCCGTCGGTAAATCTCCAGAGATTTAGTTAAACCCTGGCTGCCTACTCGCTTTAGATCTAGACCCAACTTGTAGTCTTATCTCGATAGTTGAGCTCTTCTAGCTACAAGTTTCATATTCCTTCATTTCTTATAAATTATGAGGAGAAGTTTTGCTTTGATAGTGAGATTCTTGTTAGGCGGAATGTAATACTGAGTATAAATCGTGTTCTAGAAAGTGCTGGTGCTGCCTTGCCTACGTATAATAAGTTGCCAAGTTCTAAGACAAAAAGAGTATTGACTTATATTGTATAGTGAAAACCTTATAGTGAAAACCGCGCCTTTTAGAAAAATCGCATTCGGATGTGATTTTATTCAACAAAACCTCGTTTTATTTCATTTAATTTTGCTCGGTCCCTCGGGGGTCAATCTAGCATTAGGTCAACATTTTTAATTGTGAAAATTATAACAAGCAAATAATAATGTCAAATAATAATTTTACGATACTATTGATTGGAAAGGAAAAGAATAAGAATAATAATGTTTTTACATAATAATAATTATTTTTTTATCGATTTATAGCGGCATATTCCGAGATTATACCGCGCATATTGAGTGTACTAGTAATCGCTCATTAGTCGGAATTTCGCATATTTCGCGGCCGACAGCTAACTAATGTTTATCACAAACATTGTTGCTGATGTAAAGTGAAACCAAATGCGTGGAATGTAGGCACATGACGAGATACGCTATTCTGGTATAGGGCCGTTGCTGTAACGCGATTTAACTATACATTTTCATCAAACGGCATTCATTACTTGACCAATGGAGAGCTCTGAAGGCTCGATTTCACCCGGAATAAAATAAAAACATGTCTTTTTGGCAGTAAAACTTTGCACACATTCCCACGATGGTATAAATAATTAATACTTTACTAACAACAAGTTATTTATGTCCATTCATGTCCATTGCGATCAGTTCTACAACTTTTAATTAAGAATAACTTTGAAGTATCTCGGAAGTTCTTGAAAGTTGTTCTTCCAGCTGGAAACTGGTTGGTAGTACTGGATCGCAAGTTAATCCCACGCTATTCCGCTATTGTCTATGACGAGTATTGACGAGCCAATTACTGGAACTGGCGTGTTCTATCCTGGTTCGGAAAGAAGGCCATGATTATGACGTTGAAATACTTAAGCACTTGGCATCTGATACCGATTTGCACTGAAAGGAAGTTCCTTTCCTATTTGCGTTGCCCTCTAATAATTAACGTAACAATTACGCTGTAGTTTTATTATTAAGTTATTCATATGATAAGGTAATGCTGTTATAAAGTAAATCAATCTGTTAATTGCAGGGTGTTAGTGACAAACGTACCGAATACTGAAGGGAATGATTTAGCTCATGATCATCAGCTCTTTTGCGATGGAAAATTCCACTTGACATTTACTCAAAACCATGAGCTCCTCAGTATTCGTTACGATGTCACTTCCGCCCCGTACAAGTACGTACTAAGTACAGGTTGCCGTACGGGTATGTATGGGTGTTAGTGACATCGTAATGAAAACTTTGGGGGATTATTCAAACCATAGTTCTGAGTGGAATTCCCTGTCGGAAAATTCATAAAAATTTTAGTGTCTGTTTATTATTTTCAGCTCCATACTTTTGCGACGGAAAATTCCACGAATCATGAGCTGAATCAGTCTTCCTCAGTATTCGTTACGATCTCACTAATACCCTGTATAGTTAACAGTTGGATGTGTGGATTACAATTATGTGAATCAGGGTATTGCTGTCCACATTGCCGTGTTGGCTCGTTTGATGCGACGTGCAAATGTTTCTCTAGTTTACGATCCCACATAAAATGCTAATTTGAGCGGCTCACGTGAGTCGACTCATCCATCAGATATACAAACTTAACTACCATTACTTGACTGTGATGTGCTACATCGTTTATATTTGTACTGTAATTTTAAACAAGCGTGATTAATTCTGAGTCATCGAATGCTGTGAAATGAGATATTGCTGTAGTAGTTCTTTAATCAGTTTGATGAGAAAACGACGTATTTTAGTTAGGATTTGTTATTTACTTCTTAACAAATGGGGTACGGTGAAGGTTAGTTAGGACCCCGATACCGACCCCGCCGGCGTGGTCGACGATTTCCCTCATTCAGCGCTTATCGCTATCGACCCACTAGGGTCGATTAATTCTTTCAAATATTTTTCCTCTCAGACGACGCCCTGAGCCGAGGTTCGCGCCCAACTGGGCACCCTCAGGCCTGTTGTCTTAAACGTTGTACCGGGTGAGAGCCTTCAGCGCTCCCCATTTGTCCGGCCAAGTAGTTAATGCCATCTGCGGCAAATCTACAATAAGTCACGTAAAAAAAAGGTGAAGGTTAGTTTTCGGTGGTGGGAGGTAATGAATGAACCTGTCATTCACGGTCCTAATGGAAGATTACATCTGAAGAGATTACTTTCTAAAAGAAGCGGTCTGCAGATAGTCCGAAATAAAACTAAAGCGCATATAATGCCTGGATATCAGCGGACTTAAGAGTTCGTGCCGATGCCGTTTCGATATCACAATGCCATTAGCCAAATATTTTTAATATTTATACATCGTAAACTCACGCCCGTAATCCTAAGCAGGGTGAGCAGAGCCTGGCAGAGCCACAAGTAATCAAAAACAACTTGCAACCACTGGAAGTCCTAAGATGGATATGATGAACCTTTTGGTGAAAAGGGGTCTTTAATTTTATGTTTCCAAAAATATATTTATGAATTGTACTAAAGAACTGATAAATGTGATAAATGTACCTCTGACTACCCCAAATAATCGAAAACTTATGTCTAGCTCTGTTTATGTGTACCTATGATGGACACGGGGAATTGGGTCACGGTCTAGAGACAATAATTGTGACTCGTGTAGACTGTTTGGTTATTATTTACTTCTACATTACCTGTGTATATAAATAGGTGCGTCTGGAAACAACAAAGAAGGCCTGGTATAAACAAGTGTGGTAGGTATGTCGAACATTGAAAAAAAGAAACGCTATTATATGTGCTGTTGTGATCAATTTCTATTTCAAATACGCAAGTAATGTTTGATAGAACAGAATCGATCGACCTAATCTCGACTGATACGTTACTATGCTGAAAGTCACAACACTGGCTCCTGTCAGATCTAACTCGTGCCGCGTAAAACATTATCTATATTGAATCATAATCACTAATTAAATGATTTTTGTTTTTATAGCACGGGTAAGTACCCGTGCCTAAGGAAATCCACAGAAAAAATTCAAATCGAAAAAATCGGCGTCGGTTAATGACGATATATAGATCGAAAGAATTTCGCATGGACAGGAGGAGGACGCTCGTCCCGGCCTGACAAGAGCTACGGGTTCAAGTCCCGTCAGAGTCAATTTTTTTTTTCGATTTAAATTTTTTCTTAATCACTAATTGTATTGAACATTCTGTCTAATAGTAATAAGTTTGAAAACAGTGCGTTTATTGTAGGTACCACTGAAAGTAACCACTTGTCGGCGATAGTTGACATGTTTTCGTTTCCTTCTTTTTTATTGTTATTTACCCTTGACCTCAATGTCGGGTGATAGGGAGAGCCTATACACACACGTACTTGTTTATTAAAAGGACTCGGGATGTAGGTCTCTGGGAAATTAAATATTGGCAGGGAGTTAGGACACCGGATAAAATAATTTTACCTACTTACTTACTTATTTAAAATTTGTATTTATTTATTGGCATTTTTATATCTTCCTCAATCCGATTGTGAGGTGGATGACCATCTATTTGTAAATTTGAATCTTTTTAACGATTTGGTATTACTAAATATCAACTTTTTCTTTTTTATGGCTGCATCGTTCAGAAACGATAATTCTGCCAACGTCAGGGTTACTAAATATGATTTTATTAATAAATAAATAATTTATATTTTAGTGCGTTGTGGTGTTGTCACCCTGATAGGAACTACGAGCGTGAATTGTGTCTGTTTATTTGGTAGAGAGTTTGACGTCATAGCAGTGTGGGTAGGTTCATCAGATACCTAATGAATGAGGAACGGGAGCTTTTGACTCGAGCAACACGTGTACACCACCTACAGGAGACAATTTGATAGCGGGACATTACTCGGGGAATAGTTTCAACTAGGTGGCAGTCACTGCGACAGGGGCTGAGTAGGTTCAGTGTACGTGTAGGGGAGGTATTTATAAGGGTTATATACAACTATACAGGACTATTTTAGTGTAGGTTTTTAATTGGACTCATCATCATCATCAATTTAAGAGCCACGCTCTTGTCGGTGCAGCATTTCCACGCTACTCCGCGCTAATTTGACTATGTTATATATTTTATTAACATTGTAACTATAATTTATTATTTGGAAAATATACATATATTATTATTATTTGATTTATTTACTATACAGGAAAATTAGTGACATCCTAACGAAAACTTTGAGGGATTATTCAGACCATGATTCTGAGTTGATATCAAGTGGAAATTTTCTTCGCAATAGTATGGAACTGAAAATAATTAAAAAAAACACTAACATTCATGAACAGAAAATTCCACTTGATATCAACTCAGAATCATGGTCTGTATCATCCCCCGCAGTATTCGTTACGCATAATAAGCATAATCAGCCTTTATACGTCCTACTGCTGGACACAGGCCTCCACAGGATATGGAGTATACTCATCCAGGTTGCTGGGTTGGTGGAGGACTGGAGGTACGTGGGCCGGTAGACAATTCCACTTGCCAGAGTATTCAAGCTGCCCAAAGGAATGTAAACTAGTTAAGATAGAGCTTACATATGTCGTGCTCTCTCAAGCACGATAGAACCTGAATTGTAATATATTAATTAAACGATAAATCATCATTAGATAACTGACCGCTACGATCGTCAGTATAGTTGCAATCATTCATCCTCGCAGACTGAGCGGCCTGCCCGTGTTTCCGAGTCCTCCCCGCTGTCCGCGCCCGCGCCGGCCCATCAGCTGGTACCGGCGGCGCAGGACTTGCTCCTCACACCAATTGTTAATGACAATAATACGTCCTTCTCGTCGGCGACCGGGCAGGCGGCGCCCGCGCCGGTAAACAAAGCGCAAAATATTATTATGTTTAGTGACGAAATTGGCAAAACAATGGGTTTACAACTTAGCCATTTCTTGAGGCGGGCAGTAATTAATAATTGTATGCCGGGTGCCTCCTATTTAGACATTTTAAAAAGAATAATTTCTTATAAATTCTCGAAAAATAGTACAATCATAATCTTGGCCGGTAGGAGAGGTAACGCGAACAAAGAACTACTTTCCCATTATATTTCCTTACTTAACAGCCTACCGAATGTAGAACAAGTGATTTTGTTTGCATTGCCTTTCAGCCAAAGTCAGCTTAATTCCGAAAATAAGTTTAGGCATGATCTAAACCTGACATTGCATACTTTAGTATGCGATTATTATAATAAATTTCAGTTCATTGATACGAATTCCTATGTTAGGAATTTTTATTTGACCAAAGGTAGATATTACTATCTATCTAACTTTTACAAAAGACAAATAGCGAAGTCGCTATCCTTTTTTTTTACATTAGAATCAGCCAATTCGTTGGCTTTTAACGCGTCTGCTCCTATTGAGCAGCCTATTTTTATTTCTGACATTTGTAATTTAAATTAAATTTAATGACAACAGAGAAAAACTTTGGCTGTAGTAAGTTAAATGAGGACATATTAAATATAAAATGCAATAAGAAAAATACAAATGTAATCAACCTGGTACACCAAAACATACAAGGAATATTGGGCAAGGAACTTGAAATTGAACTTTTTTTAAACAGTAATTGTGTTGATATTATGTGCGTAACTGAACATTGGCTAAAAAAACATGAGTTCGTTTGCTTCAATAATCACCAGGTTGCCAGCTCGTACAGCAGGGAGACGGCTATCCGTGGCGGTTCATTAATATTAGTACGTAATTGTTTAAAATATAAGGAACGAACGGATATTGTAAGTCTCTCAGTTGAGCGAACTGTTGAGCTAGCCTGTATTGAACTCAGCCGGCTTATTGTATTGAGCGTATACAGACCCCCCGCTTCATCTTATGATCTATTTGAGAAAGTTATTGATGAAGCTTTATGCAAATTATGTAATAAAAGCAAACATGTTATCGTCTGCGGTGATTTTAATATTGATATTCTGGAAAATTGCTCATTAAGTACTACATTCAAATCTTTATTTCTGTGTTATAATCTTGTAAATCTTTTTTCAGAACCAACCCGAATCACGTCACAGTCCGCGAAATGTATCGATAATATTTTTAGTAACTTAGAACCTTGTGATAAATTAATAATTAATAAATTAAAGTCAGATCACTGTGGTCAACAAATATCTTTCAACTTATTTGTTGACCGCTCACTGAAAAAGGATGTTACATGCAATCCCATATCAAGTAGTCGTTTAGAACAATTCAAAGATAATATGTCAAACAAATTACCAGAACTTCCTTACTGTGATGACCCAAATTTGTTATATAACTCCCTATTTAATCTAACAAAATCGGAATTTAATAAAGTATTTAAGGCAAAAACAATTAAGAAAGCAGACACACCAATTTTTAGTGACTGGGCGACGGTAGGAATTTATAAGAGTAGAAACAGGTTGTATGAACTTTACGAAGAAAGAACATACAATCATAGCGTAGCTTTTCACGACTATGTAAAACAGTATTCAAAAGTTTTCAAACGTGTTTGCGTTACCGCGAAGGCAATGTTTGTTAGCAGTAAAATTAAAGGTAGCTCAGATATTATTAAAATGACTTGGAAAGTTATTAATAGCGAAACTGGGAAAGTCAAAGCACGCGATCTCGAGTATCAATTACAAATTGACGGTAAACTACTCACAAATGATAAGCAAGTTGCTGAAGCTTTTGAAAAATTCTTTACTGACATTCCATTTTCGACTACCAAGGACTTGAAGTCATCTCCTGCACTCGCTCAATCACTTGTAAGGGAGCACATAGATACGTCCAAAGTAGATAAACTAACATTTACACACGTGAGTCCTAGGGACGTCTTAAGAGCTTTTAAATCTTTAGAAATCAAAAAGACTGCAGATCTTCATGGTCTCTCTGTTAAAGTCATTAACTCCGTGATTGATTGCATAGCTCCCTATCTATCATGTATATTTAATAAATGTGTAGACAATGGTGTGTTTCCAGATTTAATGAAGCACAGTAAAGTCATTCCATTGTTTAAAGCTGGTAGTACTTCTGACCCTACTAATTTTAGACCAATATCTATACTACCCACGCTTAGTAAAATATTTGAAAAAATTTTATTACTGCAATTACTTCAACATTTCAATTTAAACAATTTAATGTCTAATAAACAATTTGGTTTCACAAAGGGTCGCTCAACAACCGATGCTGGTGTTGAGTTAATAAATCATGTTTTTCAGGCTTGGGAGGAGTCCAAAGATGCTATTGGTGTCTTTTGCGACCTTTCCAAAGCCTTCGATTGCGTTTGTCATGATATCTTGATCGCGAAACTTCGTCACTATGGAATAACTGATAATGCCATCGCTCTTTTGGAGTCATACCTTAGTGGCCGCGTTCAGAGGGTTGATGTGCATGGCTGCAGATCGTGTGGATCTAACGTCACTATAGGCGTCCCGCAGGGCTCAATTCTAGGTCCATTTCTATTCCTAGTTTACATAAACGACCTACCTAGTCTTGTAAAACATGAGGTGGTGCTGTTTGCAGATGATACCTCCTTACTTTTTAAAGTAAAGAGACGACAAGATTCCTTTGACGATGTAAACAACGCCATTTCAGAGGTAGTGGATTGGTTTACTGTAAACAACCTGCTACTTAATGAAAATAAAACAAAATATGTTTATTTTACGTTATCGAATGTTAGTAGGCCCCTCGATTCTATTATTGTAAAAAATAAGGAATTGGACCTCACGGATACTGCTGTATTTTTGGGAATTACTTTGGACGCTAAGTTGCAATGGAGTCCTCATATTGATAAGTTGTCCAAAAGGCTCAGCTCAGCAGCATTCGCGGTCAAAAAAATTCGTTTAATAACCGATGTAGAAACCGCGCGATTAGTTTATTTTGCCTACTTCCACAGTCTAATGTCGTACGGCATCTTGCTGTGGGGTCATGCTGCAGATATGAACAGCATTTTTGTTCTGCAAAAGCGAGCCATTCGGGCGATTTACAAATTGGGACCCAAGATGTCACTTAGAAATAAATTTAAAGAAATTAATATTTTAACTTTGGCATCACAATATATCTTTGAAAACTTAATATATGTAAAAAAACATATAGGATTATTTGCAAAAAATAGCGATCGGCACATTGTTAATACCAGGAATAAAAATAAACTTGCTTTACAAGTCAGTCGATTACATAAGATTACTAAATCTTTTAAGGGGCAATGTATACGTTTTTACAATAAGATTCCCATTGACATTCAGAATTTGCCTTTCAACTGTTTTAAGACAGTAGTTAAACAAAAACTTTACAAAAAAGGTTATTATAAAGTTAGTGATTATTTAGAAGATATGAATGCATGGGATTAACTGTCTGAGAACTGATATTAGGCAGCTAAATTACTCAATTGTATACCAATATTTTATGTTTTATGTTTATTTTTATTTTTTTAAAGAACGTCTAGGGCCCTGTGCCGAGGTTTTTCTTGCAGCTTCTTTTCCCCGGCTATACAGGTTGTGAGAAGCTGCAGTAGTTTTAGGCGGATGAGACGTTCGTTATGTAAAATTGACGATTCAAAGTGTAACTATGTTACCTACTGAATAAAGATATTTTTGAATTTGAATTTGAATTTGAATTTGAATCACTTCAATCAACAGCTAAAGCTCCAATATTTCAATTTATGTCATCAAACCTCTCGATACATCTATGCAAAGGAATAAGCAAGTTAAAGTAAATGTCTATAGATATAGTTCAAACCAGACACGCAGTTTTATATCACGCAGCGCGACATCATCCCGGGCGGCGCGCGCGCGGCGTGGCGGGCAACGTGTGGGTCACGTGCGTCTCCAGTCGCCAGGTGCCAGTGACAACCGCACAGACTATCCAGTACACTATATTGCTTACGTTTCTTTGATATCGTATTTTGATACTTTGTAGACATTGGCATGGCTAGATGTAATATTATTATCACATCAGGTAAGTCGCTTTCTTGGTAGGTATCTTTCTTAGTAAAAAAAATCTAAGTAAAAAATAGTAAAGGTTAGTAAGATTTACTCGTCGTGCGTGTATGAAACGATTGATTTGATGATTTTAAAATGTCATCGATATACAGTTTTACAAAAGATCTGGTTCTTATGTAAACTATCATATTAGTAAACGTTATACAAGTTAAATAACCTTTCTGAACTTATAAGATGTAATATGTAGTGAAAAACATAAGTGGTTCCTTTAAGAGGAAATATAATATAACTAAATCGTGCCTTGGTTTGCGAAACTAGACACTTACAAATCAGCAGAAGTACCCTTAAACATAAGCACAAACATAACTGCGCCTGTGAAACGATTGATGAATGCAGAAGAAGCAAGAGAAGTATGTTAGGATCCAAGCATGTGGAATTCCGTAGTCTCTGTTTACCCCGAGGGGAAAATAGTTTATGTATCTATGTACCAATGTTTGTATACAACAATATAGTTTGTTATGTTCATGTCATGACCATCGCGCGTATTGCTCAATAAAAACTTGCAAAACTCGATATCTTAAAACGATACGAGAGGGTAAGCCGAAAGTTTGTACTGAAAGTTGGCAAGTTGGAATCCCTGAAGCGTAAGTTCAAGCTGACATGACTTGCGTAAACTTTTTTATTTATTGTCTATATGGCTCGCTCAGGTACGTGAATTCTGAACAAGTTGCAACCATTGTTATTTTCTTACACTGAAAATTTTACACAAATACAGTGACTATCAAACTATGTATAACTTTTACATAACATACGTATCCATAATGTAATTTTTTATAAAAGGTTAAAATTTCGAATTTCATTATCAGAATTTCGTTCTTCCCCGGACGCAGCCGCGGCTATGAGCTAGTTACAGTATAATGTAATAAATAACATTTCACGGCCAATTATTCCCGCCGTAACTTTGACCTCAATGTCTACATGCTCTGATTGTATCTCGGACCTCATTTCAGTAGTTGGATGAAGGCCTTGACTTTCTTTGATAACGTTTTAAGGACATAGCAAACCGGGTTATAACCCGGTTATAGCCGAAGAAAAAGGTAAATAGAAACGATTATATAAGTCTCTCGCGCGACAGTAGCCGCAGCCGACATCGGCTGGATCACATCATCATCCATAACATAGTAGAAAAAGAAAATACTGTAAAACAGCTGAACATTTTTCCAGCCGTTCTGACACTCTCCTTCAATAGGATACAATACAAAACTCTATTTCTACTTCGTGTTGGTTGTAAGGTCAATGACATCAACATGACATCGAGATCAACCCTCAGGGTTATTAGTGAGTCACCAAAGACTCTGATAGTATGTTTTTTATGTTCTTTATCTACGCCACAAGAAGGCATCATAATCCAGAAACTACGTCTACGACGAAAGAGTCACTGAAGACATTTTACCCAATATATTATTATGTAAAATATATGTATAGGTGTTCTAATATCTCAATTTACTTTTCCATCTTTCCAACAGGCGCTAACAATTCTTCATCGTAACAGCTTGCAAATACTCTTCGCGACGTTCTAGTCACAACAACATCCTGTCATAATTACACTACGCGATAGCGAGCACAACCTGTGCGTAGCACTGTACGAGCTACCCGACAAACAAAACAACCCTTGCAGCTTGTGTTGCCCGCTGTAGGGTCGCTTAATCGCTCCGCTTACAGGCATTCAGTCGCGAGGAAGCTCGCTCGCGGCCGCCCGCGTCGCCAGCCCTAGCCCAGAACTTGCGCTTACGAGTTACAAGCTTGCGATATAAGTTGCTACGAATATTAGGTAAGTCAGCACCTAACTTGTGACGATTCTAGGGGACATAAAGCACTCTAAAACCAGCACTATCTCATTCTTGATCATATGATAGATAAACGATATTTTGCATAGCTGTCAACTTATATAAAATTAAGTTTTGTCAGCAGGACTTGGCAATAATGTTGTTTTGGTAGTAAGTACTAAGTATATGTAACAGTTTTTTAAAATATTCAAATGCATCAGATGTCGTTGATAGAATATTATAATTAATTTGCTTATGTTTACAGCGTTTATGTTATGTCGACTTTGTTTTATATTGCAGATTGTAATACCTTGCTGAATAGGACACAATTTAAAAAAAGGGATGCTTTTCCTCAGTGGAATACAATTAATGGATTTTGGGGAAATATAGGCTTCATTTCAGTCAGTTTAAAAATGACTACAATAAATAAAAAAAATTCGTGAGTTTATCGAAACAATATTATATTTTAAAACAACTACAAAATATGTTTTGAACCTTCCTGCGTCATTGGTTGGGTTTTTAATGTGTATTATGATATTTATTTCCTCATACAAGTGAGTTTGTGGATTCTGCAATCAAAACTTTATAAAAAGAAAACTTGTTTTGCCAAATTATGATCGTTAAATAAAATAATTAATAAAATTACATTAATATAACGCGCAATGTTTTAAGAACCAAACAACATTTTAATTTTGTTTAGTTTTTTGGGTACATTTGAGAATATTTGGGTATGGTTTAATATGTTTATTGAGCAAATTGGTCCTTGACAGTATTGGAGGTGAATTAAAAATAACGCGTGATATCACGTCGTGTCGTGTCTTACATCGTAGTGTCATGGGGTCGAATCCCGGATCGGTCTCTAAACCACTGTATTCGACTTATGAGTTTGAATACCATGTTTGGATCATAGATGTGGTTTCCAGGATTATCAACTGTTTTAAGACAGTAGTTAAACAGAAACATTACAAAAAAGGTTATTATAAAGTTAGTGATTATTTAGAAGATATGAATGCATGGGATTAACTGTCTGAGAACTGATATTAGGCAGCTAAATTACTCAATTGTATACCAATATTTTATGTTTATTTTTATTTTTTTAAAGAACGTCTAGGGCCCTGTGCCGAGGTTTTTCTTGCAGCTTCTTTTCCCTGGCTATACAGGTTGTGAGAAGCTGCAGTAGTTTTAGGCGGATGAGACTTTCGTTATGTAAAATTTACGATTTAAAGTGTAACTATGTTACCTACTGAATAAAGATATTTTTGAATTTGAATTTGCGCTCATTAATGGCAATTTGCTCGCTCCCGTTATATCGGACTTACTTTTATATATCTGGCGAAGTGTGGGTGTTACTAAAAATAACACCGTTAATCGTAAACATTAGATTTTTAAGTACGTTGGTCACCTAGGTAAGAAAGTGACTGATTACTGACGAGGGCACGCAGAGGGCCTGTCACTGCCTAATTAGAAGTTAGTTAGGAAGCTCCGCCATTATTGACTCCACTATTGCACGGGGTGCGAGTTGGGAATCGTACTTACTCCCGAGTGATACACAGGTCGGCTAGTGTTATATTATGTAGGCGTGTCTTATGGTAAAACGTGACCGATCTCCATTTTCATTCAAGTCAGATCACGCGTATAAAATCAAATGATAATTATATATTCATAAACTTCACAATTAATTATTGTTGAGGCGTACCGTAAATATTTGTCACGCATATTTTATATGAGATATGCGAAGTTTAATTATTATTCTGTTGTATTGTAGAAAACATCAAAGTTTTGCTTTATTAATTAAACTTTGAATTTAACTATTGTGTCATTTTACAACAGCTTTAAACAGATTGCCTTTTCTTCGTAGCTTTTACTGGTAAATATGCTTTAAAATTTGACAACAGAATAAACCACAGAACACAATATTAATTACAATATAAGCAGAATGGATTTCAATAATGACAGAACAAAGGGGTAAATAGGATACTAAATGGAACTTTGATTGGCGTCCACCGCGGGCTTTTGTGATTGGTCTGTCGGCGGTTGAATGATATGAAATAAAATCGATACCTCAGCTTCCTCGTAGTTCCTCTTTGTTAACTTTCTGTGACATCTTTATTCTGGCTTGACGTATTACTATTACTTGTCCGGACAAAAGGGCGCTGAGGGCTCTCACTCGGTTCATAATTTAAGACAACAAGACTGAGGGTGGCCAGTAAGGCGCGAATCACGGATCAGGGCGTCTGTGTGGATTATATTGGAAATAATTAATCCACAGTAATGGACTGATAACGACGATACTGAATGAGGAAAATCATCGACCACGCCGGCGGGGTCGGTATCGGGGTGGGTGTCGCGCCTACCTCTATGTCTAGACAGTTGCACCATTATGCAAATTAATAAGTATTTGTGATATGTAATTTTAGACAATAATTGCGCCAATTCGTCACATAAAGTCAATTTAACCGTATTTTGTTTCTAAGTAGCTACTTACATGTTTGTAAGGTTTTTTTGTCGTGTGCACTTTTGTGACATTGATGTTTTTTCCTCTATTTTTACTCAAAAGGTACAAAAACTTTTGGATTAACCTACACAAACATGTTTACACTTAAGTACGGGGAAACACGACAATAAATGTTCATTAGTAAAGATCATTGGTCTACTCCTGAGTACATGTTGCTTTCTGTTTCAATTGTTTCACTACTTTGTACCTACTTACACAATATACCTTTCATTCACCCGAGATATTATCTTCATATGAACTTAATATTATGAGATTAAATAGGTATATCTGAGTAAGTCATTCAAAATATTTAGTTATTAAATTCAATAATGAAGTAGACAAAAATTCTAGAGACTCTCGGTCGGAATATTTTTTTAGTTAGATACCTTTGTAACACTATCACCAATAGCTTTTATTATTTTATGGCATGTGTGGTCATTATCATTAATTAAAAAATATTCATTGGGACAATCCTGTGGCTTTGGCTACTTAATAAAAAATGTTGATGAAAAAACAACTTATTTTCATCAAATAAATCTACAAAGGGATATTACAAAAAAGTCGTCGTAAGTAATTTATAAGTTCAAAAACATTTGCTTAGAGGATTGGCTTGAGGATTGTTATCTTGACTGCTCCCTAAGGTATTCGGATACGGCAGTGATCTTTCAGGGAAACTTTCAACCTTTAAACCTTCAACTAAAAGGGTCTTAGTTTGACATTGATCGTGATAAACAGAACGTCTAATTCAGTTAAGTATAAATATAGCTTCAATGCGCGATACGAGTTAGATTTGTCAAAGCACAGAAGGCAAAGTGTTGTGTCGTCCATTAGCATAGCATAGTGATGCATCCGTCGAGATTAAACCGATCGATTCTAACCGGGAGCGTTTTGGGGCGGGACACGCGAGTCCCATTTCTGTGTGAGCTGCAGCGATTCATAAAGTGGGTTCCGTGGAACCTAGGGGTTCCGTAGAAAAGTCAAGTGGGTTCCACGGATTTATTTTTGGCTGTTAAATACAAATAGTATTTTGAAACAGCGCAAAATATGTTTTTGATGTGTTGGCGATACGGGTTATCACCTATCAAGTGAATGGGTACTTAGTTCATCTTGCGATGGTTGTAACTGTGACTCCATTGGGTTGGGATATAGTTGTGAACATGTGTAAATATATTTGGATAACTTCAGGGGTTCAGTTACTTTAAAACTGGAATATTACAGAAAACTCAACTGACCCACAGAACGCTCTCTTTCCCACGTGGGTGCATTGGGCTGACGTCAAATCGTCTGTCAAGAAACTTCGCCTCATTCCTCTGGCTCAGATTTAACTTGGTCATTATGTTCCAACTTTCGTGCTACTCATTCTCGTATATGTACATTTCCTAGTATTTCGTTATCGTTGCGTTCCAGCTCGCTGCATCTGCGCAAAGCTAATACAGCTCAGTTGGTGGAAAATTCTCGTTTAACGAATACTGCGCGCATTTTATTGCGCGACGTGATTAGATATTCTACTGCGCTCTTGATTGCTTCACCGGATGCAATCGATGTTCTCTGTCGAGGAAAATCTTAGATACCAAGATGAAAGTAATATAGAGGCTAGGAATATTAAATGTAGGTACCTACCTACTTATTTTATGAGAAGTGCGTCAGGATCGAAGCAAATGGAATTTCAATTATTTCCCACCGGGTTAAGCCTATAAATAAGCGTGAATTTATAGTAAGTATGTATCTACCTACTTATACTTTTGTAACAAGAAATTGAAGAACAACGTGGATTCAGGATAGTCCAGATAATTTTCCCGTCATTAGTGACGTAATTATGCAAATAATTTGTTTGTTTTATACAAACCAACATTTAAATGAGCTTTTTATTCAAATTATGTATTTAATATAATAAAAATGCTTTATTAAAAATAACAAATTCGTCTTATTTGTCTGAGACATTAAAAATTTTCCAGAGTAATTAAAACTTGCTCGGTCGGTATACCCATATTGATATGTGTACACTGATGGATCGTCGAAATTTTGTTAGTCGTCTATATTAATTCTCATAATAAACAACCTTTTAGATAACTGTCAATAACTCCCGCGAGCAGAATTTGGGACAAGTGGAGACAACTCCAGCTGTAAAGACTTAACCTCACTAGGACACCAGGTCGCGCAACCTGGTCGCAGCACCAATAAAATGTATGTAGTTCTATAAAGGCTATTACAGTTATTAGTTCTATAAAGGTGTCAACTGCATGCATTTTGTTCGTGGCACGACCGTTATTAGCCATAGAACCATTTCAAATCAAATCACATCATCCTGCGCTATCCTTCATTGATAGAACATCACTGTTCCCGCCTTAAATGAAGAAAAGTAACATTATGTAAATGTGTTCTCTAAAGTGGATTCGGTGGCGGTGACATTGGGCTCTCTGGGGACATTGGGTCCACGGCATCGATGATACAACCAAATAGACACCTAATGTTCCATTTTTCGCGGATTTGTTGAGGGAAGCTGAACGATACGTACTGATTGGCTTACTCAAGATCCTAAACACGTTCAAAGGCCACGAAAGCGGTTGGTATCGGCCTAAGGTCGACAGGTGGCATCTTTTATTTGATCTATTAGTCAGATGTGTTGTCAGAATACGTTCGCCTCTTATTGGGAGTCTAGAGAAGGTATTGTCGATGGTCCACAGTAAAGTTTGTGTGAACTTCGGTGCGGTATCGACCGGAGCGATGCATATTCATAGCTGGCGGATGCTCAGATCACTGCCGGCAGAGGATCACTGATTGCTTGCTTTATAGTTATATACTTTACGCTAAAGTACCTAATTGACACTTTTGGATACTAGTTTTGTTTTTACTAAATGACGGTAGTAGTCTAGTATTAAAATAGTTTTCAAGTTGTCGAAATTTCTACAACGCACGGGGCTAAAGTCTGCTTACTTTAAATGTCCTTGTGTATCACAATGCGTAAAGAGAGTATATAAATAAAAAGTCAAAGTCAAAGTATTTATACAGTGCTTAGAATAGTAGAGTCCACTGGTTTATTCGTGAGTTTCGCGAGCTCGGTGGACGGTGGCGAGTGACGAGGGGGAGGGGACCGGGGGAGGGGAGGGTGTGGGTTATGATCATTAAGAGGATTGATTCACCCTGCACTGCCTGTGAATCAGTTTTAAATTCGTAACGGCCTCCGTGGTCCAGTGGTTAAGCGTAGTGCTCACGATCCGGAGTTCCGGGTTCGAATCCCGGTGGGGACAAATCACAAAAATCACTTCGTGATCCTAAATTACAGATTATATACCTAGTATAATTATTATATTGGCAACTGTTGACTAATCAAATATCAAAAACATATTAACAAGCTTTCATTCGAAGACATGAGTAGTGTAGACATAAGTAAACATGTTTGACCTTTCTATCCACCAACTGGGTACCAGTGCTCCCCATATGTCCGGCCAAGTATATACTACCAATGCAATAAGTCACGTCAAAATAAAGTAGTCCACCGACGTAAATTTTCCCCTGAAACTACAAATGTAGTTACCCTAGTGTAAGGTATTTACCCAGTGAGTATTGAGCACAAGAGCAAACCTCTTCAATAATAATAGAAACCGTCCTCTCGATTCTCATCGACTGCTGTACAAATGTCACAGTCCGGAAGTGTGACGTCATCATTCCTTTCAAGAAAGCATCGTGACGTCAAACCTGCATTGTTCTCCGTGCGTCATCTGTACTTCGGTCTTCAACTTACGGGTGAAAGAAATTATCATGTTTTACAACTACCGGTTTATCGGTGTTAAAGGTCAGGTTCCTTATACGGTTTTAACTGTTAATTATTTTTGTTTACTTACTGTTTTATCCCCATTGATATCTACTTAAATATCTACAGTTTATCTCAAAACAAAAACGATGAAATGATACGCATAACTCAAGCTCACGACAATAATCCTATTGGCGTAGTCAGAAGTACACCCATCGCAAGATGAACTAAGTACTCACACCTAGGGTTGCAACGATATATCGGAAAACCGATAAATATCGATATATCGACGCCTAAAAATATCGATATTTATCGATATCGACGAACGCCGATATCGATATATATCAATATCGAAAAAATCAATATATCGAAAAAAAATATCGAAAACCCCACCCAATTTAAAAGACACAACACTGACTATCTAAAACCGATTTTGTTGTGTTGTAGTCTGTCTTAGGCTGTATGGGTTATGTGCCTTTGCCTCTTCTTCAGAGTGGACGAAAATAACAAAAAAAAGTTGTCTCTGGTCGTAACGGCGGTTGGTTGTTGTACTTGTTTGTTGACTTTGTTGATTTACCGTTAATATGAAGAGAAGTAAACTGTGGTCGTATTTCAAAAAAGAAGACGGTGATGCCGTTTGCACACTTTGTAATAAACGAATTAAAACATCTGGAAATACAAGCAATCTAGCATCACATATGAAACACAAACATCCAGAAAAAGACGTATTTCGCCTCATCTGGTCGCACTCACCGTCCCCTTTACAACTTGCACCTGAAAACTCCCCCCTATTCTACGCAAATGTACGGTGACTTTTTTACCGTGCAGGCCGTCAAACTGTGCACGCGCTACCCAGGGTCACTCGGGAATGTGACACGGTGGGTAGTTTTAAAAGGAACTTGAAGGATTATTATTTGAGTCTTGCTTGAGTTGCATTAGTCGTATTTGTATGCATTTTATTTACTTATTTATTTAGGTATATATATTGTATATAGTGTGTATTTTTATAAACCAATATAGAAAGTATATAATATGTTTCTATATCTATGAAATATATATTATATTATAATTTATTTAAATGTGGTTTGTAGGTTTAGGTTAATATTGTGTCTTATATTAGTATAGGTAATTGAGTAATTTCTAAATCATTTGTACGCGTATGTATGTCTATCTATATAATATTATACGTTGAAAGTCTCTCTTGTCACTTAGGTCAGCTGGAAGAAATCTCTTTGTTTAGAGATAAGCTTGCCTGTACTGTCTGTTTTCTTTGTATGTTTCTTGTGTCTGTGTCATTGTGTACAAATAAATAAATAAATAAAATAAATAAATAAAGAAATATCGATATATCGTCCCACCAGTCCGATATATCGATATATCAATATCGACTTAATTCGATAAATATCGATATCGATATATCGATATTTTTAAAAGTTTTGCATCCCTACTCACACCTCACCAAGCTTTCTGTTAAAACAACATGAAAGGTGGTGAGCCGTATCGCCGTCTATAATAATAAAATTGTATGTTCTTCAGTTTCTGCTTATGCCGGTGATAAACACGTGTGGCTTATGTATGCAGGCACGTTAAAAATATTTTGTCGAGTAAATATGTCGCAACCATAATGGAAGGTGTTTGGTGTCAATAACACAAAATCGATAGCACTCTGCATATACTTAAATTTATCTTCTTCTCATAAAATAAACTGATATACTTTGACGGGTAGATTTTTCAATTACCTACATCGCATTTAATAAATCCCACCAGGAATACGTAATAGTGTTTTTATCGAAGAATTCCAGACCTTAGCCGTTCGTATTAGAAACGAGAAAGCGAAGCGCTTTGTTTGTACGAAGCTCGTGCTGGTGAGGGTGGGATCCCATCATAGGGGTGAGATCCCAGCCTACGTTTATTTGCCCGAAGGTGTATAGAGGACGATAGAAATAACTCATGTAATTCCAACATATTCTCACTGAAATGTATCCTATAAAATACCTAAGGGAATTCTAAAATGTTCATGTTCGAAAACAAATAATACCTATTCACAAAAAGTTTCCTTTTATAACGTCTATAATCAGAATTTACCAGATCGATACTAATAAATAACCCATGACTATAGACAAAGCTTGTCTGGTCATTTGATGGTCGTGTGAGGAGCCGGCTACAATGTCCACTGTGTAAGCATCGACCCACTCATGGCGGCTGATTCTTTAATGAGTTTAATGTAACACCCTAATACCTTAGCACGGTAATACTATCATACAGTATTGTAACTCGGCCGTGTCCTTGAAATAAATGCCTACACCCGCGCGGTACGTAAACATGCGATAGGGCTGCCCACCTACAGAATTTTAATTACATCTGCCTACTTTGAGTTTCTATCTAGTTTTGTGATTGTAAATTATGATTTTTTATTTAAACAAATAAAATACTTTGTAATTGGAATAGGAAGTGTTTAATAAAAATGCATGTTTTTTTATTCTTAGTTTTAATTTAAAAAATATATGTTTGTCTTATAAATTTGCGACCGAAAAATATTTGCGCCTGAAATGAGTTCATACAACCAAATACAGCACAATATGTCCTACTCGTCATATTAAATATGCACTTGTACTTATTTTAACTTTAAGTTTAATGAAAAATCGCGCGGTTATCTTTTAAAATACAACACACCGTCCGTTCGTCACTGTGCGACATTCGCGACTGGTTGCATGCCGAGCGCATGCTGAGATCCGAGCACGTAGGTATAACTCGCGTTTCGCCCGTTTGTATGGAGTTGGAATACTGTATGATAGTATTACCGTGACCTTAGTAATCCCTAGAGCATCTCTAAAGCATGTTTACCCCATAATGGAGCCTAGTCCGTCTGATAGTTCATAATCCGTACGATAGTGAAACTTGATGAAGCTAGCTAAGACTAATGAAGGCTAGCGTTTTATATTTATATATATTCTCTGTCTTCTTCTATCGTGTGGGTTGTGAGATGAATTACCAACCTCATTAACCCTGGTGTCAGGGTTATTATTTCCATTATTTATGTGATACAACTTTAAATATACAATTTTGGAACCTGAACGTCGACTATTCAAATAATAACAACTAACACTTTTAAATGTACGAGAGCAATACGAGATTTTATGACCTAATTTATGAATGGTTGTTAATTATTGGGTATTGGTTAGTTGTTTGGTTGATGAGGTTGGTACTCCACCTCACAACCCACACGATAGAAGAGAAGATTAGGTATTTGTTGAACATCCACGGATGAGCTTTAATCAAATATAGTTAAAAAAGAACTTAACTACTTGAAGCTGCTTATTGTTACCTTATTAGATAAGAATAATTAATAGCGATATCAGTGGGTTATAAATTATAATGGTTAGGAATCATAGGATTTGAACTCGAATCCATTTTTCCCAACTTTCCAGTTATACAAGGACCCGCGGACCGTGGTCTGACGCGACCTAACACCCCCCACAAGGTCACTGTCATCGTTGTTGCGACGTGTAAACGAACCAGTTCGTACTATACAATATACTAGCACACAATGGTTGCATCCGAATGCATGTTTAGTGGTTCGTGACCCCGACACAGTCAGTGTCGGCCATTGTTGTTGCGTGTTGTTCTATGTTGTTTACGTTACTATCAGGTTGTGTTTTTACACGCTTTACGTGATCACGATTCCACTTGATCATTTATTTAAGCTCTTCTCTAGGATTGGAAGGACATAAAAACAAAAAACGGCATCGAATCTTCCAGGACATCATTATCATTAATTTAAGAGCCACGCTCTTGTCGGTGTAGCATTTTTCATGCTACTTTTTAGGGAAAAATAGGGCAGTGGTTTCCCTCTTGCCTTCTGCCCAACAAAACAAACGTATAAATGATATAAACATCCTATATACGTTCAACTGATGCGCTCAGACCTCCCCTTAATCAACTTTGAGATCTGTACTTTGTTTTGTAGGGAAATTGCAGGATCACTATCCCTCTGTCCTATAGACAGACAAGCAGCTAAACGTGTGATTAGTCTATGTGCACCTGTGATTAGTCTCAGTACTTCGTAACAAAAAATTATAGCAAGAGAATTTAAAAATGTTAAGATTATTTAAATAAAATACTGTTCTGACCGTTTCTCTCTACAACTGCCATATCTTCGAAGACATTTAGGTAACAAGCAATCTAAATTCTGTTTAAACACAGTAGGTACTTCTTGTGGCTCTGCCCACCCCAGTAGGGATTACGGGCGTGAGTTTATGTATGTACTTCTTATTAATAACATTTCTTTACGTTTTTGGTGAGTACCCTTTAACTACTCGTAGATGATAAGTTTTTATGACTTCAGCTACTTACTTGACATAAAGAGTTTACTCAACTTTTAATCGCTTGCAATCTCACTAAGTTTTTATCGTTGTCAATTACTTTAATGGCGGGTTGTTTGAATTGAATGGATTAATCGTTCTGACAGACACATTAAAAGTTCAAAAACTACTATATTAAGCAGGTGGGACACTCTTAAGATTTTGTTATAACTGCACGTTACACAAAGGTTTTATAGATTTTAGACCTACAACAGTAACAATAATGTTATGAATACCTAAATGGTGAAAGCCCTCAGCGCACCCTTTATAACAAAACTCTAAGATCTAGAATCATTTAAATGGTCGAGTATCATCTAAGTGACCACTACTAATAAGCGCTCAACTTTGAACTTAACGATGAAAATAACTTCTTCAAATGTTATGTTATTTAAATAGCTGTACTAAATACAAATGTTTGTTTAGTCTTCTTCCATCGTGTGGGTTGTAAGGTTAACTACCAACCTCATCAACCCTAGTATCAGGGTTTGTTTATTTATGTAACATAAAATGCTACGGACTTTCTTAAAGCATCTCCAAGAACGACAACGTTTTTCATAATACAAAATAATCAAGCCACAACATAACTAAATAGCCTAATCAAACCTAAAAAGAAATATCATCCTAAGAAATATTTCAAGTACCATCAACTTAATACATCTCTATAGCAACTCCTCTAGTGGCACAAATGAGAGGATTTTCCTCTCATTGAATTAGTGAGAGGGCCGAGCAGAGGGGGCTAATCTAATACAGCTCTGTCAGCGACGACGGTGGATTGCTGTTGACTTCCGGAAACTTTGCAACTTCCTAGCCGATGTAAGCATGTTAATAATAATTTATTTAAGTATTTAAATCATAATATAAATTTTGCTTACATCGTCAGTTTGCTGATTTAATCATAGATTCATGACTCATGTTTTGGTTAGCTTCAGATGGCTTTAACTAGTTGGCCAGAAACTTACCTATTCATAGTAAATTATAGTTTATTCTACGGAAATACTTTTGTTCAAAACTGTATACATTAGAATGAGCTTTGGATAGAGATACGTAGACTACGAATACGTACTAAGAGCGTGGCTCTTAAGTTAAATAAGAGAAAAAGAAGTAAGATTTTTGTTTTTATAGCACTCTCTCGAGCTTGTTTTCTCTGCGTAAGAACTAAGATGCTCTTAAGTCACTTAGCCATATAATACATTCCTTTGTTCGCTAAAGGGCAACTTCGCAGAAACGAAAACTCACTGAATGGCTATTTCTTAAAACGACAGTCCTTTTATAAGGCACCTGTGAACATGTTCGCTACACAAACCGATCATGTTTCATTACTACCACGTCATGTTAATGTTTATTATACCTTAATTCATGTATCTAATGAATATTTACTTAAGGTTAGTTTTTTCATTTTTGAAAAGTCATCCATGAAGTCATCAATACAAGATAGCAGTCTATCTCTAGCAGCGTCGACGTGATTTTTTTTGGTAAAGATACTATCACTTTTCGTGTTTTTATGTAAGTAGTTTTTCTAAATAGTTTGTGTTGTGACTTGTGATCGTGGCGAAAGGAAACATAATATTACGACGATTATTAAGACCACATGCATGGAGTTTAAGACAAAGGGAAGAACAGAAAAGAAAATTACCCCTTAAGAAGATAACGTACTGCGCGTTGTAACCAAAGTTCCCATGGCGGAGTCGTGGGTGGACAGCTTGTTATAGGGACAAGATACAGAGGTGATTCTACTTAATAGGCTAGGTATTGTGGAATACAAACATTCTGAGTACTTGTACAGTAATACCAGAAATATGTCAGTTTCCTGTCTAGTTCAAGAGCTGTGGAGGCGGTCACGTTTCAAAGTCAATACAACAGCAACTCGAGGGCCCAACTATGAGGTTACACGCGTGCTGGCTAGTATACTTGTATGGTAGCAGTGCGCAGTCGAGAAGATGTTACATTTACTAGCAAATGGATTTATTTTCTTTGCTTCTTAACATCGGCCCACTTTAGCTTCTGTCAAACATAACACTCTCAGAGACGGCGCCTTGAGCCCAGGTTCGCGACCAACTGGGCTGGGATGTCTGAATTTTTTTCCGAGTGAGAGCCCTCAGCGCTCCCTATTTGTCCGGCCAAGTAGTTAATTAAGCTATTTGACGCACTCCTCCAATAAGTAAAGTGAAACTCTTGGATTGAGCTTTGTCTAATATTATTGGTTCATTAGAGATTAGTCAGGTTAGGTTAGGTTGATGAGGTTGCATGGTAATTAAACTCATCACAAGCCACACCATAGAAGAAGAAGAAGTCAGGTTACAAGGCCTATCTAATCTTAAAAGACTTTTAACATTTAACTTAATGCGATCTATTTATTATCATCTTCTCTCCCTAGCCCCATCCCGTACTTAATGAAATATAATATCTGTGATAATATACACATACATAAACTCACGTCTATTTCTCACCGGGGAAAATAAAAATGAAAAATATAACGGAAAAAAGAAAAATATTATAGTTACAAAATATCCTAACAATACTTACAGTAAGTATTTATATAACTTCTTATTTTTTTTTTTTTTTTTTTTTTTTTTTTTTTTTTTTTTTTTTTTGACGTGACTTATTGTAGATTTGCCGCAGATGGCATTAACTACTTGGCCGGACAAATGGGGAGCGCTGAAGGCTCTCACCCGGTACAACATTTAAGACAACAGGCCTGAGGGTGCCCAGTTGGGCGCGAACCTCGGCTCAGGGCGTCGTCTGAGAGGAAAAATATTTGAAAGAATTAATCGACCCTAGTGGGTCGATAGCGATAAGCGCTGAATGAGGGAAATCGTCGACCACGCCGGCGGGGTCGGTATCGGGGTCCTGAAGTGTTTGGTGTCGCGAGCTGATTGGCTGCCTCTATGGCTAGGGTAATCGGGTCGTCGGGATCGTATATTACGTCCTTCGGACGCCGATACTTTTCAGTACCGTCCCTAAGCGGGATGTAATCGGAAGCCGCAACTACCAGGGGATTTGGGTGGTGCGGAGCAGAATCGAAAAAACGTTTGGAAGCTAATTTGAGCCATTGGGCAATGGTTGGCAGACCTAGGTCAATGTGCAGATTTTCATTGCGAAGGAACCACGGAGCTCCCGTGGCTTTCCGCATGAAACGATTTTGTATTACCTGTAGACGGTGGATTTGAGAGGGACTCGCATGAGCGAAAACTACCCCTGCATAGGTCATGATCGGACGGATGCAAGTCGTGTAGATTTTCACCTTATTCCTAAGGGACAATTTACTTCGCTTGTTAAGGAGACAATGAAGACGGCCCATTACAAACGCGGCGCGATCGCGCACACGTTTGATATGGGCCTTGAAAGTAAGACGTCTATCTAAGACTACGCCGAGATATTTGACTTGCTCCTCCCAAGGGATCGGCTTGCCAAACATCTTAATGATTTTAAGTTGACGGCGTGACCGTGGCGTGTTATAATAGCCCTTTGAAAAGTACACCGCTGCACTTTTCTCCGGGTTTACCTCGATTCTCCATTTGCGAAACCACTTGCCCAAGGCATTGGCCGCGCGTAGGAGGATTCCGGTCATCATAACTCGACCACGGCACGAAGAATAGATGGCTGTATCATCCGCAAATAAAGCTAATTCGGTATTAGGGGATTTGGGAATGTCACTAGTATACAATGAAAATAGTAAAGGGGAGAGAACGGAGCCTTGTGGGACTCCGGCATGTATAGGGTGCGGTGACGAGAGCGTCCCTTCCACGCGGTAGCGAAAGGTTCGATTTGAGAGGAAGTCTCGTATGATGTGCACGAGACGGTTATATAACTTCACGATTACTAATTTACTTCACCATTTTGTGACCTAAACGCGTTACGCTGCGTAGCATTACGCTACGACACGCCGCGTAGTCATTACGTTCCTGTCGGGAACATTTCTGCGGCTTTGCGACTACGCTTAGTACATCTGCTACGTCATAATTTAACCTCCAAAAGCTTGCGCACGTAATCCCTTCAGGGGTAAGTAAAACCACAAGTCGTTAGCCATCAATTTGCAGTGTCACAGTTGAGTGACCTTTCATAAAAAAAAAAATAAAATTGTAACACCTCCTAAGTTCATGTTTTTTAAGGATTATCAGAAAAATATGAAATACGAGTATTAGGAATAAAAAAATTATAAATATCAGTATACAGTGTAATTCTTTATGTATACGAGTACGTTCCAAATTCAAATTTAAAATTTAATTCGACTCGTGTTTTGTTGAACAAAACTAAGACGCATAGACAGGAAAATAAAGATGAAGTGACAAGTTTTCAACTGCAAGTAGGTCTTCACATCAGGTAAAGTGTAACTCGATGGTCAAATTCTACGAAATACCTACTGAATGATAATCCTACAATGTTGTATTTATTACAAGAAAACCATGTTCCTACGGCACTTGATATAGCCTGCTCCACTACTTTACGAAATTACCTAGTACTTTTATAACAGTGGCATTATCCTATTAGATATTAACTAGATTACCTAGATACCCTAAATTTTAAAATATGAGACGGACGCGGTGAACTTTAAAGGTAACTTGATAACAAGATCAATCAAGTATCTATTTTAAGCTAACCTTTGAAAAGTCAGTAGTTTTTGTTTTATTTTAAAAATAGTAGCAAATAAATACTTCTTTTTTATTTCCTAAAAGTAGGTAGGTAAATACAGCAATTTCATAGGAAAATCATTAAATCCGATATTGTACCGTTGTTTTATATTTTTTTTTCAAGTATACTGATCATTCTCCCGCAATTACGAGTTTTTAGTGTATTCTAGCTTCTTTGAAAATACTTTCTATCATAAATTGTCTTATTTTCTTTCAAGTAAGAAAATAAATGAAAGCACATGTGTTTCCTCTCTTCAAAACAATTACGAGTATAGCCACCAATTAGTACCTTCATATACTTCTGTATGCCAATAAAACGCGCGTTAATTAACAGGATAGCACTGCACTGGATCGTTATTTTCATCAAAAGTTTAAACGAAATTAAATTAAAACTACAAACACACGCCTTTACTCCCTTATCGGGTGGGCAGAGCTATGATCCCGCGAGCAATCGGCAGACAACTTACAGACACTTTTGACGCGAATTCTTAAGACGGATATGATCGAATGTGTGTGTGTCGGCTAGATCGAATATTTTGCATGGACAGGAGGACACGGTGGTGGCGTTAACACGCTCGTCCCAGATTGACAAAGGCTGATTTTTCGATAAAATTTTCTCCTTGATCAAACTTGGAAATATTTCGTATCAGGTCACATGAATAACCTTTGTCTGCCGAAGCAATTTATTGTGTAGGTATATACGTACTGTGGCTTCACGTGTAGCAGCATAATGTGACCGAAAGCCACTTGACTCCAATGGACCAGATCATTTGTACAGATCTCCTGAGACGACTCCAGCCATCGCTCACTGGAGCCGACCTTAAATCACTGACAACCAACTGGAGCGAAATGGAAACTCAATTCTGTACAGCCTAGCTATTTTGATTTCATTTGTTTTATGAACTCACAATTTTAAGAGCACAAAATCTATCATCAATAACTATGATAATTACAGGTCTGTCTTATGTATATTCAGTTTAATCTCTAAACTACTAAAGGCATCGCCATATCAAAAGCAGGAGCAGAGGGGTTAAAAAGTTAAACGCGCAAATGTCAAAATGCAATATTGCTTTTTAGATGAGTTGTTTCAGTGTGGCCTTTTTAGACCCCCAGCACCAATAATCTACGTTTAGAACGGTCACTCTCCGCTCCCCACCAGCGACTGTACTCTTTCTATTTTTCTTTTGTTTTGTATTTTGTATATCCTATGTGTGAAATAAAGTACTTGTTATGTTATGTACATGCTAGACTACTGAACTTAAATCTTGAATCCGTGATTAAAATGTACAAATCCACATAAAGACATACCCAAAGTTGATTCGCCATCGAGGAGAGGCCTGTGTGACCGCAGGGTGTTATGTTTACGTATGTACAAGACACTAATGTACATTCAGTGTATTATGAGACCCTTTGATCCTTATCACAGTCGACACATGTCCATTTCAATACAAAGCTGTCCTCAGCAACGGCATTGAACTTGATGCTTTTATTCCAAGAAGGGTTTTCAAAATACATTAATATTTAGGTATGTCTACATTACTTTTTCATTCTAAGTGTATCCATTAATATGTATCTCTCACTCATTATTTATTAGCTGTGCTCTTGTCGGTGGAGTAATCGCCATTCCTCTCTTCTTCCCGCCAAAACCTTCACCTCCTGATACGATACGATCTGCACCTTCTCTTTTATTTGTTTCATAAATGTTCCCCTTGCTCTTTTTCCTTAAATTTTTCATTCTGTGATGCTCTTTTTAAATGGATTGTGTCGTGTCAGGTGGCCAATCACATTTTCTTCTCCGGTTCTCTAAAGTATCTATTATGGATATTTTTTCTTTAACTCTTTGCAGCACTTTTTCATTTGACACCATTTCATTTCAGCTTTTCCTATCGTAGGTACTTATAGCTCACACATTTACAAGACTTACCTAAACTAAAGTCGGCAAAGGCTACTCGCTGAAAGCTCTTCCAGATCCTTCAATAGTGGATATAATCAAACTGCAGTTTATTTAATTCGTTATATAAGGAACCTTTTAATTATTTTCAATAAAGATATTTATGCTCATATTTGTCGTCATTAAAACACATAATACCGGGTTTTTACCGAGTTAAATCGGGAACATGAGACTCCCTGTTTTTTTCCGCGGTAAGTATCCGGTATAATGCGTTTTAATGATGATAATGATACCCCAAAGAGCGGTTTAAAGCCGTGTTATATATTGCATGAATGATATTGTTATGGGAACGCTCAAATTTTCCACTCTTTACGGATGGTGTACGTACAGCCTGAAAGCTCTCGAAGGTTCTACCTCATTGGTATGCATTGCCGCGCTCATAGTTCGTAGCAATCTATGGTACTTACTTTGGTTGATTTTTCCTGTGACTAGTAAGGATATGTTGGTAAACAAAAGTCTAATACTCCTTGAAAATTGCCTAAAACTGGGATTATGTTGAATCTTTACTCGACACTCGAGGTACACGAGTACATAAGTCGAACTAAAACTTGGTATTGGAGTTCTAAGATTGAAAAATGATTAAATCTTATGGCGCTTTCAAATTAGTCGCGCGGCTGAAGCACTATATAAACAGTTCTCCTAAATGAAGATATAGAAGGCTTTAGAAACGCGTCGGGTCGTTTACCTTGATTTCAGTATTTTCTTTTTTAGGTCATGTACGTATAAACATGTCGAGTACTTGACACTTTCACTCATATTTATTGCCGTGTTGTATATTGCGGGCGCAAAGTTTGGTTCCTATAATATTTAGTAGTTGTAAGTACGTACACTAAATTGAAGATGTCGTTAGAAAGGTTTAGTACGATCTACTCTACGATGATTGTCGAATTTGTTTTCGAATTAATGTTTGGATCATAAATGGTTATCACGTGCTCACGGTGAAGGAAAACATCGTGAGGAAACTCACATTTCCGAGAAATGGATTTTCGGAGGTATGTGACTTAACCTGCATTAAGTTGGTTTTCCCTTCCCGGGTTGGAAGGTCGGACAGGCAGTTGCTTCTGTAAAAAACCGGATCTGTCAAATCTTCAGGTTAGGTAAGCGGACCCTGTGAAAAATGGGATAATGCTAGGGAGATGAAGTAAAATTATTTTGCTTATCTCATAGATAAGTCTATAAACCTTGATTTTGTTAAAACTCTTCCATTTGTTTTCAAAGGTCTTTACACTTGGTACAAGTTATTGAAATCACTTTAAAAAGACGTGTTATGAAACCGTAACTTCGTAGAACCTCCAGACATGCAAATGATACAATCCAATAAGAGCCAATTTTCAACGAGATGGAAACTTGATGCAATAATAATAAATGAGTCGTCTCACCTCGTACCTACATTGCTACACTGTAGTAGAACAACACGTCTAGTTAGATCAGGGGGGTTAAAAAGGCCATATCGAAGAAATTCACCTAAAAAAGCAATATTGCAATTTGACATTTGCACACATAAAAGTTAGTGCGCAATGCAATCAAATGTCAAATAGCAGTAGGTATTGCTTTTTTAGGTGAATTGCTTTAATGTGGCTACTTAAACCCCCCAGCTTTGTACTAGATGTGGTTATTAATTGCAGTAGTTAGAAACATAATTCAAAAATATTTATTTTTCAAAATTGGCTTACAAAGTTAGCGCTTTTTGAACGTCAAAATATTAAATTATATATTATGTAACTAGCTGTAAAACTACTACCACATCGGAATCTGTAACGCTGAGGGAAATACGTGGCCAGAAAACCTCCCAGCACAGCAATTGGGGTAGTCAAAGGTACCTACATCCATCGCAAGATGAACTAAGTACCTACACTTCACCGAGCTTTCTGTTAGACCAACGTGATAGGTGGTGAGCTGTATCACCGTTAGCCATTCAAACAACTGTTATATCGTCGTTGGCAATTTAAAAGCTCTTATGTGTCGCCCTCACCAAATTTATTTTTTGTCATATTGAATAGTCATCATCATCATCAGCCGTATGACGCCCACTGCTAGGCATAGGCCTCCCCCAAGGATCTCCACGACGATCGGTCCTGCGCTGCCCGCATCCAGCGGCTTCCCGCGACCGCGACCGCGCGTAAATATTGAATAGTATTTGCTCCTAAAACATTCAGTTCAAACTCTTATGTAAGTACGTAAATGACAATTATCTTTTAATATTTTTAACACACAGTCATACAAAAAATTTCAGGCGGTTTTTTTTTTATATCTGTAAAATTGACCCGATTGCACGTAATAGATTTTAAATTGGCAAAGACTATATATAGGTAGCGAGAATGATTATTATTCTCTTGAATTGATTTACAACAACACAAACCAATGAATGTCACAATCGTTAGAAAGCAGGGAAATGTCTGTCCACGTTACTGGTCGGTTGTACCGCGTTAACGAGTGGTTGTTGCATCTGATTACCCCGCTTTGACCGGCGAGGCGTGATGGAAACTCGGAAGGGTGACAACACTGATTATTTGCAGGCTCTAGTTGTGCACTGCGGCGCTGATAGGCGTGCTGGCATGCGCATGATTGGGTTGGAAAGAGGATTTTATATGAAGCAAAAGTGCTGTACCAGATGTAAATATAATAATGGAGATAAATATGGTACTTAGCTCATTCTATGACTAAAACAAGGCAATGAATTCACAAAATTAATTTTATAGCTATTCCGGATTGCATAACATTACACGCTCAGGACTATATTCGTAATTGAGGTAGTCAGCGGTACATCCATCGTGTGATGAACTAAGTACCCACGCCTCACCGAGGTTTCTGTTAAATCGAGGTGCTACTCATGATGTTTGACCTGATGATGGTGGTTTGATTTGATTTGATGATGGTAAGGAAGCGGATAAAAAGATAAAACGCATTCAGGTGCTTATTTTCCCGGAAATGTTGTAAAAACCGACTTACCTACCTAGGTGACAAAGGACACATCTACATGCCATGATTATCCGCCACACATATATCCAATTTAGGACTTCGTATCAAAAATGACTGCAAGTTGTGTCTCTGCTCATTCCGTTAAGGATTATGGGTGTGAAGTAAGTTCTCTAGTTAACGGGGTCAAGACGGGTAAGTTTGTCAATCTCGTTAGTTTTGCCATTACAGTAGTTTATGCGAGCCTGTGGGCGACATAGCTGATAGGAGATAGGGGTGAACTTAAAGCCTATTCTTCAATCAATCAATCAATAATACTTTATTGCACAACGACATATACAAAGGACATAAACATACGAATAAAAACTTAAGCACAATAGGCGGCTTTATTCTTCTTCTTCTATCGTGTGGGTTGTGAGGTGGATTACCAACCCCACCAACCTTGGTTCAGGGATACTATTGAGCCGCAAAAGGCCCCTGACATGGCTCATGTAACCACTCCTACCTTACATCAGTAAGTAGTAACCGAGACCAACGGCTTAACGTGCCTTCCGAAGCACGGATCGTCTTACTTTCAGACAATCAGGTGATCAGCCTGTAATGTCCTAAAAAAACTGGGGATTTTTTGTGACAAAGTGATTTTTGTGATATGTCCCCACCGGGATTCGAACCCGGGACCTCGGTGAATGTGAGCCCAACGCTCAACCACTTAAACCGTTTAAAGCTTATTATTACTCGTATTAATCCTGTGATCCAATTGATCTTGTGATAAGTGAGATCATGATGACTTGATATTACTCCACACCAAAGGTACAATATGGTACATTTATATCATTTATTTCATAATTTTTGTAGTAATTTTTTAATAAGTAAACAGGCTCAACAAGTAACAGCCTCCGTGGTCTAGTGGTTAGAGCGTTAGGCTCAAGATCTGGAGGTCCGGGTTCGATTCCCGATGGGGACATTGTCGAAATCACTTTGTGAGACTGTTCTTTGTTTGGTAAGGGCTTTTCAGGCTTGAATCACCTGATTGTCCGAAAAAGTAAGATGATTCCGTGCTTCGGAAGGCACGTTAAGCCGTTGGTCCCGGCTATTAGCCGTAAAAACACCTCCACCAACCCGCAGTGGAGCAGCGTGGTGGAGTATGCTCCATACCCCCTCCGGTTGATTGAGGGGAGGCCTGTGCCCAGCAGTGGGACGTATATAGGCAGTTTATGTTAAGTAAACAGGTAAAAATTCTCTATATAACTGACTTTTTTATTATTATTATTATTTTGTATATGGAGTACCGGACTTTTGGAAAGTGTGTTGGGGCCAAAGACAACATGTAGAGGCCCCTTAAGTTAATTTGTTTTGTGACACCAACCGGCGATTACCAACTTCAGCCCAAGCTCGTCCAAGGTTATTATTATTGAACAGCTAGTAGAAAATAAAATAACAAGATGTATTAACATAACTGTGGCAGAATTACTTATAACACGACACAACCAGTGTGTTAAGCTTCACAACCTCTAAAACAATAATTTCCAATCGATCACACTGTCATAATTAATACAAATACCTTCAATCCGATAACGTTATAATAACAGCTTACGGTTATTATCCTACCCGACACTATAGTTTACTTAAGTTTAGTAAACAAACAACGTCTGGAGTCAATAATTAAATCAGCTGTGTTGTTATTATCTAAAGACCTTGGCCCTTAAAGGGTAGATATAGTATTTCACTTTGTATCTATTTCATTGGCTAATAAATATACCTATCCCAAATTGTAAGATAAAAGAAGGCATCCGACGCGACTGTCTGGCTGGATTCCGATATTGTTCAGACGTTTGAAGAGTTCTTGGCCTTGGGTCCGGCTCCGAAACATTTTTTGACGTGACTTATTGTAGATTAGCCGTGCTACTTGTCTGAACAAATAGGGAGCGCTGACGTTTCTCATCCGGTATAAAATTTAAGACAACAGGCCTGGGGGTGCCAGGTTGAGGGAGAATTTGATTTGCACCTTTTGCTATTGTCAATAAGACACAAATTATTTTACCAAAAAATTGCAGATACATCATTTTCCGGCGGGGTCGGTATCGGGGCCCTGAAGGGCTTATTTATTTAGGCCATTGAGTTCGAACTTATTTTAGAATTGGTTTACACCATAAACAAAACAGTTACGTACAGTATTGAAATAGACTAAACAAACAAAATAAAAATAAAATTAAATAAAATAATTAAACAAAACTAAAAATAAAACAAATTATATACAATTACAGTTTCTTAAAAAGTCCGCCTCTAAGCATATCCATAATGCTGGCTGATTTATTCATGTTTTCATCATAAATAACTAAGTTACTTCTTCTCCTCTTCTATCGTGTGGGTTGTGAGGTGAATTACTAACCTCATCAACCCACTCACAACAAAGCTACTTAACGACGCGTTTAAGGAATCAAGGTAGGTATGTCCCTAAGGAGGTCCACATTACTGAAAATGTATTTATAGTGTTATGTAACCTATCCTTGTAATTGAGCAGGTTCTACCTTCGGGTTGGATGGTCAGGCTCCTTATTTACATAGGGCATAAACATAGCTGGCGAGGATTGGGTGTTTATACTGTACAGTGTATACCTCTGTATACCCCTATACTATAGAAGATACAAGCGTGATGCTGTAATATTGAAAGGTCAGATTAACAGCGACCCCGCAATGGTGTTCTAAGTAAAATATAATAAAAAGAAATAACTAAAACATACATACGTAAACTCACGCCTATTTCCCACCGGGGTAAGCAGAGACTATAGAATTCCATTTGCTTCGATCCTGACTCACTTCTCTTGCTTCCTCCACATTCATCAATCGCTTCATACACGCACGCCGGTTCAGAGTAGATGGTATTAAACCTTTTTAAGGACATCTCCAATTTGGTCATCGTAGTTGTAATAACTAAAAGTGCCCCTTTATACTACTTAACTAAATACAACATTACAGCATAGCATATTACAACATTATAGTGTATTAAAACAAACAAATTACCAACATAATTCGTGTACACAACATTAAATCCAGCTTGTATACACAAGTGAATCACTTTACGTAGGTACATTGTGTAATACGTTTGCGGAATGTACCTATGATAGACAAATATTTAAGATCACGCTTATTTCCCGTTGGGGTTGGCTGAGACCTCGGAAGGCCACTTACAACGACCCTGACCACTTTCACCTCTGCCACTCTCATCAAAGTCTTCATGCATGATTGTCAGTTTAGAGTCCTTATGAACTTTGGGATATGTATGTGAACTACGTGATATTGGCCCCGATTCCTGCAGACACCTCCTAATTTTACTTTAAGTTATACCTGTCAGTTTCTTATCCACCAAAAAGGAAAGGGACGGATGATTGACAGCTCTTAACTTTTGGAAAGAATGAGTAAAATGTAAATTTTTTATAGGGCTATTTTAGATTTGTGTTTAAAATTGACGTGTATTCCATAAATTTTATGCTTGTCGATTATCCATCTCTTTCATTTTCGGTGGATAAGAAAATGACAGATATAACTTAAAATAAAATTAGATGATGTTTACAGGAATTAGCACCATTATGTATGTGTGTACGTATATAAAATAATACTAAATTATATTAATATTTATAATTAACAAAGCACTCAGCACTTAGGTTTTCCTGGAAGAGTTTCCTATACATAAAAAGAGCCTCATAACATACTCATCATCATCAGCCGTATGACGCCCACTGCTGGGCATAGGCCTCCCCCAAGGATCTCCACGACGATCGGTCCTGCGCTGCCCGCATCCAGCGGCTTCCCGCGACCTTCACCAGATCGTCGGTCCACCTTGTAGCGGGCCTACCCACTGAGCGTCGTCCGACACGTGGTCGCCACTCCAGAACCTTTCCGCCCCATCGGCCATCGGTTCTCCTCGCTATGTGTCCTGCCCACTGCCACTTCAGCTTTGCAATTCTTCGAGCTATGTCGGTGACTTTAGTTCTCCTGCGGATCTCCTCATTTCTGATTCGATCGAGCAGGGAAATACCGAGCATAGCTCTCTCCATTGCCCGCTGAGCGACACCGAGCCTCCTCACGAGACCCATAGTAAGCGGCCACGTCTCACTGCCGTAGGTCATCACTGGCAACACGCACTGGTCAAAGACTTTCGTCTTGAGACACTGAGGTATTTTGGACGAGAAGATATTCCGCAGCTTCCCGAACGCTGCCCATCCGAGTTGGATCCGACGAGAGATCTCTTTCTCGAAGTTGGACTTACCTAACTGGATTATTTGTCCTAGGTAAATGTACTGGTCTACAACTTCGAGTGTAACGTTCCCAACCTGAACTGGAGTGGGTGCGACATGGTCGTTGGACATAATTTTTGTCTTTGCCATGTTCATGCTAAGACCCACTCGTTGGGATGCGTTACTGAGATGCTCGAGCATGGTGTTCAGGTCTTCCAGGGTCTCAGCCATTAGGACTATATCATCGGCAAATCGAAGGTGCGTCAGGTACTCGCCGTTGATGTTGATGCCAAATCCTTTCCAGTCCAGAAGCTTAAAAATATCCTCCAATGCAGCAGTGAACAGTTTCGGAGAGATGACATCTCCCTGTCTCACTCCTCGCTGCAGTTGGATCGGATTAGAGCTCTGGTTCTGTACTCGAACTGACATAGTGGCATTTTGGTAGAGGTCCCTTAGCACTTCGATGTACCTATGGTCCACTTGGCACCTCTGAAGAGACTGCAACACCGCCCAGGTCTCGATCGAATCAAAGGCTTTCTCATAGTCCACAAACGCCAAGCAAAGTGGCAGATTATACTCTTCGGTCTTCTGTATAACCTGCCGCAGCGTATGGATGTGGTCTATGGTGCTAAAGCCTTTTCGGAAACCGGCTTGTTCGGGAGGCTGGGAATCGTCAAACCTGCAAGCGAGACGATTCGTAATGACCCTCGAAAACAACTTGTAGACATGGCTCAGAAGCGAGATAGGTCTGTAGTTCTTCAGTAGGGCTTTATCACCTTTCTTGAAGAACAAGATCACCTCGCTTCCGCTCCATGCCCTCGGCGTTTTGCCCTGAAATATGACGGAATTGAAGAGCCTTTGGAGGACTTTAAGTATTGGCGTTCCGCCCGCTCTCAGAAGTTCTGCTGTGATTCCGTCATCTCCTGCCGCTTTGTTGTTTTTGAGTTGTTTGAGGGCCATCCTAATCTCGTACAGGCTGACGTCCGGGATATCTTCATAACATACTAGTGTTGCCTTATGTATAACACGATGTATGATTGATAAATGGTAGGTAATTAATAAATTAGTGGGTTTATAACAATTACGGACGTATGTTTATGTAGGTAAGGGGTTGTAATTGTATATACATAAATACATATATACGTAATAATAAAATAGAAGATTTCTACCCGAGACTTTCATCATCTTTTTAACCCCTTAGTGAGTGATTTTCGGGATAAAATCTATCCTTAGGTTTCAAATTATCTCAGTAATAAATTTCATCTAAATCGGTTCAGTGGTTTAAGCGCCAAAAGGTAACAAACAGACAGACAGAGTTACTTTCGCATTTGTTTTATGCATAATACTTTAATAACGCTTTTTGCGGTTGAAGTTTATCTGATTGTGTCTGTTGGATTTCCAAAAGGAAAATCTTTATGGTATTTCCCGTGGATGATGTGATCACCATTCTAAAAGTAAATTGTGCAATCTCTAAGCAAACGGATTATAAACTTTATTATCATGTTTAAACTATGTCCATGTTTGGAAAATTTTCACACGTTAAGTACCTACTTACGTGTGAAAATACGATCACTAAAGCTATCTATAACTACCTAAATATGTTATAACTACGTAGTTATATGCTTAATGTAGTGTTCGCCGCAAGCAGTGCATGGTTTTTCTTTACTCCCTTGAGAACTTTAGCTCATGGGTCTCGCCACAAATATAATGTATGCAGTTGTATAAAGAGTACCTCAATAGGTTGCGCAACCAATTTATTGCCAGCAACCGAATTCCGTATAATTTCCCGCTGGTGGCGCAACCATGGTGTCCTAGTGAGATAGGACCTTTACTCTTTGTAGCCACCTAGGTCACCTTCCTTCCATATTTTCAACCTGCTTTTCTATAATATTTTACTATACAGCAGCTTAGATTCATTGAAAATAATAAACTTATAATAAAGTGATTATCATTAAATCTTATTATACATAGATTATTCTCATTAGCATTACAATGCATGTAAACGTGTTTTCACATCACGCATGCACGCAGCATGCAGCGTGCATGTGGCATATGCTTCCCCGAAATTAAATTATGCATGCAAAGCGCACTCGCGAGCCTTGCCATGGTATTACGTAACGTGACTTGTGGAATACATAATACGTAAGTACCTGTGATATTTTAAATCGGGAATTTTCGATTTAATGAACTTAATCGGGAAAATTGGGAAATGCTCGTGTCTATTTTCAGGATTTCCCAGCTCGAATAGCAAAAGGTCATCCATCTGTCATGCATATTAAATGGTCTTACAAAGAACAGTACGCAAATAGCCTACCGTATAAGCCCTATTTAAGTCCCACTGATGGGAATACACCTTCAGTTCCCAATATTATGGGAAGATGTTTGAAGCCCTGCATATTGGTACCTACGATAGGAAAAGCTGGATTTCAATGTTGTCGAATGAAAAAGTGCTGGAAAGAGTAGACGGAAAAAGAACCATAATAAAGACTACAGACATACGATTCGTTGATATAAAACATCATAGAAGGAAAAATTGAAGGAAAGAGAGGAAGGGGTAGACCTAAGAGAACAATTATGAAAGAAATAAAAGAGAAGGTGCAGGCCGTATCGTATCAGAAGGGATTTGGCGGGAAGAAGAGAGGAAAGGCGATTGCTCCACCAACAAGAGCGCAGCTCTTAAAATAAAGAGAGAGAGATAGGAAAAGCTTATACCGGAGTAAAAAAAAAACTCGTACATGTGGTATATGCCATGACAAAAAACTTACGAAAGTTCAATTACACTTTGCCGTTTTCCTTGTAACCAACATCAACGCAATCCTAATATTGTCACAAAGTCAATTACAACCGCCGTTGGTAACGCCGCTTCAATGGATACAAATTGAAACGTTTTTGAGAAAACGAGCAATTAATATGATAATATTAGACCTTAGCTGTTTTCCTTGTCGTAAGGTTTAATTAACAGGACGTAACAGAATGCTTGCAATTAGGAATGAGGCATGCGTGAGAGCATTATAATCGATTCACTCACACACATAAATGTGTAAGTAGGTACTGCTATATTCTACAGCTAATAATACAAAATCGTTTCATGCGGAAAGCCACGGGTGCTCCGTGGTTCCTTCGCAATGAAAATCTGCACATTGACCTAGGTCTGCCAACCATTGCCCAATGGCTCAAATTAGTTTCAAAACGTTTTTTTGATTCTGCTCCGCACCACCCAAATCCCCTGGTAGTTGCGGCTTCCGAATACATCCCGCTTAGGGACGGTACTGAAAAGTATCGGCGTCCGAAAGACTTTAATATACGATCCCGACGACCCGATTACTCTAGTCATAGAGGCGGCCAATCAGCTCGCGACACCAAACACTTCAGGACCCCGATACCGACCCCGCCGGCGTGGTCGACGATTACCCTCAATCAGCGCTTATTGCTATCGACCCACTAGGGTCGATTAACTTTCAAATATTTTTCCTCTTAAACGACGCCCTGAGCCGAGGTTCCGCGGGATCTCAGGCCTGTTGTCGTAAACGTTGTACGTACTGGGTGAGAGCCTTCAGCGCTCCCCATTTGTCCGGCCAAGTAATTTACATTTATTTTAAACCTAATTCATCTTTAGTCTTTGTTTTGTAATAACACTGAGTAAGCCACATTTGTAAAATTGTCAGTGATTAAAACTAAGCACTAAGCGTCGCGAACTGTGTCACTCATCTGTGTGAGTGTGTCACACACGCCGTGTAACTGCCACTCTGTGTGCGTGTGCCGACTACAGTCCATTCATTGTACACTGCTGATGTAACAGGTTAGTTAATGTAATGGTTGTAATGATCATCGTATCGATTGCGAGTACAATGCGCCAGCCGTTAGCTAACTTGCTCATTTCAATGAAGGTTCAACGGACCACATACAGATGTGACTTTATGCGGATTCAATACGGAATTTATCTACGGAATTTATATGGTTGTAAAAGTACAACCTTTTTTATCAACTAATCTTAAGAAACCTCCCTTTTTATGCTAAATTAATTATTAAGTGTGTTTGTTTAGCAATTTATAACGTCTTTCTACAGTCTGTAAATTTGAGCTGCCTTTAATTATAAGATAAATTAAATTAGCTATGAAATAAAGAACGCCTTTATTCACGACGACAGGCGACATTACGGTCGTTCCAATTTTGCTAATTCAATTATAAATTGTAGATTGATAATGATTATAATAACATCACAACTTATAGAAGGACAACTTGCTGTTAGCCACTTTTAAAATTGGTGTCCAAAGATGAACAGGAAACCCGATAACTTTACAGTGACGACAAGGTACTGTCTCACGTAGCTCAGTTTTTTAGGCGATTTTCACACGACTAACGCGGTTCGCGGTGAAGCGGTCGGCAAGGTAACGTTTCACGAACATCGCCTCGTGTGAGAATAACTTTACTGCCCTCCATATTTTCTTTAATTAAAATTTTGCGTTTGACTACAATCTCACCTGATAGTAAGTGAACATGTGGTCTTATGTCTGTATAAGGTGTGGTTATAATTTTCTCCCTGATGAATGCGAATAGATACCTACTATTTATTAAAGCAAAGATTTACCTACAATTTAAACAGCCAACTCGTTTATCAGACTCGTATCCAGTGCCAAAACTGATATGAAACATAACGGTGCGCCGCGCGGCCGTAAATTGGCATCCGTGTTGCAGCCACTAACGACGTATGAAATCCAATATCTCGCCCGCGAGGACGCGCTGTTCAGATATTGACACTTTAAACTGTTGCTTTTTAAGCTAAAAGCTCAGGCTATGTAGGTAGTTTGTGGCGTAGTCGCATTTATCTATTACTAGCGCCTGCGATGCCTAAAGGGGCGGTTTGAGAGACATTCTGACAAGATAACTAGCTATCCGGAGTCCTAAAACTCTTAAAACTAAAAACCCAAGCCATGTAGGTAGTGTATGTGTGAAGTATATTAGGAACGAATAACAAAATAGAGCGGCAAATAGTTTAGAGGATAGTTTTAGAAGAATTTCTCGTGATTAGGAAGGGTAAAACCAAACCAACCATTTAATTGTGTGGCTTGTAAACTGACATTGGATTTTGGGATATTTGAAACTTTTTTATATACGTATAAGAGGTCGGTCGCATTTCATGATACACTTACATGATGTGAAGCAGATAATTATGTAATAAATGGTGGTTTATTAGAAAATAGGAACTAATTAATTTTGCTGGATATGGCTTTATCTAATGTAATAGGTAAGAAGACAGTTGCGGAGCAAGGTTCATAAAGCATTATACTAACACGTATCTCGCCCCCGACACGAATAAGACCACCCGCTTCCTAAACACGTGTAAAGGGTATTCTAAATACGAAACTTTGTTTACGTTTTTGGGATGGTATTCACACACATTACAAATAACTTACGTCCGAAATAATTATTAGATTGGACGGAAGTATTACTTAGGTAGATAATAAATAATAATAGATTATCCTCTCACCTTGGATGATATTATAACAGAAGGGTTTTTAGCAAGCGATGTGAGGCGTGTATGCATGATGATTTTTATGAGAGTAGGAGAAACGAAAGTGTTAGTAAGTGTAGTGCCGTGGTTTCTGCGTATCCCAATGGGAAATAAGCGTGTTTTATATACGCGTCTATTTTAGCAACTGCGCACGTCCCGGTTTTTAGGGTTCCATATACTTATACAACCACAGGAAAAACGGAACCATTATAGGATCACACCGTTGTCCGTCCGCCTTTCAAGATTGTTATCTTGGGAACGCGCGGAGGTTTTTAGTAGAAATTAACATCTAATATCTGCGATCTTTGAAGCTGTGTAAAATCGAACTCTATACGTACGGTCACGAGTACTAATATGTATACACTTTAAAACTATGTCACATTAACTTTTTTGACAAATAAAACAGTAAATCTCATTAAATGTCAAATATGATAGTGCGACAGGGTTCTAAAGTGGGTACGTGTTTTGCTCATGACTGTACACAGACTACGGCAGGGTCTTCCAGTCCTTCATTATTCTGATTATGAGGAGGAACTTATAAATCTATCCAAAGCTAATTTTAATCCCTCTAGCGACCTAAAAGACCTCATTAAGCAACAGTAGTAACCTCAGCAATACCCCAGTGAGTTACAATGTAACTGTTACCTTACCGCCGGCGACTCTTGCCCAACAAGTCACGTCACCATCTGCTTGGTATGCCACAGGCGCGTGTTATGAGCTACGAGTTCAATTCCCGTGCTACACACACTTCGACGAAGGCTCGCAAAAATCTGACGCGACGTGAAGTGATTTTTTATAAGCATAATTCGATTACCTCTTGAATGAATTATAGAATATTCGATTTTTCCGCGGTTCTATTTTCTTATGTTATGGGTGATTTAACACCGTTCATGTATGAATTTAATTAACACGTCTACATATTATAAAGAATATTACTGCTTCGACATAAGATTACACTTTTAAGAACGTTTACACGCTATAGGTATTTTGTAAGGAGAATAAATCATAAAATGCAATAAAATGGGCACTTACGTAGGTTTTCCGATAAATAGCTAAGGTATAAAATTTACTTAACAAAGTTGATTAATTATGCTAAGGTTATCACGTGACATTTATAAGACGTGTGTTCCAATAATTTCTCGTTATTTATGTTAATTTCCGTGGCCGCTCTTTATATATTTTCATAATTATACAGGATGTTACTGACGCCATACCGAATACTGAGGGGGGTGATTCAACTCATGATTCTGTGTTAGGTAATGTCAAGTGGAATTTTCCATCGCAAGAGTATGGAACTGTATGAAATGTAAAGCAGGTCCTTGGAGATATTTTAGGTGAAGCGGTGGGTGGGCTGGTGGCTACACTGCAGAATATTGAATATGACAACATGTTACATGTTACTGATATTAGGCAGCTAAATTACTCAATTGTATATCAATATTTTATGTTTATTTTTATTTTTTTAAAGAACGTCTAGGGCCCTGTGCCGAGGTTTTTCTTGCAGCTTCTTTTCCCCGGCTATACAGGTTGTGAGAAGCTGCAGTAGTTTTAGGCGGATGAGACGTTCGTTATGTAAAAATTGACGATTCAAAGTGTAACTATGTTACCTACTGAATAAAGATATTTTTGAATTTGAATTTGTTACTTGTAAAGTAATTCATTTGTATACATTGTGTCTGCCTTCGTCATTTATGATTATGTTATTATTAAGGTATCATGTACAAGTGGATCGTGTACTACGTTCAAGATAAGTTATGAAATTCTGATTACTAAGTAAAGACGAAAAACGAAAAACATTTTCTTTTTTCTATGACGTCATAGCGTGCTTTTCCATACAAATTCTATAGTAATTTCAAATTTTGACGTTTAATAAAAAGCAACTGATTGGACTAGTTGGAAACTAGCCTAATGATTGATTTTTCACGTTTCGTTTGCGATTGTTGTCCGGTGACTTGGTTATCTTGTGTATCTGAAATTGTAATTAATTTTTTTCTGAGGTTTTTCTTGCGGCTTCTTTTTCTCGGCTATACAGGTTGTGAGAAGCTGCAGTCACTTTAGGCGGATAGGACGTTCGACAAAAAATATTTTTAGGTAATAATATTACTTACCTATTATATATAACAATGTAACTATGCTTCAAAGTGTAACTATGTTACCAACTGAATGGAGTTATTTTTGAAGTTTGAGTTTTTCATTATCCCGGTAACCGGGGGTAGTTCTTGTAATGTGAATATGTTAGAACTCGACTAGCCTCGTAATTTACGGTATTCCTAGGAAATTCGAGTATGTTTTTCCTTTCATGCGATTGCGACCTAATAACTTTAGGCTTTTTTCTTAATGAAATGAAAAGAAAAAAGCAATGATTAATGTCGTATAGACAAAAAGGGAGAAAGAACATTAAAGTCCTTATTGGCTAATCCAGACAGCAAAAAGTTTTGCTTTGTATTATATTTCCTCAACTTATAAGAACAGTTCGTCTATAAAAAAAAACTAGTATGCCACGCAGGGCTGCCAAATTGATTTGAGTCAAACCAGATTATTTTCAGACTTTGCACTGAAATATAAAAACAAATAAGTTTTCACTGAGCTAACTTATTTTGAGCGTATTAACGCTAGTTGATATTAATCAACTTTATGAAAGAAAAACAGAAGTCGTAGATATAAAAAAAATATCACTTTACAAGAAACAAGGCGTCACCTTATTTATTAGCAGTTTGTACTTACCCTAATATAAATTCTAATAATCTCAAACATGAGTTTGCACCGTGAAAATCGTGCAGGCAACAGCTTTGGGTTTTTCCTTCAGCCCAATATGGTGTGCCTGGTTTTACGACGTGCTTCAGTTTATAGGACCCACAGAACATAGAAACAAGGGAGATATGCCTTCCGCGCTACTACACGAGTCCGCATGTCGCCTGTTAACTCACATCGGCGTGTGAAGAGGCCGCACCAACACATTTCTGGCTGGATCGCTACATAGATTTACCGCCGTTCCTTGCGTTGTAACACAAACGCTAGTTGTGGTAGCGTGGTACAAAAATAGCAATGGACGACGTTGAAAGTTTAGAGTACGATCGTTGCCTTATGTAATACGATCGTTTTGTGCATATTTCGGTCCCATCGGCTATGCTCCTCGGATCTCTCTCACATACGAACTCTGATAGGACCTGTGCTAAAGTGGTGCTTGACGTTTATTGCGAGCAAAATTAGCGTGATCCAACCCAACGATGGTGCGGAAGAAATTAGCTGGCCCGGGTTGAGAGGTTTATTTATTCAGTAAACGTTTGGTTATTTGGTTAGTGAGCCTCTCAGTGTTATCCTAGATCGCTCTAGGCTATGTAGGAGGTAGAATGTGTTATAATTTCTTATTAAGACCTTAACATCTTAATGCGATGAAGTGTTTGACTACAATTTCATCATAACACCTGGTGGTGACGATGCGGCTTTGTGTATATCGTATCGTATCTGCTGAAAGGGAAATTATAACGTAATTTAGTAAATAATTATGAGTGATATTGCCGCTTGCCGATAGATTCAAATTACTAAACAAGTTGCGACTCCATTCCTGTCATATAATATCTGCAGACACGAGGAAACCGTCATCTGCGATATTAATTCCGTACACGGAATGTTATATTACGTGACGTCATCGGCGTCCGAAGGACGTAATATACGATCCCGACGACCCGATCACTCTAGCCATAGAGGCAGCCAATCAGCTCGCGACACCAAACACTTCAGGTCCCCGATACCGACCCCGCCGGCGTGGTCGACGATTTCCGTCATTCAGCGCTTATCGCTATCGACCCACTAGGGTCGATTAATTCTTTCAAATATTTATCCTCTCAGACGACGCCCTGAGCCGAGGTTCGCGCCCAACTGGGCACCCTCAGGCCTGTTGTCTTAAACGTTGTACCGGGTGAGAGCCTTCAGCGCTCCCCATTTGTCCGGCCAAGTAGTTAATGCCATCTGCGGCAAATCTACAATAAGTCACTTCAAAAAAAAAAAAAACGTGACGTCATAAACAAAGCCACATTAATTAGCATCCTCGTGTGCAGCGTGACACTCTGGAGTAGCAATATTAGTGGTTCAAAGGGCAGTACAACACAATGTAAACGGCTTCCGTGGCCCAGTGGTTGAGCGTTGTGCTCACAATCCGGAGGTCCCGGCTTCGAATCCCGGTGGGGACATATCACAAATATCACTTTGTGATCCCTAGTTTGGTTAGGACATTACAGGCTGACCACCTTATGTCCAAAAAGTAAGATGATCCGTGCTTCGGAAGGCACGTTAAGCCGTGGGTCCCGGTTATTACTTACTGATCAAATCAAATTAAATATACTTTATTGCACAGAACTACATTTAAACAATCAGACATTAACACATGAATACAGTACAATTTGGGCGGCCTTATTGCTACCACACACACAACGTGATTGCCACGCAATGTGATTGCTACTGATGTAAGTTAGTAGTCATTACATGAGTCATGTCAGGGGCCTATGGCGGCTCAGTAAAAACCCTGACACCAGGGTTGATGGGGTTGGTAATCCACCTCACAATCCACACGATAGAAGAAGAACATAATGTAATGTAGTAATCTTTTGGTAAATGGCAGGTTTATGCCTTAAAATAAGATATAATTTAAGTTGTCTGGTCAGATTTAGCGATCCCCGATTAGTCAATGCCATTCGACGCAGATCTAGGTACAGTAAGTCAAAACAATCTATTCACGCTGTCAAATGTGAATGTGTGTGAATATGTGTGTGTTTCTCTTTTGTTTTGTATTTCCTGTGTGCAATAAAGTAATGTTAAATGTGATCGATTAAATCGCCCCCGCGTTAGTCTACAAGCTCCATACACTAAGTCATTAACCTGCTCATATCCAATAATACTTTGACAATTGAATGCAAATTGCCTACAGATTGAACCAAGCACCGGTTGCATTCAGTATTCAGTGCGCACACGCCGCGATCACGCCAATTAGCACTAGGATCACGTCCTGTGGCCGCCCGATGGCGTAATACGGACCATTCTGATCCTCTCCTAAACTTACAAGTTTACCAACTTTGTGGGTAAAGTGCCTTTTATGAATTTATAAACGGGCTGCCAAATATTGCCGGAAATGGAAGTTTAAATCGTACTGCGCACCACGTCAACAACGCGGTAGTAGAGTATTGATTTTTGCGAATGGAATTTAATGTATTTATGTTTTGGTTTTACATAAACTGCTTACCTCAGCAGGGAATTTGTTCACGTACCACCCTCGTGAATTAACTAAGCACCTCGCTGATACGCAACCCCTTCACGGGAAGTGACTATTTAATTCGCACTGGTTATAGGTTAGTTGCTGGCGCATGAAGGATAATAGAATTGCGAAAGCTGTATATGAAACGAAAGTTGATGGTAGGGATGGCAGAGGAAGACCTAGAAGGACTTACATTGACCAAATTGGAGATGTCCTTAGAAAAGGTTTAGTACGATCTACTCTGAACCGGCGTGCGTGTATGAAACGATTGATGAATGTGGAGGAAGCAAGAGAAGTGTGTCAGGATCGAAGCAAATGGAATTCTATAGTCTCTGCTTACCCCGGTGGGAAATAGGCGTGAGTTTATGTATGTATGTACCTTTAGGTTAGTTCCGAGGTACATGCACGACAACATATATTCTCCAACAACATTTAAAACTTCTATATCACACAGTAAAGTCAAAACTCGATGTGTAACACGTTTATACGTTCCACTGAGAGTTAGTTGCAAGTAAAGTTGTTGGGCCAGCGCCAACCAAGTTGACAAACTCGTGAAGATGTGAGGTGGTCCGCCGTTTCCAGCATTACTATGACAGAACCACCTAAACCTACATCTAGGTTATATTGGGGTGTGATATAATGTATCTATCAAACTAAGTGCTTAATCATCATCATCTCTCTAGAATTATCTCGTTTTTACAAGCACGTCAGCTTATCTAACATGAAGATTTGACAGGGCCGGTTTTGTTCAGATGCGACTGCCTGTCGGACCTTTGAGTCCGCGAAGGGATCACCAGCCCAATACAGTTATATCACATACTTCGTAATAATAAATATAATAACAGTTAGGTCACATACCTCGAAAACGCATTTCTCGGGATTTTTTCAGGCCTTTAATCTGTTGGTAATATTAGTAATAGGTATAAAGGTGTACCTATCGATGCAGCCCGTCGTGTAGGATTCCGTTTGTGTCAGTATTCCGCTCGCGTTTGCGATTTCCTGAAATCTATTGTCCAGTGGACATTGTATGCATTCCCTTTGTTATTTCATCACAAATATACATTATGAGTGTGTGTCGGGGAGGAAGGCAGGTGTGCGGACACGGGTGCGGTGTTGTTCCTCGTAAGCTTAAGTTTATATATTTACTATTATGTTACCGACAGAGATAAAATTGAGGAAAAATGCTTTACCTTGTTTCAAGAAGTAAACATTATTGAATAAGAACACTTGTTAGTTTAAATAATAGCCGGTGTGTAACAGATCCGTAGTTCTCTCCATTACCATTGTCTTCCTGCCCTCACCGCGTATGTACAGTTGACGCTGTTTTTACTGACTTCAAAAAAGGAGGAAGTTCTCAATTCGACCGTATATATATATATTTAATGGTAGTTCGGGCATAACTTCGTCGTACATGAACCGATTTTGATAATTATTTCTTTTTCTATTCATCGCTTTAACCTGTAGAGGTTTTTTGTGAACTTGTAGAGGTTCACAAAAAAAAATTTCGCTATTATCCGTCACAAACATTTATTTTGATAGATAGACAGTCATCCTTTTTATCTGAGTACGTCGAAGCAAAAATATGGTATTGACATGTAAGTAGCACACTATTATCCACACTTTAAATCCTAGTGGTACATACCTCTATCGTCCCCTTATAGTGAACGCCACATATTTTTGAAAAAATCATATTTGGTCGAGATTTTTGTTAACAAAACAATAGAGAAGCAAGCTTCAATCCAATTCAATTTTTACTCGGAATAAAATTAATTGAAAGAGGTTTGTTGAAGAAAATCACCATAAGAATGTGATTTTTTAAAAAGGAAGTTATGTGGTTTGCCTTATAGGGCGACGATATGTACGTATATAGTCTATTTATATTATGTTTATATTATAGGTATTATATTATAGCAGGAACTATTGCGACGTCGCTGCCGCGTTTAATTTTTCTTTTATGTTTAGTCAAGTCACTGTTAATGTCTGAGAAACAAACAATTATGCATGCATGTGACTTAACGGTCTATATTTACAGCTTCTAAGTAATTATGTCGTTTAATGTGTTTTGCTTATGCAACACGTGACATAATAGAGTCTAGTCTTCGACGTGTTTCTTACCTTGCCATAGAAATAGATACCGGATTTCAGTTTCTAAGTCAATTATTATCCTAGTATATCGTTGCCTTGTTAACAGCCTCCGTGGTCTAGTGGTTAGAGCGTTAGGCTCACGATCTGGAGGTCCGGGTTCGATTCCCGATGGGGACATTGTCGAAATCACTTTGTGAGACAGTCCTTTGTTTGGTAAGGACTTTTCAGGCTTGAATCACATGATTGTCCAAAAAAGTAAGATGATTCCGTGCTTCGGAGGCACGCTAAGCCGTTGGTCCCGGCTATTAGCCGTAAAAACACCTCCACCAACCCGCATTGGAGCAGCGTGGTGGAGTATGCTCCATACCCCCTCCGGTTGATTGAGGGGAGGCCTGTGCCCAGCAGTGGGACGTATATAGGCTGTTTATGTTATGTTATGTTATATCGTTGCCTTGAAGTGAATACCAAGTACGCGCTTTTTGAAAAGAACACATTCTGATGTCCTTCGGCAAAACCTCGATTTCTTTTGATTAATTTTATACCGCGTAAAAGTTGAGACCACAAATTACCTGGACTGAAACTGACTTTGGACAAGTCAGTGAAATTTTGTTAACAAAAATTACATTCGAATGTAATGAATTGTTAAGAGGCGCTTACGTGGTTTTCACTAGATATAAGGCGACGATATATTATTTACTACATTTTACAATTATCTCAATTGTACAGGATTTTTCCTGGTTTATTAATGTTCTAGCTACTATCATCTATATCGAGTTATTTGAGTTATTTTTTGTTTCACGTGACTTATTGTAAGTTTACCTATACCAACTGCTTGGTCGGAAAAATAGAAAGTGCTGAGGGCTCTTACCCCCGGTACAAAAAACCGAAACAATTAATCTGGAAACAAAGAAGAATAAAACTCCAAACGGACTTCGAACCTGTGGTTTTCAAAAGCAAGTCCCGCGCTTTTTCACTATGGCTACCATTATCATACCGTGGCATGTTACTTGTATAACGACCAGCAACATACCATAACATTTATGTATGTGTCCCTGAAGTGTAGGTAGTGGTGAATGCAATATACACCCTCTTCTCGCCAGCTATGTTTATGTTCCATGTAATATCGAGCGAGCCTATTGCCATAAACCGAGCCCAAATCCTGGAAACCACGTGATACACGCCACGTGACCGATGTATCAGTATATACACCTACCTATTCATTTATTTGTCTTCCTACATAAACTGCCCATATACGTCCCACTGCTGGGCACAGGCTTCCCCTCAATCAACCGGAGGGGGCATGGAACATACTCCACCACGCTGCTCCAATGCGGGTTGGTGTAGGTGTTTTTACGGCTAATAGCCGGGACCAACGGCTTAACGTGCCCTCCGAAGCACGGAATCATCTTACTTTTTCGGACAATCAGGTGATTCAAGCCTGAAAAGTCCTTACCAAACAAAGGACAGTCTCACAAAGTGATTTTGACAATGTCCCCATCGGGAATCGAACCCGGACCTCCAAATCGTGAGCCTAACGCTCTAACCACTAGACCACTGAGGCTGTTATTTGTCTTCCTATATGTACTTAGGTATAGTTTTATTTTTTACCTATGATTTTAAATGTGTGTTTTCAAGAACTATTTTACGGTCGAAAGTCTTAGGAATTAATACTACGTATTACTCTGTACCTTATACTAGGTATGAACATGTATCATAAAAGTCATAAGAGTCCTAGTACAGCTTCATAGCTAGTATAAGAGTCGAAGAATTACATAGAGTTATTCCTTATTCTACAGTAATATTGTACGCGCCACTTATGAACCAGAGGCAGAATCAGAATCATTTATTCAACGTAATTATCGTGGATAAGCTTGTTGAAGTTCAATTTACATTTTTGAATCTACGTCATTTTGCAAGGGGTTATGGCTGAGGAGAAATGACAAGAAACTGTAAAAACAACACATTTTAAATCAATTTAAGTATACATTACAAGTTATTTAATAACTAGAGAACCACATTTAATACTAGGCATTTTTATCATTTAGGTAATTATTAATCTTATAAAAAGCTTTTTTACATACAGTAAGCCTCACATTTAAATTTATTTTCTGACAAATTCAATATATTATCTGGTATTTTATTGTAAAAACGTATACGTTTATACGTATGTTTATAAGATCGTATTTTTTGTATCTAGCCTCCACTTGCCAAAGGACTGGGGAAGCCCCAATGCGATCCATCCTGTTTCTGCGCAGTACACTGCTCATTACACACCACGAATTGCCAAGGCGCAGGTATGATTCGGTATTCCATGCGCGCGCCGCCAGGAGCTCATTGTGTAATGTTTGCGTATACAAATAAGCTGTGTATTATTTCTAGTTATGCTAGAATAACATAAACATACATAAACATCCCTATATACGTCCCACTGCCAGGCACAGGCCTCTCCTCAATCAACCGGAGGGGGTATGTAGCATACTCCACCACGCATCGTGTGTGACGTCTGACGCCGTACGAATGAAGATGTAAACTAAGACGGAGGGGTGAGGTAAACCTAGATCAGCCGGTGGTGGGGAGCGGATAGTGGCCGTTCTAGTCGTAGTATTATTCCTTATTCTATGGCCGTACTAAGTATAACGCGGTATCAGTTAGAATCACTCACCCAGGTTACTCGTGTAGGACAAACGTATTCGTAACAGGAGCAATTTAAGCTCCAAATTGAATAGTTTTACTGCATAATAATACGTGATAATACCTATACAAAACAGTTACAATGTGTAATTGGATCCCTAGAGTTTGGCGCGTGTAACATCTATGCTGTGTGTATCTACCTATGTGTGCCAATGGTATTATACTAACTATTACTATGGAATAACATAACATAACAAATACTCAACCAACAACAAAAAAAACAACAACACAAATCAACTATGGAATCAACTTCTACAAACATAAAATCACGCATATTTCCCGTTGGGTATCAACTTTTACTTCGGTCGGGTCGTTACTCACTGGGTACCTCAGGGCGGGTATAGAAGTCGAGAAAGACCGCGTAAAAGATGGTGTGACCTCAATGCTTATCAGAAGGATTGGCCGGAGATCGCGCAAAGTCGAGAGGAGTGGAAAAATCAAGGGGAGGCCTTTGCCCAGCAGTGGGATCGAATAGGCTAAATAAGATAAAATAAGAAGATCTTTTTTTAACTTTCTTTTTATTCATAATAACAAATACGAGACAGCCCTGTTTGGAGAACGCGCGACTTACATCTTATTATCACGGATTCGAACCCTGGCTTGGGTTCTAAACGACTGAAATCAAACTTAATGAGTTTAATGTCGTGTGGGGATCGTATATAATTGATACCACGTGGTTTCCATGATTTCCCAGTCCAATTAATGGCAATAGGCTCACCCCTAACACGTGGGACTTAACCATAGCTGGCGAGGAGTGGCTGTACATACTATACTCCTCTGTCTACCCCTTTGGGGATACAGGCGTGATGCTATTTAATGTTATGTTAACAAAGAATAAATAAAGTTTCTTCACCTCTTTTGAATAATTTGTCTCAAGTGATGTCGCAAAATGGAAAAACCGACAACAAATCAAACAAGTAACACTCATTTCAATGGACTCTAGGTATTTATGTCGCACAAAACAACACAACAATAAGTCTGAATGAGGTGTAATCTCTATAAAATGTTTCTAACCGTAATAATATAGTATAAGTGTTCAAACAAAGCGATTGTCCGCGTCAGATGCGCCGGAGTTGAACAATGCAGGTCGCGCCTTGACCAAGCTGACGGCGCATGTGCAATACTTAGTATTAATTTTAAATAATAATAGTACTGTGTGTGAGAAATTAATGATCAACAACTATTTATCACATACGAGATGTAATGGTACTTTTTCTTACCTTTCATTAAAACATATTTTATGTTATTTAAAAATAATAACATTTGTTTATGTTCAGAATGAATCTTTATTAGGAAATCGATCTTCCTGCATTTTAATGTAAGTTACAAGTAGATGTAGGCAAATTTATGTGTTTGTCCTATTGTATATACAGGGTGTTAGTGACATCGTAACGAATACTCAGGGGGATGATTCAGACCATGATTCTGAGTTAATATCAAGTGGAATTTTTCGTCGCAAAATTCATGATTTTTTTAGTTTTTTTTAATTATTTTCAATTCTTTACTTTTGCGATGGAAAATTCCACTTGATATTAACTAAGAATAATCAGCTGAATCATCCCCCTCAGTATTCGTTACGATGTCACTTACACCCCGCACAAGTACATACTGTACCCATACAAGTAGGTATGGGTAATAGTGACACCGTAACGAATGCTGAGGGGGATGATTCAGACCATGATTCTGAGTTGATATCAAGTGGACTTTTAAGTCGGAAAATTCATAAAAATTTTTGTTATTCTTTTTATTATTTTCTGTTCCATACTTTTGCGACGGAAAATTCCACTTCATATCATCTCAGAATCATGGTCTGAATCATCCCTCAAAGTTTTCGTTACGACGTCACTAACACCCTGTATGTATATACACAGCTTACGTCGTACGCGACTCTTAAGCCCTGAATACGTTCTACTTGTGCTGCAGTAGGTGTGTGGCATTCAATATTCGACACCGTTCGCTAAGCTGGCAACTAGCCCAACAGCCTCTACAAATCGGCACAGAAGCGCCGTGGAATGTGTTGTGTTGTGCGCATACAATTGACAAAGGAAAGTACTCGCTTTGCAGGTTGTTGAAGATTTTACTTTGCTAATGCCTCGATCAATTTCTCTTGAAGCCTTTTTAATAGAAATTTCAAATATCAAAAATGCAGTTTACTCTAACAAGGCTTGACCATAATAGACGGCGATACGACGCACCCACCACCTATCATGTTAATCTAACAGAAAGCTCGATGAGGACCGGTAGTTTATATTGTGATGGATGTATCTCTGACTATCCCATTGGTATAAGCCACTATTATAGTCGTAAGCTTATGTTTTATTTTGTTATTTTCAAGAAGTAGATCTGTACGCCTTCAGAACGTTGGTAAAAATAATTATGCTGTAATTTATACAATGTGCTGTAACGACTGAAAAATAGACGATCAATTTCATACCAAGCAAGATATAATATGTCCTATCGCAGTGACCTAGATTCATTTAAGAGTGAATGAATAGAGATACGGGAGAGGGAAGTATTGATTTAGTGACACTCATTCATTTGCACCATTGCGGATTGGTAGAGCAACATGCAAAAAATATATAGCAGACAAAAATAAAAACAAAATGTTAGGTAACCAGTCCAAAAAATATATATATTCAGCCATTTTAATTAACAATTTGTAAGAAGTTGTCGAACTTTAGAGTAAATCCCCTAAAAGGAGTCCGCAATAACCTTGAAACAACCATTACGATGAAATAAATTAATTATGCAAGAAAAACAATCTCACTTGAGGTGACAAGTCGATTCATTCACATCAACATTCTTACTGGTGTGAATAAACTATGGAGAATTACAAATATGCTCTCAAATTGCAATTTCGTTTGAAGCATCAGATTAAATTATACATAACAAAAACTAATTCTTGTCAATTGAGCACGGGGGCGTAAATATTTAATTGCAAACTGATATGTTACACGTGAAGTAGAAAAATATAAGGCAGAAAGTTCAATATTTGTTAATTATTAAATAAATTATTGAGCAATTTTATTTTCTTCATTTACTTTTTAGTTTATAAGTACACTAGTAGTTTTAAACAAATATTCGTTAATGTTTGTCGATAGTTACTTACCTATTGGCTTGGTATCTTTGGAAAATTCTCACTAAGTGTATTATTCTTTACCTTACTTAGCACGATCTTATAAGACAATGGTCTCGTGAGTGGCAATACAATAGTTATCCTCAAATTCAGGAAGTTCATCTACTTCTTTAAAAGTCCGAAGACCTTTAACATTTAAAACTAATATAGTGTGATAGGTTGTTTTTATTTACACGAGAAAATTCTGTATAAAACTTTTCCTTAAAATTTTTTGAAGAGAAGACATTATGTGTTAAATGCTCTTGATTTTGTTCCACATCATGTAGAGCGTGTGTCCTGAATGGTGTGTCTGATGTCACAAACCATTATTCACCATTACAATGCTTGTTCCATGTTTCATACTTCCTATATGATGGTTGTTATTTGTTACAGGTGGTCGCCGCATTAGACCTGTACCAGAGTACAAGTTGGATCATTAAAGAATCAAGGGATCGAGTGACCGGTGCGCGCGCGCCGCTCCCCGCCGCGGCCAGCACACTCCGCCGCCGCTCGCCGCGAGAGACGCATGTGTCGCGACCGCGCCAACGGCTTATATTTCGAAACTGTGTTTCTTAGTGACTTACTGCGCATTCTTTTCGTTATAACTTGGAAATTTTAATTATCTCGATATCGAGTGATTGCACTGAAATTTTAATTAACCTACGTTTACGAGTAGTGAACGTTTTCTCCTCTGGACAAGTGCATTGAGTAAGTGTAGAGAAGGCTACATTCCAAACCGGTGTCGTTCTTTAATGGACGAGGTGTGTACTACTCTGTATGTGTTTTATAGTTACCGAGGGAAGTGACTGATTCTAGTGATAGGTTTTCGCTGCACAAAAACTAGGAAAGTTGTGAACTGAAATCGTGTGAAAATTCATCGCTGGAGAGCTCTCTAGCCAGAATGTAATAGAGCACTGGCAAAAAGCGAAGCCTATTCAAGAGAAAAATGGCTCGCGGGGCGCTGAGTGAAAACGAGCGCTACTGCCTTGACGCTGGTGCAAAAAGCCAAACGGACCGGCTGCAAGATGCAGAAAAAACTTTGAATGGAGATTGCAAACCTAACGGGCTGCGAGTCCGCTTCCTCGACGAGGAAGGCAAGACGGAGCGGACAGTCAGCACCGACGAAGTCGACTATGCCGTCTCACGCGTAAAGAAAATACACATCCTGAAAAACAGGAGTTCGAGCGAGACTAGCATAATGTTAAGGAACCCGTCTCTCATGAAGAGGCGGAATAGCGCTGACCGTCGGTTCAGTGACGGCCAAACCGACAACTTGAACAACAACTCGCTAAGCGAGAACCTGAATGGCAAGGTATCGATACTCAAAATCAGCGAGTTCGATAAACCTGAAAAGACTGAGACAGAGCAAACCAAAGATGCAAATGGGCAAAGCTTTAAAAAGAATTGTAACGTGTACAGCGTAAACCAAGCAAAGACGCTGACACCTGAAAGGAAGAAGTCAATACCGTTGACGATTCCGCGATTAATGGGACATAAGACGATGCAGGAGAACGCGCAGGGAAAGTCTATCCTGCCTAACGAGGTCTGCTTGGCGGACGCTGCCAGTGGCAAGGACTTCACTGCGCGCGCTATAGGGCGACTGTCTCGAGGACTCGGTCGGCTACTCAGGCGCACCAACAGCGTGCGCATCAGCGAGCCGGACCCCGTGTACAAGGTGGCCTATCTCGGCAACGTCCTCACCGGCTGGGCTAGAGGTAAGTTGAAATTCGATAAAGTTTATTTTATTACTCAACATAATGCCAAAATTACTTTCTTTACATTACTATCGCGACGCACTATTGCAACGGTTGCATAAACGATTTAATGTCGCATAACCACAACAGTTACTCCATTGGTTACATTATAATGTTATTAGCTATTCTTATTGGATTAGATCCATTATCATAACATCAAATGTAATGGAGTTAAAACATTGGCACAAAGAATGTTCCTTGCGGCACACCTGTTATTGCGTTATGATTTGTAAACAATAGACTCAGTACATTTCATAATAAATTCACATTCCGAATTGGTAAGTACACTAGAAACCTACTGAACGTGCTAAGTAGATTAAACTGCTTCAATGTTCACTTATGCATTCTAGTTATCTAAAGCTTAGGATACAATTAATCTTAACAAATAGTGAATCATTGTTTCACGTTAGTTATATAGGTTACTGTTACTGTTAGTAAAACGCTCTTATTTAAGGAAGGATTACATACTTAAATAACTAAACAGGGCAAGTTTACGAATAAACCACGACTCATTGCAATTTCAATTCTATAACAACACAAGGTAACACGACAATGTAGTTCAAGGCAACTCATCGAAGCAAGACTGGGTATCCAAATTCTTACGATTCCATTGCAGATCAACTGACTGCTTACAGCCTAGGTGTTCGGTATGCATTCGTGCTAAGTGTTCTCGTGATAGAATTTTAAATCCGCTTTAAGTATCTACCTATTATCAGTAAAAGACGTAAATAATGATCATAATTAACTTCGGTAAATAATTCATTCTATTTCTAATCTTCGCGTGATGATCTAATAGGTATGGTGTTTTTATTGGAACTTGATGACCAGAAAAATGGGTTGCCGTGTAACGTCTCCTACCTAAATTTCCATTAATTTTACCTTGGTCTGTTCATGGTTCACGCTACTCGATTATCCTTAAGAGCGAACTGGTGTATCTCGACATCATACTTTCCTGTTCACACAAAAAACGGTCATCGTTTGTAATCTCATCTAACAAACTACGAGTTTTTTGTTTCTTGCTCTGGAGTAATCAGTCGAGTTCAAAATACACCTTGTTACAATCCAAGAATTGTATCTTTAGCTTGCACGCGTCTGCGACGTCAAGCCAACAGACATAAACACTAATGCGATCGTAATATACATACCTATCTACATTCAAAACTTTCGTTAACGCCGTCTTGAATCTGTCATGCGCTGCTGTCTCTGGTAACGACGCTGAATCTATCTCAGTGAAACCAAACAATGTAGGTATCTATTATAATATTTAAGCTGCTGCTACAGAGTATGTAGACATCAAAAGTTTTATAATATAAAATCAGACATTGTCTGGACGTAGAGCGATGGACGCAACGTACGATGGAGAAAGCCGCAGATAATTGGATTAAACCGATAGAAATTCCATTGCGTTTTCTTTGGCTCTTTGTTGACGGGGAGATGAGATTTGCTTTTTGTTGTTGGTATCACTTTTGTACGTTAATAAGGATCTATTAGTATAGCCTTTTTTCAAGTATTAGTATTTAAGTATTTTAATTATTTTTAAGGGTCGTTGGTTTTCAACACAACTATTATGTTTTACTATTATCTTGTAAGCAATTACTTTATTACTTTTATCCTAGCATAAAAACGCCTGCGTCCATCTTCATGGTTTTGTTAGGTTTAATACGATCAAAATTATTATATTTCTAAATATAAACAAAATTAATGTCCTAAAGCGGTATTTATACGAAATTTTCCTTTTCAACCTTATTATCAGCACAATTGTTATTCAACACTTGCCTTATTTTCAATAGTAATAACCCGTTAATGGAATATTACAAGTTATCGTGTTAATGAGAGTCATTTGCGATCTCCTCTGTCAAAGTTCAGCTTGGGTCTGCCATTAACTTCTGCTATCTAACACCGCATTAGCATCATATTAAGTTACTTCTATTGTTACTATAGTATCTTACTCTTTGTACTGTTATTATTAAAAATATTCCTTACGTAATCAAGCTTCTGGCCTGTTTAAAATAACTGTTTCCATAATATTTGTAATGAAATGAGAAAGAGGAAAGAATGTGTAATTAAAGCTGGAATGCGTTTAATAGGAGAACTCTTAACTCAATAAAACTTTCCCACACTAAAAGTATAGTAAACAGCTGTATTCATTTCAAAGAATGTTTATCTTGTTGCAATGCAGTGTATTAATGGACTTTCTGAATACGGTATGAGTCAGACCTTCAGCGCATGATCGATTACACTTTATATCTGATTAGAGTCAATAATGTTCGTAGCAAATGATACTAAAACATTTCCTGGCGAATATGATGTAGTCTTATAATATAATTAAATAATAATGCAGACAAATACTCACACAGACATAAATAAAATAGTTCAGTGGTCATAAGGATATATGCCTTTCGACCGGTGTCACACGGGTCAGCCGGCTGCTCTTCGAGATAGTGAAAGTCTGTCACAGTCCTGTACTTTTACTTGACCTATTTATTACATTGTCGTAATAGTTCAATTTATCTTAAACAGTTCTTGGTTTGCAAACTTGTAGTTTGAAATTAACCTTCTAGAATACATCATTACTTTTATTTTATTTTGTACGAGTAATTATGATTACTATTGCAGTTTTCCAATTATCGAATTATATTTTTTTTTATGGGAGTCAGGTGTAGGCAGTTCACTTTACAAAGTTAATACAGTTATTTAGATTTTATCTTGCTCTATAACAGCTAAGATTTTTTATAATTAAATTGAGAGATATGCAATCGACCTGAAGTGTACTCACCGCAACAAAGTTATCAAATTTACGACCAGCTATTACTATACTTACTGCAGGATAATTGTCAAGCTATCATGATTTATGGTGGGGTTCAAGATTAACGATATGCAAACACACAATGTTAAGATCAAGGCTTGTTGTGACAGCGCGGGTAATAGCGAAGATTAGCTATATGACGTCAAACGCTGAAGAATGTCCAACATCACACAATGCTAAGTACATGTAAACATCTAATTCTATACTTAATGCACAGCTTAGTGCAAGCGGCTTAGCTGGCTTTGTCTGCTTGCAGACTGCTTTTTCTTTACGTAAGTAGGGAGATATAGGAAAGAAAGTTTCTAGAGAGTACAAATGTAATAGAAATTAAAGACACAATACGTGACGGTGAGACTAGAATCGTTTTATAAAATAATAAAATATGACTTTCGCTCCTTCACATGATTGAAGCCTGTCAGATGATTAAATTTCGTTGAGCTGGGTTTGTTGTGGGGTATTATGTAGAACCCTTCGCTTTTTGGGAAACCCTAAAACATTATTCAAAGTTCTGGGTATTTAGGGGTTGCCGATGATGACTCATTTTAATCACGACATTTAATAATCACCATGAAAGGGTATCCTATCAAGCTTGTATCAAGTATCGGTGTAATTTAGAATGGCGGCTATACGTCGGTGGGTAGTTGTATGAGATCCCGCAAGCCGCAGACCTCTACAGGAAGCTCGGTAGGCTCTGTTGCCGCATCTGTCTCGCTCGCACGTTTTTTCGTATCGCATTCCACACGGCATTGTCTGGTCGCTCCCACAGCCGCCGCTGCCGTATCTGCTTTACTAACAAAATTATCTCTATTCTCAACACTAAAGTGTTCTGAATTATCGTTTCTGACTGTAAAAATAAGTTTGTTCTCAAAAGCTTGACGCGTATTTTCGTCTGTAATGTATATCGCCTCTATCTCCAGTGATAAAGAGTTTAGAATTACTTTTGTGGTCTGCATGAGAATTTTGTTCCCTACTACTGGTTTTGTAGCATTTGTCAGCGTAGCGTACTATTTACGAAGTGTCAGCTCATGTTTTCTAAAAGCTTGACATTTTATACGCGTATTTAATTTATTCACTTCATTACCAAGGACTTATTTAATGGGTTTATGCAGATTTATCTTTATCAGAGAGATACTAAAAGTCTTTTAATTAAAAAGACCTTATAAAACTTTGATTTGAGATATTTGTACTTATGTAAAACAAAGAGAGGATAAAAACATGTTTGTATAGTTTAAATTATGATATGGTTAATATCTACGCTTATCTAATCTTTGAACTGTGTGCCTTCCGGTGTAGCTTTGGATAAAGGTTCAATTTACATTTTGCGGTTATGATATAAATCCGGTCAAGAAGAGGAAGGATCAAGCAAAAAATATCAAGGATTGACACAATTCGTGTAATCAATTCATCTCTCTTGAGGGAGACCTACCTACTAAGGTAGTAGGTAACAGTGTTAGTTGTAACGGCACAGTTCTCTCAATCGGAATCGATTGTATGGTATCCAAAGCCTCAGCGTATTAATTGGTTAAATTGCTCGGAATCACGATTTCGTGTCGTCTTTACAATACTCATCATGATACTATTGAACGATTATATTCTCCGGTTCTAATAGGTTGATGTTTAGATTAATTCAAAATATTTGTAGGCAAATCAGTAGGTACAGATTCTTTCGATTGAAGCCTTCAACGCTCTGCCTTTTTTTTAGGGTCAAGATTTGGAAACTATTAAAATTACTTTGAAAGGTCTTTATCGCTATTCTGTCACTACCTAATCCCTAAAAAATATTTTTGTAACAAGTTGCTTGTGTTAGTTCATTTTGAATATTTTACGATTTTTTTCTGTTAAAAGTATAACATTTAATGTTGCACGAGTCTGTCGTGCGATAATTTATAAACACATCAGCATTAATTTTAATTTAGTGCAAAGACATGAATAACTTAGCATTTGTTATTCAACCGTGACCAAGATAACTAGCATGGTAGGACAGAGAGGTCAATAGAACTGTGACAAAAACTATACTTTTTTGAAGTGAGTTATTGTAGATTTGCCTTGGATGTTATTCACTACTAGGCCTTTAGAAAATCAGATTTATTAGTTTAAGACATACATTTAATGTATTTGTGACCTTATGGTTACGCCCGTATCCCTATCGATGTGGCCAGAGAGTAGAGGCACTAGTCATGAAAACGCGTGTAAATCGCGCGATATTTGGCATGCCTAAACGAGGCCTTAGGTATCTATAGCAGAAACGCGGCAAATATTGCCTTCTTCGTTGGGCCCTTGCTCCTAGGCTGCATGCATATTTAATAGCTTGTAGTGTATCTATGGCTGTCGGTATGTCGGCCGCCTCAATACAGGGCTGGTCGATCGACAAACGGTACGCGCGATAAAGACATATATATGGGTGCGCGGGCGCCGATAACGCGGGCTAGCGGTTATCGCGGTTGTTAACCCACATGCACAGGTGATACACTACTGCAGTGATACGTGTCGTGTAGAGTAGATATAGTGACTTGGAACTCATCTGTGGGAACCGACGAGAATTGGTACAGAAATGTAATATTATGAGAACACAGAGGTGTAATCCGTTTAATCACTCAGTGTTGTTCTTCAGTTTCATCTAAACAGATGTAAAGATTTTATAAAACAATCTTAAATGTAAAAAGTATCTTTATGATTTTTGCTATGTTTAAAAAATATTTTTTTCGAGATAAATTACTTTTTAAAAGTAAACATAATGATTAGTTAGATATTTCGACGCTAAAGGTCAAATGTGGATCTCGGTTTGTCATCATATCTCATTCACATATTAATCCTGTCTGTGGGTTCATGCTCACGAGCTGCGACATAACAGTTTTACTTAATCCACTGACCCAATCTCCCGCGGTACCCCACTGTCCTGTCTGGTGGAATTTTCCCCTATTATACCAAAACAAGGGGAGGGGTACGTCTCCCAAGACATACATGTAGAATCTTATGTTATGGCTAAGTCACGTAGCAGCTCACGCAATTACAGAACTGCGTAAAGTCACAACTTACCAACAAACAACTTGCACCTTGTATTCAAGTCCTAAGATAGATATCTAAGGACTAAAAATAATAACATCACATAAACATCCTATACGTCCCATTGCTGGCCACAGCCCTTCATCATCCGGAGCTGCATGGAGCATACTGAACCACGCTGCTCCATTGCGGGTTGGTGGAGGTGCTGTTTTACGGCTAAACATAATAACGTATTTAAAATAGATATTACGAGTATATATAGTCCGCGCCACGAAAAAAGTCCCGTAGCTGTATAGATCGACCGTGTCTGTATGGATTTAAAGATTATCATGACTTGTTAAATAGTTCCATAAATATCCGAGCATTTCTTTCGTGGCGTAGACTTAAATTATATTTTAATGCTGATATTATCTTGACCCTTTGTTTTGTAATAAGGCGAAATCATGTCGACACATAAACAGTAAAAGGGCATCAGATCATCGCTTATGAAAGTTTACCCATAATGTTTGAGAGGATATAATATAATCGACTTTTATGGCAAGCTCGGTGTGATTAGCTGCCGTTCATTAAAGAAATAATAATATTTTCTTTAATTTGTTTTACTACACAGATAGAAGAACATATAGCGTTGATTCACTAGAATGTTCTTCGTTTTACCGACTGTCCAATCTAGAAACTACATCTATGTTGAAACATTTGCAATTTTTCATTCGCTCACCGTTCACTTTCGAATTCATTCTGCCCTAAATTACATCGTTAAAATTGCTATGATTGTTCTTTCTATCAATGTAATTTTGTTTCCAATTTCTGTTGTTACGCATTTTTTTTGCAAAATTGTTTGTGTTTAAGTTTTATCAACACTTATTTGTTCAATGTGATTTATAATTATACATAACCACATATCTTTCGTCTGAATTACAATTGTTCAACGACAAATATTTCCTTAGACTTACCTGATCTGAAGATATGACAAGTCTGATTTTTTTAAGAAGTGACTAGCTGTCTCACCTTTAAACCCAAAGGGAAATCAGTCCAATTATAGTTCAAATCACATACCTCTGAAAATATATTTGTCAGGTACGTGAGTACGACGTTTTCCTTCACCGCTGAGCACATGACAATCATTTAACTTCCGAACATTTCACTAAGTCTTCAATATATTTCAGCAAAATAAGTTGTCCTCCCAGAAATTGTCGTATATTATTATATTTTCCCTTAAACTTTAATAACTGCGATTTTTGTATGTTCAATTAAATTTTGCCGTTACAACCTGGTTACCGACTTTCGACGGAAATGGATATTTATAAGTATTTTCGATGAACATGTTTAAACTGTACTTAATAATGAATATGTATTATTCTACCGATTGGAAATACAGGTCGTTTTCCGGCCGGGTAAACGTATGTTTAAAGATATGGATTTATCTTCTGACCCACAGGAAAAACAAGTACATACGGATGTGCGATTATACCTCTATTTGCTACGAATAAATAAAATTATTTGTAGTCTATAAATATGTATTTATAATGAACCATCGTATGTAACTAAACAATGGCCCCGATTCCTGCAAACACCGCCTAATTTTTTTTTAAGTTATATCCGTCATTTTCATATCCGTCGAAAAGGAAAGGGACGGATGATTCACAGCTCTTAATTTTAGGAAGAATGAGTAAATGAATGTGTCGGGTTTTTAACTGATGTAAAATTTTTAGACGGTTGGTTTAGATTTGTGCTTAAAATTGACGTGTGTTCCATAAATTTTATGCTTGTCAATTACCCGTCCCTTTCCTTTTCGGCGGATAAGAAAATGACAGATATAACTTAAAATAAAATTAGATGGTATTTGCAGGAATTAGCACCAATTACATATTATGTATTTATTTTACGAAATATGGTATACGTTTTAAATATATTATATTTTATTTACTTTGTAGATTAAATCTAAGACATCATGCACTTTAACTTTTACTGCGCAATATATCTGTATTAGTCTTGTAATTAGCCATGGAGCATAGTAATTAAATGAAAATCTCATTTAGCAAAAGCTTAATCTGAGTTCAGTTGAGTGCACTTGAATCCAGTTAGATGCTAATAAAGTGTTTGACTGCTGAAGGCGGAAGAACATGGCTTTATGACCTCGTACGGAGATTTTATTGGGAATATGTTGACTGCAACATATATACAATGTACATATTTTATTTTTTAATTCAATGTATATAGGTACCTGAGTCTCCACCGGACTTCGTATTTTTAATCTTTACGCAATAATTGTTATACCATAGGGCTACTGCGATACAGGGGAAACCCTAGTGCAGGGCCCGCTATTAACTTGTGTTAATTTTACTTTATTTGGTAAATAAATATTTTTTCTTTTTTTTCTTTTTACTTTTACATACTTGTATATATTAATTTAAAAGATAAATCTCATGACTGACTTGATCTTTATGAGTTTGACAACCTCTTATTATGACAAATCAAAGGTTTTAATGTAATGCTGTTTTCACTATCGTGTGGATTGTAAGGTCAATGACCGACCGCATCAGGGTTTTACTATCGTACACAGAAACAAATAAAAATAGTTATTTGTAATTGTATGCGTTTTTCCTCAACAATTCGCATTTATTATCTAATGTATTTACATCCTACTTGCTTATTCGAGTTATTATGTGCGTTAAACCGAGTTATTGTAATAATAAGTTTAAAAGGACATTAAAACTACGTATAATTGCTCTTGTACTTACTTACTTATTTTTTTTATAAAAGGAGCATTGTGTTTCGTAGAAGCCGTTATATTACATTATTATTAATAAATTTGATTAATTATATATCATCATCATCATCAGCCCATTAACGTCCCCTCTGCTGGGGCACGGGCCTTCCCTATGGATGGACAGGGAGATCGGGCCTTAAACCACCACGCGGGGCCAGTGCGGATTGATGGTTATTAACGACTGCTAATGCAGCCGGGACCAACGGCTTAACGTGCCTTCCGAAGCACGGAGGAGCTTGAGATGAAAACTATTTTTTTTTGTGGTCACCCATCCTATGACCGGCCTTTGCCGAAGTTGCTTAACTTCAACAATCGCAGACCGAACGCATTAACCGCTGCGCCACCGTGCTCCTCAAATCATGATGTGGATGAACTCGCTAAATAAATGTAATTATATATATTTCGTTTTAATTCCGCGAAAATTATTCTATTTTTTATACATAAATCAACAATGCATCACTTGGTGACGATAAACATAACAAGCTTACGAGTACTTATATCCCAATTGGGTTAGTCAGAGGTACATCCCTCGTAAGATGAACTAAGTATCCACACCCCAATGAGCTTTCTATTAGACCAACATGATAGGTGGTGAGCCGTATCGCCGTATATGTATAATGGTCGAGTCAACTGTGTTAGTAAAAACTGCACTTCAGATAAATTAATAACTCATTGGTGCCAGTCCGGTAGGTACCCGTGACAATAAACCATTAAATATTTTATTTCGACCTGTTAGTGTTGGCAATTAAGCTTAACTGGTTTTCATTTAGTTGTTTTAGTATAAAAAATAATAATATTTTGTTGTTATCGTGGCAAATAATGTACGTAACGACGTAACGTTAAAAACATTGCTGTAAGTACAAACAATTTTATAGAAATACAGTAATAACAATAAACTCGCTACAAAACTTTATTTGGTTTGTTTATGGATGAACTCGCTAAATAAAATAAATTAATTTGTAAAGTTTAAGCGAAGCGGTTTTGTAAGACAAATAAATTAATTATCACACTGGCGAACTTTCTTGTATAATAATTTGCTTGTCTGGCGCTGAGTTGCTGAAAGGCTACACGCTGTACAACGGTACACGTGCGAGCGAACTGAATAGAGAACAACATAACCATAAAACTGTTTTAACTAAGTACTTACAATGTATATTAGTAAATCCAACGTTCTCATCATCTTCTAGACTCTTTAAAGTCCACTGGTTATAAGGTGACACGAGTCTTGTAATGCTAACTCTCTTGATTGTTCTCAATGGCTTTAGCTCACCCTATTTTCCTCCCCTAGTAAATTCATAGAATTTTCCAGATTTCATACGCTGAATTGCACTTAGTTGCAGTTCTAATCCAAGCCTTCATATAAGTACTGTGTGTAAGCGCGTTGCAGTTGCTCGTGCGTTCTGTTGCGTCGCGACCTTCACGCACCGCTTTCTCGGCGCCGGCGCAGCCGCGCGTGGCACCGCCGACAGCCCACTCACACGCTCGGCTTACACTATCATTGCCACTGAGGCCCTTATAAACTTACTGTACTGTCACAGTAATATCAGAGCAAAAACAGTTTTTTTTTAACAAGAAAAAGAAGAAAGAAGAAGAACAAGAATAGCGAATCAAAGTGTTCAATAAAAATATAGTTCTTGGTTTGTGTTGTCAAAACCTCATGGTGAGCTCAATCAAGACTATCTAGTTTCATGTACCTCATGCAATCCCCAATCAACGGATATAACCTGCAGCCACCTTTGATATGAAGTCTCACGTTTCAAATGTACTGTACATTTGTCTCAGTTGACAAATGGCCGATTTTAAAAACAATTAATCTTTGATATTTAAAATTTTCCTTATATAACACCACAACACCAGGCTGGTAATCCACCTCACAACCTACACGATAAGAAGAGAAGAGGAAGACAAGTGTACTTATCTACAATTGTTGCATCAAAATCATAACAGATCATAGTATAATATATGCTTCAATGAGGAAGCGAAGGCCGTCTGCTGTTTTCCCTCATGGGTAGATTGGTACATACTGGTAAGTATTAGGAAGTTTAGAAGGTAAAACTTATAATATAACACAAGTTCAGAAGAAATCTTTCATTCAAATTTTTCTTACGAATTTTTTTTCTGAAATTTATCTTTCTTTCTTTCTTTTTTGATTCAGAATATATGTCGAATAACTAATTAACAAAACGATACGTTAACACGACACGCAATAGGTATGATAATATAACGTATGCATCAGACCGTACCTCATTTATATGGTTTTACATTTTCCTTTCTGCCAGCAATCATTTCTAACAATGAGCGTAATACTTATATTCGTCTCGTGCTGTAAAACAATTGTACGAATAGATGAAGATGGATCATTTGTAGAGAGAAACGCATGCGTCGTTGTTATTACAAGACCATCTCCTGTCAGACTAACAAACCAAATACCTCGGGAATCGTTTGTGGCTCTCAAAACAGTTGTAAGTATGGGAATAAAATATATTTTTTCACACGAGCAACAAAACTAGTCGCCCTTATAACAACACAATTGTATCAGAACGTTGTCTCCAGTTCTCACAACATCTCAATCAGATACAAATCTTTACTTCCTACTTTTATATTTTAAAGTTCCGTATTTTCTCAACAATTTGCACGACACTCATGATTATATTTATTGAAGTTATGTAAAAGTGTCTTGATGGCAATGAGAGTTCGTGGTTTAATTAGCAACGGTGTGTTTTCTCCAACTACGGATATGGTAAAATACTTATTGCAAGGAAATTGAGTAATATTTAAAACTTTTGTACACAATACACAATTTAATTATATTATCTTTTAATTATTGTTACACTTTGTTACATAATATCTTATTCTTGTAATTCGGTATTAATTAACGCTGTCTCGGGGGAAATTTGTGATTTTCCTGTTACTTCTTGTTCTGTAATAGCTTCGCGTTTATACCACAATTTTACCTGAACGTGTTTCCACTTGTAGGATGTGGAATTACAATTCTACATATTTTTATTGAGTAAACTACTTAGGTATAGGTACCTAAAGAGGTTTGGATTAGAGAGACTACATTATTTCTCAAGATTTATTTCGAAAGGCATATCCATCTAGAGATATGAAGCCATTTTTTTCTCAGCCACAATAGTTGATGAAGCGAGGAAAATCATGAATGAACTGGATCACTCCACTCGCGTCCCGTTAGTTGCATCGCTCATTTATAATCTGTGCTCTGCGTGACGCTAATTGCATGAGCATAGAATCCATACTAATATAATAAATGCAAAAGTAACTCTTGTCTGTTTGTACCATTTCACGCATTAACTGTTGAACCGATTAACGTAAAAATTGGTACGGAGATAGTTCGACACGAACTTGGATGGTTTTATTCTCGTACTTAAACCACCCATGAATACAAAAGAGGGTTGAAAAAATATGCTTAACTGAAGCCCACGCAGACGGAGTCACGGGCGAAAAGCTAGCTAAGAATGATCGTGGTATAGTCCATAAACAGGCGCGCGCGCCGCGGTCTCACCGCGCATGCGCGGGATAATTGCTGCCGCGCTTGCCCAAGAAAAATGGCAAAAAGTGCAGTCACTTGAAAATAAATGCGAAACGCACCGTTTTTGTCGAAACGACCATTTTTGTACAAATACGGGGAATTGTTCAAGTAATCATTGGAAAGTGATGATTTAGTTAATTTCGGAAGTTTCGCATTTCACGTTTTGACAGAACCATTTCGTCGTAGGTATATTTATTCTATTTTCCGGTCTATAATTTCGTTTCTCTTCCTAATCGGTTTAAAGTATCAGTTAGGTAGGTACTGAGTAATGAAGCGATGCGGAAGTGGAATGCGTTAGCAGCGACAGTATTCCAGCTATTGTGTTCAATCAGCCATTACCGAGCGCAGCCTTAACACATGACAATGAACTTTAAGACAACAATATTGGCACTGAAATTAAATACTAGGAGGTAGTCTGACGAAAATTATCTAGATACTTCGGAATAAATATTTGGGAGTATGGGAAGTTAAATGAGGTATCTACTTTAGTTTAAAAAAAAACTTTTTCGATTAGTCAGAAAGCCTTGTTACTAAAAAACATACACACATCAATGGGATATCCCATAGTCCAGATATTCGTTTCAAGAATTCCAAGATGGACTGATGACGTGGCTATCAGCCCGTTTTGGCCAATGGGCCAATATTTCGTCATTTTGAAAAGGACAGTAAAGTTGTAGCCACATTATATGTAAGTATTTGATATCATTATACAGAGTGTTAGTGACATTGTAACGAAAACTTTGAGGGATGATTCAGGCCATGATTCTAAGTTGATATCAAGTGGAATTTTCCGTCGCAAAAGTATGGAATGGAAAATAATTAAAAAAAAAAACACAAAAATTTTCATGAATTTTCCGACAGGAAATTTCACTTAATATCAACTCAGAATCATGGTCTGAATCATCCCCCTCAGTATTCGTTACGATGTCACTAACACCCAGTATTTGACATAGTTCATCGGCTGAGCAAGGTTACTGATCGACATCAGAATGACCCGCCGTCGTCCTCGTGCCGGTAACAAGGCTATCGGGGTGATATCGGCGACTCACTGGCTCAATGGAATATTGTTATCTGTCATACATAACACTAAAAATAACCACACGTGGATGTCACCCGTCTGTGCAATGATTTGCATAAGGTTAACAGATTTACTTAAAGGGTATCTTGTCGAATATACAATACAATTCTGTAATATACTAAACAGGAAAATTGAATGGGAAATGAAATTGGATGGGATTGATTGGGTTATGTGCTTTAATTTTGAATGGGAAGACATAAATGTAGATTGATATTGTTTAAATAATTCTGCGAATTATCATGTGTGGGTATCATCTAATAAAAAGCTGTTATTTTTTTTAAATATTACTTGCAATCGTCATGATCACAAACTTCTTTGTGTTTAAAATATTTTGAAAAACATCTCTCCCTCTCCTTGCTATTTATTATTCCCATCTCATGGTGGGGTTTGCCTTCTTTATATTTCTCTTCCACTTCACTCTAGCGGACGTATCGTATTCAGAGACATTGCACAAGCACAGGTCCTTCTTGACCACCTCCGCTCGCCGCCATTTTGTTTTTGACCATCCTCTCTCGTATTTTTGAACACCTTGAAGTAGCTAAATGTAATATAATCAAATTTTTCTTATAACATTTCTTCCTGACACGTTTTAGTAGATTTTACACAAATTGTTCATAATTGTTGGTGCATATTGTTTACACATCAAGGTTCTTAAGTTACACCGTTGTAAGTAGTAGGTAGGTAGTAGGTGTGTTGATGCCGATACGTTTATTTACCTACCTCCAATTTTCCTCCATATCGATCCACAGATCGTTTCCATTAAGAATGTGTTAAGTAAACATGTGCGGATGATCCGGCGAGGTCGGCGGCTTGACCCTAAGGGCCGGCGAGTCACAGAGGACAAGGCTGTAGCTTTACATTTACATAATAATAATTTGCTGGACGAGGGAGATTACTTGCTGTTAGTAGATTTTTGAAAGGATTGAAAATATATTATATCTACTAACTACTTACTTACTTGTTGAGAAATTGTAGGTCTTCTTTTATAACTCCATGAAAGTTTGTATAACCAGCGTACCCACTTTATAGGAAAACATTTTGTGATTAGATATCGTGTTTCAGATATTTGCTAATGATTGTTTAACGTTAATTAATGAAGGGATATTAAATTACTACTACTAACTCTGCAAATCTTAAAAATTAAAACTTGAATAAATAGATCTTGAATAAACTTTTAAACCCATTTAAGGAATTTTCAACCTTCGTAGAATTTTCAACCGTGCGTTGTGTGTAGGAAGCAAGATAACGTTATCTTGCTTCCTACACACTACGCACGGTTGAAAATTCTCCCTGATGCAGAGCTCAGTTTGCGTCTATCCTGATAGACGACGTCGTCTATCAGGATAGAAGCAAATGGAATTCCATAGTCTCTGCTAACCTCGGTGGGAAATAGACGTGAGTTTTTGTCTGTATGTGTGTCTATCTTTATAAAATGTAAAAAATATCCCACTTCTACTACTAGAGCTGAAAACAGACCAGCATTCTTCAGCATCTTACGCGCTGTTAGAATTTTCAGCTCTATATGGAATTATAATCACTATTGCAGAACAGATAAGGTGGATTTTTGGTTTGTTAATATAAACAATTCTGATGACGTGATCAGAAGAATTCAGCGCATACCGTCACTGGACGGCAGCCGATTTTTTTGGAAATTTCTCTCTTCTCTAATAGCTATTATAATTGTATATAAAACTGAAAATTCTGACACCGCGTAAGGTGCTGAAGAATTTGATTTACTGACAACTTAAGGGGCACAACTTCGAAACGATTTCTTGATGTTGTACCGCCTGGACTAAAAGTCAGAAGTAACTTCATTAATTCTTAATGTCACTACATCATTTTAGCTTTTTAAAAATTTAAGAAGCAACTGATTTTTGACTGCGCAGAGGTCAGACATACACTTGATATTTGACCATTGATTGACCCCAAGGGCTGACGTAAAGGGCAATTCAAGGTCTCCAGTAATGGGCCACAAATTGGCCAATTCAGGCTTGTATAAAAATAGCTTTATCAATAAAGACAACATTCCAGTTGAATCATGCTACAAGTGTTCTTCATTTATGTCATGACTGATTGTAAAAAAAACTTGTGTTAGTTATACATAGAATATACAAGAATACTGTAAAAGGGACACTCTCCACCCCGAACCAATACTAGCTTCGAACGAACTTGAATTACCTCACTTTAGTTTATTTAAGGCGTCAGTTGTTAAAGAGTAAGGGAGTATGCGCAGACTATCTGTCTCGTTCGCACGCATGAGGTAACGCAGCACACAGTAAGAACGAGATTTCAGTATGGAGTGTCCATTCGTTAGTATTTTGTTTAAGTAAATAAATAAATCTACTTATCAATTTATAACGTTGTTGATGTAGGATTTGTTTTATGCAAGTCAGTCTTTCAAGATAATTATGAAAATGAATCATTTTGTAATACTATTGTAATATTTAACGCGCGGAATTATCGTACAAATTTCAAAGTACATACCTGCATGATAAAAAATTGACTTATAATTTGTGATAGACATAATCTTCAGATTTTATCAGGTCATTAGGTAGGTAGGAGTAACAACGAACTTGTAAACATATAAATAAAGTGGTTCCAAAGCAGGTATCAAACTGGACGAAGGCATTTTGTGAACTCTTCCACTTACGACCGGTTGATCCATTCTCCTTCGGCCACAGTGAACACTACACACACTTTATCCTTCCACAACTGATAAGCAACTCTAACCTTACATCAGAACGGTCTGTTTTGTGCGCACCTGATTATCGGCACACGTACCAAATCGAATGCTTTTTAAACACGTAAACTTTAAACTTGTTTAAACAAGATTTATAATTATTCATTTATTCATCTTTTGCGGTCGCACATTGTTTTAAGATGACTTGAATAATAATAATAAAAGTTAGTTGTACAGTGTTAGGTTATCAAATTCGTGTCAGACTGTCAATGACTGTTACCACATAGATAATTGAGACAGTAGGTGCAAGTAATTTAAGTTAATAAACTGGTATATTCTGTTAAGAAATATAACCTGATACAAGGTTAAGTAATAAAACTTGTTATGTGAATTTTCTTCTTACCATTTACCTTGTTTTTATTGCTTTTAGGCGACACGTCTGTTACTCTTCTGTTGTCTCCCTCTCTCTTTCCATTTTTAGGGTTGTCAGCGTAAGGGTTGTTTCCAGAGCGAATGACATGTGTCCACCGGTTTCTGTCCAACATGGATTTATCGATCGTGTACCAACTATTTAGAAAATGATATGTCTTTCACTTAAGAGAAATAGAAATATTTTATTGCGACCTTGTGTTCGTACAAAATGTGATATTATAAAAATACAGAAGTACTTAGTATTATAGTATCAACATGGACTCAGTAAGGGCACTGCAACTGGTAGAGAGGACAACATTCTTAATTATTAGTCAGTGATAAAATTTATAATTTTCATAATTATTATATTTTATTATTATTATTGCACTTAATTTTTCGGACTATGTCGCTGGTCGCGCGATGCATTGTCTTTTACTATAAGTACCTAAAGATAATCAAAACATAAAATATATGATAAGTTCATAGTATATTTCTGAAGCATACAATTCCCCCCAATAACCTGGTAGCGCTGCGCGGCGGCCAGCGCACGCGCAGGCGTCGTCCTTGCGACGGTCGTCGGCACACATACCACCGCCTACCGATCACTGTTTACCCACTGCTTACCGATTACCATTACCGATTCCGATTACCGGCTCCATTTACAAATTCCTTTTCATCATTACATTACTGAGTCGTGTTACGTACACGTACAAACATAACTCCCGCCCGTATCTCTATTGCTGTATTTGGTATTGACATCGATTTGTTAGTTTCTTTACTATCGACATTAACTCATACTCAAAATTATTAAAAATCCCCTGCTCAAACTCTATTCTTAGCAAAATCATTTCGTTTCATTTTATGGTCAATCACTACATGATTTCCTACGTTCTATATTACTAAAATAATACTAATAAAAGTATTATTTTAATAAGTTAGCAAAAAGCACATGATAAAATACAAATACAATTGAGCCTACAAAATATAGTAATAAAAAATAAAAGCTAAAGAAAAGAAACAAAAAATGAAGATTAGAATCGTGGCCAGTTTAACTTCGGTAAAATAAAACTATAGATCTGCAATCAATACAAATCAAGATTTGTTTCACAATTTCGGTGTCCTATGTGTCACCGGCTGGCTTCTCAGACGGGGAGCGCGGTTCGATCCCCGTTCCGCTACCAGACTTGCATCAATGAGTTATTAATTTATCGTAAGTGCACTTTTCTCTAACACAGTTGGCTTGATCATCATAGTGGACAATGCGGTTTCCCACCTATCACGTTGATCTAACTAAGCGTGGGTACTCAGTTAATCTTGCGATGGATGTACCTCTGACTACACCAATAGAGAACATAGTTGTGCTTTATGTTATGAATATTGTTTTGCAATTTATTATTTAATTGCAGTTGAAACGATGGGTCCTTGGGGTCCAGAAGCAAAAATATTTGTTAAGGATCTCTCAATGCGTCTTATTGGGGCTTCGAGAGATGCTAGGGCTGGTAGTTATTTCTGTCAGAGAATTAGTTTTTCTGTCAGAGAGTTTGTTTTGTTTTTAATTGTTTGAATAAATAAGTATCTTATATATTTAATTACATAGGTACATTAATTAATCATGATTATACGCACATTTTTTACAAATCATATGCCAATTTTGTAATTATCAGATAATTGGAACACAAATTCATGTTCCTATCGATATAAGAGATAAGTATGATAAAATACGAAACAGTACAACAATAAGTATATGATAATGGTCTCATCTGCATAGTATGGAGATGAAATCGAATATTTTCGGGTCATTTAATATCGGAAGTACAAGTTTATTGTTTTATTTATGCAAATGTGATGAGTTGAATAGAATTAATATTAGCTTCCTTCCGGATTTCTGACACAATCTCAGGCGATAGATATATTCATGATCTCACGCCCGTAATCCCTTATGGAGTTGGCATAGATATCCACATGCAGATAACAACTTGCAGGTTCTGTTGATACGATGTTCTAAGATGTATCCAAACTGTATCAATAAAACATTAAATGAATTAGGATAGCAGCGAAAACTTATTAACAAAATTGAAGATAATGGATATCTAGTAAAGTAATGTAAAGTAGTAAAGTTGATGTTTGGCCAAGAAAACGTCTAGTTTTCGTTGTAACAACCACTTATTGTGTTTTTTTTTAAATAGGTAAAAATATTGTAATGTTATTGAGCAGGTTCCTGTTCAAACACAATGTGACAAACCAAGGCCTTTTAAAAGTCATTGAAACGTTGTAGATAATCTTCAGAATCATTCGCTATGTATATTTTATTTGCTGTTGATACTATTTTTGCCCTATTTGCTATTTAAATACATCAATCATTTAGTTCATTGTTCTTTGGTCAGAGACAAATTAACAGAATAAATATACCTATGTCGTGCAACGTATCGTATCACCTCCCTATCGTATATTTTACCTAGTATACGTAGTAGATAAAAATAAAATTAATAAATAAAAACAAAAAAAGTACTACTACTTTTAGTTTCTCAAATTTTTTGCAAGTTATCTTCTGTGAGGTACAATTACATAAAAAAAATGCAAATCAATATTTTTTATCAAATGTTATGCAAATCGTCTCACTTTTATAGATGTACTACTATATTATATAATTTTGAAATAAAAATAATTAATTAAATATAATTTTAGGAATTGCAATAGAGAGAACCGACTTAAAGATAAGCACAGTCTTAACGAATATAAAAGCTAGCTCTCTGATCTGCCCTCAGTTCTATGATGGGAACTGCACTTCAACAGCGGATATTGCCAATCGCAACAGATTGCGCGACTAACGAGGGGCAGGACGATGAGCTATGTGAAGCTACTACTTTTGATCTTTTTTGCGGTCTGCAGTCCTTATTGTATTTATGATAGCTTTAAAAATTTATCACGTTTTTAGTCTATCAAATCAAGATAAATCTTATCTTTTTGTGCAATAAAGGACAAGAAAAGGGCTAGTTGCATTAAATAATTCAGATCCGTAAACAAATTACTTCATCTATCGCATAATTCCCAGAACAATCAAATATACAGACATATACCTTTCAAGAGACGTTGGCCCTGTTTTGACGGAGATTTTTTCCGATTATCTTTTACAAACGCAGGTAGGTGGTCGCAAACAAGACGATAAAATAACATAAATGCAAAGGATGCGTTTGATTGAGGGCAATGATCTTTTGACAAAGGAACAAAGAAACTGTAAACGACCCCTTCCTAAGCACTAGACATTAATTTAAGAGAATACTCACTTCTTACTTACTTTATTGTCGTCCATTCTAAGTATTCACTGCAAACTGCTCCGGGGTATTACACAAAGTGAATAAGAATTTGTTAATCCGTTTTTTACGTTAACTACGTTTCATTAATTTCACTAAGATTGAATCAAATCACAAAGGACAGAAGAAGAGAATGACCGAAATTAATAGCATGTATTATTGTATCATGTATCATTTGTATAGAGACTGTATGAAATGATGCTGATGAGTCATTATATAATGATACAAATTATTGAACACTCCTGGCCTGAAGGAGGCAGAGAGAATCAATCGGCATCAATTGTTTTAAAGTGGCCATACGAGTATCTGCACAACTGTCTCTCCTCATTAAATTGGCAAATCATATCATCCTGTACACATAATTTATTATGCGTGTAAGGAGATAGGTTTTTTTATATCTTAAATTGTCATTTCATGCTTCGGAAGCTTCGTTGAGCTATGCGATACCACGGGCTTCTAACGGCGCAATAATATCCCTAACACCAGAATTGGTGAGGTTATCATCGACCTTAAAATCCACACCAAAGACGAAGGCTGTTTATTTTTATAGAGCCTTTTGAAGTCTTCATAGATGATCTCATGTACACCTTTGACTTCCGCAAGAAACTTCTTCTGCATACAATCAATAGCATTTACTGGTAATAAACCTACTGTTGGACAAGATATACCTACCTGCTGGTGACGTCACTGCTCTTGCTCTTGAACTTTAGTGGCTACCGACTGACTAGTGTCTCATTAGGACGGGTTTGGAGACAAACCAGTTTGGGTCGCGTTTCCTCTGCCAGCCCTCTGCAGCCCCCTCTAGTGCCTGATTTGAAGCGACTCGCTTTATGCACTCCTGTAATAAAACTTACTGCGTAAAAGAGGGTGAGTATCGATAATAGCAGACCAAACAGTTTTTAGAATACAATTTAATAACTAATGTTATTAAATTATTACAATTAGATTATTACAACACGTTCGATTTCCAACGCGATAAAGTTTCATTCTAGTCACGTTTAAATTCATATTTCTATTGAATACGCCTTTAATAGAATTTTGATATATATTTCTGACTTCTCTTAGTAAAAACATAACGCTTTTATCATCCTCTAACTTATCGTTTTCTACACACAATTCATCCCCACTTCCTTGGGTCATCTTTTACCTCCAAATTATGTCTTAATAATATAATTATTTTCCCGGTTCAGAACTGAATCCAGCTTTCAGCAATTACCCTCAAGCAACTCGGCTACAAGTCGTTGCATTTCGTCAAGCTATTCATAAAAGTATAATTTGATACAAAGCACAAAATGCATTTAGCGTTATAATTACGTGAGATTGAAATTGGAAACAATGCTCCAGGTGAAATACACTCGTTACAATAATCAACTACAATTATACTCCACAATTAGCGGCCATTTTGTGCAGCTCGTAAATTACATCTGCAGTAGCAGTTATATCTACACATCTGTGTTTATTATTGAATGCAACTAGTGTTCGTATTTTAATGAGGCAACATCAAATGCTTAGTAACTGCGTACCATTTAACTTGCATTTTAAGATAGTTTAAGGTGTTTCTATGCTGGACTGGAACCCGTGGCACTACAATTTAAGTCACGCGTTATCTGAACTAAGACTCTACGATATTAATATCACATAAATGTAAGTAGGTGAGGAGCTCGGTGGCGCAGCGGTAAACGCGCTCGGTCTGCGATTGTTGAAGTTAAGCAACTTTCGCAAAGGCCGGTCACAGGATGGGTGACCACAAAAAAAAAGAAGTTTTCATCTCGAGCTCCTCCGTGCTTCGGAAGCCACGTTAAGCCATTGGTCCCGGCTGCATTAGCAGTCGTTAATAACCATCAATCCGCACTGGGCCCGCGTGATGGTTTAAGGCCCGATCTCCCTATCCATCCATAGGGAAGGCCCGTGCCCCAGCAGTGGGGACGTTAATGGGCTGGTGATGAAATGTAAGTATATCTTCAAAAACAAATGCATAGGAAGATAGGAACATATTCCTCATGTGCTGAGTCTTCTAGCTACGTAAACCTGTTGGTGGTTTCTACCGAAAATTCGAGCTATTTGCTGTACCACCCCCTCCTCCTCTCGAAATCTATACCTCACCCCCTCTCTCATCTATCAGCACAACCAGTTCCATTTCCTGTTCGCCTGGTACCGTCCAGTTTTTGTCGATCTAATTATTGGGATTATTACACTCATTATTCTTGGATTAGCCGAATGTATTAACTACATACTCCACGGTCAATAATTGTGTACATATTGCTTGTACTCGCAGCAAAGTATGTAATTTGGTGTAAGTAAGTATAAGAAGCGGTAGTTGGAACTGTTAATATATAGTTCTTTAGTTCTAGTCCCGTTCTATTCTAATGTAGACAAAATAATTATGTAAAAAATATGCACTGCGACTCCGTTACAAGCCACCCATAAGAGATACGGTAGAATAGAGTAGTCTTGCTTTAGATACGAGGCAAGATTTTGTTAGTTCTAAAGCGTATGTCAATACAATGAGTCAAAACAAATTAACTCCTCTTGCTTTATGGCTTTATTAATATGATTCATTCTGTCAACAAGGTGATATATTCAGTGATTAATATGCAAAACATGATGTATTTGCATTCTGATGTCTGGATAATCGTAATTACAATTATACAATAAAGATCTTAAAGGGCCCCATTGAAGCAATTTTTATTATTAATCTTTATAAGCCATATTGCTATTTGATATTTGTCGATATTGCGCGCTTTTATATTTTTATAATATTGCTTTTTTTGGATGAAGTGCTTCTATGTCCTAATAATATAGATTTATAAAACTTTAAGGGTCATTGCATAGTTAAATATGGAGTAGCAGCGAGACTGGAAGAAACTTAGTATAAGCAATGAGGTCACCCTTTGTCAAATTGTGTTTATTGTTTTTTGCAATAAATATACCTAGTAATTGCAAAAAACGGTTAAAATTAAAATAACAGCGTGGCCATAGCTTACGTGTGTCAGGAACGAAGCAAATGGAAGTCCATAGTCTCTGCTTACCCCGGTGGGAGATAGGCGTGAGTTTATGTATGTATGTATGTACATAGTTTACAAGAATTACATAACTTAATTTAAATTGTGTTAAGTAATTTGTCATTATGGTATTATACTTTTAATTTACGTATAAGCCACTGAGTATACTATTCCACAGCCTTTCCGTAAGCTTGTGTAGACCTTTACTAATATCTAAAGAATTATGTGTTTTCCCGTAAGCATTTAATGGTTTAGTTTCAAGTATAGATTTGCCTGATAAAGATTATAAAATGTTGTGTTATGTATGGCGATTATGATAAGGTAAACGCTTTTAAAATAAACTTGCATAACGCTAATGAAAACTCTGTTTGTTTCAGGTAAGTGAGAGGCGACGCTACAAAGTTCTGCATTCACTTGGTAATTAACTATGTTTCCAATGATTCAAGCTAAGATATAATAATCGTATTTTATAATATTCTTATAGATAATTGACATCACGTGGTTTCTAAGATTTGTGCCCGGGTTTTGGGTAGGCTCGCCCCCTATTAGCTGGCGATGAGTGGCTACACCTCTGACTACCCCTTCCGGTAGTGTAGGCCTTCTTTAACATTTTTACATAAGTATGCTTATTTTATAAATCTACTTTCTTTTCCATTTCACTTTTGGCCTTCCTCTTGGTCTCTTTTACAGTAGCTATTTCTTTATAGATATAGCTCGTCTAAAAGATGGGATTCACTGTTGTGTACACCGCAAGGTACAGTGTGTATCGACCAAGAAGTTGTTGTATCTAGATGCGTATAACTAAGTCGCTCATTGAGGGCGGTACTAGGTACTGAGTACTCAGTGCGCAGTGCACAGGCACTCTGCCGTTAGGTAACGGGATCGAATTCCAAGCGACTATTTATAGGGAACCTATTAGCCGTGCTTGAGCTGGGAGTCTGAGGGTTATGAGATGCCTGGTCGGTAGATTGCGATGTGAGATACATTCGTCAAAATATAGTACTTAAATACTACAGCTGAGAGGTCTGAAGCTCTTGACATCATATTTTTTTAAAGAACGCCTAGGGCCCTGTGCCGATGTTTTTCTTGCAGCTTCTTTTCCCCGGCTATACAGGTTGTGGGAAGCTGCAGTAGTTTTAGGCGGATGAAACGTTCGTTATGTAAAAAATGACGATTCAAAGTGTAACTATGTTACCTACTGAATAAAAATATTTTTGAATTTGAATTGCTGAACATCTTGAATCAAGAGGGAAGTAAGACATGATAATTATGTCTTTGTCCACATCGTTACGGACGTCGTCGTCATGAAATCACCCTACACGTTATTTGTCAATTGACCCCGTGATTAAACTTTTATAAGTAAAAAAATCTCAGTGGGTAGGCCCGCTACAAGGTGAACCGACGATCTGGTGAAGGTCGCGGGAAGCCGCTGGATGATGGCAACGCAGGACCGATCGTCGTGGAGATCCTTGGGGGAGGCCTATGCCCAGCAGTGGGCGTCGTACGGCTGATAAAGATGAAGTAAAAAAAGCCAAACGAGGAGTTTTAAGAAGAATAAGAATAAAATAAATGTATTCTATGTTTTCGTAATGACACGTCCATCGACTCACAGCCTGCTGAGTCCGCAGTGTGTGTGTTGCTTAATTTTGTTATTTGTTTTTGAGCGAAATATTTAAAATAATAAATACGTATTTCTTTCTGTCATCAGTCAGGCAGATACATCCAAAATGAATGATAATAATCTGTGCACAGCAATCCAATTCCAATTTGATCCTCTCAGATGACGCCCTGACCCTCAGGCCTGTTGTCTTAAATTTTATACCAGGTGAGCGCCCTCAACGCTCTTCATTTGTCCAGCTAAGGAATCTAGAATAAGTCAGGTCAAAAAAGCTCTTTCTTAATCAAGTGGGCATTATATAGTCAGTCGCCGACCCGTTCACCCAAAACTTGCAACATTTCATGTCTCTGTTTGTTAGTCAACCAAAAATCTATATAGGTAGGTTGTTTTTTTTTTGCACAATAATATACGGAATATATATTTTTATAAAGTATAATAAATAAGTAGGTAGTTATTTTTAAAATTTTATACTTAAAATGTGATAAGGCGCTCAATTCCGTGTTTATTATAAGTCAATGTAAATAAGCTTGGTTGTAGGCGGTCTACTCTTGTTCAGGAAGTCAATCACCGAACTACACTTCCAAAAATATTATTATTAACTGAAATGTGGTGTGAATAAATTATTTACGTTTTATTTAATTATTATAAGGTAGGTAGATATTTATTATATCATCTCGCTTGCTTCCCTGCAGGTTAGTAGGAAAGACATAGTAGTTATCTAGTTGTAATTGCGGTATTAGTCTAGGATCAAGGATACTGAAGGTGTCTAGTTTACTGTTATAAAACCTACCGACTTTGTATAAACCAAGTATATAAAAGAAAAACCAAATGAGTAGAATCTCAAAACAGCGTCGCACAATGAAATAGAGAATCTAAAATCAATTACGATCTCAAGCATGTCTTGAAAAACAAACATAAGGCTAGGCATTCTCTTGAAGATCTAGACGTAACGAGTGCTCGGCCAAAAGAGCGGCCGGAATGCGCACGCGGCGTCCTGCGCGACTTTCACTAATATCTGCGCAGACGCCGCGCCACAGCAACGCAAACATTACTGCACTGCCTATGTTTATGCAGTGCGTTTAGATAGACTACTGGGTTTTTGTATTGCTAAGTACAAAAAATACTGAATGTAAGTCTACGCTTCATCCTAATAGATTTCATCGACGAAGCTTGAGGGTGAAGCGTAGATTTCTTAACAGAAGAGGTAGGCGAAGGTGTCTAGTACACCCACTCCAGTTATATTGAAGTCCCATGTAATAGGGGACGAGCCCATTGCCATAAACCGGGCACAAATCCTAGAAACCACGTGATACATTATAACCACGTGATACATTACACGCGGTAGATTGCTTACATTCAAATTTTATAGACACATGGTTCCCATGTCAGATACATAATATAAAATAGCCTATATTCTTACATCTCACTAATGAGTACAAGTGTCCCCTCAATGAACCGGAGGGGGTATGGAGCATACTCCACCACGCTGCTCCACTGCGGGTTGGTGGTGGTGTTTTACGGCTAATAGCCGGGATAAACGGCTTAACGTGCCCTCTGAAGCCAGTGCTTCACTCGAAGCCGAAAAAGTAAGATGAATCAGTAATCATCTTACTTTTTCGGTCATTCAGGTGATTTAAGGCTGTAATGTCCTTACCAAACAAAGGGCAGTCGCACAAAATGATTGCGACAATGTCTGATCTGGAATCGAGCCCGGAGCTCGAAACCACTAGACCACGGAGGCTGTTCATGACCATGGCAGATGAGATACAATATTTGCTCACATATATAGGTATAAGAGCGACTGCAAATCGTTTAATAGTAGTTCTGCTAATCAGACGTGAATTTGTCATAACTGGCTATTGCAATCGTGAGTTTCATATGTGGTTATTTGTAAGCAATATGTAAATGCGATGGCGTCATAATCTCGTGTTTTCTGAAGAAGCATACCAATAAGCCACATCCTCGCTAGCTAAATAATACTTAATTAGTAGGTGGATAAATATTAATTTTGAACAACATCATCATGATGTTTATAACTATGTTTTATAACTTACGATTACGTAGTAAATATTTATGGAATAAATTCCTTTTAATATAATATTGATCATATTATGAGGAGATTAATGTTAAGGCGTTATGTTATGTATCTATTCCTTATTACTAAGATATAAATCCATCTAAGAGAGTTTTGGACAGTCTATAAAATACAATAAAATAGGTACCTCTTATAAGTATAAGGTCTTACTTGAAGTATTATTGTAAAAGTCATAATTGAAAATAACATAATGTATATTATGGACTGTACTGTATGAACTGACAGATTTATATGTAAAACCAAAAGCTCCGTTCAACACTGATGTAATAAACATATCAACGCGAGGAAATGTATACGTTATGCTTAGATATATTAGCATCATCACATTGTACAGAGTGTCTATAGAACAAACTATGAACAACGTAATTACGAAAAAATCACTATTTAAATAATCTTTAAAAGTTTTGGAAATCCTACGCATACAAAATTAGTTTCATTCATCTGAAGTTTACGTAAATACACGAAAAGTAAATAAAAACTTGTACAATACGATTGAAAAAAGTCTTTGCAATTAGTATTTTTTTTTAAGATTTTAATCATTATGTGATGTCTGAAAGGTTATGCAAGTTTATTTTTATAGATTTCGATAAAATAGACATGTCATATGGGGCTTAAGCATAGCTGGCGAGGTGTGGGTGTATATACTGTACAACTCTGCCTACTCCTTTTGGTATACAGGCGTGACGCTATGTTATAATATAAAATAGTTAGGAAATCTTCTGCCGAACCGATACACATTATCTGCGGTCTGTATTTTGATTATTAAATGAATATTTACGTGTTCACCCTGTATCTGTGTTCAGGATTTATCTGTTCACATTTGATCGTTTGCCAAATGCAAGTAACATCTGGCTGCAAAGAGGTATACGTTTATGTTTCAAGTAGGTATATGTTTCAAGTTAAATCTTTTTTTAATATTGATTCTTTACATTGTTAAAAACTTTAATTTGTCAGTACAAAGTAGGATCATTTCAGATTTTACAATTATCGCTATGTTATAACGTCACAATCTCTTTTTTAAAAGCGTGCTTAGCGTGTACAGTAAAACACACACTTTAAAAATTAAATATTTGCGCAACATTTGGGATTTACCACGTCAAAAGTGCCTTATTTAAGTATACTATTTAGATGTGAGTAAAAACTTTTGACGCGTATAAAATACGAGAGAGCATTAAACGCCGGCACGTGCAAAAAATAATATTGCTTTCTTCTTCTGCCGTGTTGTCAGGGATGTAAAGCCCCTTAGATGACACGTATTATATTACATTTTTTACTTATTATAAATATTACATACATACCATTTAAAATAGCCCTATTAGTGATAAGTCCTATGTTATTGGATGTATGTTTTGTATGTATTCAAAAGTAGTCTTCTCTTTTACGAGTGCTTCGTACTTCGCTCTAGCCTCGTTTCTCGCACATTGATTATCTATGTAAATAATTCGATGCTTGTCTTTATTACAATCTAATAAATTCCTCAGCGTAGTCCCCGTTAGAGCCTGTTTGGAATCTAATAGGAACTGTGCTCCTCCAACCAGGTTGCGGAAGACTGACCACCAGAAACCAGTTGTACGCGATTGACGCCGGCCCATCGATAAATACCAGATACTAGTCCAACCTGTTTCCACTAGAGCAAACACAATGTTTGCGCGAAACCAACGAATGTTAAAAAAATCTGTTTTTAGATTAAACTTAGTGATGTCAACATTTTCTTAATTTGTTTTTGGACTATATGGGACCTGTGATGGCAATCACTAAATATAGAAGATTGATGATATTTGGCAGTTAATAATAATTCGTAAATAAGTTAATGGATATAGCATTTCATATCAAATGATCTTAAACGTGATCCTTTGTTCCCACTAGTTCGATTCATTAGTTCGATCGTCGGACTAGTGAGAATTTTTTTTCTCATTAGTTCGACCGTCGAACTAGTGAGCATTTCTTTTCTCATTTGTTTGACCGTCGAACCAATTTAAATTTAAAAATAGTTCTACCACATTTCAATGTTTTACTAATTTCGTAATAAAATTAAAAACGCTTGGTTTGTTATAAAATATATATTCGTGTACATCTATAGGATATCTTTGATCAAATACATATTTAAAAAACTTATAAATTATAAGCTGGCTTCCTAACACAGTAAATAATAGTAAATAAACAATACATATAGATTACACAAATCATCGTCATATCACCCGGAATTCTCGGCTATAAAATTCGTAATAAAAATAAAAACTCTTGGTTTGTTATAAAATATATAAAACATTCTTATAAATCTTTGATGGGATATACATGATCAAATATATTGTTCCCAATCTTACTTATCTCAATAAGCAGATAGTGATAATGCTAATATGACTAAACCTTATACGTAGATATATACGTATTTCCGTTCCCTTTTATGTAACCTACACGTTTCCTCCGGCACAATTTCGTAATTTGTAATAACCAAGATATTTTTCAAGACTTTTCCGGCCGTTACTTACGTTTATTTTCATTTGTATAAATTATAAGAAAATTACTTAGTTATTTTCAAGCAGTGTTAGCAGATGTTAACGATGCACAACACTAACTAGAAAAAACTTAAAGAGGTATCTCTACCTATCTGGCTTCACGACTGTTGCGGAGTGGATTAAAGAAAGAATAAAGGAATGAAATAAAAATTGATACGTAGAGAAATTACTTTCTATCGATAAGTGAGTTGAACCTTCGATTTAAGATAGACGAATTTTTTTTGTGTAAGTTATTCAAACAACATAGGTACCTATTAATAAATGAACATTGAATATTCTTTTGAGGCCTTTGAGACTTCTAAGGTTTTGTGGCGTAAGGTGTTGTATTCATTATATTCACTTTACATTAAGTAAAATGAAAGCGTCTAGCCATTTTTTTATGACTGTGAAGGAAGCAAGAGAAGTGTGTCAGGATCGAAGCTAATGAAATTCCATAGTCTCTACTTTTATTTTTAAATTTATTTATAAACAAAATTACATACATATACACTTTAATACTATCGCCAAACTACAACCGTAGTTTGTTGGCGTCGCGCTCATTCCCTAATTTTGTTTAAGTACCAGCATTTACAACAACTACCCACCACCCACTAAAATACTATAAATTGACTTATACTACAGACACTTAACTTACTAAACTTAACTACACTCATTATTGATTCCAACATATATTCCTTCAGTTTCTTCTTAAAAAAAAAAGACTACCAGTACATATAATTTTATTTTGATCTAACAGAAATGGAAGATTATTACATAACCTTGATATTATATATTTTCTAGTCCTCTCTCCATAACAGTTTCTAGCAGGTGTCTGGAGAAGTTTACCCTGTGCCTTGGATCTCGTATTAATATTATGATTTATTTTTATTTTATATTCCTCTTTATAATATGATTCTAACGCTATTAGGTACTGAACCTTTTTATCTAGTATAGGCAATATTTTACAATATGAGAATAGTTTATTATAGTCCTCTTTATATGTATCTTTGGTCTTTTTGTTTACAATTTTCTTGAGGAACCTTATTTGTATATTTTTAATTTTATGTAGGTAAGGTTTATATGTTACCCCGTAACAGCTCTAAGTATAGCTCAGTAATGATTCAGCTAACGCATAGTAGACCATAAATAAAGTTCGCTTATCTAATATCTTATCAATCGTCGTGGAGATCCTTGGGAGAGGCCTATGCCCAGCAGTGGGTGTCGTACGGCTGATGATAATGATCTAATATGCCTTGAAGATGGTAAAATTACCCCGGTAGGTAATAAGCGGTAGGTAATAAGTTATGTGTGCATGTATGTAAAATTAAAGCATAGTTATTTCATACGACGTATTCAGACTACGCCCTAACAGTCTAACCTCAAATAAAAACAAATAATTTCGAAAGACAAATCGTTTTGCGTGGAATTACTGCTCGTCTAATGCACTTTGTGACGCAAATACTCAAGTCGTTAGTTGATGGTATTTTAATCGAACATAGTATTTGAGACGGCAGATGTATTTGTTGTATGTATATTAACATATATGTATTTTTTTTTAATAATAAGGATGTGACAGATATCACGTGTTTTAATGTAAATTGATTATAAAAGTTGTATTTCGGCATTCATTACGTAGACGTAGAAATTTTTGTATCACGAACAAAATATTAGCAGGTAGTGATTTCTCGTCACAAAATCGGTACACCGCGTTCGGCACACGTGTATAGAAGCCCACATAGTCTAATAATACATAATTTAAAATTGTGCAATTCCAACAATATTACATACATACAAATTCGGCAAAGGGTCAAATTAATAATCTTTTTTTAACTCCTTTAATTGATAAGTACATTACACGAATAAGTAGCTGCTAATGGTCACGATTGTTCAAAAGAGTTTGATTTGATCATAGTAGAATCTAATATCTAGAGGTATAATCGAATTACTTTCACCACTAAATAAAATAAAATAAAAATGCTTATTGTTTTGCCACCTCGCATAATATATTAATTTATTATAGGTAATTACAAAATGTTACAAACACGTCCAACAACAAGAAATAGACCGGCGAATAAAAATATGAAAAAGTAAATGTTTTTTTTATAAACTTTTTTAAAAGGTATTTTTATGTTGCAATTGTCTACAACGATTATGTTTTTAAAACCGTCTTTTTGCGTCTCAAAAAGTACTTATTACGGAATATTTTATCCGTTTTCACAGTTTGATTTGTTTATCGGATTTTTTGCTGCGCATATTAAATTATTTATATTATACACGTGTCTGGTGGAACTGGAACCATAAGGTAGGGACATAAGATGGTAGGTATACTATTATGATTTGTTGTTTCCAATACTTACTACAACTAAATGCCGAGTCTAAAATTGTTATTATGATTAAGTAAGTACTTATCGATTGTTTTAAAAGTTAAAACAATAAGGTAACCTTTGGCAGCCAAGTGGCTCCTTTTATGAAACTTAACCTCACACGTAAACTCTGGAAGAGACCTCTTATAATTTCACCTTTTGTTTAAAACTTTTTCTTTGTTTTTTTTTATTAATAATATGTATACAATTTTCTAAAATTTATTGCAAGTGAGCGAGAGATGACGTTAGTTGCTTGAGGAAGTGAGACAGCGCTATACTGTGACGTCTCCGCCGTGGCCAATTGTAGGAGTTACTTATGTACTACTTACGACACTGCCCTTGACCTGATCGTCCTCCGCAGCTCACTGAACATTACACTACTTCGATATTCACTCTTCTTCAACCCAAAAGATGTTTAACGTATTTTTATGTTAAGTCGGCAGTTTCGCGAACTGTCTGTCTCACTGACACTTAAGCAATAAGAATGAGATTTTTGTATGAAGTGTCCGGTGTGTGACAATGTCCCGACGTTGCAGGCCATCAAAAGCTCACTATATGAATATTCTGTATTTATAAACCACGCGAGGACTTTCGGCCTTTCAATAAAGAGGCGAGCTTAAATAAACATCAATTACAAATATTACAATGCAAACAATTGAGAATATCATCGCTTATCTAAATGTTCCGGTCACGAATATCTTATAAATTCCATCGCGGCGTTGAACAGAGATGTAAACAATTAAATTAGGAGTGCTCAATAATCGGGGAATGAAGATGGAATCAAATAATGCGGTCGTGAGTGGCAATCACGCGCCGCTCCGGAAGTGGCCGGCGCCATCTTGGTGGCACGTGACTTCCGATAGGCCTTTCTATTGGCTAGTCCATGTTCTATGAAATGTTCTAGGAATATTATTCCTCATAATGACAGTGATGATTTGTTGATAACAAGTTTCGATATTTTTACGTAATTTAATTTGCTTAAATTTCAATTGAAGTGATAACGGTGTGAAAAGAACACTTAACTTGAATACTAAAAAAGTAAACGATACTGTTCTTATACAATATTATAATGTCAATTACGTTTTAATATTATTTTTAACACCAAAAAGTATAGTTTTAACAACAGTATACTGATCTACAATAACATAATATGCACGTGTTTAAATTTTAATTTCCTTATTAGTTAAATAAGGAAGACTTGGTAAGTTAGGTACTTCTGCGCACGAGTAGTTTCTCTACAACAAATAGTTTTCGAGATAAAACAAGTTGTAGTCTAATACAAACTTCCTAAAAACAAACATCAGGTTTTTTCAAGAATAGTAAAACAAATTCCCTAGCATTTATCCTGTTTATTTCAGAATACGCTTACTGAAACTGAACGTATTAAAAAAGCTTTCAAGCCTTTTTAGTCACACTATCTGACCAGCCAAATTACAGGTTAGATCAGTAGTCTCAGTAGGTGTATTTCTGCCTCTGAATGTACTTACTTTAGAGCGTATAGTTTCCTCACAATGTTTTCTTTCACCGTCAAGCAAGAAAGATTTACCGACGAGTTATAAATGAAATAACCGAATACAATTCTTATAGTAAATCAATGCCGTGGCTCTGTCAATGAACTGTCAACACGTATAACACACTTACCTTGTCTTACAGAACCAGTAACATTGTCACTGATACGTAGGTACGTGCCTACACACGGCTAGTTGATAATATGGTATAATATTTTTATGTTTATATTGATTGAATCACGTCCAATGCACTTGCTGGTCACGACGGAAATATTCTGGTTATACATAGATAAACTAACAATGTTCATCTATCAAATGACTGGAATTCAATAGGAATTCATAAAAAAATAACCTAGAATAGGGCAAAAGCTAATGGGCAGACCAGCAGTCCGGTAGTCAGAAAAAGTTATGGAGATGGCTGTTCGGATTGGCTAATAATAGTATAAAGAGGTGACCTAGTAAGCAATGCATGAAAAAATAGTTGTTAATGATGACAACGACGATTAACATAAAATAAATAAATTCACAGACGATAATCACACCGATTATCCTGCTATGACATTGCTTGAGACAAAACAAGAACGTAACGTAAAAAGCTAAAATATTAATGTGACCCAGTGTCACCTTTAAATATGCAACTAATGACACACATAAACCAACGACCTCAAATATAAGCGCTGGTATAACATAATTAGCAGACACAACAAAAAACCAACATCATAATTCAAAGACGACGCCTTATAAGGCGGTTATACAACGTCCGATCGCAGAACAGAAAGAATGATGTTGTAACAGGTAGATCGAATCGCCGGCGCCGGCATCGTGGTAGAAAGTCTCGCATCGAGGTCGCCCGACCTGTTACACACGGAGCGATAATCGCATGCGCCGACACAGCTGTTAGCCGAGTTTTTGCTACACCTGACCGCCTCGGGCTGGTTGTCGCTTGAGACAATGTTTCAGGCGCGGCGTTTGATGTTGAAGATGCATCAGATGACGTTGGTGGTAGTGGTGTAAGCTCTAGCAGGCGAATGTCCATTGGTTGAGGTCTGTTTAGTAGGTACAGAACGTGTTTAGACTGCTAAGGATGTTGTTGTGGTTAAGATAAGTAATTTTCATACCGAAATTAAATAATCACCATGTGTTGGATAATGCTACGAATCAACAACTACCATGGAACTTATTTATTTTATTATTAAGCAAAATAAATGGTGTTATGAAAAACGATCTTGTCAACAACAATATCACTATTATGTAAAAGCCTAATACCCTCTTCAAGGTAACAGCTGCCAATCCCCACAAGATCCCAGGCCGCAGCACCGGAAAACAACATTGTTTACATTTTCCTCCTCCTATTATTAGTCTATAAAGTACTCAGTCATATAGACTTCATTGTTTCTAATATTGCTTCATCATATTTCTTCTATTAGTATTGAAGGGTTTCTGTTTACTCAGTTCATTGCGTAGGTCAGCGTTCTATAAAAAGTTCTATGAAGTCAAGGGCAGAGGTAAAGTAGGCTTTATAGCAAAGGTTGCTATCAAGAATTACGAATTGTAAAAACAGTAACTATTGTATCCATTCAGTCATAATGTCATAGTTCAGAATTATTTTAACATATTACGAAAAGGTTTAATGAACAACTAAACACACTGCATTGCTGCGAGTTGGTGAAACGTTGGCAAGCCACGTCAAGGAAAGCCTATACGTAATTTCCCTTACTCATACCCGTTGTTGGTAAGCAAATACAATCTTCCGCTGTCAAAACTACATTGTTTAAATTCTTTAGCTTATTGGCAATACTGTCATCTAATGACATGATATCATAATTACATCGTACACTTTAATCAACAAAACACGGCGTCGCTTTCTAAGGCAGTTATTTCCTTTGATTTATTTAAAATATCAAATAGGGAAATAATAAGATACAACGACACTTGAACAAAATTTAAACACTGGACTTAAACATAGCTGGCTAAGAGATGGTGTCCACTATACCTTCAACTTTGCCTACCCCTTTGGGGATATAGGCATGATTGTGTACGTAGGGAAATGAGCGAATTTAGGAAAGGGGTCAATGATAGGTAGTCCAGCATTTTGGTCTGATGCCAGTCAGATTACTGTTTCATAACATTAGAGGGACTTTAGAAGATATTCTTCTAACAACCAACGCCATCTGGCAATTTTACTCCCGCTGATGGAATACTAGTGTATTTATTAAACTTACGTAATCTGTACAAGTATACATGTGTACTGCCGTCACCTTTTGTAAACTTATTGACCGTTCAAGGTGTTTAAGTACGAGCAATGAAATACTTCCTCGCTGGAAACATACTACACAATAGTATGATTACTTCGTGGCTGTGCAATAGTTAATTGATTCGAGAGAGACGTTGGTAGAGTGGTTTCAGTGAAATAACATAACATAAGTTCACCACTATATTCCCAGTTGGAGTAGTTGCATTACCTCAAAACCCACTTTTAAGAAAAAAATTAGAGAACATCTTCTTAATATTCAAAAAAGTATGGGGTGACTGATACACCTATCAATTTACATACCAATATAGTTATCTATTCTATTTGCTCATATATTTTTATTTATACTATCAATTATGATTTAATTTAACCCCTTGGCATACTACTGATTTTCATTTAGTACTTTGTTAACCTTACTTATTTATATATTTTTTCGTTTAAACAATTCACGGCACGGTTTTTTGTTGGCATGTTCAATTCATTTATTACTAATTATAAGTGTAATATGTACTGGCAGAATATCAGTGTTGGTGAGAGTGGGTACTCGTACCATACTCTTAGCAACAATATGCTGAGTCAGTCCCATTTCCCTGGGCAGTGTTAGCTACTAGTCACAAATTGTTAAACTTAATTTATGTAAATGCTTTTGTAACCTAGTGAAAGTTTTGGGAATAAAGTTATTCTATTCTATTCTAGTTAGAAGTCAAATAACATATTATTTTCGAAATCAGAAGTGACAAAATATATTATATTTTAAAGGCAAATATTTTATTTAATAACAAATAATATTGATCTAGTCTTTTCTTTCAATTGTAAAGTTCATTGTTCCTCTATCAATCCAATGAAGAATTTAACTTTATTACATACAGATATACATAAACTCACATCTATTTCCTACCGGGGTAAGCAGAGACTATGGAATTTATTAATTTTGCTTCGATCCTGCCACACTTCTCTTGCTTCTTCCACATTCGTCAATCGTTTCATACACGCACACTGGTTCAGAGTAGATCGTAATGAACCTTTTCTAAAGACATCTCCAATTCGGTCAATGTCCTTCTAGGTTTAACTATATTGCTATCATAAAATCAAAATCGGGTGTGCTTAGGTTAGATTGACTGAATAAATCTTTCTAATATCAAATGTCATTATGCGATATATATGTCCGGTAGTGGATAGTGATGCATGAGTTATAATGATGATGATAATTATCCGTATTGCATCGACGTATCTTCATTTCAACACCATTTGCGTTAACTGTCAATCTTTCGTCTTTCGAAACAGCTTCTATCATGGAAACTACATCAACACTTGCATTATTTTCTTCAACAATACAATATTTGTCCATGTGTTGGTACTACGCAGTGGTCACGGCAGATCGTCATGGCATATTATTTTCCATTACCCTTCCTTCACATAATACTCTTGCAATTTACCGTCACGTGTCCCATTACAATCTGTTTCTGAAGAAAACAAGAAACACATACTCATGTAATAGCAGCTTCCTTTCATAATAAAAAAACACATAAATCCAAAGTGACCCATGTAATGTTTCATTTTTTTCCTGCAATTTTTTTCCGATAATCGTCCGTGAATTCAGTAAATGAGGAGCTAATTTTGAGTTAGAATTATTGTCATTATTTCGATATCATGCAAGTCATTTATAATACACTTTAATATGACTTTTTATATTATTGTATTGTAATACTTATATTCTACTTCAAACATTTATGTAGTTAAAATGATTCAGCAGTTTACGTAAACATACTATACGTATTAAAAAAACTGCTTCCATATATCACGACACGTGCAAATCGCTACCAAAATACGAAACTGGAAAATATGTATAACAGGTGTTAATTAGAAGACGTAATCGAGTTATAAGTTTGACCCTTTCATGAAAACTTGCATTCATTATCGAGATTATGAGGTTGCATAATGAATGTCACGACGAATGATTCAGTTCTAGGTGCAATCACTCCGACGGAGATTTCAATCACGATTCCATTCACACGCTCAATTGACACTGCACTTGGTTTAATAGCCGCATTTGTTCTATACTTGTTTACTGTTATGTACAGTATTAGCTTAAGTATCTTATTGATGGTCGCCATTATGATGGATTGTCTTTGAAGTGATTTATTATTATTGGGTATTACTTTTATGGCGTTTATATCCTGGTTCCTGTTGATTGAATAATCTTTTAGTTATATTGTTTATCTACGTTCTAATCTTAGTCTAAGACTGTATCTTATTTTAACAAGGTGAACAAACACAACAAAATTAAACAGGCTATTAAGCAACTAAAGAGAAGTAAAATTTACAGTCCTGTAGACCTTCTTCACTTAGTTATTGCTCGATGCACTTACTCGCCTTTACCTCATTGTTTATTGGTCGTCCTTTCGTTTCCAGGTTAGGGTCATCACCATTATTAAGGATCGTGGTGAGAACCTCTTTATCACACGATACTTCGCCATCTTAAACAGTTGGAACATCCTTCAGTGTAATTCGCTCTCGTGTATTAATTCATGTTGACCTTTTAATTCGTTTAAGCAGCCTTGTTATACAATTTGCGAGTAATTAGTGCAAGTGGCTTCCACGATGGTGATTCATTCTTTCCGCTCTATAAAGAGTTCCGTACCAGTATGTGGTTCGTGGCGTGTTGTTGGAGATTAAGCAATATTTGACACGGTTGTTGATTGGACAAGATACTGTAAAAAATGTTTCGATATTGAATTCTCATCTAGCAACTAATACCTTTTTTGCGCCTTCAGTAGAACTAAATCTACAGGTTTTCCTTTTAGGAGAATTATTTATTAGAACATGACAATGTCCTCAGAGTTTTCCAAGAGTAGTTTTTTCTTAAAGCATTATCCAAAACTTTCAAAAAACAATAGTAATGCTTCAGAAAAATACATACTTACTTTAAAAGTGTTTTCTTGCCTAAACCTGTGACTCAAGTTGGTTTAGCCATCTTGGGCATTGTTTTAAGACCCTTAACCTGTACAAATTCTTATGTAGGCTGATGACTCATTCTTTCCGCTCTATAAAGGGTCCATGTAAACCGTGCGTCATGGTTCCATGGCAACCCACTTCAATTAAACTCACATGGTGTGTCGATGGTAGCTTCACCAGCGTTCGCCATCTTGGTAGCAAAGTTGTCTTTATCTTCGTCAAAATCGTCTTTGATTGCGTCAATTGTAATGACCGTTGCCAAAATGTCTGGGCCATATAGAGGTCTTTCAACTTTGAATATCATCTGGTTAATCGTCGTTGGTAAGATTGGTTCCCTTCGTAAAATAAAATTAAAGTGATGACGTGTACACTTAATGAAAAGGGGAGGGTTCACTAAAATAATTCATAATTATTCTTTTTTGCAGCGTCATTCACTGAAATGACTTGATATTATTTTGCTAGTAGAGCAATCAAAGTTGTATTTATTAAAATATCCAATACTGAAATTAAAATAATTTTGGTTATAGCTTTAAGTGACTATCTTATACTAATCCTGATCATAGTATTCCTCTCAAAGTAATTTAACTTGCAATAAATTATCAGATCAGCCCAGTATTCAAAGACTAACGCAACCTCAGCTGGCGCATACAAGTCGCGTTTCATTAGAACAAGCAGGTTGATTTGTATTACAATAAGCTATCTCCACAAGGTTCAGATTTCCATTGCAAATGCAAGTGGAGTCAGACTGTTTTCATGATCAACAGCGACCTACTCTAGTTCACTGGCAGGGTTGATTCACTTAGCAACTTCTGCTAAAAGTTTGACTCACTCACCCGCTCTGATTGGTGTATTCTTTGCAGACACAAAGATGAACTTCTCTAGAGTTCCTGTTGCCGCCGGCGTGGTCGATGATTTCCCTCATTCAGCGCTTATCGCTATCGACCTACTAGGGTTGATAGTCTTTCAAGTATTATTCTATAAGACGACGCCCTGAGCCGAGGTTTGGGCACCCTCAGGCCTGTTGTCTTACATTTTGCGCTCCCCATTTGTCCGGGTAGTTAATGCCATTTGCGGCGAATCTGCAATAAGTTGCGTCAAAAAAGAAGAAAAATAAGATTTTGCTGCCTAAAGCAAAAAAAGTAACGTAGTAAACGCCTAATTAATTTTAGCATGGATTTAATAGATTGGCCTTACTTCAGATGCTTCCAATTATCTCTTAAAATAGATTTCAGGGAATTCAGAACAAGATACGTAACTTTGCCTTCAAATTGTTCTGAAATAACAAAGTTGTTTGTCTTTATCTGCCCTCCTGACGTCCTTCACTTGTAGTCTTTCTAAAGTTGGCAGATTTAATAATAGTCACTGGTTTCTGATGACCTCCGTGGTCCACTGGTTGAGCGTTGGGCTCACGATCCGGAGGTACCGGGTTCGAATCCCGGTGGTGGTGTCCCCACCACAAAAATCACTTTGTGGTCCCGAGTTTAGTTAGGACATTACAGGCTGGTCACCCGATTGTCCGAACTTAAGATGATCCGTGCATCGGAAGGCACATTACGCTGTTGGTCCCGGTTGCTACTTACTATGCAAGTACATAGTCGCTACATGAGCCTTGTCGGGGGCCCTAGGTGGCTTAATTTTAACCCTGACACCAGGGTTGCTGAGGTTTGTCATCCACTTTACAACCCACACGATAGAAGACCGGTTTCTAATTAATTCTTTGCTAGTTTCACAGTGACCCAATTATAAGTGTAAAAATATGTGTAGTGGAATTTGTCCCGTTGTCTATCTGTACTGCGAATAACTAGTTACAGGAAAACATTACTTTTAAAGCTAGATTTATTGCTGGACGGTATGCTACTACCTAGAGTGCAGCGCTAGGGCACAATTTAGGAAGTTATTTGCGAAATACTTACATACATTTAAGTATAAACAAGTGACTTAAGACATATCTCAGTAATGAACATTATAAAAATGACGTTCATTACAATTTAAGGAATTTCTTTCCTTTTCTCTGACAGAGGTAAATCAGCAATTATTTACATTTTAATTTAGATTCACATAATGATAATTTTTTGAACAAAAACATCGCGTATTCCGTTAAAATAACAATATAATATTAATAAACATAAGTAGGTATAAGTGTCAGACATTATTCCACGTAATAATGAGTCCAACAGTGTAATAACGACTGCTTATAGCACAATTTGTAAGGTTGTTATCACAGCCTATATTGGTGATTCATAAGAATAATTAAATTGACTTCTGTGGTCGCGACACGAGCCAAATGACTCAATATAATGGAACACAAACTAACAAGGCCGTTGCTAGTCATTTCTTACCACTGAATTTCTTTTATCAATAAAAATATTATTATACACTTTTTTGTAATTCTTTAGTACAGAGAGACTCCCCCCCCCCCCCCCCCATCCTAGTGACATCGTCGTGCCAGCGTCCGCGCAACGTCGACACGACGTCGACGCCGCGGCGACGCGACGCCAGCGCTGGCCGGCTGCCGAACGCCGAGCGTGCGCGGCGCTGGCGTCACGTAGCCGCAGCGCCGGTTCAACGTTTTTTGCTAACAAGTACAATGCACAACACAATCAATTGTAATAGTTCTCTATAAAAGGTAACTTCAGATACTTACAGATAAATCTTGTCAAAAATAAATACTTAATATTATTCTTATTCTATATTTATATACGATTGAAAGCGTTGAAGCGTTAAATTATTAACCAGTGGCTGTTTATGCGGTCGAACGCGCGTATAAATATTAAATGATTTTTGTAATTATTAAAATCAAATCTTTATGTTCCGCAATGAAACGTTACGTGTCTATTAATAGTTGATTAAACCAAGATTTAATCTAGAATATAATAAAGAAAAACTTCTTTGGAATATTATTTCCTTTGTAATTAAATTGTACTTTTATTACTCATTCAAGAATAATATAAAAAGTTTATAACCACACACACATGTCCCTCCCAATCAACTGAAGGGGGCATGGAAGTATGGGGGAAGGGGGAAGCATCTTCCAGCACGCTCCACATGCTATTCGAGAATTTATAATCAATAAATAAATAAGTACATCAATTTACTAAACATGGAACAAATTCCTTACAGGACATTGACATGCCAATTATTTGCGCATTTCCTAAAAAAGTACCTACTCAATTCTATTAAGTAAATTATTCAGTGAATAACCTTCGTTTTCAGGTCAATAATTCTTTTAACTTACAATCAATTGTTTATCCATCTATCTAAATCAATTGTTACTTTACTATCAAACTGTATCTTCATGCAAATATGATCTTTATTCGAACGAACCGATAATCCAATCCGCCCACTGGTTTCCTAATCTAAATTAATGATAAGACATCTGAGTATTTTAATGTCGAAATCTTGAAGATTTCATTGACCTTTATATTTTCCTTGTGGAGAGGTAGAATGACCAAAATTATACCCAGCAAATGTCATTGACTTGCCGTGGAAAACTCAATTGGTTATTTCGGTTGTACATTTATTTAACAATAAATTCTGCCGGTTTAACTTAAATATTGGTATTTTGGCATGTGTACCTACCTCAGAATGTAGCACTGTTGCCGAATTGTATCTCTCTGTTACCTTTTTACACAAAAACCGCTGAACCAATTTAGATGAAATTTGCTATGGAGATAGTTTTAGGCCTAATATAATGTTCATACATAGGATAATTTTTATCCGGAAATCACTCCTTAAGAGGGATGAAAAGGGGACGAAAAAACGTGTCGCGCGCGATAACCGAAGTCTACGCAGAAAAAGTCATTCATTTCAGTGACAGGTTTACCAGATGTATACCTGTTAATAACTAGATAATAGTTTCCTAGTATTTACTGATTATGCAAGCAGTAACAAAACAGTGCGGTGTGGGAAATCGGAAACACTACTCGAGTTGTGTCTTAATTAGTGCTGTGGTGGCGGTGTTGCGTCATGTTTTGAGGCTTGTAGAATAAGTGCATTGAATATAAGTAGAATCTCTTTAAATAAACAATTAATTTTATAAATTGAAAACCTAATACTCCATAATTTGTTTCTAAAATACTTTTAAAAAGTTAGAAAGACAAAAACGTCGTCGTCTTGGGGTCGTGTCGTATCAGGAGGTGAAGGATTTGGCGGGAAGAAGAGAGGAATGGCGATTACTCCACCGACAAGAGCGCAGCTCTTAAATAAAGAGAGAGAAAGACAAAGAGTTAAGAGACGAAACAGTAAAGAGAGAGAAAGAGGCGAAAGACAGACTAAATTGACCATGACATTATTATTGTAACAGCTTTAAAAATCCAAAATGGCGATAATGGCGGCTTAAGAAATTTTACGCCTTCTAAATGCAAATTGAATAAGATCCAGTGATTGAGCGTTTGGTTCACGATACAGAGGTCCCTGGTTCGAATCCCGGCAGCGATATAAAAAAAAACACTTGATGATGCATAGTTTGGTCGGAACAATTCAGGCTGATCACCCGTTTGTTTCAAAGTAAGATGATCCATGCTTCGAAGGACAAAGTTCAGCAGTCAGTCTCGGCTTCTATTTACTTAAGTAGGTAGTCGTTCCATAACGTTCTGTGTCATAGTGACCCTGACACCAGGGTTGATGAGGTCGGTTTTTGATCTCGCAACCTACACGAATAAATAATGCAAATTAAAATTCTTGGTAATGTATAACGGTGAACGATGCTAATACAACTGTCGTAGTATATACCTGAGTCTCCACCGGACCTTGTATTCTTAATCTTTAAGCAAAAAATGTATTATCAATATATTTTTTGACGTGACTTATTGTACATTTGCCGCAGATGGCATAAACTACTTCGCCGGACAAATGGGGAGCGCTGAGGGTTCTCACCCGGTACAAAATTAAAGACAACAGGCCCAGTTGGGCGCGAACCTCGGCTCAGGGCGTCGTCTGACAGGAAGAATATTTGAAAGAATTAATCAACCCTAATGGGTCGATAGCGATAAGCGCTGAATGAGAACCGTCGATCATGCCCGGCGGGGTCGGTATCGGAGTTCTGAAGTGTTTAGTGTCGCGAGCTGATTGGCCGCCTCTATGTCTATCATCGTAAAAGTCATCGGGATCGTATATTACGTCCTTGCATTATCAATAGGGTTACTGCCATTAACCGGGCACTAATCCAGGAAACCACGTGATATTGATTATCTATGAACAACACGAATAAGCTATGATGAAAGATGAAATCAAATTATTGACTGTGTTTTTAATTGAATACTTTTTTGTTACAGGTAAACACGACAATACTTCTAAACGTTTTCATTGAAACAAAGTAAGATCGTTGTAACAAGTTGGCGAACAAGTGAGTAACAAGAATCCTTACAATTCCAAAACAAAAATTATAATATATCTACTTATATGAGCCATAGAAAAAAATGCAAATAACAAGGAAGAAAATTCTTATACAAATTGAAAGAGTGTAAACTTTTCGCAAGACAAAAACAAATAATAAGTAATGTTACCTACATAAACAATTTTCTTCCATTAATCCGTTTAATGAAAATATGCTAAAATTATCCCTGAGAGGTACACAAAATACCCCCGCGGGAAATAAGCTTGAGTTTGAAAGGTATCATGAAATAAGGTCGCCTTTACTTTACCTCGTGTCACTTTAATAAATCTACTTGTGTGTACCTTTTTAAGTCGCTTAATAACTATATACATAATACCACGCCTATTTTCCACCGGGGTAAAAAGAGACTATGGAATTCCACTTGGATCAATCGTTTCATACACGCAAGCCAATTCCGAGTAGACTGTATTGAACCTTATCTAAAACTAACATAAATAAAACTATGCTCAAAACTACTTATGTACCAATAAACGATCTTTACAATAATCACTTCAAAGATTCACGCACTTTTAGATTAGTTTAGCTTACACGATTAGTCGGTATTTATAAGCCTATGAATACACAAAGGCCCACATTAGATCGAATATAGTCCATACAGTAACTCATGTAGGTGTCCATTACGTGGTCAGTACCCTACAAGGAGTGACACCATGTAAGGTGCGCATGCAACTATGTAAATGCGATGAAAATGGACTTGGGTGTATAGAATAATAATATAGGAGCTAGGTATGTTGCCAGCGTTGATACTATAATGGATATTGAACAAGATTGATAGAAGAATCAACAGCAGAAATTAAATAAGCTCAGAATTCAGGATTATTCCTTCTCCCGTGTGGGCTGTGAGACCAATGATCGACCTCATCAGCCTCATCAGGATTTTCATTGAGCCGCCAAATACCCCTGACATGGCTCATGTAACGATTAGGTATTTACTTAAGTAAATAGTAGCCGGGATCTACTAAGCACGGATAGTCTTACTTTTGGAAAATCGTTTGATCAGCCTGCAATGTTCTAACCAAACTAAGGATCACAAAGTGATTCTTGTGATATGTTTCCAACGGGATTCAAACTCGGGCCCGTGAGCCTAACGCTCAACCGCTAGACTTTTACGTTCATTTCCATTTTGTCTGTCATTAGATCTTGTAATAATTTAAGATTATAAGATTATTAATATAAAAGATGATATTTCTGTTTACACGGCATCATCTTTTATAGTTTAAATTTTTCAAGAAAAATGTTCTGGAGTTTATATTATTTACCAACTCGCTATTTATATTCGGACCAAAGCTTTAGTAGGTACATCTAGTGGGCAGCAATGACGTGAATTTGTTTTAGAGCTCGAAGGTTACCTACTTTAGATTGGAGACGGCCATATGAGGGGATTTGTTAACTTTTATTGAACATATTTTGTTTAAGTGTACACACACATAAGTACTTATATGACTACTCATATGGTGCATTTCAATATTTACTTCGGAAATCTTTATACAATCAAATGTCATTATGTCAAATCGTGTCAAGTCATTTTGGCTGTGTGTCGTATCCATTCTGGTCAGCTTCTTGTTTCTGAAGAAGACTCTCTAACAGTGTGTACAAATCTGATCGTGTAAAGAGTATTGGAGCAGTTCGTCCAGCATTGGAAGCCTCCCAGGTGACGAGGCGCTTATAGAAGCCCTATCACTAAGTCGCGAACACCATACGGCACATAGGCTTTAAGCTATTTAATTGGTCCTGTTCACGCTCGCTCGCAATTCTTTATTAAGTTTAACTGTTCCTGTTAATTTTCTACTATGTTCTTAAATTATCAGATAACTTTTGCTTCTCCAAGTTGGTTGTTGGTTGCACGAAACTTGATTCAATTTTTATAACGAGACTTACAAAACTCGAGAGATTGTCTCCTTGTGAAACCTGAAAAACTTTCATACTGTAGTTGCCAAATTGGTCGGTTTAGGTATATTCGGTTCATTACCCGCTGAGATTCAAAGTTCTCTATAACTTTCACCCCTATCTGGTTTTCTTATTGAACTAGATCTTCGGTCAATTCCAACGGAATCAAATTAATTGAAATAATACTTTGATGCAGACTGGAGTAACCTACCAGTTTCCTACTAACGGCTGTACTTTCTCGGTTTTTACGGTCACTTTAATTATTTCAATACAGTAATCGTACACGCAATGCGTACGCGGTGGTTGCTAGTTACGCGCTATAAACAAGACGATGTCATTGCGCAACAGCTATAACTATAAACTATATCGTGTATCAATTAACAGTATTTTTATCGCGGTGGAGTTGGAGCGCGTAAATCAGTCGCCGGCGCCTCCCGGGGCGTGCCGCGCGCGCATGTCAACGACACAACACGCGGCGCCCGCGCGACACTTCACGACACGACACGAATCCACGATGCGTACACAGGCCATCGTGGATATGCGTGTAGATATTTGGAAGTGGTTGAAGGCATCAATTGTTGTAGTCTAAATGGTTTATCCTTTTTATTTGCATCCTAGCAACCGTGCTACGCACCAGCGTGTGACAGCTGTCAAAATGTAATATATTCTTGGTCGCTTTTGAACTGGGTGGTGCTCTTTCTGTTATGTTGTTTTTAAGTCTTGTTGTCGCGCAAATAGTGTAATCACCTTACTCTTATCAACCCATTGATATAGGGAAGTAAATTTAATCTTGTAATGTCAATGGCCTGATGATACATTTTCTTAATATTTATTGATATAATTTAATGTCTTACCTTTATATCCCAATTATTTTATTAGAGAAATATAATATGCTTATTGATATATCTACAGGAAATGACAATTTTTATCGAATATTTATCTGTTTCATCGCCTAATATATCATAGGATTAATTATGCGTGGGAATTCCAGGTTCTTAAATACGACACTATGGGTGTATATTTTTGTTGTGTCTAGCAGACAATACATTATAGCGTTCCTTGACCTTTCTTTTCGCAGGTTTATAAGTATTAGGTATACTTCCTATTAAGTCTGACAGATGCATATTTATGTTCGATGTGATGTTATTTACATTATCTCTATTCTTCACGCGGATACCTACAGTTCAGGTAAATATAATTTCAAGAGTATGAATTCTTGGACTTCTGTTACTTGAGTATATTTTCGTTTTCCTTATTTTTTGGGTTTTACAATGGCTCCAAATTGTCTTTAAATACTTGTGGCTCTACCCACCCCGTTAAGTATTCCGGCCGTCAGTTTATGTATATTATTTTCGACTTTTGCTAGATAATTTTAAACCCATATTACAATTACTAGCATATTATGCATTGATGACTAGAATATAGAAGCTTGAACGCACGAACAAACTCTTAAGAATTCCTTATACGTTTTTAGTGTGGCTTTGTAAAAGTTCAATCAGTTTTATGCTTTATTGCAACACTCGGTACCTAAAAAGGAAGTATTTAAACGAGATCGAGCTTTAAATGACCAAACTTGACCAGCTCATACACACACACATACACACACATACTTACACAAAGATTTAGCAACACCGGCGAGCGTGGCAGTGGAATGTGGTTGCGGTAGTGTAGTATAGAGTAGCAACGCGGCGCGGAACGGAATCGATTTGCGATTGGACGCGAGTTGTCGCAACGCGGCGCGTCGGCGCGGGCGCAGGCGTGGGAACCGACCACTATTTGCATTCAATCGTACGTACCTGGGACAGTGTGGGATAGAGGGAATGAGCACTTATACTCGATATCCGCATTAGCAGATGCGTTTCTAATCGTATCTGATTTTGCTGGGAATCTCCTTTATTTTGTTTTAATGTTACACTTTTTTAAAGTAACATTGGTGCCGATTCAGGCAACCACCAACTTAGTTTTAACTTAATTTGACATAACTAAAACCAGCTCTATCTCTTTCTAGCGCTTATTGTAAGTGAAGGACGGCACTATATTAAACATACATATAACTAAAAGCAGTTCGCGTTCAACTTAATCGTTTTGAAATCTTGTTTAATTTACTCAATAAAAGTACAACCCATAATATCTACCTTTATTTATTAGGAAATATTAAAGAAATATACCGATAATTGGGTTTATCTAAGGTAGATTTCTTCCGAACCAGTAATTATAGTTCAAAGCCTACATCTCTAAGGACAAGATGACCTTCTTATTAATACTTAAAGTATCATTGAACTTCAATACTGTTAAAGAGGAAAGTTATAGAACATTCAGTTCATCGACCTCAATATTATGATTTATGTACAAATAATGGGGTTGTTAACTTTTTTATTTTCGACCAAATAGTGAAAGTCATTTGAGGTAAATTTGTTATACATAAATAAGGTGAATAAGCCTTTATATTTCATTTCCACGATGTAATTTTGGCTATAGGTACTTGAGTTTTGTTCGCAATCAAAAATGTAACGTTCTAATTTTTTTTCAGTCCTGACCATAAAGACCTCGCTTTACTTAGTCTATGCTTTGCATGGTTTGGTTAGGACACTAAAGGATGATCACCGGACGGTCCAGAAATAAGATGATCCGTGCTTCGGAAGGCACATTGTAGGGGCATTTGGCGGCTCAATAATAACCCTGACACCACGGTTGATGAGGATGGTCATCCACCTCACAACCCACACGATAGAAGACCTAGTCTATACTATACAATTTGTAATAAAAAACAACAAATAGCTATAAAAATAAAGCTGCATATATTGCGCGGTGGTAAACAAACCCACTCTGTTTGCGACGAACACAAACACATTAGGGCAGATTGGTGCGGCATACGGTATGCATTATACACGTATTCCTTTATGTATATGAATATCCATCCCTGTATACAGATAGTAAAAGAACGGAAGGAGATTATTTACCTTTGTAATAGATTTTGTTATCAAAAAAAGCGGTCGAAATAATTAAATCAATTTTTTAAATAATATAGGCTCGCGTTTGACCACAAACTCACCTGATGGTAATCACAAGTGGATCACACTTACCAAATGCCTATTCACTCTAGCCTTGAAGACTCCCAGATTATAACGAGTTGGAAAAACAGACAACGGCAGACAGTTCCAGTCCTTCGACCAATAATGCGAGCCGATATTTGAATTAAAATCAAATCATACATTTCAAGTTCACGAGCAAGGGAAAAAGCCAAGTTAGCAGTTGCTGTATGTATACTATAATACGGCAAAATTAAGAGGACAATATAATACTAATAAACACATACTCATTTTTGAGCTCGGACATGCATATGCCAATTCCACCATCAAATTCTCATCGAAATAATTTTCGATCTTTACGTTCTTTGCGAGTTTTTTTTAAGCACGGGTTAAGTGATATAAATGGATATACAAGCCATAAATAATAGTTACTTAGTTCTTTTATTAAAATAGTTCCGCAATGGAGCATTGTTTCATTGTCACTGGCAGTGGACGTGTTTCCGTCGTGTCACACTATCACGAATACTTGTACGATAAACACGTTACCTCATTGATGTATAATAATGTTAATATACCAACCATCATCTACTGTGTACCTTTAAAAAATTATCGCTAAAAACTTAAAAAATATTGTCTTTGTTTGGCCAACAATGTGAATAGTATATCGGTAATGCCTATGTATATTAAGTACTTCATAAATATAGTTTTAAATACTTTTTTCCACACAGAAAGTTAAAAAGTTTGTGAAATTATTGTACACGTACTGGCAAGAACTCTTTTGGAATTACACTGCATACTATATTTTTTCCTTGGGCCGTTTAAGAGACTGGCTAAGATCATGATACCATTCTGCCTAGTCGCCAGTAACTGACAATCAGCAGACGTCTGCCTTTGTGTGGTCGACTGCGAGTTTCATTTTTTTCTGCGAGAATATAGCACGAGAAGCTTCAAAATTTCCTTAGAGGATACTGACTACGTAATGACAACCTCACAAATCCCCCCCACCCCTCTTTGACTGAGCGTGGGATTCGAAAACCTCCTCTAAGTACCGCTGAACGGGTCTCGTTGTATGCGTACATTCCCTAACAACTATCCATTCATTAACGAGCGGCGATGACGTGTTGGCTAATCTACTCGACGATGTTATCGACACCATCTGATCAGACCAGTAATGACATTTAACACGGTAGATAATCAGCCAGTATCTGTGTAAACAATCAATTACTAGGATTAACATAATATCAATTACGTATGAGATTAAATTAGGATTGTGGTTTAGGGACGTGATTTCCACCATGTTTGTTATAGATTCACAAAATTTTGTTTAAGCCTGTAAACGTTACAATAATAGTATGACTGTGTGAATGTACCTACTTTAGAACTCTGTCGCATTAACATTTTAACATTTAATGATATTTACATTTTAATCTGTCAGAAAATTTAATGTAGACATGGTACTAATATGACCGTATACAAGCGATACAGTTGAATATAACAATATTTTCATTGACTTTTACAAACCTATATTTGATTACAACGGACGCCATAATAATGGCTTTGAAAGTTACTGTATTCAAATACAACTCAAATTCACAACTCAATCAATCTCTTCAAGAATATCCAACAATTCAAAGGCATTTTCATGGAATTTCTCTCAACAAGACAAATATGGAAGCTGGAAGACTTGCTCGTTGAAATATCCGACATTTCTACGATATAACAGCTACATTTTACATTTAGCAAAAGCTTGTTTTGTTAAAACTAAATCTATAATATTAGGATCGTTTGTATGTACAGGAGATGTAAGGGACAGTCACTGCCCGGGCCTAACCGACTCAAAAAAATCTTTACAAAAACAAATATACTTTAGTGCAATTATATAAGGTAGTTAACAGTGAAGTTTACGAAGAATTGGAGGAAAAGGTTATAAGTACCCAGTTTATACGTAGCTACCTAGGTACATAAACATAATATTATGCACAGGCCTATTTTCAACCAGCAGGACAGGGTATGGAGCATACTCCACCACGCTGCTCCATTGCGGTTACAGATTTACAAAATGTATTTATAATTCAATCAACATCGTAATCGAAAAATAAAATATGGAACAAAATAATCAACGTTGAAATACTATTCCGAACAGCTATATTTTTACCAAACAAATAATTCTGTGAATACGAAATTTGAAAGCCTGTGGAATATACAGCAAACTTTATTACGAGCAGTGGCGGCTTTATATTATTATTCTGCCGTCATTTCATTTGAAAATTTATCCCAATAATAGCGATGTTGATGTGATTTACTCGATAGATATCTGATAAATGGAAATAGAATCTCGTATCGGATTTCAAATGATTGAAAAGGAAGTTTTCCCGACTTGCTGCTACCTACCATCGTCTTCGTAATATCTTATCATATCACTTAGAAAGGGCTTCGTTTTAGCGGATAAACAGTCAAAAATAACTCCGCATAAATACACACATAAACTCACGTCTAATTATTTCCCACCGGGGTAAGCAGAGGCTATGGAATTTAATTTGCTACAATCCTGTCATACTTCTTTACGTACTTACTCCATATTCATCAATCGTTTCGTACACTAACTGTATAACATAAACATGAACTCACGGTCTTAACCCCAATTGGGGTAGTCAGGTGTAGTACATCTGTCGCTACTAAATAATAATTGTTACTAAATTCAAAATCGAAATATGAAAAAACACATACAAAAATGACATTGATTTTAGTTCATCTTAGACTGGCTTTAAGGTATTTCTAAATTAGCATTTTGTAATTTACCTTTGACTCAGTCAAATTCCCTGTTGTCAGTCTTTGTTTGGCATAAGATTTGAAATACCTACTTCTGTTTTTCTATTGCTAACGATGGTACGGTCACGAGCATTAATATGTATACACTTTGGTACCATGTCACATTAACTTTTTTGACAAATTGAACTGTAAGTCTCACTAAATGTCAGATATGTTAGTGCGACAGAGTTCTAAAGTGAGTACATTATATTGCTCATGACTGTACGCCAAAGATTTGTTCTTCAAAATCAAACCCTAATTAGCAAGTCACTCCCACAACAACATCCGTGACAAGCGGAACGTTGCCATATTGGAAGAATCAGTAAACCATGTACGACGTAGAAACAACTGGTTCCATAATGAATTACAAATGTATTTTTATAATCCTTCATCATCTTGAGCTTTGGTGATCCTTTTGCCTGTTAGAAGAACCATTGCGCTATGCACGGCGAACCCGCCGACTCGCCGGCTTATGTTGCCTGTGGTGGCTTCACTCATTTCTAGTTGGAAAACTAAAGCACAGAATAAGGAATAATACCAAAGTGTCGTCGGGCAACGGAGCACGTAGATTATTAGCGATAAGGCCGCCATTTGCCATGTACTTAGTTAAGAGTCTTTTGTAAATATTTCCTTTTATTTTGGTGCAATAAAGTATATTTGTATTTTTAGATTAAGCCAGTCGGTGACATGATATATAGGTAGAGCGCCGTGTTGTGTTAGCGGTTTAGCGGTTTTGGTGAGAATTATCATTGTTAAGTATGCGAACGCAGGGCGAGAAAACTGAAACACGCGGCTATAAGTACACTCACTCATTTATTAAGACGCAACTCTATAGTCACAGACAAAAGGTTACACGGACGGACATACTTATACATAACAAACGCATTAGGTTTTTTTAGGGCGTCGGAGAAGGCCACGAAAAAGATGGCGCGACGAGTTGGACCGCTTTTCGAAACGGCGGCACGAACAAGCTAAGGACAGGGAGGAGTGGAAGAAGGGCTTCGGCCCCACGCATGCCTTCCAAAAGTCCGGGACTCCATAGTCCCGAGATATGGAAATGACAAACATAATAATAATAATTGGGATTTCTATAACAAGAGTGGCTCCTTTACTTCTGCCAACCCCTATAGGGATGCGTGAGTTGCGTCTATTATTATAAGATAGTATGTATCTGCCTGGGTATTAAAATACATCACTAACATTTGAACGAATTTTGGACTAAATGACTGTATGTATGTGAAGAACGTTTGTCTTGTAAACATTCTCTCACGCTTGGCATATCTCATACATACGCGCCAAAAAAGCAGGTTTTATGTACCTTACCGATCGATTCCGAACACGAGTCGAATAACTATCATCATCATCAATTTAAGAGCCACGCTCTTGTCGGTGTAGCATTTTCCAAATACTCTCCATGCTACTTTTTTTAGGGAAAAATAGGGCAGTGGTTTCCCTCTTGCCTTCCGCCCCGCAGTACTCTGTCTGACGCGAGTGGGATGGCGCCCAGAGTAGTCTATTACAAAGCCATACTAGGACTCCTGTCCTCTGCCTCTGAATAGTACTGACAGTTACTGCTGCCCTCTGTCAGGTTCCAGGTTACTGTCCCTGTGACATGCCCCTTCCGTCCTGCATTGCCGTACCGATGGCTCCCATCTCCGCCTCTGCAGCCGTTGAGGTCTTCACCCGTATCCCTGGGCAAGGGTTCTACGTTATACCCCGTAGGTCTGGGTCCCTATTCGAACTCAGCCACCATCTCACTCCGGCCTACTGAAGTAAGAGGCGCCCACCCCCGCGGCAAGGACGCGCCGAACAGGAATTGCCCCAGTGGAGGGCAGAGAAGATGACTCTGTTCCCCCTGGGGCCGGGTTAATGGTCTTGTATGAACCAAGACCAAGGACAATAACTATACGTTGTTATTAATTAGCAACTTCAAACAACTTGGAAAACAAGCTAATTTATGTATTTGAAAAAATGTGGTATAACATACTGTCATTATTCTGTATCATAAGTTCACCTTAAACACGGGGCTATAGGCACACTCACTCATTTATTAAGACGCATCTCTATAGTCACAGACAAAAGGTTACACGGACATGTCAGCAAAAATTTAGTATCGATCGCCATCGACTCGCAAAGAAGAAGAAGTTCACCTTTACAAGGGTTGAGGTCGATAAACGTACAAACACTTCACAATTACATTTAAATAATGTAAATTTCTTTCTACTCGAAACATATTTACACCATAACATAAATTGATGTTCATTGAATGTTTCACACTGTCAAAATTGTCATAACTGCTCTGCCGTGTCATACGAATCTCTGCTATCTCAAAAAATGCTGTTTTGAGTAAATCGCCTTTAAAGTTTTTTTCAGTTAATCGTCTGTATAGTTCGTATTAAGTGAAATATCTGTCATCAAAATATCAGAAAATATTCTAAAATGTACTCTGAATAACAGGCACTTTTGATTTTTTTCTCTATTATAATAGTTTTTATTTAAATCGAGTTTAAGAGTTGTGCATGACCACTCTTCCATAGAAATGTGGTCACGCGGTCTGTGCTATATTAAGTTAGCAGAGTTTGGCACATGCAGCCGGTTTGTTATTATAACTTTAATCTATCTATGCTAATTATTAGTTGTAAGAGATGATCGTTACAAGCTTTCTATAAAGACTGCTTTTTGGGGTAGACCGGGTTGAGTAGACTAAGTGAAATGGATACAAGGAAAATATTTATATTAAGTACTTAGTTTAATTTTGATATCTACAAAATTGGAAATATTAATGTACAAGTTGGGAATTCCTTTTTTTCTACCCTGACATACTTTTTTTGCTTCGTACACATTCATCAATCAGCAATCAGGAGCTCAGAATTATGTAATTTTATAATTTTAAATAAAATAATCTAAAATATAATGAACGTTTAGAACAAAAATATTTGTGAAATATATAATTATGTTCAAACTTCTTCTCAATACAATGAAAAAAAATGGGATTCCAACAGCATGTTTGCAATCATCAATCACAATGCCATAGCTAAAAATGTTTTAGGCATAACCTTCAGGAATCGATTAATTCCTCCTCACAATTTTCATCACTCTATAATCATCGGTACACATGCACCACCCCTTACTCAAAACATCTGTTGAACCCTTACTAAATTCAACCATCCTCAAGGCCAGCACACCACACCCCCTTGGAAACACCTTCCAGTAGTTCGTCGCAAAATAACATAATGTTTTCGTGGCCAAGAGTCTGCATTGTACCTTCCGACGACTTATTTACTCTTTCTCCACACAATCTGCTAGACTGCATAACTCCCCTCTCCCGAAAACTTGTCTGCTATGCAAGCACAAATTGTACCAGACACGATGGAAGTTTGCACCGGCTCGAAACATACTCCCTACGCTTTTTGCAGCCACAAGCGTAGAAGAGTCAATCAAGACGATCATTGCTGAAAATGGATCTCCACTCTCAACAAGAATGTACAAGAATGGATCCTGTGAAGTTTGTACTTCAGAGTAGGAATTTGGTTTTCTATTGCGAGGGACAACCCTCGAAGAAAGTAGAAAATAAAACTATAAAAAACTGGCCTCCTCCACCTGCTTCGCCTCAGTATCATATTTCACCCTCGACACAAACGTCTCAATGAACAGAACCAACGTTCTTGAAAACAGCAATCCCCACAGCTAGCCTGGGCATGCAAATAGCCTCCTGCACATCCACAGCAAAAATCTCGTCAACAGTAGGTACCTTCATTATTTAGATCGCCCTCTAAACATCTATGGGACTTATTCCACCTATGAAACCCGTAGATATTCAGAAGATGGTGTTAAAATTGAAAGTACTGCCAAAAAGCTTAGGATCATATTTACATACTATGGATGTGGAAACCAACCGTAAAGGATTATTTTTCGAGAAAGGCCACTGCAGGCTGAAAAGTCCATAATACAGCATCAGCATTCTGTCTCTGTATTGAACAACCCTTGCAACCACAATAACTTGGCTTTGAATTGTGACAATTATACCTCACAAAAGAAAAATATAATTCTCTTCTTGGCTATGATGAGATCAATCAACTCGTCTTCACTTGTGACTGCAGAATACACAAAGCTCTGGAACCAGGGTACACCCTCATGGCAACTGATACAGTTCCCGGTTGCACAGCGAACTCTTGAATTCTCGAGAGTAAAAGAGATTGACGATCTGACAGATTATCACAAAAATGGACAACACAGACCATCAGTCCACAAAACCTGAATTCGTTTCGCGACAAACCACAAAAACCGCTTCCAAGAGGGTATAATATACATAGAACCCCTGAAGAAGCCGAATCCAGCAAAGGTTCAACAAATGTTTTACAAAAAATCGCATTCGGCGAACGAGAATCATCTAGGAACAAAAGCAATAAACAAAATAACCCTGTGCTCATGAACTATTTACGATTTTGATGCTGCAATTGATGACCAAAACTAAAAATAATATTAATAGCGATGATGTTATCGCTTGCTCAGTTATGAAAACCCAGGGTTACATCCATTGCAATTCTTTATTCAACAAGAAAAGTCACAAGACCTTATCATCCTCATCACATTTGAGTATGCTTTCTCACAACAAACAGTTTTCCAGCCTGGTATTGTATCCTCCCATTGATGGTTCTTGCAAAACTCAATCCTGTGACCAACGGTTCTAGGTAGTATCACTGTTCTAAAGAAGTTTCCCATTCTTATTCAAACCAAAAAATATTTCCCCTTTATGCCTGGTTCAAAGCATTTTGGGTCCTCGACTACTCTCTCAGATTCAGGAAGTGTTTCCTCCCTGGGCGCCGGGTTTGCAAGTACAAAGAATGTCGCGAATCGCGAGGATTTCCTTCGTCGTAGTCACGCCTATCTATTGTAACTTTTAGTTAGATGAGTTAGGCGTGACCCACATGCAAAAAAATCAAGTTAGCAGACTTTGTCAACCTCTATATCTCAAAAAGTATCAATAAATTTTAAAATGTTTTTACTGAACTATGTAAAGCATAGGATATAAACCCCTTTTGAACTGGTTATTCGTAACTCGACTATTTTAAGATAGCAGACTTGTGCGTGACACGGCAGTGCTGAGCTATTAAGTTTACATTGTTAAATGTATTACACCTATGCATATTTACTTTTGATTACCAACTAATTTACTTTTTAATTTAATGTGTTACAAAGTGCGTTCATTAGGTTTTGGTTCTTGACTTTAAACACTGGAATGTACCTTCGAACCTCAAATGTAGAGCCTATTTTTACACAGGTCCAAGTTTAGGCGTACCTACGTTTTTTATCGGTAAACCATAATGTTATTTTAAATGGCACATTACATTCATAAAATTAAACTGTATTAGGCGTAAGTAGCCCAAATGGATCTCATGCCAATATTAATGGGCCATTGTGCGGTATAAAAACTAGGCAAACGACCCCATATTTGGATTGTTCATTTTGGCGATCAAAACAAATTGTATATAGTACATCGCTTCTTTATTTGCAACTCTACTAAAGTGTGTAAGACCGTACTAAGTAATGGATTTAATAATGACAAAAATCAATATATTTTAATAGTATTATAGTTAATGAATGAATCAGTTCACAGACATCGTCGAGCTATTGTTTTTTTTTTTTGTAAGTTACTAAAAGTAATTTGGCATTTCCTCTGTAATTTGCACGTTGAAATTCGTACGAATTAATTTGTAGGTTACAGTTGTTTTATTAAGGGGTTCCACGACATAACTGTACTATAACTACTTACATTCATAAGATAATAAAGTGTTTGGCCTGAGAACTAAGATCTTTTTTTCAAAAGAAATTCTCAAGTGTTAATGAAATTTAATATGAGCTGAAAGGCACCTTAGCATCAAAAAGAGGCACCTACGCAAATTAAAGACTACGCAAGTGAGATTATCCATGTATATATCTGTCCGCTTGCAAGTCTGTCTGCGTGGATTTCGGTCACTCAGAATTAATATAGCTTTCTACTGGTGAAATAATTTTCAAAATCGGTTCAGTAGTTCCAGATATTACTTCCTACAAACAAACTCGCAAACTTTACCTTTTCATAATATTAGGGCTATATCTAACTAGCATACAGCGGTGGCAGCACCACCAAAATGTACAAGGTTACGCAACCAAGAATAGACACCCAGGTGAGGTAGCGTTTACAACCGCATACATTTTGTTTCTGGAGTGATCGTGGTTACGCCACTATAGTGTCCTAGTGAGATAGGGCGCTTAGTGAGACGATAACAGAAGCTACATAATACAACGTACAACAACAATATACGTATGTATTAACATAAAACTGAACAGATGTTCCATCTTGCGCGGGACATGAAAATATTTACATTGTAAAATGCGTGCGTCGTTTATCCTCTACAATCATAATCAATCATCTTGAGTGTTCGTAGAGATTTTCAAAAATATAATAAATTAACTAAGCAATAAACATCGGTTATATCATCCTAAGGGGCCTATCTCTCTAGTACATCATGGTGGAGCCCCCACTGTCGCGCCACCAACTGCACGACTCATCAACTACTGTACAACTCAACAACTACTGCATAACTCAACAACAACTGCACAACTCAACAACAACTGCACAACTCAACAACAACTGCACAACTCAACAACAATTGCACAACTCAAGAACAACTGTATACATTTCGTTGGTGGCGCGAGGGTTCATAGAGATATAATTTATATAGAAAAATATAAGAATATTTTTGCCTTAAGATAAAATAATGATGCATTGTACATTGATAAATTACTAGCACGTGTTTAAACATAACGTGATCGAGTCACCTTCTTAACGACGATGACAATTTTGCATAGAATACTACTTAATGCTTGTTATGAAAGTAATAATAATATCGTAATCGTCCTTCATGTTGTGTTTATGTTTTGAATTGAATGTGGCAACACGGAATTGAACAAGGCAATATCACGAACGGAAGCGCTCATCAGATAAATAGAGTTCGTAAGTAAAAGATAATTTCCGAAACATTTTATCCGCTTTCAAACATGTTTTCACCAATTAAAACACATAATAACGGGTTCTTACCGCGTTTAAAGCAGGGAATTGAGACTCCCGATATTTCGACACTGTTGGAAGTGCCATGATCACGGGATGACTGATGTTGGAGTGGAGTAGGTAGATCCATAATTTTCTACGGGCAGACATATCTGTCTACCATCTTTCTTAATGTTTTCACCAATATTTAGAATATACTTTTAGACCACTCTAAAGATATATTCTAATTAATATAAGCGCAAACTGCACCTTTCCGTAGCGTCCGGGCGTACCTGTTTAAGAATACGCGTTATGGCGAGTCATCGGAGTAGAAACGGAGAAACACTGCATCAAATTGTTTAGGTATTTACAATTGAATAACGGTAAGTATTGAAAATAATACACGACATACTTAAGGATATTGTCTGAAGAATGTGTTAATTTAGTACACAATAGGATGTATTTCACTCAATCATTAACAAATAAATGTCTTTATCAATATTGATAAGGTACTTTTGAAGTGGACTTAAGCTATGTATGACACCATCTTCATGTAAAGCCGCGGGCACACCTGTGTGTTTGAATACCTATATTCGCGAATGTACGTCGCAGCTCCCGCTAGTGTGGCAGCAGCGCATGCACTCCCATGTGCGAATCCGCGGTGAAAGCGTCGCGCGCGTCGCCTACTTACGACCGGTCACCAGCCCTTTCGGCGAACATGCCAAATTATACCCAAACATAGATTATATAATAACAAAGATTTGATTATCTATCAATTGGAACAAAACGACTAAAAATAATATTCAGTAGATACTTCTTTGTAATGCATCATAGTCTGTGGGAGTGAACCGAGAGTAAATTATTATGATTCTAAAATGATGCTCCAGCTGGCAGATTGGGTAACTGTATGTTTTGTATGTGGTAGCTTGTAATTGGAATTTTCTTTAGTAAAACAAAATGAATATTAAAAGTTATTATTATATACTTACATTCATATTGTACGCTAAACAATTAAAATATATCTCGTATTGGAGCTCACGATGCAACGACCAAAAGTGTCTTTATATTCTCTTCAGACATCTGCCCCTTAAGTAGGTAGCATTTACGTTTACATAAGCATGTCGTACTCATTTTTGTACATAAAAGTGATATTTGTAAGCGAATACGTGTGATGTTAGTTGTATAAACGTACAATGTGCGTACTGACCCACATGCAGACTGCGGTAAGTGGACGAAATCTGCAAAACATTTCGGTGAATTTCGACGTAAGTAATTTCGAAATGTACAGTAGGTACGTAACGTACTGTCAAGTTTCTTGTGCTAAATTAACTATACTTATGATTTAAAAGTACATAGTGCGCAATATGCGACATCTAAAAGGATGTACTTTTAAATGAATGGACTATGTCTGCATATTCAATGCCTATATACATCATATTCGTCTACATTGCATCTACATACTTTTTCGTTTCCTAAGTAGTTATTGCAGTAAGTGTCAGTACTATTCAGAGGCGGAGGATAGCAGTTCTAGTACGACTTTGAAATAGACTATTCTGGGCGCCATCCCACTCGCGTCAAACAGAATACTGCGGGGCGGAAGGCAAGAGGGAAACCACTGCCCTATTTTTCTCTGAAAAAGTAGTATGGAGAATGCTACACCGACAAGAGCGTGGCTCTTAAATTAGTGAGTGAATATTGACTGCAGTTCCTCAAAAGACAAGGTACCACTTCTATTAATCATAATTATTAATATCAGTGTCCAATTGGTAAAATCATTACCATAGGTACATCAAATGTAAAGAATAATAAGTAGGTACGCTAAACCGCGCGAAATGGATAAAAATGCCCGTAAATAATGAGATGAATTTTGACAAAGTTGAAAAGTATGAAAACAATAACATTTTTCTGTTCATATTCATTCAGGTATGCAGAATAACAACTAAGTACTTATTCATAATGTTACAATGGAAACTGAAACAAAAGTATAAAGGTAATTTCGCTGTTCGTTTCAAGAATACAAAGACAAATAACACGATGTAACTAATAACGTTGTTATAAAGAGTATTTAAGAATAAGAATAAGAATAAAATAAATTTCTTCATTTTCCATTGCGTTTTGTGCACAAACATTTTTTTTTTATTATGTCATTATAATATATCTATATACACATTTTTCGTTTTCTAGGTAATATTTATATCGTTTAGAAAACAATCACAAACCGGCAAAGTAGAGGTAGAAAGGTAGAAACTGAAAAGCACAACAAAACCCGTCTTTAAGTGTACCAACAATAAGTTATTCTAACTTGTCTAACGTCAGGAATATAGAGTGGCACAAGATCCTAAAGTAAATAAAATGTGACTTCCTGAAGCATTGAGATGCGCGCACGTCGCATGCGCGGGCGCGGGTCCGGAATGCGCAAGCGATCCGGAACCGAACTGACGGCGCGGTGCATCGACGATACAGCCTATAGACTCTTAGTAAGAGACGAAAATGTTCTGTCAACAGATTTGATTCAAATATCAGATATAAGATGCTGCCTGACCACATTCAACCAATCGCGACTACTCTCTTAAACTTTTGACATGCCTGGAACCTTAATCTACTATTAATGGTTTACGCTGTTTTTGTAAGTCAATTAATGAATTAGTTCCACTTCCCTCACCCCTTCTTACCTCAGCTAGTTGACAGAATTAATACTATACGAAAAATCAAACATTAGTGTCTATTTGTCTGCATCGCCGATGACGCGGGGACAGCGGCGCAGGCGGCGGCTATTTTCAACCGACTAGTAGGAAGTGACACTACAATAGCGCAACGTCTCTGTCCAGACGATTTCCTGCATTAGATATTTGACACATTGTTTTTTTAACTTCTATGAATAATGGCGTGAGAAACAAACGACCCACTAAACATCTGTGGGTCGATGTGGGCTGATATCTACGATTAATTTAGCTACAATTTGAAACATTACAAAGTTTGCTATGCTATCTAAATTCGTATTGACTTGATTGAGAAGAAACAACGGCCAAGCTGCGAACGATTAAGAAAAACGACTGTGTAATAAAAATAAGTTTATGATTGACACACATATCAATCCCGTATATTTTTATACCCATCACTGTCGTTTTTCTTTCACGAAGGACGTAATATACGATCCTGACAACGCGATTACTCTAGCCATAGAGGCGGCCAATCAGCTAGCGACAACAAGCACTTCAGAACCCCGATACCGACCCCGCCGGCGTGGTCGACGATTTCCTTCATTCAGCGCTTATATCGATATTATCCTCTCAGACGACGCCCTGAGCCGAGGTTCGCGCCCAACTGGGCACCCTCAGGCCTGTTGTCTTAAATGTTGTACAGGGTGATGGCTCTCAGCCCTCCCTATTTGTCTGGCCAAGTAGATAATTGCATCTGCGGCAAATCTTCAATTTATTGACAAACAAAGTTACGTCAAAAAGAGACAGTATTTTTTCGTAATGTTTGCAACTTAGCTAAGGCCCCAGAACAGTCTGTGATGCTGCACAGGATTTAATTATATATTATTTAGTTTTAATTATATGTATAGTTTTTTTATATGTATTATTATGTAGTTTCAACTTATACATAAACTACTCTAAGATATACCTACTTACAAAGCAAACCACTATCAAGATTGATTCATATAATTTAGATCAGCGGCTGAATTAATTAAGAAACTTGTGCATATCGTTTTTTGCTTATATTAGTTTCTGACATGTTTAAATTAAAAGCTATATAGGAAGTATGATGGATAGAATATTCATGTGTTATTCGTTTTTTTTTACCTTATCTATTTATAGCTATTAGCGCCGATCCAGTGCTTTATTTAGTGAGATTTATTTTTATCAGCATCATAAATAAATAGTATACCTTAGGGCAATTTAAATATGGCGCTCAAGTCTAAATCCAATGTTACTAATTTTCTCATCTAACGACTAGTATCTCCCTATTTACTGATGCCCTACGCTCAAAGGAAATAAACCTTTACATAACATAAATACATAAACAGCCTACTCGTATATACCTCAGCTACGTACATGCCTCTCCTCAATCAACCGGAGTGGGTATGGAGCATACTCCACCACGCTGCTCCATTGCGGGTTGGTGGAGGTGTTTTTACGGCTAATAGCCGGGACCAACGGCTTAACGTGCCCTCCGAAGCACGGAATCATCTTACTTTTTCGGACAATCAGGTGATTCAAGCCTGAAAAGTCCTTACCAAACGAAGGACAGTCTCACAAAGTGATTTCGACAATTTCCCCATCGGGAATCGAACCCGGACCTCCAGATCTTGAGTCTAACGCTCTAACCACTAAACCACGGAGGCTGTTAATAATTAATAATAATTCTTGTATATAATTCTATCATAATATATTATTTTTTATTTTCTTGCATATTTTTTTCTTAATAATTCTTTAAGATCTTCTAAAAGATACGTGACCTTAAAAGTACAAACGTACTCAATAGACAGTAGGTACATTACACAGAGACTTACACTCAATAACAAATTGTGATTAAGTACAGAATTTATAAACTAGGTACATACTTTCCTTGTACGTGTGGACATCGGTTATCACGCGCGACACTTTCTTTTCTATTTATAGATCCGGATCAATCCGGAGATAACAACTATTGTATGTTCTTTTTTGGACCTCAAACTGTCTCCGTACCGAATTTCATTTAAATCGGTTTAAGCATGAAAACGTAAAAACGCTTAAACCGTCTCGGGTAAAATGTCTTCTGGCAGACGAGACATAAAATATTTCGAATTAATAATTTTAGTATAATATAGACTATGACATGATATATCATACTCATGCTCATAAGTTCATACGCAGCTGGTGAACTAATGTACATGAGATTGTCATGAATTACGTCATTATGTCTACAATAATGTCCATCATCAATCGTTATGTAACTAGTGTCTGTATAGCGCGTTACGTACGAATGTCCTAATTCCGCTTTTGTTGTGTCTGGTAGGTGAATCGTGAATTTGTGACCTTTCTGGAGTAATTTATCATTTATATACTTCTTCTTTTTGACCTCGACGACCTCTGTGGTTCAGTGGTTGAGCGCTGGGCTCACGATCCGGAGGTCCCGCGTTCAATTCCCGGTGGGGACATATCATAAAAAATACTTTGTGGTCCCTAGTTTGGTTAGGACATTACTGGCTGACCACCAGATTGTCTGAAATCAAGATGATCTGTGCTTCGGAAGGCACGTTAAGCCGTTGGTCCCGGTTACTACTTACTGATGTAAGTAAGTAGTCGTTACATGAGCCATGTCAGGGGCCTCAATAGTAACCCTGACACCAGGGTTGATGAGGTTGGTACTCCACTTCACAACTCACACGATAGAAGAAGAGATTTATATACTTATTTCTTAGTAAATATGTAGTCGTTACATGAGCCATGTCAGGGGGATTTGGGGGCTCAGTAGTAACCGTGACACCAGGGTTGATGAGGTTGTCATTGGTCTTATAACACACGCAAGACCCAAGAGACGAAGAGCGATGGCGAGGGATGATGCAAATATTTAATTAAAAGTGACGACTCTCTCAAGGATGGAATTCAACTTACATACTACTATTTATGCAAATGGTGGATATTAAACAGAATAACGTTCACTTTATTCGCTTCACTGTCTTCCACCGCGGCTCATGGCATTTTAATGTAAAGTGTTAATTAGTGTTAATTTATTACTAGTTTTTGTATTATCATGCAGACTTATAACACGTGTATTATTAAATGTATTTACTAACAAATTATACACGGAAAACGCGTAGCGCTCTCGAGTAGCATACATAGTACAGTCATGAGCAATATAATGTACCCACTTTAGGACTCTGTCGCACTAACATACTTGACATTTAGTGAGACGTACAGTTCAATTTGTCAAAAAAGTTAATGTGACATGGTACAAAAGTGTATACATATTAATGCTCGTGACCGTTCATACTACGTACGTCATAGATCTTATGTTTATTATTTATTATACATGTCCAATGATGTGGTGAAATGTAGACTGGTTAATTTCACTTAATTAAGCAACTTCACTTACTTAATAATTAATTTCACTTAATTTATTAAATAATGCAAACGAATTTCACAGAAATCACTATAAACAATTACAGATGTTATGACACACTATGATATTTTTCCGCTTACAAAACCCATTCCACTGAAGTCCATCGAAACGAGTCATCTTATGCAATTAGTCCGATGTACAAATTCCGCATTCGGCAAATCGAAATGCACAACCGAATTACAAACAGAAATGTCGTTGGCCTATCGGCAGTCGATGGCGCTGAAAGTGAAAGCTCGAGCGCGGCGCCGGCGCAGCCCCCGGCGGTTGAGAGCTGCGGGAGTGATTGATCAACGACTTCAACGAGTCAACCACAGACGTGACCTGCTTGTGAAGATGGTACTCTCACACTTTGTTTATTTATTTCTTACTTTCAATTGTATGTTTGTGTTTGGATAACGTTAGGTAATTTAGTGTACTGAGCTGCGTACGGTCAATACTCGATTTTGTCATTTGGCAAATGTTAGTCAATAGAGGTGTTCTGGGTGAGCAATAGAGCAATATTAGAAAAAAATCCAGAGTCAATTCAATTAATTCAATTGATGCGTTTCCTGTAAAAATTCCTTTGGAAAATACCTTTACGAAATTTCATTTCCTAGATATTGACAATATTGGGTAGGTACCTCGATTTTTTTCAACAAAAAATTAACCACACCAAACTTTGGCATTACAATTTCTTTGAAATAGTAAACTTATTCCATTACAAATTTTAGAGGACGAATGGGTGCTCAATAAGCAGCTCCATTAATCAACTCACTAATTTGAAAACGGACGTATTCTAATTTGGCACAGTTCTGCCGAGTTCCATATTTTATGAAACTGCATTACAGAAATGAATGGCAAAGGCAAAAGCAACTTAATTACGACTCTTGCTTCCTGCATAATAATGAGAATCTGTTTCCCAGTGTACTATGTACTTTTATTTTTCAGCGCAATTTCGTGGAGAATTTTTCAGGGTTTTTCAATTGAGTGAAAAATTCCGTGTTTGCAATTTAAAGCTCTTTTCAACTGGCTTCGAAAATACATGTTGAATTTGTAATGTGCAATTTTCACTTTACTTTTATTAGGTATTAAAATGTCCTGTGGCGCTATACTATTTTATTATTGGTAAAATATTACAAGTTGTAAGATTGACGATCAGAGAATGTTATCTATATATTAAAATACATACATATTTTCATAATAACATTACATATATAATATTGTTTTTTTTTCACTGTTTCTTAAAACAGTCGGAAGATCACTTGCCTGATGGTACACAGTTACAGTCGCTAATAGACACCCGCAACACTGGAGAGGTCACAAGTGCATTGCCGGCCTTTGAGGGGTTTTGGGCCTCCGATACCCTCACTCACTCGGCGAAACGTAAACATTCTTTCACGCCGATTTTTCTGTGAGACCGTGATATCTGCCCAGTCAAGCCGGCCCATTTGTAATATCGCTCTATCACAATACAATACAAATACACTTTATCACGGTAACATACTTCGCGAAAATAGCTACTTACTTACACTAAACGCTAACGCTAAATCTTCTAGAGTCCTAATAAATGCTCCTTACACATTGCATTCTTATCTCCACTGATTGACTCAAACTTACCTATCTTCCTCATTTCTTATTTAAGTATGTATATCCTCGAAATCAGTTAAATAACATCCGTACATCGGTGACAAGTAGACATATCTCGTAACCACAAGTTTGCACAACGCAGGACGTCGCGTCGGTCGAGTGCGGTGTGTGATGCAACTCTTACTCAATACCACCCGAGCAAATAAATGTAGGTAAGGTAGGAATTTCGTCCGGTTTAAATTAATTGGGGTGGCAAATATATATTCCAATTCAAATGCAAAAATATCTTTATTCAGTGGGTAACACAGTTACACTTTGAATCGTTAATTTTTACATAACGAACGTCTCATCCGCCTAAAACTACTGCAGCTTCTCACAACCTGTATAGCCGGAGAAAAGAAGCTGCAAGAAAAACCTCGGCATAGGGCCCTAGACGTTCTTTAAAAAATATACATAAAATATTGTTATACAATACTTACATATACTAATTTTATTTCAGTCCGTAATCTCTAAAATACCGAGTTCAGTCGTCAGAAGAAACCTTGAGGGGCCGTAGCCAAGTTGCAAACGATTATGACAATCAACAGTGAAACTGATAAAAATGTTTAGGGATTCTCACAAAAGGACATGTCGATCCCATATATGTATTTGTATCACTATCCCGCAAAGCCCTAGAAGGCTAACCTAAGCGATGTCAATTTAGTATTGGAATTTGGCATATACCTAGCAGTACCGTATACAAGCCGATGTTTGGACCTCAGCGATGGTTTCGCAATACGTCCGGTATGTTAGTATCTCTGCCTGTGACATTTTATCATTAAGATATTCCCAGTAAATATCTCAGAATTATCTGTATTAAGTATGTGATACGTTTTCTGTTGAGAATAGAACAGATATTGCTTATTATAAAAAGGACGCCAAACACAAAAACAAGACAATAACTTCAAGAAGAACAATTAGAATAACAATACTGGAGAAAGATTATTGGACGGAGTATTGATTAAGAGAGATTTTGTAACTTAGATAAAGCTTCTCTCTCTTTATTTAAAAGCTGCGCTCTTGTCGGTGGAGTAATCACAATTCCTCTCTTCTTCCCGCCAAAACCTTCACTTCCTGATACGACACGAGCAGATAAAGCTTATTTTTTAGAAAAACATGAACCCACATTCTCGAGAGATGCGTTTCGGAGGTATGTGACCTAACCTGTATTAGGTTGGCTTTCCTTTCGAGGTTTGGAAGGTCAGACAGGTAGTCGCTTCTGATAAAACCGGACCTGTTAAAGCTTCAGGTTAGGTAAGCGGACCCTGTGAAAAACGGGATAACACTAGGGAGATGATGAAGTAGAGAACGTAAAAACGAATTTGTTTCTTATATAAAGTGTTTTCAACCTCCAAGTAGTCCATGAATTTTCCGATTATCATTTCAATTTATTTTGTAGGTCGAGTCTTCAAACCGCCTAGCAACATATTTCCATTATTTTATTACGATTCTCTATACATAAACATCTTTAATAAACATTATTTGAAACTAGTTTCTGACGTGTTTGGTGACATTTGAATAATTATCAAATAGTAATATAAAACAGTCCAGATGTATAGGTAAAAATATATATTAGGTAAACTGGATGATTACAACATGAGTTTTTCTCCTTAACGCTTTTCTCGGTGTAGAATTGCTTTTAGGCGACCTTTCTTTGTTTGCTATTAATGAACTAACCTACTCAGAAAAAGACTTTGAAAACCCCTGTTGACCTGTTTCGAGTTATGTCATATGTGTATTGTTTACAATCTGTCTGTGTACCTTTTTAGTAAAAATAAATAAAATAAAAAGAAAACGTCTCTACATTCTATAACAATAGAAAATAACCACCGGTTTCAATCTAATGCTCTCTTCTTATTTTAGTTTACTTTGCATAAAACACGAATTATGATAATAATCATATTGATTATAGAACTAAGTACATTTGTCCAACACTCCACATTCATCAAATACCTACTAACAAAATGATTACCTATTTTTCTATTCCTTTAAAAGAAAGATACAATAAGTACCTAATATAAATATGTGTTTGGTGCAGAATTGAATGCAGACGCTTCCTTGAGCCCAGTCGGCGCCTTTCGGACATTAAGTGCGACGTGATCGCTCGTAAACCTCCAATCTTACGCCCTATAAAGATGATCATCAAATACATGATGATATTTACAAACACATTGCCTTTAGTAAAAATGTCTAGATTGAAAAATGTACTAGACTTATTGAATGATGATGACAAGCGACACGATATATTAATGTTGGAAAATACAAACTACAAAGTGTTAGGTGGATTTGCTTTATGTTATTAGGTACGTGTCAAATCGTAGATTTGCTAGGAGTTATGGCTTTAATATATGCTGCTTGGAATGAAACCTAAACTTTTATATTTAATATTTACATTAGATATTGCTGTATCTAACAACGGCGATCTTAGGTTCCTCTACTGTTCTCGAATTTGACTAGCAAAGTCGAACTTCGTTTTGAATTACCGATCACATGGGATACAGAACTGAGTTACGTTTAAAAGACTTAATACTTATAGGTATATTAGTTATATTATATATTTTAACTTATCCAAAGGTAAGAATGTTTAGAACTTTAGGGCATTGACGCAAAATAGTGCTTATTAAACATAGTTTGCTGCTTAAAGAAACATAAAATAAAATGTTACCTAAAGATAGATAGACAGATAAAGTATTTATTTACCTGTAGCAACACATTACAGAAAATAACAAATCCAATAAAACATAAATTACAAGCAAAATGGGTTTTTAGCTCAGCATAAAACTCTGAACACCCAGGGTCAACAGAACGCTAACTTTCAGCTGAACCGTAAATTTAATAAAATACATCATAATAGAGGAGCTCGGTGGCGCAGCGGTAAACGCGCTCGGTCTGCGATTGTTGAAGTTAAGCAACTTTCGCAAAGGCCGGTCATAGGATGGGTGACCACAAAAAAAAAAGTTTTCATCTCGAGCTCCTCCGTGCTTCGGAAGGCACGTTAAGCCGTTAGTCCCGGCTGCATTAGCAGTCGTATTAATAACCATCAATCCGCACTGGGCCCGCGTGATGGTTTAAGGCCCGATCTCCCTATCCATCCATAGGGAAGGCCCGTGCCCCAGCAGTGGGGACGTTAATAGGCTGATGATGACATCATAATAATACTAAAGTGAGCGCTCTCGTTTCATTTTACTACACTGAGTAAAGGCCACTACATCGTCATGAACTGGTCAATCTGTAGACATGTATCGATTTTATCAAATTAAGCGCGACGGATGTTCTTTATTGTATGTTTCAATAGATACGTTATGATCGAACATGTTTAGATAATATTTTGACGACCAATGCCTGACCTTTGCATTAGTATCAGGCAACTAAGTGTTTTGCGGCTATATTTGCATTATTACTTGGCTGCTCGTGAGTATCTCAGTAAGACTGGAGATTACTTCCTATCTATTTTTATTTTTAAATATTATCTGCTCAGCCTTTTTGTAAAGTTACGCGAGATGTAAAGCTAAATGTGACAAATATAGAGCCCTCTCAAGTTAGATTATATGGACGATACTTTTTATCAGCAGTACTTAGCATTATTCTTTTTTATACGGCAGTGCGTAACAGACTATCAAAGTTTTTTTTTTCGAATTAACAATAGGTTTGCATTTTGTATAATCTCACCTGACGGTAGGTGAAGATGTGACCTAAGGTAATACACGCTTAGCTAAGTTATGTACATCATAGATTATAAAAAATGTGTGATAAAACAAAATATAATATTCTTTCGACTTACAACTCGCGCTGTGATGAAAGACGTTTGATTCAATGTTTTTCTAAGCTTGTTCTTATAAAGATATTTGTAATATGACGGCAATGTCAATTTATCGAATACACCTACGCAGGCAAATAGACAGATTACCATATTCATTACTATAATGTACAAGAAAAATATTTTTTTATTCGGACACACCTTTTATGTACATTTCTCGTTTCGACTTGGATATTTTTATAACAAATATTGCAAACATTTAGTATATTTAGCAGCGGCTAATGTAAATAGGCTGCCGTGCAAAATAAGTACAAAATAAGTTGGGGATTTGAAACTATCCACAGAAGGGACATCATGTCGTCATCAAGGATTCAACTGCGCATTGGACATCCATACTCACAATATTGAATATTGACTGTTTCGTCTACATAATTACAAAAGAAACTTAACTAGATACATGCAAATGACGACCAACCATAAGGCGAGGAAATATGTAAAAATCAAAGATTGCAAACTAAGTACAAATTACCAATAAATACAGGGTGTAAGTGACATCGTAACGAAAACTTTGAGGGATGATTCAGACCATGATTCTGAGTTGATATCAAGTGGAATTTTACGTCGCAAAAGGATCGGAAAATATTTAAAAAAAAAGCAAAATCTTTCTTCAATTTTTGACAGGAAATTCCACTTGATATCAACTCAGAATCATGGTCTGAATCATCCCCCTCAGTATTCGTATACTATAGGCACAATAATATAATATACATTTATAAATACATATATACAAAAATAAATAATATACTTACTTAATAATAATACCCCTGTAGATCAACAATACATAACAGAGAAGTTTGCAGAAATTTTACATAAGTTCAAGAATTCATCCCCAACGACAAGACCATATATACCAAAACAGAAAACTTCTAAGAAACTAGCTCAGATTTGCACTTACTTGAACACAGATATATTGCCAAACTACTTGTCAGTTGATGATGATTTTGAGACCACTCAGACAATAATATATTGTGCAGCGTACACAACAGCTATTTGTAATGGGACAAAAATATATAACACGGACAGTGTGCAACATAGACGAAAAGTCAAAATCCCAGCTTGGCAAAGAAGATTACAGAAAAAGGTAGAGTCGTTCAGAAGGGACATAGGAAGATTCATTCAATACATACAAGGCAATAGGAGTAATAGATTGATAGCACAAATAGAATCAATAAAAAATACATACAGAATACATTCACAATATGAAGAACCCAATTTGACAGATGAACAGTTTTTAGATACCCTTAAGCAAAAACTCAATACAGTAGCAAGCAGATTACGAAGGTACACCAATTGCACGCAGAGGAAGGTACAAAATACTCAATTTTTAAATAACGAAAAACAATTTTATAGAACACTTTCAGCAGCTACCCAACGCACTCAGAACCCACATCACACCTCTATGACACCATCTTCGGACGATTTCCACCATTTTTGGTCGAACATTTGGTCAAACCCAGTACAACACAATGATAACGCAGACTGGATTCAAATGGAGTCTAATAATATAGATGAAATGGAGTTTGAGTTCGTTCCGATAGAGGTATTTGATAAAGTTTTAATGAAAACCCATAACTGGAAAGCACCAGGTAGCGATCATATACATAATTACTGGTACAAGAAATTCACTGCAGTTCATCCAATACTTCATAACCACATTAACGATTTCATCAGAACACCGGATAAAATGCCACTCTATGTCACCCAAGGCATAACATACATGATCCCGAAAGACACAGATTACCAAAATCCAGCAAAATACCGCCCCATCACTTGTTTACAGACTATCTATAAAATACTGACGTCTTGCATAGCAGAACTCATACACCAACACGCTGCTCAAAACAATATTCTTGCAGAAGAACAGAAAGGATGCCGTAAAAATATGTATGGATGTAAGGAGCAACTGATTATCGATTCAGTTGCTATGAAACAAGCTTACTCTAATAAAAAAGACATCAACACCATGTATATTGATTACCGTAAAGCATATGATTCGGTACCTCATAGCTGGCTCATATATGTTCTAGAGCACTACAAAATCCATCCAACAATAGTTAAATTTCTAAAAATTTCTATGCAGAACTGGAAAACCAAACTGAAACTCGTGGGGGACAGTAACATTGAAACCAGAGATATCCCTATTAAACGTGGAATATTCCAAGGGGATGCGCTTAGTCCATTGTGGTTCTGTCTCGCTTTTAATCCACTCTCTAATTTACTAAACCGATCAAACCAAGGATTTACTATTACTGACGAAACCAACTACAAGGAAACATCGCTGACACACCTCATGTACATGGACGACATTAAGTTATACAGTAACACTACACAGTCACTACATCACCTAGCAGACATCACCCAAACATTCTCAAACGACATACGCATGGATTTCGGTATCGACAAGTGTAAAACATTTTCAGTTAAAAATGGTAAAATTGAGCGAAATGACTATATACTAGAATCAGGAAGTTGCATAGAATCCCTAAATTCCGAAGAAACATACAAGTACCTGGGTTTTCAACAGGCCCGCCAAATCAACCAAAAACATATAAAAAATGAGCTAAGAAAGAAATTTAAACACAGACTGAATGTAATCCTCCGATCGAAATTGAATTCTCGTAACCTAGTAAAAGCAATTAACACCTTTGCAATCCCCATACTTACATATTCGTTTGGTGTCATCAGCTGGTCAAAAACGGACCTCATAAATCTACAGCGCACTATTAATACCACAATGACAGTTCATCGCAAACATCACCCTAGAGCATGTACTCAACGACAGACGCTGCCACGAGATGAAGGGGGGCGAGGAATTATAGATATCTGTAATTTACATAATAAACAGGTAAAAACATTAAGACAATATTTCCATCAACGTATGCATCATTCCGCTTTGCACAATACAGTGTCGAATGCAGATAAACGACTTACACCCCTAAATCTCCAAGATCACAACCCCCAAAGATGCGAACAGATCACTGAACCCAGAGATAAGATAGCCTCATGGGAGCAGAAGTCTCTGCACGGCAGACACCGCCACGACCTCCAACAGCCGCACGTCGACAAAGCTGCGTCGAACAATTGGTTGCGGAGAGGCGAGCTCTTTCCAGAGACTGAAGCTTTCATGATCGCCATTCAAGATCAGATCATTGACACCCGCAACTATCAGAAACATATCATCCGGCTACCCAACTTACAGACAGATACATGTAGACGCTGCCAAAGTAGTTCTGAAACAATACAGCATATCACTGGCGCATGCAAATCTATAGTCCAAACAGATTATAAGCATAGACACGACCAAGTAGCAGCAATAGTACACCAAAACCTAGCCTTTAAATATAAATTTGTTACAGAAAAAGTTCCGTATTATAAATATAAACCACAAGCTGTATTAGAGAACGATAGATATAGAATATACTGGGATACAACCATCATCACTGATAAAACAGTTCATTTCAATAGACCGGATATATTATTATTTGACAAATTCAATCAGACCGTATTGCTTGTAGATATAGCCGTATGCAATACTCACAACTTACTTACTACACATGCTGAAAAAATTGCCAAATACACCGACCTTGCTATAGAAATCCAAACACAGTGGCAAGTAAGAACTGTTAAAACGGTACCCATCGTTGTTTCCACCACAGGCGTCATACCTAAAACACTCCACACTAGTCTCCAAACTCTCAACATGCATCCATCCACACTCACACTTCTTCAAAAAGCAGTAATTCTAAATACATGCCGCATCGTCAGGAAGTTTTTATCGCTAAAACAATAAAAGCACTTGGCTACGGCCCGTGCGACTTGAACCTCTTCGGAGAGAATTATAAATATATAAAGATAAATAATAATAATAATAATCTTTATTGAACATAGGCTTACAATTTTACATTAATAAAAATATAGACAACTATAATAAGACCAATTACTCTAGATATGCGGCGGTCCCTGCACTAAGCTCAGCTTGTATCGCAGGGGCCAGAGTACGATTTCCTGTCAGGATTTACAAAATGGACACACGGACAGAATACAGAGCACTATGAAAAATTATAACTGCTTATATCAAAATACACAATAATGAAACATAATAAAAATATTTAAAATTAACAAAAATAAAACTTCTAGGTATGGAGTAATGTGTGTGTGTGTGTGTGTGTGTGTGTGTGTGTGACTTATGAAAATAGTTCACAAAATACTTAATAATAAGCAACTCCTACTAAAGCGGGTATTTAAATTTATGCGTATTTGATGTAAATAACACAGTAACACAGTGGGCTCGGCTATTTCAGACTTAGTCTAACAGAAAGCTCGATGAAGGGTAGGCACTGGTCCATCTTGAGATGGATATGCCTGTGAGTACCCCAAAATGGGAAATAATTGTAAGTTTATATTATTTTAGTAATTGTGTTCATGCAAATTGTGCTAATTGATGGATAGACGGGTTTGGGGTTCCTTATTAACTGAGTAAACCCAAAAGTTTTTAAGGACAAACATACTTGCATTCGGCAGTCTGGCTTGTAGGCATAAAATAATGATTTATTAATACACAACTCACGCCCCTATTTCGTATCGGAGTGGGCAGTTCACAAGCTTACCGTTTTCTATTCCCATACAAACGCAGTTTTTAAAAAAGTATCTCATAGATTATCATCCAACCTACTGAATACATTAATTTTTTTTCGCTAGTCCCAACCCTACATTAGCATAGTACAATAATTTCTTATAATATACAACTAATTGTCATTATTTAGGCAAAATTTACGACGCGCTACAAATTATATCGTGACACTGTTTAATCAAATGCGTAATTTTGATGTTATTAGTAGCTATTATTGGAACCATATATTACTTAATGATTATATTATGTTTTTGTAAGCTGTGTGGTATTCCTAATCATTTCATTGCTTACGGGTATTGACACCTACACGCACTATAGCAAGCATTAAATGTATACACTTTGGTACCATGTCACATAAACTTTTCTGACTAATTGAACTGAAAGTGTCACTAAATATCAAATATGTTAACGCGACAGGGTTTTAAAGTGGGCACATGATATTGCTCGTGACTTCATTACAGGTACCTATTTGGACTTTATAACCCTTCTATAGTTTGATGTTTCTGTATTGTTACTGTGTGGCGTCCTTTTATAATAAAAATATTTTTCCTTAAATATGAACAATCTATACAGACTCTACCCACTGCTAGGCACAGGCCTCCCTTCGTAGATTTGAGCTACTAGTTGGTAGATAAACACCCAACTAAGTACTTACTCGATGACGTACCTAAGGAACATCCTTCCTTTCATTCTCGTATCACGCTTGACATTCTCTTTCAATTCTCGCCAACAATATCGTAGTAATAAAACTCGCTAATTAGCTGACTACTAAGATATTCACTGCGAACTTTGCTTTTAAATAAGCTTTGCATTTTTTCATTTTGTTTTTTAACAAAGGACCGGATGGGTCGTTACGCTGAGGCACAACGTCTCAGCCGTTCTGGGCCACCGAACACCGAACGAAGTCTGGGGGCGAACGTAGTCGAAATGGAAGCAAAGTTATATTTGACTTCCATATCGTATTTCTGTATAAAAGGGTCTATCTCGGTTACGATGAAATATGAGTTTCGCGTACTTTAGGATTTAATTTTAAACTTGTTCGATTGGTTTTAAAGGACGTACGAGACACTTTTATGTAGATGGGTAAATTGAAGTGTATTCGGTACCTAGTAAAGTGCTCATTTGTATTAAGAACTATATTAGACTACTCGTAAAAGAAGTAAGATTTTAATTATAATCTACCATTTTGAAATGTTATACCTAACTGTGCATGGAAATGCGGAAATTATTTTTAATAAGTGCAAAATTGTCTAAAGAATGTGTTTCCTTTACAACTGAGCATGTACCTCTTTACAACGCTATGCATTTAATTGAAACGAGTATCACAGGTGGTTTACCTCGAAGCACATTAGCACACTTGTTCGCTAACCAAACATATTATGTTATAGATAATAGTATACTAGATAGTTGCTATGTAGGCGTTCACAGTACAAGGTACTGTCATTTACTACAATAAGTATTTTCTGCTTCAGAAATAAAGATATAACAGAATTAACAGCCAACAAATCCAAAGGCAAATTAGATCAGTGTTCATAAAGAAAGAACGTATAAACACAATTACCCGAGAGAGAGGTTTATTAATTCTAGGAAACTCTTTATATATTCTAGCTGGGCTAACATGCGCACCGTGATAACATTTTGTCACGGTAATTTTATCGATTCTGACGATATATGTCGTTTTATCGATTGGTGCTAACATGGCAAACCAAAAAAGTCATGTCGTTCTGTCAAAATACCACAACGTGATATATTGTCGATGAACGCTAACATGGCACCATATTTTTATCAGATTTTGTGGTCTTTTGACACGTCTACGTAATATGTCCATACTGTCACATTTTAGCCCTTAACGAGGAAAAATGAACTTGGATTACAGCATTTTAGCTTAAATTGACATGGATTTGACGAAGGATTCAACACGAAAAGTAGACAACTTCTTATTGAACATTTGATGATGATAATTAATGTAGTGTTTCTCTTTGGTTCCAGGTGAGAGCTGCATAGAGAAGCCGCTGGCGACGCTCTGGCGGAACTACCAGCAGTCGACCAAGCCCGACGTGGTGATGAAACTATCTGTCACCAACTCCGGCCTCAAAGGCTTCACCAAGGAGCACGGCCTCACAGAATACTGGTCCCACCGCATCACCTACTGCGCGAGTCCCCCACACTACCCCAAGCTCTTCTGCTGGGTCTACCGCCATGAGGGCAAGAAACTCAAACATGAACTACGATGCCACGCCGTACTTTGCACCAAAGAATCAGTATCCAAAAAAATCACCGAAGAACTTCAGGTAAAACTGAAGCAAGCGCTCGTAGAATTCAAGAAGGACAGAATCTCGAAACAAAACGCACGTCTCAGCCTCGCCAACAGCGTGTACGACAACCCCAGCATGCCGCGCCGCAAGATTCTGCTCAGCGTCGGCGCCATGAACTACCGACCACCGTTAGAACGATCCAAATCTGCTCCCAAACTAGGGGCGATCGAAGAACTCTGCTCTGAGGAAGACGAGGAAGAAGCAGAGATGAATTCCACTCAAACCTTGTGTAACTCATGGACAGACCAGTTCTACGCATCACAGACTCTGGACAGGCGACGACCGGAGATGAAATCTCCACGCAAAATGTCCTGCCCCGAAGGAGTCATGGGGAGAATTAGAGCAGATTCCGACAGCTCCGAGGGATCGGATGATATTATCAACATTATTATGAAGGAGAGCACACAGGCAATCGAAACTAGTCACGAAGAAAAGGAGCGGTTAACGTTAGAATCGATCGCTGAATCAAACGAACTGACCGACAATGAGGGCGCGAAACAAATGTCGCAGAGTAACTTCCTCGTCACGGATAGCGACGACGGATCAGTTTCCTCGGGCTGCGAGACCGCCAGCACTGTCACCTCCTCGGACGCCGAGCCCTCCTCCCTCCCCTCGCACTTCCCTTCGGAGGAGATACTAAAAGAAGAGGATGAGGAATATGTATCAGTGCTGGACAGGATTCAGACATTCGAGCGCTCTCGAGACAGTAACAGAAGCTATTCTAACTCAATCCTCATGAATGAAGGAAACGAGTGCGGCGCTACTGATGAGGTGAACCACGTACCGATTGGTGAAAAAAATGGTTTCCGTCGACGATCGACGTATCCTCCGCTGCGGACGGACGTGAGCAGCTTGTCAAACTTCGAATCTCTGATCGACAACCTGACGGACGTGGACAGCTTGAACTCCAGTACCGAGACTGAAGTGTTCAAGAACGTCGGCGACAACGACAGCGCGTGCAGCGACGAGTCCGGCTACTCGGAGCTGCTGGAGAACGGCAAAGAAAGCGTCATCGGAAGTACTATCATGGTGTAGACCTTCACTATCATCAGTAGTATCAGACTCATCTAGTTTACCTCCGGGTCGGCAACAGCAATGCACTTCATCGTAGCTAATGTGTATACAGTATGTTTATAAGAGTTTTATTTTGTAAATAACAGGGTACACTCGTACTTGATCCAGTTGATGTATTATTTTATTTAGGTGTGTACATAGTCTAATTTAAGTTTGTAAAACTAACTTTATTTTAATGTAGATGGATTTTTATGAGATTTTTATTTGTATAACGGTTATATTGGATGACCAGATTTATTGTTCGTATTTGTGTACATTTATTACTTCTTGTAATTTGTAAACAGCAGTAGTCACCTTCGAGGTGTGTAGGTACTTACACATTCCATATTTATCGCCTCATTGTCCAGGTCATTCATAAACGTCTGTAGTGAGGAATTTTAATGAAAATAAATCATTAAATGATTAAAAATAATGTTATTTTCTTACCTTCAAGTCCAGCAAACATGAGTACCTGCGAGCAGAAAAATATGCAATCAATTTATTGTAACACAAAGAGACCATTAAGATAACACAATATAATAATTCTTTGCAAATGAAACAATATGAATGCAAATGAATCCAATGCGAAAACAAGGTATTCTGATGAGCCCGATAAACACGTGGATGTGGCGCGGTACCGATATTTTTGCATCTAAACGACGCTTCGGTCGCTAACATAAATATTTGTCCGAACTTGTTTGGTGGGTCTTTTATTTGGGTAAAGAATTCCGTAGAAGTCGACTTATAGAAATGTCTGGAATAAATGTGACACAAGAAATGCGACGCAAAGTGTGACCTATCCCATCAACTGTAGGGCGAAGTAAATTGAATCTAGAACGTTTCCGAGAATTAGAATGCGACGTAAGGAATTTTTAAATAAAGTTTATTAAAACATTGTAAGTAGAATTTACAATGTTTCTGTCTGTAGGGTACCTGCTCAACGTTGTTGTCACCGCGCCGATATAAAATATACTTAAGTTTAAAAACTAAAACCAGACTACGGAAAAATCACGCTCTAAAACTATGAAACAAGAAAATATAATTCTTCGGAATAACGATACATACATACGTAGCGGACAAACTCATAACCTTCTTCTCTGTTACGCTACAGTCGGCAAATGATGTAGTCATAGAGCAGATGAAATGTACTTTGGGAGAGGCATACCCAGCAGTGTTGATAACATTGTAGAATTTATAAAAACATAATTTGTTCGCATACAACACATGGTAAGGTAAACATGTAATCCGATTAGATTGGTAATTTATTTATTAAATGGTGTAAACTGAGTGCTCTAAAATAACTATATTCATGAGATAGGTATAGTTAGGTATATATTGCTATCATCATAGCTATTATAATAATTGGTAAATGAATTCCATTTATTAATATAGAACTATTTATATAAAAAAGCAAAGTAGGTAATTATTTGCGAAAAGCCATAAAATACTGGCTTAATTAAAATCAAAAGGATTTTATAGCGATTTTAAGTGATTATTGAAAAAGCTAAAACATTACGTGCTGATTTTTATATTGAACAAAACTGACAGACGTTTCAAAAAACAATGGAACATGCTGGAATTGACAAGTCTATAAAAAAAAAACTTAAGACGACCAAGGAAGCTGTCGTTAACACTCCCCCAGACTCGAGCGATTTTATAATATTTACTTTGAATCGTAAAATAAATTATTTTCCACAAAATACAACAAAACATCTAGAGACCGTACTTGGTATTTGATTCCTGAGGGCGTTTTCACACTACATCCGATCCGAGTCCGTCAAATGACGGATGCGAAATGGTCTTGGAACTATTTAGGTAAGTACATGGTAAGTAGCTTAGGTATGCACTAAATCCCTTATACACATTGTCGATCCATCCAATTTTCAACTAACAACAACTTCGCTTCATTTAAACAATTTCTTTTAAAAACAGCTTCCATGATCTAGTGGTTAGATCACGATTTGGACGCTCGGGTTCGATTCCCGATGAGGACAATGTCGAAAATCACTTTGTGAGACTGTCCTTTGTTTTTCTGTCTTAGTGAGAAAGGAACCTGTGTTTGTTTTTGTTTTCACCCAGACCAGCAGACTGAGAAATGAAAGAAGGAATTATTACACTGTCTGTGTAATATCACCGGTATTTTCCTAAGAAACACCATCATTCGAGTATTTATTTTAATGAAACCTGTATAAACAGGGACTGTATAATACCTATTCAGCTTCATAGATATTAAATAAACATCTTCTTTTTAAAAGCTATATGAGAATTTTCCACTTTCTGTACATCAAAACAAACTTGTTTCTGGTTTGTTGTATTCACAATTACGTTAAGTATATACAGAACAGCCTCCGTGAATAGCCCGCTGGGTCCACGATTATGTCCGGGTACGATTCCCGATGAGGACATTGTCGAAATCACTTTGTGAAAATGTCCTTTATTTGACTAGGACATTGAAGGCTTGAATCACCTGATTGTCCGGAAAAGTAAGATGTTTCCATGCTTCTTAAAGCACGTTAAGCCGTTGGTCCCTGCATGTACTAGCCCAAACACCTCCACCAACCCACAGTGGCGCAGCGTGGTGGAATATGGAACCACTTCGCACATCAGTGGGGAAATATAGATAGAATTCTCCAGTGCTACAATCTGGAGCATACTCCACCACACAGTTTGTGGAAGAATGTGCACTAGTTTCACGTACGGTCATGAACGCACTTTAGAACCCTGTCTTTATCTTAATATTTGACATTTAGTGAGACTTACGGTTTAATTTGTCAAAGTTAATGTGACATGGTTTCAAAGAGTATTCATATTAGTACTCGTGACCGTACACATATAGGTACATTTCACGCCTGTAGTTCCTAATGGGGTGGGCAAAGCCTCAAGTAATCAGAAGTCATCTTGCAGTAAGTTTTGATGCGAAGTATTACGAGTAGTTGATCATTTGTTGTAATAGGACGTTCAGACAGACAGATTGCGCTAAACGAGGTACAATAAGGCTACGTTCACACAGCGAGTATTCGATTCGATTTTGTCACGTATTCCAGACTGGCGCGGGGCAATATTATGTCTCGAAAGAGGTTCCGTGTGTCGCGTGTGTAATTATATGACGTCACACGGGATATAAAATACAGTGTGAACGTAGCCTAAAATAAGTCGAGAGCTATTAAACCTTACCGATCGTATTAATTCAGCAATCACAACTGAACCTTAACAAAATAGGTAACAAAAATTGGCAATTAAAATTCTGATTGACACCTTAAATCGTCACGCACTCGTACACGAACAATGTTATATTACACTTTGTCACTACAAGCATCAAGGTAACCGAAACGAGGCCTGTTACCAGTTACCAAATACCATCACAAGGATGGTGACCACGGAGCGTGACGCGTGACCACCTGCGTGACCCACGAAGGGGTAACTTGGTGAGTTTCGGTTTATATGAATAATAATCACGAAATAGTTTCACTTTGTACGTTAAGGGATGTGAGTGTTTTAAAATATGCGTAAAAAGATGAGTTAGCGACAGATGGAAATAAAGTGAGGGTCAGCGGTTGAATAAATCCTATCTATTACATTTACATACATGAATACATAAACTTACGTCCGAAATTCCCAATAGAAGATAACTTGCAGCCAAGCCACTCTTGACCTAATGTCCTCAGAAGTAAAGTACATCACTGCTACTATACAGGGTGCTAGTGACATCGTAACGAATACTGAGCGGGATGATTCAGACCATGATTCTGAATTAATCATCATTATCTCCCTAGCATTATCCCGTTATTCACAGGGTCCGCTTACCTAATCTGAAGATTTGACAGATGCGGTTCCGGAAAATTCCACTTGATATCAACTCAGAATCACGGCCTGAATCATCCCTCAAAGTTTTCGTTACGATGTCACTAACAGTCTGTATACTTCGTCACTGGAAAGGCAACATTTCTTAAGCACCAAATATATCCTAAAATAGCAGTTCATGTTGCTACTAAACAAAGAAATTAAAGAAAACAATATACCTAATCTTACCTTAAACTCATGTAAATTGGACAAATATGTAAAAAGTTATAACAAAAAAAGAAAAAATACTTTAAATTGATTTTTCCCGAAATTACCTTTTGGCGGTTACGTAATTTTGCCTTTCATAACCGTACCTATATTCTAAGTTTTTTTTTATTTTGTCCTTCAATGGTCAAGGACGAAAAATCTATATAAATACATGGAACTTACTGAGATGTTTTACGATAAATATTCATATAAAATGGGGAAAAATAGGTACTCTTAACTAGCAATCATGTTTTATATAGACCATTTTAATGAAATAAAATCATAAATGGATTAAAATTCCAATTTATAAAACAATTTGAACAGTTTTGTAAGTACCTATACGATGTCAGTCAACTTGAGCCTGAGCAAATAATACTTTTACAACAGCATATATATTACTTACTTGGGCCGTCTCCCCGCATTTGTCGAATGCGAAAATCGCAAAAAGTAACAATTCTGACTAGGGCACGTTCAGAACAGACAAGACGGGAAATGAGCGATTTACGAAATGTTTTGTACCACAGAGTAATTTTATTGCTTTATGTTTTTTTACGCCTGGCCTGCCTGGCAGATTATTATTACATCAAAGAACTCTGTTGTGTGGAAATGCGCACAAATCTTTCCGACTCCATAAACTTCCAACTACCCGCTATAAAAACTTCGACTAACTCAATGACGGAATCTATCAGTGAATCCTGAAGCACAACAAAGTTGCTCCTACTTACATTGTAATACTGTAGTTATACCTATGTATATTTATTTACTTTACATTGTTGAATCAGATATATATGAATTACAAAGGATGATGGCCAGAAATCTAGACATTTGAAAGCTCTTTTGATGTACATTAATTGTCTTTACCCCAACATTACCCACGAACTAAAATAGGTAATTTAGACATAAAGAGGGGCGACCCAAAGACACCTGGCGATGCTCGGTTGACCGGGAATTAAAAACTCTCGGCATATCATGGGAGCAAGCTACAGAAGCTGGAAAAGATCGTGAGGAGTGGAAATCTGTTATTCGAGCCCTGCATCCAATACAACAGAGGATAAAAGGATTAGAAGAAGAAGAGAAGAGACATAAAAACTCAAAACTTCATGACAAAAAAGGACACGAATAATCGTTTAAGATACTTACCTACTTTTTAAACAGTCAATTAACTTTTGTCTTTAGTTTTATTTTACTGGGAAACATAAATAAATAATTTATTTAAATACATTTATTTTTTCAGCCATATATCCCATTACTTGGGTTAACGGCGAAATTGTAATGAAGGGTAGTTAAGTGACACTACTCGTATAAAGTATTTAATGTAAAAATTAAAAAAAAATCATAATCAGTATGTAACTATTAACTTATTATGATGACATCGAACTACTTACAAAGAAGACTTTTACACAAAATCGAATAATAAACCGGAGAGCAATTTTAAACCATAATATCTTTTAAATATAGCAGTTTATTTGAATGATAAAACTTTTAAATACATTATTTTATCACATACCCTAAATTAAAATTACTGTCATCATGATATCATTTTCTCACAAAAAAAACCAAAGAAAACAAACTTTCATAAAAAACGCAAAACGGACGTCAAAACAAGACATCATGATTTTATACATTTTTAAGATTTTTTATCATAAATATCTACACTGACTTTTCACACAAAAAACAGCACCTAAACATTATAAAGATTCACATCCTGTCTTTGAAATGTTTAGTATTATTTTTTGTTAATCTGTTACTCTATCATCAAACTCTTGGAATCATAATCTGCAAATGGTTACCACGAGGCATGTAAGTGTTAAATCACATATACCATCGTAAACAGGGCCGCCAGTAGGCCGAAGCGGTGGTGTTGCATTGGGCAGAATGATTTTATTAAGAGGGCGCAAGGTAATATACATTTATTTATTATTTTATTTTATTTTTATTCGGAAGATTAACCGGCAAATACAAGCAAATAATTTATAAACTATAATATTAAACAATGCTAATAAGATATCTCTACATATATGATGTTGATCATGGAACGTAATATTAAACATAAATATGCCATCATACTTTACGGGGCCGCCTGTAGGCGAGCAGAGCATGGTGGTGTTGTACCATAGAGCTATATAATGAAGAGAACTCAAAAATATACACGTAAGTACCTAGGTAGGTACCTGGTACACTTTCTGGCCGATATTTGATTCTATTCAGGCAAGAATAGAGCTTATTTCCCCCAGGTATTTAGTGAAGCGACGGCCCTGGTTTTACAAAAAACATATCTAAGCAAGCTAAGAGGTATCATCGCTATAAAAAAAAAACAACAATATAAAAATAAAAACCAAAGTTTGCAATACAGTGTTGTTTTTTTTTTTGCAGAAAACAAATGTTTTGGTCGCGTTAATAAGTGGTGGTGTCAATTAGCATCATTTTGTTTATTTGAGTTGACATAACCCTAAAATTGCGACGCAGATTAGGTTTTTTATTAATAAAGAATCCAAATAAAAAAAACAAGAAAAACTAGTTGTACCAAAATATTTATCGAGTTTTTTTTTCGAATACCTTGACACCCTACGTACCTACCGTTACAGCAAACGACCTTTATAGAAAAAGACAGGCGTAACAATAATAAATAACATTTTATACTTCTCTAAATAATAGCTATTATAGCCTGGCTGATGGCTAAAATAATTGACTTCAACATGTGTTGACTTATTGTGGATTTGCCGCTTCTTCTTCTTCTTCGTCGTTCCCTCACTGCTGAGGATCGCGACCACAGGTTATGGTTTTCCACTCAGTACGAGTATATGCTGCGTGGATCGCTCTCTGCATGAAAACTCATATGCGGTTTTCAGTCATTTTAGTGATGATTTAAACCTCAAGGCCGCTGAAGCCTCTTCTGCGCGGTTTTACGGCCAGGTGTATGGTTATACCGCCATTGCTCGGTCGCCAGAGCCGCTAGTTATGAACATCAATACAAAGAACGGATCGAAATTGACTGGGATATTTTGTGGATCTTTCCACCCCGACAATGTTTATAGGCGTGAGCTACCTGTCTGTCTAGTTTTATTTTGCCTCATTGTCACTAGATTGACGTCATGGCGTCTTAATTCACGTATGCATTAAAATGTGACCCGCCCTCTATTGTTTTCTTAATAATACCATAGCTTACTGAACCTGATTAAACTGGTAAGCACCGGTTTTATAGAGACGACTGCCATAAAATCTTCCAATCCGGAAACAAAACCGTCATGTGCGAAAACATGGACCTCTTTTAAACAGCGGCACAAATCTAAATTAAAACGGGATGAAAAAGGGACAATATCGGGCCTATTGCACTGTTTGGCCGGGTTTCCACTGACTCGGAGTTGGGCGGAGAAGAGCGGAGATGTGCGGATTTGACCAATCACAGCGTTCGAGAGAGCGAAAAACGAAGACGCTCTGTCACTCTCTCCCTCACAGTGATTGGTCGATTCCTGCACATTTCCGCTCCTCTCCGCACAGCTCCGCGTCAATGGAAACGCAGGCTAGCTGCGTACTTACAGTCTATCTACGACTTTAATCCAATTTGTCATTATTTTTAATGAATTTTACACGAAATTATAATAAAAGAAAGTTATGCCTCCACCAACCCGCACTGGAGCAGCGTGGTGGAATATGCTCCATACCCCCTCCAGTTGATTGAGTGGAGACCTATGCCTGGGCACTGCTGGCAGTGGAACGTATATACTTAGGCTATTTATGTTTATGTTTATAATAAATGAATCGAAGGAGGAAAAGTCAGATACCTAGTGATGATTCTTTTTTAGCGTAGAGACGGGAATATTCATAACAATTAATTTTAATTTGAAAATACCTGTTCCAAATCCAAAATCAAAACACCAATAAAATATGCTAAAAAACAAAGTAAGCACCTTTTTGTATTTTTTGCGGAAAAAGATTTTGGAACCAGTTTGAAGAATTGTCGGCGGAACCAGTATCTGGTGACCTCGACGAAGCCGGTGCGAATTTGGTTAATTTAACACAATAAAAAACATAATTATTTTAATCAATATTCAGTAGATATAGCTTGATAAGTATTGTACTGTGCGGTCAATACAGTTAATTTTTTTAAGACGCCATAAAGTGGCTACAAATTATCGGACGAGAGCCCTCAGCGGTTCCCAATTGCCCGGCCAAGTAGTTAATGTCGTCTGAGGCAAATCCACAATAAATCATGTATATTAAAAATGACAGAGAGAGACTCGAGGCCTTTGAAATGTGGTGTTCGAGCAGGATGGAAAGAATAAGTTGGACTGAAAGAGTTATTAAGGAAGAAGTGCTAGTAAGAGTACTAAGGGAAAAGAGGCAAATATTGTGGACAGAAGAGGCAAGATGATTGGACACTTAATAAGACACCACGAATTTATTAAAAACATCATAGGAGGGAAGCTACAAGAAAAGAGAGGAAGGGGAAGACCAAGAAGAGCTTACATGGAACAGATTAAAGAGAAAGCGAACGTCGTTTCTTATAAGGAAGTAAAGGAATTGGTCTTTGATAGACAAGAATGGAGAATGCTACACCGACAAGAGCGTGGCTCTTAAATTAGTTAGATGATATTAAAAATAAATATCTTCTCAATACTTAATTCAGTATGTGATTATTTCCAACGAAATGGGAATGGTTTGGTTGAGTTACCTACTCACAAGCACTACGATCACTCACTAAGTACGTATTGCTTGAACGGTTGGTGCACGTTTCTCATTGACAAATAGCCTTTATAACTTTATTTAAGCAAATTTAGGTCAACGCCAAAAAGCGGATCTCCTTATATTTTGAAAACTCTAGTTCATTAGGTGTTTTTGAATTTGTACTTAATAGGTAGTAGTAATTCACGGGAATTGACTAAAGAGATTAATACCTCGAATCTCTGGCGTTTGACGTCAAACTATAATTGTCTGTACGATTAAAACAATTTGTTTGTTTTAGAACAATTAACTTATCACAATAGCAGGATACCGGCTAATGGGTGACCCGTTCTGTCTACTGTTTATCATTGTTTACATTGTGCGAGACAGTTATATTAGAACATTATAATATTTTAGTTTATTTATTACATAACCGCCTCTATAGACCATAGAGGCGGCGGTAGACTAGATAGAGTGTAGGGCTCACGATTCCCGATGGGGACATTGTCGAAATCACTTCGTGAGACTGTACTTTGTTCAGTAAAGATATTGCAGGTTTGATTCAGCTGATTTTCGGTTTAGTATTATCTATCTGAACCGGCGTGGGTGTATGATGGATGTGAAGGAAGCAAGAGATGTGGTGTCAGTATCCATGCAAATAGAATTTCTAAAAGATATATTTAAATGTTTATAATAGTCGTAAACGATAGCCAGACAATTTAAGTAGTTATTATAAATATTAAGTTACTATTATTTTCCTAGCCATTTGTCGTGTTATTTATACCTACTTGACTAGTTTTCTGCCTGCAACTTCATCCGCGTGGACTTTAATTATCGCGCGCGACATGTTCTTATCCACTCTCTTTTTATCCCCTAAAGGGACGATTTCGAATTTAAAACTATCCTGAGTTCTATTCTGATTCTCAAACTATCATCATCATCAGCCCATTAACGTCCCCACTGCTGGGGCACGGACCTTCCCTATGGATGGATAGGGAGATCGGGCCTTAAACAATCACGCGGGCCCAGTGCGGATTGATGGTTATTAACGACTGCTAATGCAGCCGGGACCAACGGCTTAACGTGCTTTCCGAAGCACGGAGGAGCTCGAGATGAAAACTTTTATTTTTTATTTTTGTGGTCACCCATCCTATGACCGGCCTTTGCGAAAGTTGCTTTACTTCAACAATCGCAGACCGAGCGCGTTAACCGCTGCGCCACCGAGCTCCTCAATTGAAATGGAACCGATTGAAATGGAATCCATACCGAATTCCATTTCAATCGGTTCAGTAGTTTATGCGTAAAAAGGTAGCAGACAGACAGAGTTACTTTCGAATTTATAATATTAGTAGGGATAAGTAATTTAGTTAATATGCCATTTACGTAATGATATATTGCCCTCTAATAGGGCATTTATCGTAAATACATAGAGACACAGAACTTAGCTTGGAGACATAAAATAAGCCGTGTACTATATAATAAGTATGATAATGACAAACCCATAGAAGCGTTAAATCTTTTATGACATCTATCACATATAATCGTTTGATTTTAGTACTTATCAAGATTGGCTAAGATTAAAACAAATAGGACATGGTGCAAGAAAAGGACTAAAATAAACCAAATCTTCACTTACCAAGTATGATTGTGGTAATAGGTACGCAAACTTAATTTTTATAAAAAAAATGTCATATTATAAAATATACAGGGTGTAAGTGACATCGTAACGAAAAACTTTGAGGGATGATTCAGACCATGATTCAGAGTTGATATCAAGCGGAATTTTCTATCGCAAAAGTATGGAACGGACACTATCTAGTTGAATGGTTACTTGTATGTACTTGTACAGGGTCTACGTAACATCGTAACAAACTGGATTTAAAAAAAGAAAGGAAAACATGAAACAGTAGGACTAAGGCCCTGTGCTGGGAGGTTTTCTAGCCACGTCTTTCCCTCAGCGTTACAGATTCCGATGTGGTAGTAGTTTTACAGCTAGTTACATAATATGTAATTTAATTTTTGACGTTCAAAAAGCGCTAACTTTGTAAGCCAATTTTGAATCGTAACAAATACTGAGGGGGATTATTCAGCTCATTATTGTGAGTTAATATCAAGCGGTTTTTTTATAGCCAAAGTATAGAATTGAAAATACGTAATTAAAAACACAAAAAAATACATTAATTTTGCGACGAAAAATTTCACTTGATATTAACTCAGAATCATGGTCGGAATCATCCCCCTCAATCAGCGGGAGGGGATGTCGAGCATACTCTACCTCGCTTCTCCACTGCGGCAGTATACAAATAAGGAATATATTTGAAAATTGCACAGATTGGCGAATCTTGTCACCTCGTTATGATGGAATCGAATTATTCCAAATTCAAACACAAAGATTTTACTTTATTTATTAGACACCCACAGCCAAACAAAGGCTTTATAATAGCCTCTTAGCCACTGTTACTTTCAACTTTAGACTACCAACCGATAATTATAGTAAGTAAACTGTATTTCCGAGCCGCGGTTCATTTATAAGCCTCGATTAAATATTTACTCCCGTGCATTTGTCCCTGGACTCCAATAAGTGGGTCAGCTGAGGTGAACTCTATTTCAGATCGATAGCTTAAGCAAACAGTAGTATTCCTTGTGCTACTGTGTTGCGGTGATAGGGGGATTATTGGAAGATCTTCGTTCGACTTTTAGTAGCATTAAGTATAGCTTTAGGCAAATAATGGACTTATATCATCATAATATCTACAGTTTAGTAATGACGGAATGTTCTGCAGTGTGTGGTAGCCTAGTTGGAAGAACGCTTGACTCTCAGTGCGAGATCGCAGGTATGAATCCCAGCTCGGGCCTTAACCATGATTTTCAAATGAGTATAAAAACTGTCTATTTCTCCCATCAGGTATCGCTACTGTTGAGTGTTCTTTAATTTTGACATTTCAAACAAACATATTGTTTTGGTTATAGGTATTATTATAGTATAACCCTATGCGCAGTGTTTAACTGCAAAATCATAGTGTTATATTTTTATTCCCTAAATATGAGAAAGAAGAAAAGGTAGAAAAATGTATTTTCAATCAAAACTTCTTTTCCAATTGGTGGCTTTTTTTCATAACTCATCCTTCAGACGGGATACACTCCACGTTTCTTCACATTTTGCAGCAATTTATCACGAATTTGATTTGATTCGAACATTCAACAGTGCTGCCGCCTACATTGAGCTTCTAATTTTTTTCCTCAATATCATGTTTGGATCATATATTATATTATTTTCACGTGTTCAACGATAAAGGAAAACATTGTGATGAAACCCACATAACCGAGAAATGCGTTGTAGATGTATATCACCTAACCTGTATTTGGCCAGTTTCTCCCTCGGGTTGGAAGGTCAGACAGACAGTCGCTTCCGTAAATAAACCGGACCTGCCTAATCTTCAGGTTAGGTAAGCAGTCCCTGTGAACACGGAATAACGCTAGGGAGATTATATATATATATATATATATATACATATATATACATAACAATGCCAGACATAGGTATTAACTTTTGTGCTTAATCGAGGCAATTTTAAAGTTCAAAAGCGTAGAACATGACAAACGATTTAAAAGTTCACCGGACTTATGTGTTTGTCAGAAGTCATAAAACATAGAACGGATTTCTAAAGGTCAGACCAAATGCGTAAATAAATGTTTATACTGTAACTGTGATAAGTAAAATATGGGCCCTGATTCCTGCAAACACATCCTAATTTTCTTATCCACCAAAAAGGAAAGGGACGGGTGATTGACAAATGTTAATTATAAAATGATTGAATCAAATAGGCATCTCGCTGATATGCAACCCGTTTGCTGCCGACGTAATTCTGTCGGGTTGTTGGCCAATGTAAAATTTTTAGACGGTTGTTTGAATTTCTGCTTAAAATAATAACGTATGTTCGATAAATTTTATGCCTGTCGATTCGTCTCTTTCCTTTTCGGTGGATATGAAAATTAAAGGTATAACTTAAAATAAGTTTAAGGGATCCGCTTATCGCCCAAAACATTTGTCCATCATGTTAGAAAGGACACAGTCCCTCTGTCAGATTTTACGACATACCTACCCGGGAAGACAAGCAGCTGAACGTGTTTTATGTTTTTTATTTGCTCCCAGAACAGCATAGAAGCTATTGCTCACACAACATAACATACGTCATCGTCCCCCTACCACATACATACATACATACATACATAAACTCACGCCCGTAATCCCTAATGGACCCCCCTACCATTATCCCATTTTTCACAGAGTCCGCCTACCTAACCTGAAGATTTAACAGGTCCGGTTTTTTACAGAAGCGGCTGCCTGTCTGACCTTCTTACCGCGAAGGGAAAACCAGCCCAATATAGGTTAGGTCACATACCTCCAAAAATGTGTTTTCCTTCACCGCTGAGCACGTGTTAACTATTTATGATCCAAGCATGAATTCGAAAACAAATTCGACAATCATTGGTTTACGCCTGTACTGGTTTCGAACCTGGGACCTCGAAGTCAGAGGCAAGCGTTCTACCAACTGGGCTACCACGGCTCCACAGACATACAATATAACATACGTAATTCTACATAATTGATCGTACCAGTATAAGGAAAACATCACTACTATAACCGCATACCAGGTACCTACACTGCCGGCTTGATTCTTAGAAGGAACTATGATATTGATGTAGCCAGTGATGGACTATGGAGTAGCATTAGGAGGGCCACAGGGACCACTAACAAAACATAGGTAGTAATAGCCCCTCCGGTTGATAGAGGGGAAAGAACTGTGACCTCACCGGATAAGAGCACTCAGTGCTCCCCATTTGTCCGGCCAAGTAGTTTATGCCATCTGCGGAAAATCTACAATAAGTCACGTCTAAAAAAACCTGTGACAGGCTCGTAGGACCAGTGAAACACTAGATTTTTGCTACCTATATAAAAGTAAAGGTATAATAGGAAATGGTATGATGAAAGTTACATATATGTTTCAGAAAATTTATAAAGTGGTGTTTACCTGAAGGGCACAGCTAGATGTTATAGACCGGTGAGCATGAGACAAAGAAAACTCCCTTTGAATCCGTACAATGTATATTCTTATAACATTTAATTAACAAGTACAACCATAGGTAGGTGAACACCCTATGGAGGGAGACAGGTCGCGCTTTGGTCCGTCAGGTTAATTGCCACTCCGTAACAACCATGGGATATCACTATATTTAAAAACACTGTCCGTACACCTGTAGGCACCTCACTTACTCGAGGACCTCCGACTATCAGGCCTACCTGAGGCGTTCCGGAATACCGTACAGGTGATGAGTTGAGGCCGGCTCAGGCCAGGGCGTGCTGGACGATGGCGGCGCAGCGGGCCAACTGTTACGCAGCTGGCGGGCTGCACGTCCACCGGTCAACCTCGCAGTCCTTCACCGGGCCTTATCCGGAGTGTTGACAAAAGAAGAGGCGCGGCACATCCACATGCGCGCCGCACAAAGGAAAGCTTCGACGTGCAAACAACCAAGGCAAGCTCCGCCGTCAAGAAGCTTGAAATAACTTGCAAACGCAGAAGAAAACAGTAGGAATCTTCATTCACAAAACATTGTTGAAATAGTCTGATCCAATCATCTACTTCTTCTTACATTAAGACTTGCAAAACGTTAGAAAATTAAAACGTTAAAACTTTAAAGAAAAAAGGACTTTAAAAACTTTAAAACTTTAAACAATTAAACCCCATCTGCAACAAGGAATGGCAATGATTAGCATGTGGTTCAGCTGACAGCGTGGCAATGCAACTCACGAGTGTAAAACAAAGAAAATAACTTACAGGTTCATCCGGGATAGTTGGGCATCGCTCGGATGAAACCTAAACCCACCCACTGGACCTTAGGCGATGGGATTTCAGTGATGTTGCTGAAAACAAGGACCTCGAGGTTATCACAAAGTTGGTGCAAAAATATGCACGAAGAATTGCGAGGACTCACCATCTCGGTTAAGTTATTTATTTAAATCGAGACATCGGCTCTTGATGTCGCCGATAAATCGTGGCTTTTAATTTGCCCACATTATTGTTACGGCAGTGGAGTCTCCGGCGCTCTCGCGACGTCCCCACTTTCCATAACCTGTGTCTCAGCTCAGCCAGCTGTCAGTCTGACACACGAACCCACAATATTGCCAAACTAGAAAAAATCTACCAAACCATAAATTCGCCGAATCAACGACAACAATCGATCGACTTGTTTGATCCCAAAATTTAAACAATATAATTATAATATATCAAAAATAAATGTTGCAGATAATTTTAATATATAATTTAGAACAAAAGAAAATTATAAAAATGTTCGGGCCCATCGATAACCCTGCAGCGCCATCTGTGATTTTCTGCGGGTAAAATATAAAACAACGATATATCGCCAGAAACCACAAGATGTCGCTACAAGGCTCGTTGGTCCGAAATGCTTCGTTACAATACCCCCCTACCCACGAGAGGTTTCGAACTGGGTGAGAAACACGGCTGCCCTCAGCCATAGAGCCTGGAGCGCACAACCAGTCTAAATTTTATCAAATTTAAAAAAAATCTGTCACAGAAGACGAGACAACAACAATTTATAAAAAAAAACGTAACGAAGCACAAACACCAACATCTAAACAGCACAACCCTAAGCACAACAATTACCCCGACCTGTTATTCATCACCATTCATTGATCACCTTTCACTTCTTTCATAAAGTAGCACCCAGTATCCATTTCACTGGGTGTTACCCACATTCATAACCCTGTTGAGCTGACGACTATCTTAGTGTCACTCGATACCCCAATTCTAAAGACAAAGACAAAAAACAAAACAACAGTTGTTAGAGGCTTATTTAAGGAGTCACTACCCGCTCCGTCGAAAAGGGAAAAAAAATCAAAGAGTAACCTAATAAGGTCTATCTAAACTTAATTTGCAACGGCTACTATAAAGCCTAAAAAAAAAATTAATGTTGACACGAGCAACGTAAAAACTATTTTAAATCGTTGGCTATAATCGCCTATACAAAAAAAACATAAAAACGCTATATTGAGCGTTCATAAAAACGCGCGTTGCAAACGCTAGTGTGTATGGGCCTTATCAGCGCACCATAAACACACTAAAAAAAACATATAACATAAAACATTTAATGGTAAATGTAGTTATTTTAAAATCAAAAGACTTAATTAATAGTCTTTAACTACATAAAAACGTGTTTGTTATAAAAAGGATGTTACTAGGCCACTTACGACACAAGTAAACACACCAAAGTTTTATATTTCTAAAAACAAAATGTTATTAAAGCTAACCAAGAAAGACATAATTTATGTAACTTTCTTTATAAACGTAAATTTAAATTTGAGCCAAAAACAAAGATCCAAACCGGAAAAATTTGTTTTAAAAGAAATATGACTAGGGGAACACGGGGCAATTTGTAAATTAAATTTTTAAATCCTTTATATGCCAAGAACCTAAGTTCTTGCCACTAAATGAGACCAATTCGTATACCAAGGGTGATAATACCTTTTTAATTACGCACTGCTCGTATTTTGGGGCAAGTTTCGAGGCTCTAAAATTAGCGGCGTCACTCTGTACGTACGTTTTCCGCCACACTACTTGACCTTCGCGCAAAGTATTAACGTTACGGCGTCGCAGGTTGTAGTACTTCGCGTTCGTCGTGTGAGCCTTCTCGATATTAACTCGAACCTTATTAAAAATATCCCGAAGGACCCCAAATTCACCCGCATACTCGTCCCTTGGCATAGAGACCTCGTATTCCCTATTGTCATCTTTATAAAAAGAACCGTTAATAATTGGTTCCCGGCCATGGACTAAAAAGAATGGACTAAAACCAGTGGTTTCGTTCACCGCACTATTTAATGCAAACTGCACCTTAAATAAATTGAGATCCCATGCCCTATGATCGTCAGCTACATAAGACGAAACAGCTGTCATGACTGTTTTGTTGTACCTTTCCACCATGTTAATCTGTGGCGTATACCTAGGCCCGTAGTGAACTCGTGGAATATTGTACTTCTTGAGAAGGCCACTGAATTCTGATCCCGTGAATTGAACCCCATTGTCGGTAATTACGGTTTCAGGAATCCCGTGAGCTAGAAGCACATAATTCTCAAAGTTTTTAGCTACTGCAGCACTAGTCGCTCGACGAAGTGGAAATAACATGGTGTACTTTGAAAAACAGCATGTTACTACTAAAAGGTGCATATAACCCGAACGTGATCGTGGAAGAGGTCCTACCAAATCTACGGATACAGCTTGAAACGGCCTATAACACTGCTTAGGCTGACCCATGATCCCAGGAGTGAGTTTGGTCCTGTGCTTATAAGCGGAACAAATACGGCATTTGTTGACAAAATCAAGCACGTCGCGGTACATTCCTGGCCAGAAATACCTCAAACACAACCTACGGTGCGTTTTAAACACTCCGAGGTGTGCCGAGGTCGGTGGTTCGTGGTTTTCGGACATGACCTGCAGACGGTTTGACCTTGGCACAACAATCTTCCAATCAAACTCCTGAGTCAGGGCATACTTACCCTTGCTGTATCGTAGAAGAGTACCATTTTCGACGCGATAATTGGGATAATTTTTAGGATAAGCCGTACAACCAGAATAAACCTTATCATACCACTCATCACCGGTTCCTGCATTTGGAGCATCGATGGCATCCACATGCAGCAATCGTGAGAGGGCATCAGGGACGACATTATCCTTCCCTTTCCTATGCTCGATTGTAAAATTAAATTGGGATAACCTACAACCCCAACGAGCTAAGCGTCCCGTAGGATTCTCCAAGTTCATGAACCACCTAAGTGAAGCGTGATCGGTTACGACGGTGAATGGTCTACTACCTAAATATGGTTCAAATTTTTCAACCGCGTACACAACTGCTAACGCCTCCCTTTCGGTAGCACTATAGTTATGTTGTAGTTGTGTAGAGCGGTGAAGCCGCAGGGAGGGAGCGTTATAATGGAAACGTAATTTCACATGATTACACGGATTTATTTTGATTGTAAAAACAATAGGAAATTAATGTGCCATGCCTAGTGCAGTTGACAATAGAGAGAGAGAGGAATAACATTTGACAATGACATTAGCTGTCAGTGTTGCATGACGTAAAATATGACAGTTCCTCCCCCTTTTAAAGAAATACAAGTAAGTATACAGTAATATAGCAAAACAGGCAAAGTGAGGAACTATAAACAAAAACAATAAGTCTTATAAATCTAACTTAACAACAGGTTTTCTTACTCTAACACTTCTTCGTAGAGGAACATTAACACTAGTATCTAAACTTACATTAGAATCAGGCACAGTAACAGTATTAGAGTTATAATCACAACCTGTATCCTTAACATTAGTATCACTAACTAAAATACTTTGCCTTTGGTTCTCAGGAGATGCAGCAACATTAATGGAATTATCTAAGTTAGGAACTAAATCTGAAGTCTCCTGTGAACCGCCAGTAACTTTAGGAATATCACTATGAACAAAAGTATCAACATCAATTTGAACATCAATATTATCACCTACATGTTTAATTTGATCAATATGTCTACGCCAAACTAGACCATTATCCATTTGTAACTCGTAATGTAATAAACCCAAAACCTTTGAAACAGTACCAAACTTCCACTTCTCCTGGCCCATGTAGTTTCTAGCAATGACTCTATCCCCCACCTGTAACACTCTCACTCCGTCCCTTGAAACATTTGTATTGGGAGATAAATTTGAAAACTTAGATGTAGCTTTATAATTGAAAACTAAGTCTGTAGGAGCCTTCCCAGTGACTGAATGAGGTGTAATTCTAAATTGGAATAGAATCTTATTAAGATTTTCTTGTAGAGATTTCTTATTTCCCTGTAAACACTTTAATTTAGTTTTTAAAGTTTGAACATACCTCTCTGCCTGACCATTAGTCGCAGGATTGTAGGGCGCAGAACGTTTATGTTTGATATTATGTAGTTGTAAATAATTTTGAAATTTAGGATTCACAAATTGAGGACCATTGTCACTAACCAGCACATGTGGATAGCCAAATGTAGTAAATATTTTCTCTAGTAAGTCAATAGTGTTATCTGTATCAATTCTGTTAAGAATATGAATTTCTGGCCATTTTGAAAATGCATCAACTAATATTAGAAAATAAACCCCCATAAATTTACCAGCAAAATCTATGTGAACCCGCTCAAAAGGTTTTGAAGGATATTCCCAGCTGTGCTGTGGAGCAACTCTAGTAGGATTTCTCTGATTGACACTACATTGCACACAATTAGAAACTAAATTCTTAATTTGTTTGTCAATCCCTGGCCACCAACAATAGCTTCTAGCTAAAGATAACATTCTAGTAATACCAAAATGTGCATCATGTAAATCATTTAAGATTTGTTCTCTGTATTTAGTAGGTATTAGCACCCTAGAACCCCTCATAATACAATTATCTTGCAGAGAGAATTCTGACTGGTCAATGCCAAATCTGTCAGCATGCGATAAATATTTACCTTCACGTAAACCAAGCAATAAGGGTTTCAAAGTCTCATCTTGCTGTGTAGCCACTGCTATCTGCTCAGCTCCCACAGGCAAAGTACTCATCTGCTGGATCTGGAAAACATCTGCTTCCTCCAGTTGGCAAGGTTCTTCTTCTTGAAGAGGTAAACGCGACAGTGCATCAGCATTCGCGTTAGACTTTGAATCCTTATATTTAATATTATAATTAAATCCTTGTAAAAATATGGCGTAATGTTGCATACGTGCAGCTGACAGTTGAGGCAATGCCTTGGATGGAGAGAAAATCTGAACAAGAGGCTTGTGGTCTGTAAAAAGCAAAAACTTCCTTCCATATAAATACTGGAAAAAACGTTTGACCCCGAAAACTATAGCATAAGCCTCCTTGTCAATTTGAGCCCACTTACGTTGAGTAAGATTCAACGTCTGAGATGCATAATGTATGGGTCTCTCAGTACCATCCGGCATGACATGAGATAGGATTGCTCCAACCCCAGTCGGCGATGCATCGGTTGCTAGAACTAATGGTAAGTCAGGTGAGTAATGAGTAAGTATTGTATCCGAAGCCATTTGCCTTTTAATTGTTTGTAAGGCCTTTTCACATTTAGCAGACCATTGCCATTTGGCACCAGTACGTAATAACTCATGTAATGGCTCTAGAGTATCACTAAGATTAGGGAAAAACCTACCGTAATAGTTAACCATCCCTAAGAGTGATTGTAACTCACTGACATTAGTTGGTTGAAGAGCGTCTGTAACTGCCTTTATTTTAGAGTCACTTTTATGAATTCCTTTTTTACTAATTTTATACCCACAGTATTCAATCTCATTTTTCATAAATTCGCTTTTTTCTAAGTTGACTTTCAAGCCATAGTCAGACAACCTAGCAAAAACCAAATCTAGGCGTTCCAAATGCTCCTCATCTGTAGGTGCAGTCACTCTAATGTCGTCAATAAAACAATGAACACCAGGTATTCCTTTTAAAATGTTTTCGATCTTTCTTTGCCATTTAGCTGGAGCACAATTTAATCCAAACATAAGACGTGTACATTTATAAAGTCCCTTATGAGTATTCAAGGTCAAGAGGTGCTGATCCTCTTCTCTAACTTTCCAATTTAAATAAGCATTGCGCAAGTCAATCTTAGTAAATGTATTACCTCCAGCTAAACCATTGAATAATTCTTCAGAAGTAGGTAAAGGATGTTCATCAACTATTAACTGTTGGTTGACAGTTATTTTGTAGTCCCCACATAACCTAATTTTCCCATTGGCCTTAACTACAGGTACAACTGGAGTAGCATATTCACTGTAATCCACTTTAACTAAAACCCCATCTTTAACTAGGTTATCTATCTCTTGTTCTACCCTGTCCTTTATAGCGAAAGGCACAGGCCTAGCCCGGAAAAATATTGGCTTAGAATCTGGTTTTAAATGAAGTGCAACGGGATCACCCTTGATCTCTCCTACATTTTTGTCATCAAACAATGAACTATACTTTGTAAATAAAGATTTCAAGGAGGAGTGAGAAATATTAGAGGTGGTACCTGTTACATAATTGACATTATGTATGACTGAAGATAAATTACTCCATGTGAAAACTCTAATCCACTCACGGCCCAGGAGAGGTGTCTTGTTCCCAGTTACTATGTAAAGCTTCAAATTGTTCTTGACCTCAGTTCCAATGGTAATGGATTTTATGTAGCAGAATCCTAAAACATTAAGAAAATCATTAGAATAGGTACACAATTTCACATCACTTGTATATAGGGGCAGAGCTTTAAAATATTTTTTGTAAGTTTGTTCATTAACAATTGAAACTGCAGAACCGCTGTCAAATTCCATTTGTATGGGATTATTGTCCATATGCACTGTAATGAAAAACTGTTTATCCCTGTCATTGTTAACATTGTTTATATACTCAACTGCATTAACATTTTTTAATTTAAAGCACACTTTCTTCAAATGTCCTTGTTTATGGCAGAAGTTACAAGTAGCAGTCTTGAATGAGCATTTGTCTGCATAGTGGTTACCGCCACAGCGGAAGCAGCAAGCTTTCTTTTTCCCAGTCGCAGGTGGTGCAGAAGCAGCGTTGTGAGTAGAAGCAGCAGGAGGTGCTTGCTTATTCACAGGTGAAGTATTTTTATTTATTTTTTTCTTGTATGTAGTAGATACAGCATGCACCTTCTCCCCCATGCAGTTTGCTCTTGTGCTCTCTAACCCGACCGCAATGTCAAAAGCATCGTCCAATGTAAGACTTCTGGTCTCCAGCAGTCTGTCTTGTATTCTTTTGTCCCGCACTCCACAAACAAACTGGTTTCTAAGCGCAGTATTAAGAAAACTTCCGAAATTACAGCCAGCAGCCATCTTTCGTAGAGCAGCTAAGTAATCTTTTACCATTTCCCCCTCACCCTGGGTTCTATGATGGAACTTGTAGTACTCTGATATCTCCAGAGGTGGTGGGTCGAGGTGTGCTACCAGTGTCTTGCAGTTATCCGCGTACGTTCTTGTTTCAGGTTTCGATGGTGAAACAAGGTCGCATAGCACGTCGTACAGCTCAGAGCCGATGTAATGAAGAAAATACCTATTTTTCTTCGTCTCGTCGTTGACATTGTAAATTTGTAATGCTCCCTCGAAACGCGATACCCAGCGGTGAAACTTGCATCTGCTCGTCTCGTAAACTTCTATGAAGTTCGGCGGAATGGCACGAGATGCCTCCAATCCGCCGCCGGCGCCGCTGGTGCCCGTCGTCATTCTCACGCGTGCCGCGTGGGTTTTTGTGTGTCCTCGTCGCCAATTGTTGTAGTTGTGTAGAGCGGTGAAGCCGCAGGGAGGGAGCGTTATAATGGAAACGTAATTTCACATGATTACACGGATTTATTTTGATTGTAAAAACAATAGGAAATTAATGTGCCATGCCTAGTGCAGTTGACAATAGAGAGAGAGAGGAATAACATTTGACAATGACATTAGCTGTCAGTGTTGCATGACGTAAAATATGACAAGTTACGTTCGTTTTTATTAAGGGATCTGCTGATATAAGCGATAGGGCGGTCATGGCCATCAATATTCTGCGCTAACACACCTCCTACGCCAAAATTTGATGCATCGCAGTGAACTGAAAATGGTTTACTAAAATCAGGGCAGGCTAAAATTGGAGCTGAAACTAATGTGTTTTTTAAAGTAACAAAAGCGTTTTCTGCATCTTGGTTCCAAATAAATTTCGTTTTTGAGCTGGTAAGAGCGTGTAAGGGTGCCGCAATGGTGGAGAAATTCCTAATAAACCTACGGTACCAAGAACAGACACCTAGAAAGGTTTTTAGTTCTTTCGGATTTTTGGGTACCGGGAACTCCAGAACAGCACGAACCTTATCGGGATCGGTCCTAAGGCCAAACTCATCCACTACATAACCCAGATATTTTAAGGAGCTTCGGAAGAATTTGCTCTTTTCAAAGTTAATTGTTAAATTGGCGCTCTGTATTCTTTCGTGAAGCCTTTTTAAAAGAAGTATGTGCGTTTCTAGATCTTCAGCAACTACTATAATGTCGTCGATGTACACGAATATCATGCCTTTAGTTACGTCACTGCAGAAAGGATGTCCAAACAACATGTCCATGAGCCGTTGTTGGCGAGCAGGAGCTCCGCATAGGCCGAATGGCATAACTTTAAATTTAAACAACCCCCTACCAGGCACTGTAAAACTCGTCTTCTCCTGTGAGCTAGGGTCGAGTGGAATTTGCCAAAAGCTCGATTTAAAATCCACAGAACTGATATATTTGGCATTCTTGAGGCTATCCAATATCTGGGGTATGTAGGGAATGGCATAAGCATCGCCTTTCGTCACAGAGTTGAGCCTCCGGCAGTCCAGACAAAATCGCCATGTACCGTCAGCTTTAGGAACCATAAGGACCGGATTGTTCCATGGACTCTCGCTCGGAGCGACGACGTCCAGCTCCAGTATCCTGTCTAATTCCTTATGTAGTTCCTTCTGCTTTTCCGGTGACATGGGATAAGGTCTACACTTGACCGGTGGCGCAACCCCAGTGTCGATGACATGCTGAGTAAGATGCGTCCTACCTAAACCCTTGCGCTCAAAAGAAATGTCATGAAATTTTGATATCATAAGCTCCGCTAACTCCTTGTGTTCATTGGGAAGACTTTCATAGGCCTGTATCGAGTTGACTGGCATTTCTAAAAACTTTTGTGGACCTCTCATGTAAATTTCTGGCATCAAATTGTATGCCCGCCAAAAGTCTACGCCTAAAATAACATTTAATTTAATACTGGGTATTATAAAAAACTTCAATATTTTGGTTACACCATTAAATGTAATGGGCAACATTAAAAATCCTATTGAGTTACACTGGGAACCATCCGCAACAGTAACATTAGTTTCTTTCCCAGATTGCACTGTAAAACCTAAAGATTCAAAATATGCATGTGCTCCATTTCCTAAAATTGAAATTGCTGCACCTGAGTCCAGTAATCCATAAATTGACAAATCCAGGACATTAAGTTTTAAATATGGTCGAACGTCATCATCATTGGGCTCGAACAAAACGGAAGCTACGTTGTTAAGCTTAAAATAATTAGTTACTATCTGTAACCATTGTTTCCAATCCCCATCTTCGACCTTCGATGGAGGATCGGCGTTATTGTCCGAGCAACCTAGTTTTTTGGGTTATTACATTTTGGGCACGACCTCACCGTAAACCCTAAATGACCGCATTTAAAACATTTGACTGTCTTGTCCCTACACCTTGCGGTTGAGTGAGTAGACACCTTACATCTTTTACAAAATGCTGAGTTGTTAGCCGCATATTTAGTTTTATAACTACCAGGCTTTTGATTACTTGGCGGTTGTCTAAAAGTTTGAGCCTGAATTGGTGGCTGAACTGCCGAGACCTGTTCCGTTTCCCTAACATCGGCGGATTCGCTGACGGGCATTACTGGTTTCGTTTTGCCTTTATACACGAAATCATTATTCAAACTAGACTGCTTAGATGGTTCGACAAACAGCTGTGTCATTTGTCGCGCAGATTCTATTTTACGGCATTTTTCCTTAAGTTCAGCTATCGTAGCTATGTCGTGCAATGCTAACTGCTCTCTAAAAACGGGCCTAATATTGTGCGTTAAAATTTCCAATTTGTCATTATCCGAAAGAGGTCGTTTCAATTGTGAAAACATACAGTTCATAACTGCAAAATAGATGTGTGTTGGTTCATCCTGTCCTTGGGTGCGAGCTCTAATCTCCCCCAGCAAACGATAATCAAAATCAACGGGTGCGAATTCCTGGACTAAAAGCTCACTTAATTCCTGCCAAGACGAAACCTGCTCCTTAACACCTCTGTACCATAGAAGACCTTGGTCCGAAAAGAAACAAAAGGCGGACTTGAAAAGTACATTGTCACTAACTCCGAACGCTGAGGCGCGTTCACCTATCGATTGCAAGAACGTATGTGGAGTCGTACGGCCGTCGAATTTAATGTTCCACTTCATTAAATTAATTGCTGAACCATCTGTCCCTTTTCCCCTGTTTTCCTCTTCTGGGTCGATGACGTTTTTTGTTGACAACAATTTCTCCAATGAGTGACCGCAAGCTATAAGATTTTTATTCAGCTTCAATTTTATGTCCCTATCGACAGACTCCGTGCATACCACACGCTCAAGACGGTGATGAAGATGATTATATAAAGCCCTAGCACGCATAAGGTGATGACGTTCCCTAGACTTCACTGCTAAATCAAGTTTTGCCTGCAGCTCCTTCAGCTTTTCGGTGATGATTGGGAATTCTGCCTGTGGTCTTCGTTCATCATCCATTATTTCATCCGGAGAGAAACCAGTGATCAACTCCCTAAGCTGTTTCTTCAAATTGAGAACAGTATCAGCCGGTGCTTCTGCACGAATACTCACTTCATATATTAACTCATCACGGAGCAGTGAATGTAAATAAACAGTTTGGATATCCATGGTTGTGTTTCAGAGTTATAATTTCAAGATTGTAAAGAGGTTTGAAGTAAACTGAAGTAAATTTATGTTTCAAAATGTACCCGTCTGCCTCCAAAACTTAATTTCTAAAATATGTACAAAATTTTCATATAATATAAACCAAATAAGTGTAATTATCACACAACATCAATTCTCAGTCTATCCCTGTAAATAATTTTCAAAACAATAAAAGAAACAACAGTGTTTTTTAATTAATTTTGTTTAAGGTTATGTTTTAAATATATTAAATGTTTATTGTCACGTAAATATATTGTTGTAATTATATAAAGATTGTAAAGCAAGTGTACTACTATATATTTCTCAATAAAGTTGTTATTGACAGACAGTTCTATAAAATTATTTCCAAAAACAAATAAGCAAAATGTTTGCCAAGCAGCGGCACAACTAACAATATGATGATGAAGCAAAGCTACAAAATATCAATTTCCACTCAATGTCCTGTTGTAAATGTTATCAAAAAACTATCTTTATAGCTGATGTTTTGAAAGTAATATTAATTGTTTTAATAATAAATGGTAAATTATGTTTGTTTTTTAATTATTTATGTCCAAATTTTATCAAAAACAACTCAATACTGATAAAAAAAAAATATAGCTAGTAAGTATCAAAAAATGTTCAAATTTGGTTTTAACCTGGAATTTATACAAACAAGGTTAAAAAAAGTAAACACAAATGTAGTACTAAAATGACAATAAGCCCTAGACCAGTTTGGTCATAAAATTGGGTTTAAAACTTATTGTACAAAATAAGTATTTAAGTTAGGTCTCTGTATGAGGCCTAGAACCTTACTTATGCTAAGACAAACACAACTTAACCTAAGATGCAAACAAAACACAAACAATTCACACAAAATCCCATCACTTTTTAATTAAAAAAATACACTGTTTTCACAAAATTTATTCTTAAAGTTTATGCCAACACCACTTATATTCTAAAATGGTTGTACAGAGCGACAATTTCACCAAGAAGGGCGCCACTGAAACACTAGATTTTTTAAATTCCAATAGAATGGACTTCATTCAATACAGAGAAGTGGGCCGTTAGGTAAAATATCTCTCTGTAACATACCATGTGCTAGCACTATGTTTAAAACACTGTCCGTACACCTGTAGGCACCTCACTTACTCGAGGACCTCCGACTATCAGGCCTACCTGAGGCGTTCCGGAATACCGTACAGGTGATGAGTTGAGGCCGGCTCAGGCCAGGGCGTGCTGGACGATGGCGGCGCAGCGGGCCAACTGTTACGCAGCTGGCGGGCTGCACGTCCACCGGTCAACCTCGCAGTCCTTCACCGGGCCTTATCCGGAGTGTTGACAAAAGAAGAGGCGCGGCACATCCACATGCGCGCCGCACAAAGGAAAGCTTCGACGTGCAAACAACCAAGGCAAGCTCCGCCGTCAAGAAGCTTGAAATAACTTGCAAACGCAGAAGAAAACAGTAGGAATCTTCATTCACAAAACATTGTTGAAATAGTCTGATCCAATCATCTACTTCTTCTTACATTAAGACTTGCAAAACGTTAGAAAATTAAAACGTTAAAACTTTAAAGAAAAAAGGACTTTAAAAACTTTAAAACTTTAAACAATTAAACCCCATCTGCAACAAGGAATGGCAATGATTAGCATGTGGTTCAGCTGACAGCGTGGCAATGCAACTCACGAGTGTAAAACAAAGAAAATAACTTACAGGTTCATCCGGGATAGTTGGGCATCGCTCGGATGAAACCTAAACCCACCCACTGGACCTTAGGCGATGGGATTTCAGTGATGTTGCTGAAAACAAGGACCTCGAGGTTATCACAAAGTTGGTGCAAAAATATGCACGAAGAATTGCGAGGACTCACCATCTCGGTTAAGTTATTTATTTAAATCGAGACATCGGCTCTTGATGTCGCCGATAAATCGTGGCTTTTAATTTGCCCACATTATTGTTACGGCAGTGGAGTCTCCGGCGCTCTCGCGACGTCCCCACTTTCCATAACCTTTTTTTTTTTTTTTTTTGTTTTGGTTTTCCCCGAAGGGTAAGGCAAAGGGAACTATGCCCATACAGCCATGTCTTACGTATTTTTTTTCTTGATGATTGATGAAATGATGAAAGATGATGATGATGAAACCTAAGCCCCCACCCTCGGAGTAGACTCCTACTCCGAACCCCAAACGAATTAACTCAAAAGTCCGCATAAACTTTTGAGTTATGAAGCGGCTTCCCAGCACGAAGCGAAAATAGGCAGATACACTTTGTTCATTGAATACCCCAATATAATAACACTCGCGAATGTCTTCTGACTAACTTAATGCGATCATTAACCACAAAACACCACTTCGTATTAATTATTTAGATTACTCAACGAAGAAAGCAACTGTCCTGTTCCCGTTTCCCGCCGAAAAGCCACAGGCCACTTCTTTTTTTTTTTTCCATAACCTGTGTCTCAGCTCAGCCAGCTGTCAGTCTGACACACGAACCCACAATATTGCCAAACTAGAAAAAATCTACCAAACCATAAATTCGCCGAATCAACGACAACAATCGATCGACTTGTTTGATCCCAAAATTTAAACAATATAATTATAATATATCAAAAATAAATGTTGCAGATAATTTTAATATATAATTTAGAACAAAAGAAAATTATAAAAATGTTCGGGCCCATCGATAACCCTGCAGCGCCATCTGTGATTTTCTGCGGGTAAAATATAAAACAACGATATATCGCCAGAAACCACAAGATGTCGCTACAAGGCTCGTTGGTCCGAAATGCTTCGTTACACCAGCCAGATTATTTTCGATTTGCCGTTGATGGCATTAACTACTTGAATAGACAAATGGGGACCCAGTAACCGACTGAACCGATAGTGATAAGCGCTGAATGAGGGAAGTCGTCAACCACGCCGGCGGGGTCGGCGTCTTGTAGTGCTTGTTGTCCCGATCTGCTTGGCCACCTCTATGGGTAGAGTAAAAAGACAGAAGATGTTCTTGGGCTTTCATAGGAAGGAATTCGCTTCTAGTGTAACCAATACGAGAGCACATATATCTAGAAGCCTACCCCAGCAGTGCGGTGTTGTGGCGTCTGTTGCCATGGAGACGACCCGGTTTGATTCCCGGCCAAGGGAAAACCTTAGTGGTATTGACCGTGCATTGTACAGTCCCATATTTCATGAGTTTGATTGTGAAATGAAATATTCGGCATTTTTTTTATTGGAAGATTTGATTGCGTTTGATCATGATCCAGCCTGGTTTTAAGCAGCGATGGTGTGGTCTAAGGTCGAGCACGCAAACTCAAACAGTGCCATAAAATTATTTAAATTTATTTAAAATGTCGACTATGTAACAGCCTCTGTGGCCTAGTGGTTAGAGCGTTAAGCTCACGATCCGGAGGTCCGGGTTCGATTCCCGATGGGGACATTGTCGAAATCACTTTGTGAGACTGTCCTTTGTTTGGTAAGGACTTTGCAGGCTTAAATCACGTGATCGTCCCAAAAAGGAAGATGATTCCGTGCTTCGGAGGGCACGTTAAGCTGTTGGTCCTGGCTATTGGCCGTAAAAACACCTCCACCAACCCGCAGTGGAGCAGCGTGGTGGAGTATGCTCCATACTCCCTCCGGTTGATTGAGGGGAGGCCTATGCCCAGCAGTGGGACGTATATAGGCTGTTTGTTTATGTGTATGTATGTGTTGACTTGTGTTTTTCCATACATGCGTCCATGTATGAAGCCTTCGTTAAGAGTGGATAAAGAGAGTTTGAGAGTGTGGGATGGATGTACGGTCACGAGCATCAATATGCATACACTTTGGTACCATGTCACATGATGTTTTTTGATAAATTGCACTGTAAGTCTCACTAAATGTCAAATATGTTAGTACGACAGAGTCCTAAGTAGGGTACATTATATTGCTCATGACTGTACTTGGATTACCCCCAATAGATATAAAACCGTGAACTTATATTATGTTGTTGGTTTGTTATTATGTATTTGAAATAAAAATAATGAAGGTCATTTAATCTAAGTTAGAAAGAAAGTGCATACCTACGTCCCCAATAAACTACTCCGCAGTTTGGCGACATATTTACTATACTTAAAGGACCCTTTTTAATGTTACACATTCCACAGCGTGGTATAACGGGATATTTTTTTTAATATGAGGAACTCCGTGGTCTATGCCTACCCCTAAGGTAATCGGTATCTTAATTATATACCTACCTATGTTACTAAACAAGTCCGAAACGCAGTTAGTTAGTGGTACATACCAACAAATCAGACATAAGTAACTAGAGTTTTATTAGACAGCTACAAATCGACTAGACAGTAGTTTTTACGCAATATAATATTTTTTTTATATATTTTTATGGTTTTTTTTTATTATTTTTGTTTTTTTATTTTTTTTAATTATGATGATGACAATAAAAGAAGATCAAAACAAAAGTACCTCAAACAAATAGCTAGCGTATTATTTTAATCCGTTCAATCCCTTGGAAATAAGCTGTTGCTAAGCCGAGGAAGTAATTTTACACAATACTGTTGACAATACTACTATACTGTTGGTCCCGGCTATTAGCCGTAAAAACACCTCCACCAACCTGCATTGGAGCAGCGTGGTGGAGTATGCTCCATACCTCCTCCGGTTGATTGAGGGGAGGCCTGTGCCCAGCAGTGGGACGTATATAGGCAGTTTATGTTTATGTTACTGTTGACAATAAGAAAAGGCTCTAAGTTGGTTTATATCTAAAAAATTGCGACTTACACAGACAGGGATTTTAAAATATTAAATAAGCATGCTTACTTGTATATAATATCGTACCACTTAGTTTCTGTGAAGTCTTCATTAAGTAATTAAAACTTTTTTGTTAAAGCCTTTTAAAAGATAAATTATTTTAATAATCCGTAACTAATTGATTGAAATTGAACGTCTACGATAATACTACACGTGGCTTTTACACGAGTAATGTTTTTTTTTTAATATCAATGAATCAAGGTTTCGTCCTTCTAGTTGTGAATTGTTAAAACATAAACAACCTCCCATTCTTAAACAGGTTCTAACCAAACTACAAATCACAAAGTGAGTTTTGTTGTATGTCCCCACCAGGATACGAACCTGAGACTTCCGGATGGTGAGCCCAACACTCAACCACTGAACCACGGACGCTTTATGAACCCTAGTTTGGTTAGGACATAACATAGCATCGCGCCTGTGTTCTCGAAGGAGTAGGCAGGAGTATACACCAAATACACCTTGCTAGCTATGTTAAAGTCAATATTGCTATTAACCAGGCATAAATTGGTACATCGCAGACTGATCACCTTATTGTCCTATTCATATCACCATCATCTTCTCGTTCTATCATATGGGTTGTGAGGTGGATTACCAACCTCATCAACCCTGGTGTCAGGGTTACTATTGAGCCGCTAAAGGCCCCTGACATGTAACGACTACGTACTTACATCAGTAAGTAGTAACCGGGAACAACGACTTAACGTGCCTTCCGAAGCACGGATCGTCTTACTTTCGGACAATCACCATCATCACTTCTCTATTCATCCTTAAAAGCTACGTTCTTGTCAGTGATAACATTATAGCCAACCTTAAAACACTAATTACTTATTGTTTCCAATCCAATGGGGACATATATTACTATTTTGAACAAAAGCCGCCAGTAAAGTCCCTTCCACTAAACTATTTACTACTACTACTACTACTTTTTTTATTTATTTTATTTTGGTGCAATAAAGTGTATTTGTATTTGTAACATTCAAACGAGACAGAAACACAGATATCAGTCTAATAACTAATTAAATATACTTTACATAATTTTGGTCAAACAGATAATTTGTCCGAGGTCTCGGGTCAAAAGCAATTAGAAATACCAACTTTTTATCTAAACATTCGCATAAATATGTTTTTACAAACGCATAACATGTTTGATTATGTTTCGTCTGCTCGTCATCCTTCCATCATCCATTATAAAACTGACGAAGTGACTATGTCCTGAGGAGTTAAAAAGGCTACATTGAAACAATTCATCTTAAAAAAGCTTTATTTCCATTTGACAATGTTGAGTTGCGTGGTTTTTTGATTTTGATGATTTTTTATTTTTTGCTTTTAAGATGAACCGCTCAATGTGGACTTTTAAGACCCCCTGTTCAACTTATATTTTTATTGGCAACAGGCTGGTAAGCAGTCACCGTCAGTGATGGGAACACCCGAGAATGTTCTTCGGGAGTATAAGAAAGAACAATTTGAAAAAGAAAAGCAGTCAGTGTTCTTACTATTAAAGAGTTTTTCCAACGGGAACATTCTCACTTTGGGAACATTCCTGGGAATAGCACATCACACAGACACTAAAAAAAGAAGTTAAAATCATTTTCTAAACCCTAGTTTGTGCTTCAGAGGACACGTTAAGCAGATGGCTAATGTTTGAAAGAGTGATAATGGCTAATGTGTGTACTTACATACATACAGAAGATCACGCTTATTTCCCATTGGGGTAGGCAGAGACCACGGAATTCCACTGACTACAATCCTGACACACCACATTTTATACCGGTATAATAACGGTAACCGCTTGTATACATACCTTAATAATACCGTACCAATTTTCCTAACCAATAGGAAATCCCGTAATTTTATACCGGTATATAAATTTTATGATTTGTTTTTTAAAGAACGGCTATAGTCATGTTGTGAGAAGCTGTGAGTAGTTAACCGTTTCTATACCTTAACCTTTTTCAACCCCTGCCATATATAACTATTTTCTCTCTCTCTCTTTATTTAAGAGCTGCGCTCTTGTCGGTGCAGTAACCGCCATTCCTCTCTTCTTCCCGCCAAAACCTTCACCTCCTGATAAGACACGACCTGCACCTTCTCTTTTATTTGTTTCATAAATGTTCTCCTAAGTCTAACTATAATATTAACTATTATTAGATATAACTAGTTTAGGTAACTATTATAGGTAACTATTTTACAAAGTAGATACCTATGTAATCTGTAACCAGGGAAAAATTCACGATTGAACAACAACAAAGGTATTAATACTTTTCAAGTTTTCAATTTGCCTTTTGTTTACTATATCTCAGATTGCTTTTGTTTTCAATCGAAAAGTTTAGACGTTATAGATGTTTAATATTCCATCTGGAGGACACAATTTTAGCAATCCTTGCGAATAGTAACATAATACAAACAACCTAATATATTTTCAGGCAAACCCTCCAATTTAACTGAACACATTCCACTTGTTCAGAATGAGAATCATTTATTCAACATAATTATAATGTTCCTCTGTGGTCCAGTGGTTGAGCGTTGGGCTCACGATCCGGAGGTCCCGGGTTCGATTCCCGGTGGGGACATATCACAAAAATGACCTTGTGGTCCCTAGTTTGGTTAGGACATTGCTGGCTGATCACCAGATTGTCCAGAAGTAAGATGATCACAGTTGCTACTTATTGATGTAGTAAGTAGTCGTTATATGAGCCATGTCAGGGGCCTTTAGCGGCTCAATAGTAACCCTGACACTAAGTTTGATTAGGTTGGTACTGCTCCACCTCACAACCCACAAGATAGAAGAAAAACAAGAAGAAGATCATGGAATAAACTTGTTGAGTGACAAATTTTCATTTTATGAATCTACACATATCTAAATCACAGTTAAAAAGCACTTATTCATCCTTGCCAGAATCATTTTGATAAAATCGTTTTCTTAACTCGTCCGGGAATCAAACTTGGGACGTCTGGTTAGGTGGTCAAGACAGATATCGTTGTTCACAATGTCCTCTCTAACATAAAAGACCATTATACGTGCGATAGGACGATCACCTACGACTTACATCTATCTTAGGGCTTTCTAACATAAGTGGTTGCCAGATTATCTTGTAATTACTTATTTATTCACCCAACAGCCTCCGTGGTCTAGTGGATAGAGCGTTAGGCTCACGATCTGGAGGTCCGGGTTCGATTCCCGATGGGGACATTGTCGAAATTACTTTGTGAGACTGTCCTTTGTTTGGTAAGGACTTTTCAGGCTTAAATCACCTGATTGTCCATAAAAGTAAGATGATTCCGTGCTTCGGAGGGCACGTTAAGCCGTTGGTCCCGGCTATTAGCCGTAAAAACACCTCCACCAACCCACATTGGAGCAGCGTGGTGGAGTATGCTCCATACCCCCTCCGGTTGATTGAGAGGAGGCCTGTGCCCAGCAGTGGGACGTATATAGGCTGTTTATGTATGTATATATGTACTTATTTATTAACTCTGTCCATACCGTTGGCGAATACGGGCGTGAGTTTATGTAGTATTATACATGTCATCATGAAAAGCAAACTAAATCTGAAACGACTCGTCAGTCTAAAATTATAACGACAATTTAAACGGCACTGAAAAAAGAAACAATTTCCACATTTTCATAATGTTAATAATACCTACGAGTTATCAAAGGAAATTCAGCCAACATCGGACTTTAAACTTTGTACTCGGAGTCAAAAGATACAGTTTAACTCTGCAGTTTCGAAGGCTAGTTTATAACTGGGATTAATGAATGAATTTTCACCGTATTATGAATGTTTGCGATTGTTTTAATATTTTAGTTTTGCACAAACTGTCATGAATTTAATGCTCTACTAAAGTTAGTGATATGAAAATCTGTTTGTACATATTTTGAATGTAACTTTTAAGTATTACTGGATTTGGGCTGTGTGCTTTTAAAATCATATTTTAAACTGATTATATTCATTTAGTAGGTGACTTAGTAAGAAAATAATCCTGGAAAACGAATTATCAACCCAAAGTGGTTGATAAATCGTTTAAACTTTTGAACTTATTTGTTAAGACTTCAATACAATACAATAAAACTTTGGTTAGGTATTATTTACAAAACAGAGTGGCTACATAACTTTGTATTAGCAAGCAACATCACTGTTTTGCATTATTTTATCAAAGTTAACTATTTGTTACTAAAAAGTTACGTTACTTTAATACAAAGTAAGATGATCCATGCTTCGGAAGGCACGCTAAGCCGTTGGTCCCGGTTACTACTTACTGATGTAAGTGAGTAATCGTTACATGAGCCATGCCAGGGGCCTTTGGCGGCCCAATAATAACCCTGACATTCAGGGTTGCTGAGGTTGGTAATCCACCTCACAACCCACAAGAAAGAAGAAGAATACAAAGTTATATACAAGTGCTTCAACAATGAAGTACTTAGTTTTGATACACGATTGATTTGGAAATTAGCATTCGTTTGTATTCTAAAATGGTATGACAGTCGAGGGATATCAAGAAAATAGAAGCAAGGTAGTTTACTCTGTATTGTAAAGAAACATTTTTTCAGTGTATTTCTTTAAATGTGGCTGGTTGTCTTCTTGTGACTTGAAACTTCTGCCCGTTCCGATTTACATGAGTTTAATGTCTGTGTAAGTAAATATGCCTAATCCAATTATCCACTTGTCAGCGAAACACAACAGATGCGGAAAACCACAATTGTGTTCACAATTTTCTCTAGATTGTGCCAAAGATTAAAGTTGACGGGAAAACATACATATTTAACTATAATCCCCTTGTATTTGGCAGCCAAGACCGCCGCGTGCGTCTTCGACATTTGCTAATTTCTTCTCATTCTCATAGTAGCCGGTGGTAGCCGTTATAAATACGAAAGTAATTCTGTTTGTCTGACTGTTTTCGATTTCACGCATAAATCGTTGCAGCTGAGACAACATTTTGTATGGAGATATTTTGAGACTCAGGGTACATACATACATACATAAACTCACGCCTATTTCCCACCGGGGTAAGCAGAGACTATAGAAACACACTAGACTCAGGGTAAAAACTAAGGATAGTTTTAAACTTGGAAATCACTCTCGGAAAACCTCTTTACATTAAATTTCTAGATTTTTCCTTTTCCATAGAGGTAGAGGTAGGTACAAAGCTACCGATTTCCGGACCAACACGAAATTGGTATCGTAATTTCATATCGATATAATACCGGTATCGTTACATTAAGCAGATTTAATTCCTGTAACCTAAGTCCCCGCAGACGGAGTCGCGGGAAGAAAGCATGTTTGCTAATAAAACAATGGAATGTTGGCGCGCGCGCAATATAAATTAACAAAAGAGATATTTTCGGCGACGGAACCACGGTGTCGGGTTACCGCGCACAGATGATACAGATAATGAAATATTGTTGCGAATCTCCTGTTATGTTCGCCATTTAATTATATGATTTATCGTCACTGGAATAATTAGATCGTGAAACATTATTTGCGTACGTCCAGTGATATGCGGGCACGGCAGTGCCGTCGCCAAGTCGAGCACAAACAACAGCACGATGTACCATCCTGTTCTTGAAGCCATTTAAGCCATTTTCAACGTCGTGTATTTTCGTTGTGGATAAAGCTAGAAGCTTGAATGTCGAATGGTGAATGAAGGGTTACACTTAATTTACTATCTAAAGTATTGACTTGGTTATATAAGTTGCCACGAAATTGACTTTATCAAACAGTAAGTTACCAGCCTAGGATAAAAAGCAGCTGAAAGTATTCTCTTTTTTCTACATATAGATATAGTATCATAAGAGCGAAAACATTCGAAGTCTATGCTTATACCAGAGAAGACTAAAGTCTGGTAGTAAGTACTATGTAACAGCGATGATTAAACTTACACGTTACAATATCATAATCGAAAAATATTTAATACAATTTCACGAAAAGAAACCGTAAAAATAAGCAGAAAATCTTTCCTAATAAATACCGAATCCCGTCGATGCGATGTAACGAAAGCTCTAACAATGATAATGATAGCGCCACCTAGGAAAATACATCTGTACTTCATGCGTATCGCGCCATCTATGTGCAAGTATTAAAACTACGTAGGTAACCTCTTAGCAAGCACGATAAACGCGGGGACCCAGAAGCTGTCACAAGTAGTTCGAGTTAATTATAAAAGGTGTCGCTAGTTATTATTAAAATATGATACGTAATGAAATTGTTTCACTGTTTGTTTCATCAACATTTATTTTATTAATAATAAATTATGGGTTATGTCCGATAAGACAATAATTTACTGAAATACGTGGGTACGCCAAAACTTTGCTACAAATAGTCACTTTAACCTAAACGGATTTCAGTCTCAAAAACAGCGAATGTGATCAGCGAGAAAATGTGATGAAGTTCTGGTAAGTACTTACTACATAGATAAGTGTAGCATTTTTTCTTTATTTTATAAACATTTTTCTTTTTTAATAACTACTAGTAAATTCATCATGAATAGTTTTAGTACCTACATTAACTATTTTTTTAATTCATCGAAATCTTTATTTGGAGGTCCAAATGGTGAATTTACTAGTATTCATAGGTATGAATACTTCTAAATTTATTATAAAAGGAAATAACAACAAAACAAATGAACAATATCCCCAAAATTCGTGCCACCTTGCTCGGAAATTCTTTTTCATTCAAACACACCTTTCGGAAGCTAATTTAATTTTACGCCAAAACAAAAAAACATATTCAACTAAGTACAATATTCTTAGAACTTTGCTACCGAAACTTTACCAAATACTTTGTTCTAAATAAAGAAAATTGTACAAAAATGGGCTCCCGAACCCCCAAAGGTTTTTAGAAGGCAATAAATAAACTTCAAAATAAGAACAAGTGTATTTGCGACAATGGTGACAGGTTGCACAAAGGTGACAAAAAGTGACAAAAGGTGACAAAAGACGACAAGTGATGACAAAAGGTAGTGCAAGTGAAGGCCGGACCGGTAGCACCTAATAGAGGTAAATATTTTGGTCGGCAATTGTGTGGACATATTAAGGACCTGCGGGGTGCTTGGACTAGCAATCTTTAGTTATAAATTGTTCGATAATTTCTGTGTACATGACGCACCTTTAGGTCCCAGTGCATTTGTTGCTGCAGAGCAAAAGTAGGAATAATGTCCATAGTGATTTTGTAGGTTTGTGTTTTAGGGTTATAGCCTAGGAAATTATCATAACCGGCGACCCTAAGAAATAAATCTTTAGCTTTAGAAGTCATATTCATAATGATGCAGGGTGCTGTGTTTGTGAGTTTATCGAGGTAAGTTATTGTTTATGAGACAACTTGAATTTTTAACTTTAAGTCCATAAATACCTGCGCAATGAGACGATTAAACTTTAGGGAAGATCATTTTGGTTGGGAATACTGAAGGCTATAAGATCGCGCGGATGGTCACTAATATAAAAAAAAAATCTAACACAAAATAGAAATACCGATAGATGGACCGATCAAGTGAAAGATCATCGTCCTCTAAATTCTACTCGAGCTGGACAAGAACCGGTAGAGGCAGATCATTCTGACCACGATCCTCAGACATGAGGGAAATTAAAGTCACTCTATCGTTTTTCTCAGGGTCCGCTTACCTAATCTGAAGATTTGACCGGTCCGGATTTTTACAAAAGCGACTGCCTGTTTGTGCAAGGTGCATTTTGTATGCTGAAAAGCATAAGGTAATGCTTTTGACTTTGAAATGTAACCATTCCATGTAAGTCGATCATGTTAAAAAAATATTCAGACAGTAGTTACGTGAGAACCATCAGGTACGTCCAATGGGCCACCCAGTGCCCATTGTGAACATGCATTGCACAAACTTAATAAAAAGTTAGATAAACTTGTATTTGTAAAGGTGCGACAGGAGAACAAATAGGTGTTGAAAATTCGTAACCCATGCTGAGTTTATTTTTTATAAGTATTTAATGCTTTAGAAAACTTATACCTCTACTTGAGGCCAATGAACTCCTGGCCGGTAATTTAAAATATAATATCTGGTTTAGTATATTTCTTATTCTTCTTTTCGTGTAGGTTATGAGCAGGAATACCAAACCTCATCAACCTTGGTGTCAGGGTTATTACTGAGCCACCAAAGGCCCCTGACATGGCTCACGTAACGACTACGTACTTACATCAGTAAGTAGTGACCGGGACCAACGGCTTCACGTGCCTTCCGAAGCACGGATCATCTTACTTTCGGACAATCAGCTGATCAGCCTTTAATGTCCTAATCAAACTAGGGATCACAAAGTAATTTTTGTGATGTCCCCACCGGGATTATTTACCTATTGTTATTAGTTTCTTACCTTCTTCTTCTATAGTGTGGGTTATGAGGCGGATGACCAACCTCATCAACCCTGGTGTCAGGGTTAATATTGAGCCGTCAAAAGCCCCTGACATGAAGTAACGACTACCTACTACCGTTATTCAGTAGAAGAAGAATAGTAGAGAAGAGTTTCGTGTCTAATAGCAATTTGCCTTGAAGCCTCTGCCTTATTGAACGAGTATTTTTGACTGTCCTGTTTTTAGCAGGTCAATATCCAGGAGTGACAGATTTGTATTGTGCCCTTCGAAGGACAGAGGAGGTCGTTAGGTTGAATCGGTCACACGTTCAATGGCCTGCAGGACGCGGAAGGCTATGGACGGTAAAAATGGCTTTTTGTATTGAGTGCCCAGGCTATGCCATCACATTAGATACAAAACAATCTTTAACGGGTTTTTTTGACGTGACTTATTGTAGATTTGCCGCAGATGACATTAACTACTTGGCCGGACGAATGGGGAGCGCTGAAGGCTCTCACCCGGTACAACGTCTAAGACAACAGGCCTGTTGGGCGCGAACCTCGGCTCTGGGCGTCGTCTGAGAGGAAAAATATTTGAAAGAATTAATCGACTAGTGGGCCGATAGCGATAAGCGCTGAATGAGGGAAATCGTCGACCACGCCGGCGGGGATTAACGGGTTGATACGTGATGAAATGTTAAATAAGGTAAAATCAATTACCTCATTCATTTTTTTTTGTTTTGTTTGTTTTTTTTTGTCACAAGCGTGATACCCGAATAAAAGAGAAGAAAAGAAAAGAAGAGAACAGAAAACAGAAAGGAAAGTGAAGAGAAGAGAAGTGAGTTAGGATCAAAGCAAATGGAAATCTATAGTCTCTGCTTACCCCGGTGGGAAATAGGCGAGATTGTATGTATGTATGTGTGTGTATGTGATACACAAATCGGCTGCTAAGACATGTCAGGGCTGATAAAAGCATGGAATATTCTAAGACATTCTTATAAAGGACGTTAACGTGTAACAGTAAAGATGTTCCATTAGAGAAAAATGTTAAAACCTTGACGTTTGACCTTTAGGAGTAGGTATCATGTGAATGTCAACTAAATTGCGACGATATAAAGTGCGGTTTTGCCGAAGATATAACATTTTGATCCTGTTCGCCATAAAAGATAGACCATGGCGAGATACATGTGTGGTAAGTTTTAATGTTTTTATTTAGAAAAACACATAATCAACCAATTGAGTTTTATTTTCAAAATTCGTAAGTTTCATACTTTAATAATTCATTATTTTGTAAATTTGTTCCTGTGCAAACCTCCTCCTTTCCCCTCAACTGGCTAATGGAATACTGGTAGCGAGGATCATACTGTATTGGCAAAGACCATACTCCAGCCCAGCATACTGGACCACTTCGGTTTGGGGGAATATCCTCTAAAACCTTGGACTCTGCAATAGAATAAGGAATAATACTTCGGTTCTGCACTCTTTCGGTAAAAAATCTTTGTATTTTGTTTCATCATCAGCCGTACGACGCCCACTGCTGGGCATAGGCCTCCCCCAAGGATCTCCGTATTTTGTTTATCCTCTGTAAAATTATTGCTTTGACACTTTGTAGATATTTACATAGTATCACACCTGTATACTCTAGGTGTATGTATAGTATTGTACATACTCTCCATCTTTGAACTTTGTAGGTTGGTATTGGTTCAAAACAAAAATGTCTAGAATCTTGGAATCATGAATTAAAGAGTATTCAACGTAAGTTTTTTAACCCCTACTAACCGGTTATGTATTTAAATACCTAGTGAATTATAAGCACAAATATATCGATATTATGCGATTTTATCAGATGACTATTCTCACTTTAGAAATTAATATTATTATATTCAATTGGTATCTCTTTTATCGTGTGGGTTGTGAGGTGGAATACCAACCCCATCAACCGTGGTGTCGTGGTACTATTGAGCCGCCAAGGGACCCTGACATGGCTCATGTAACGACTACTTGGTTTCTGTTAAACCAACGTGATAGGTGGTGGGCCTTTAATGTTGCGGATACTTAGTTCAATTCGCGATGGATGTACCTCTGACTACCCCAAATGGAATATAGTCGTGAACTTATGTTATGTTATTCACTTGACATTTGATATTCAAAACTGTGACCTTATATGAATTCTATTTTTTCTTTCCATTTCAGTTCTGGTCGTATTCCTAATCGCGGCCAACCTCTGCCTGGGAGGTTCACAAAAGAAGCCCAAAGTGGTTTGTGGCCCCATTGTGAAGACTGAGCAACCTGTGTGTGGGTCAGATGGCAACACGTACTCCAACGAAGATGTTCTGAAATGCCACAACTTGCACCAAGTAGCTGAAGGGAACCAACTCGTCAGTGTGGTGAAGAAAGGATACTGTGATGAAACCAGATAATGTATTCTTTTTCTATGAAGACTATTATTGTGTGAATCTGTGATTGTGATTGATCGATAGCGGTGATATGTAGACTAATTTAAATTATTTAAATTACAAAGGTACTTTTTACTGTGTTATTTAATTCATATTCTAACTTTTTTATAAGATTTTTATTAAAAGGTATATTTTTTACTCAGAACGTGTACGGCACATTTGAATTTAATGTGCTGGGACCTATAGGTAATCGAAAGCTCTTTAAAATCAAGTGTAGCTCAAACGCCTGATAATTTTATGATACCTATTTCTTTATCATCTCCGTTGCTATAAAAATCGATATAGGTGTCGACACCTACAAACATTGTATCTTAATGTTTATAAGCTTCTCAATCAGTATAAAACAATTTAAAACAATTAATAATATTACCTATAACTTCATGATAATAACTTATAAATAAAAAAAAATCATACGATTATGGTTACTCGGAAATTACAATTATTGTTTATATTACTGACCATACATGATAATTAGTACGTTATCTAAATTGTATTACAAAAACAAACATGTGAAATCCCGTGAAATTTAAAAATCCCAACTACTTTTTTAACCTACCACGCGTACACACAAAGAAAAGATCTATTTTTATGACAGTTGACACACACATAATACACATAAACAGTCTATATACGTCCCACTGCTGGGCACAGGCCTCCCCTCAATCAAATAATTTAAATAATTATTTACTATGAAAATAATAAAACTGGGAAAAAATAACTCGAGCTGACTGACAAGCATCCGAAATTTTGCTTACTCCTTCAAACAATTTTACATACTTTACGATGGATGGGGTGGGATGGAATGGAATGGGTAATTTTGTAGACATTAATTATTAGGTCCCACTGTTTAAGACTAGCAAGCTAAGCAGGCCTTGAACGCGTGACCTTTTGATAGCATGTAGGTACAAAACGTCAACAGAATCACTCTGTCAGATAAGTATATAAAACTCCACAACCGCTGCAACAAATTATAATTGTTTTAGTTCCATCAAACAGACAACATGCTTCGACACATTTTTGGTAAGTTTTATATTGTTTCATTTTATTTTCCTCCTCCTAAGTAAATAAACAATGAATTAGGAACGTACTTTAGTTCACTGAAACTAAAACTCAGATACAGGAATCCAATTTGATAGGTTTATTACAAAATAACATAACTAAATTTTAAAAACAATAATTATTAAGCGCATATTTGCTGGTTTTCAGAGCGGTGCCTGTGGCTTTTAGTTTTAAGTATAATTATTTTTTGTTGTAAACAAGTTTTTACGTAATTGTATTTATACTCTTCTTCCATCGTGTGGGTTGTGAGGTGGAATACTAACCTCATTAATCCTGTTGTCAGGGTTATTATTATTATAAAAAAATGTTACTACTGAGCCGCCAAAGGCCCCTGACATGGCTCACGTTACGACTTCATACTTACATCAGTAAGTAGTAACCGGGACCAACGGCTTAACGTGTCTTGCGAAGCACGGATCATCTTACTACTACAAAAAATTACTATTTATACTATTACTTTATTTATACTATTTTCTTATTATTATTGTTTGTATCAGATGGATCATCAGAAATGTATCGGTGTCTAGAAATCACGAAGCTAACCTAACTAATGTCTTGTTCTGTTACAGTTCTCGCCTCCATTCTAATCGCGGCCGACTTGTGTCTGCCTGCCCCGCAAGAGCCCAAATCCGAAGACGTAAAGGTAGACTGCGGACCTATCCTCCTGATCTATTTGCCTGTATGTGGCTCAGATGGCAAGACGTATGCCAACGAAGGAGTTCTGAGGTGCCATAACTTACAGGAAGAAGCCAATAACCGACAAGTCGTTACCGTGGTGAAAAACGGCAAATGCGAGAATTCTGAACCGACTCAGTAAATGTTAACCATTACAAATCCTGCAGGAGACATATCATGCAAGTTGCAATATTGCTTGTTAGATGAATTACTTCGATGTAGCCTTTTTAACTCTGATGTAGATATTCTTCAGTAGACCTGTTCCCACCCCTTTAGGTACAGTGCCATCTGGGGTCTGTGCAATAAACAAAAATTGTAATTAATTTTAAATAAAAAAAATGTTTTTAAAAAAAATAATTTTAAAAATGTTGTTCCGTTTTGCTTCTTTTGTAATTGTTTTGTGAAAATTTTAAATGATGTTATTGTATTGTTTATGTGTGTGGCGTCCTTTTAAAATAAACTATTTATATTCTATTCTATTCAAAAGTACAATTATATTACAAGATATTTCAGTTCAGTTTTGAAATTAGATAAATTATACTTATTTTCAAAAATGTAATAACATTTTTTATTTTATTAAGTAAGTGTACTTCAAGCAACCACACATACTTGTAACATCACCATAATTTTAAAAAGGCCATAATAAGTACAACAACATACTGGTCTGCATGGAGCTCGAAAAATGGAATAGAAAAAACTTCATAATTCCTATAACTACTAACACATTGTAACTAACATAATTATACGGATGAATTGTAACTAACATTAATAATGTGTTTATAGCTACATTAAATAAATGTACATTATTAGGTTTACCTACAATGTAGTGTGTTGTCATATTTATTAACACCAAATCATGTTCTCGCAATTGATATGGTTGACACGGATAAACTATGAGATAAACCCATTACACATTCTATTAATTACTTATTTACATACATCATACATCCTAATCATACCATTACACTTACCGCTTTCATCATTCTTCTGATTTTATATTTATTTTAATTAATAGGTAGAAACCATACCATACTAACCATACCATCTGTGTATGATCACTTATTAAAATAAATATAAAATCAGAATAATGATTAAAGCGGTAAGTGTAATGGTTCTAGTTTATATCAAAATGCATAATAAGCGCTTTAAATATTGTCTACTCTCTAATAATATGAGAATGACAAGCAATAACAACGGAACAAATATAACGCCTGACAGTTTTGTAATAGTCGTAGATTCACTTTCGCGTGGACAATAACATGCTCTAAAAATAATAAGCAGGCGCTTGCACGTTTATTATTATTTTGTTACAACATTCTACAAAACATATATTATCTCGATCCTATGTTAGAACATGTCACTCTAGAGCAAAGGTCTTCTTCCCTTTTTTCTATTTGTTTTTGGGACAAGCCATAATTTAATTATACACATTTTTTTCTATAAGTGTTGTTCAACAAACTAACCATGAAACGCAATTATCAAATAAGTACATGACAATAACATTTGGTCTAAGGGTAACAGAAAAGACAAAAAAGAGGCTATAAAGAAAGTAATTAAAGTTTAGGAATACAAAAATGTTTTGAAACAAACACAACTAACGTATTTCTAAAAGTTCTTTTTAACACACACGTGGTTCTAATCGACCCGTGAAAACCATTTGAAGACAAATATTTAACAGAACAATCGGTTTTTTAAACAAATGATTACGAGTAAAGAGAATATAAATCACATGATTACGAGTTTCATTTTGCCAAAAGACTGTGTAAGTATCTACGGAATAGAAGAAAGAAGTTATAATCATTCGTTTGTCAGTTGTTTTATGGGAAAGGAATGGAATTCTTTTTGTTTTAGAATTTAGTGTAATAACATAAAGGACGCGCCACGCGTGGCAGTGGCAGATGGAGTCCTTAACTGTATAAGAAAGGACTGGGATTAAAATGGGAATCGCTTTTCTACTGAACTCGCCTATGCCTATGCCTATTATTCTGAACAACGTCTTTAAGGGATCAATCACTCTGTAATCCCTAGTTAGTTATGAACGTCCCCATCGGGAATCGAACCTGAGACCTTCAGGTCGAGAGACCAGAACTCTAACAACTAGACCACAAAGTCCGTTGATTGCCCATAATGTTTGTAGACACAAACCCTTAGTAGGCTTTTACGACACGTTAAGAAGGTTTTACTTCCAGCCCAGTAAAGAAGCATCATCATCTAAGCAAGACGTATAGCCATTTATGCTCATAATCCTGATCATCTCATTATGCTTGAATGCTAGCGACTGCATGCTGGTGGAAGTATGTCAATTGTCATGTAACAGCATACCGCGCGCGCGGCCGAGCGGGACGGAAGATGTGCCTGCGCGATCAATATGCGCAGTAATTACTACATCTTTATAGTGGTCTTAGTATGAAAATGACCATTTTTTGACCATTATTATTTATAGATACCTAAACTCACACCCGTAATCCCTAACGGGACGGGCAGTTGTACCTGAGACCAACAGTTCAAAGTGACATCTGAAGCAAGAAATCATCTTATTTTTCGGGTAATCAGGTGATTGCAGATTGCAACATCCTGACTAAACTACTTCTTATTATTGTATGATAACGAATAAGCAACGAAACAGCGATAGAAGTGGCTCGCCGATGTGGTAAGCGCAGGATGCGCGGTCTGTCCGCTGACCTGAGACGTCCGTAATTACGCGCGCGCGCAGCCGCGATCCACGTCCATCGATAATCCGACAGACAAGGCTGATGAGCCTTGAAATGCAGGCTTGATTGGAGAATGGTATTCTATAATGTAGTTTATGAAAATAAGATTATGAGTGAGACACACGCGATGAGAATTTGCAACACTGCAATACGAGTATGCGAAGTTTTTAATGTGACACCTTGTATTGTGCTTAATCTTACGCCCTTCCTTTTCATAATGATTACATACAACTCCCACATAGCCGATCTTTAAAATAACGAAGGATATGTCTGGAATGACAGACAAAATGTAACTTTCTAACGACTTAAACTTTACGTCTTTCGCCAGTCAGGTATGGTCCGTATCTCAGTAAAACCATAGTGGTGCATCTACAGGAACGCTATCATCACAATGTATGTATTTATTTATCTAACAGTTTATTGTACACGGAATAAAATATAAAAAGAATTAAACTGACACAAGACATACAAACGGTTCAGATTACTTCTAGTAGAAAGAGAGAGGGCAGAGAGGAGGGTGATAGGGTACGTAGGTGACACCCGTGAGGTAGCTTTTGTAGGACGCGCGACCGTGCGTGGGTGGTTGGCCTATTACTGTGACCATGGTGTCCTAATCAGATAGCCCTATGGCACGGATACATTTACGCGACATACATACAGTCAGGGGGTTAGGCAAAGACCTTTTTCCTTTTTTTTTTGTTTTCCCCGAAGGGCAAGGCAAAGGGAACTATGCCCATACAGCCATGTCTTATGTATTTTTTTCTTGATTGTATTAATTAAATGATGAAAGGTGACAACGATGAATGATGAAACCTAAGCCCCCATCCTCGGAACAGACTCCTACTCCGAACCCCAAACGAATTAACTCAAAAGTCCGCATAAACTTTCGAGTTATAAAACTTATAAAGCGGCTTGTCGGCACGAAGCGAAAATAGATAGGTACATTTTGTTTATTGAATATTCCAATAAAATAACATTAATAACACTATGGCGAATGTTTTCCGACTAACTTAATGCGATCATTAACCATAAAACACCACTTCTTATTAATTATTTAGATTATTCAATGAAGAAAACAACTGTCCCGTTCCCGTTCCCGCCAAAAAGCCGAAGGCAGAGACCCCGAAATTCCACGGCATTTAGGCGACTTAGGCCATTACCTATGGTTGTCATTATTAATAGCGCTGATATCAAGCAAGAAACTCATTAGTAAGGCGGCATTATCCTCAAACTTTTTGAAGCCTCAATAAGAGACATCTAATGTTCTACCTCGATAATAACAGACCTTTACAATCAAACAGTAAATTCGTCACAAGAGCTCAATTTACACTGGTTTTTGAACCAACAAAAACTATAGTTCGAGTACCTACCTACTGACACTGTTTCAACTTTTTTCTTAACAATTGATCTGTCCAGATGTATATTTAAGCAGGTACACCTCATTAGACGCATGTTGATCGTTTATTGATTGATTGTTGATTTAATAACTTTAGCTAGGTACATAGATTCGCCGGTCTTGATTATTTTTTGTGTTGTAAAATACTTTCGTAGGTAAGCATGAATAATTTTGGTTCGGATATGCGACTGAATAAGAAACATAATATTGATAATGGTGTGTTCTATAGTAATAAATTTGTAATTATTTATCTAGATTATATTTTAAATAATTAAAAGAAGTTAGACAATTTAACTCGGGAAGATCCGTCTTTCCTTTCTTGCACCCTAATTAGGTGTTTGGAAATTCCACATTTCACTTACATAAAGCATCACAATAATAAAAGGAAATAAAATACTTTCCTAAGGACGAAGAAGGGTAAAAACATAGAGAAAAAAAATGCTACGTAAAGGTAAGATGAATAAAGATACTTTTGTCTCTCTTAATGCACACGCAAAGTTGTTACGGTAACCATAGCGAAACACAGATCCATAAATTAAAAAAAAAAAACAAACAAACACACCGCCTTATTTACCCAAAACAGGAACCCAACAAAAACATTTTATTACAAGCTAAGAGAAACCGTAACAACCGGCGAAATGCAAAATGAGGCAAGTGTAATAAACTTTGTTTTTACTACTTTCTTTTAGATTTTGCCGCCTCTTTTTTTATAAGGCTATTGTCTAATGGAGTTTGGTGAGTATAGAGTAGCGGTCAGGTAGGGACTGTTGTTACCCACAATAGGTGGGACCGTGGCTGATAGACAATCGATAAGTAACGGTCAATAGTTAGGCCCGTCATAGGCCAATGAGGCACTTTCCAGGCTATGCTACCCAAAACCGGGGTAAGCAGAGACTATATGATTTCATTAGCTTCGATCCTGACACACTTCTCTTGCTTCTTCCACATTCATCAATCGCTTCATACACGCACGCCGGTTCAGAATAGATCGTACTGAACCTTTTCTAAGGACATCTCCAATTTGGTCAATAGAGAAATAGTCGTGAGTTTTATGTATGTACAGTCATGAGCAATATAATGTACCCACTTTAGGACTCTGTCACACTAACATATTTGACATTTAGTGAGACTTACAGTTCAATTTGTCAAAAAAGTTAATGTGACATGGTACCAAAGTGTATACATATTAATGCTCGTGACCGTATGTATGCTACCCAAAAACAATTAGTTGGCGCTCTTCAGATTTAACGTCATAATTACCGTTTCTCATTGCTAGGGGTACATAATTATAAAAAAACATATATAATGTATTGGCACAGTGTTGTGCCTGAGTGTGATAACAAGAGTCATCATCATTTATTCCCAATAACAGATATAAGATGCATATTATGTCTGTAATCCATGAAATTCGACGACCTCCGTGGTCCAGTGGTTGAGCGTTGGGCTCACAATCCGCAGGTCCCGGGTTCGATTCCCGGTGGGGACATATCACGAAAATTACTTTGTGGTCCCTAGTTTGGTTAGGACATTACTGGCTGATCACCAGATTGTCCGAAAATAAGATGATCCGTGCTTCGGAAGGTACGTTAAGCCGTTGGTCCCGGTTACTAATTACTGATGTAAGTAAGTAGTCGTCACATGACCCATGTCAGGGGCCTTTGGCGGCTCAATAGTAACCCTGACACCAGGGTTCATGAGGTTGGTACTCCACCTCACAACAGGAAGGAATTTAGTACATATACAGTTTGGGATAGTAAGTAAAACGGTAAGTAAAGTAAACCGCCCTTAAATATGTCTGAGTATGTAAGAAGATGTCAATATCCTGTGGTTCACTGGCTTGCTTCTCACACGTGGAGCGCCAATTTGAACTCTGGCACCGTACTTCTACCAATGAGTTAATAAGAGAGAGAGAGAGAGAGAGAGAGAAATGTTTATTTTGCAAAAGTGCACACACAAAAATCAAGCAAAAAACAAAGAAGAAGAAAAAAAACAGTAAGATCTTACAATAAAAATAAAAATTACAAACAAAGATACATACAAAAGTTGTGTGCAGTCAGGAAAAAGGGGTACGACTCAGCGATGTGCTTGCTTCATACAGTATGGAGCAAGCGCTGTTATTCTGCCGCCCCCTTCTCGTCATTCAAATCCCAAGCAAAGATTGTGCGCATAATAGTAAAAGTAGTACATGTATTGTGTAAAATAAAAAATACAAAGTTATGTGAGTGTAATACACTTTCAATATTAAATTATAATTGATAAATAAGTTAAAAATTTTTAGTTTCAACGAATAAAATAAGGTCATAAACGTAAAGGAAAACTGTAAACTGTAATAATTTATCTTAAGTGCAGTTTTCACTGGGGTGGGGGGTTTTCAGTAGGGTCGACCATTATAGACGGCGATACAGCTCACCACCTATCACGTTGGCCTAACAGAGAGTTCGGTAAGGCGCGGGTAGGTACTTAGTTCATTTTGTGATGGCTGTATGTACCTTTGACTATAATAGGGTAGTTTCAAAAACACGAAATTATTATAGAATTTGTATGAAAAAGCAACATGGTTACATTTTTCTTTATTAGAATTCATAAACAAGTTAAATAGAAAATGAAAATGTTTTTGTCACCTTTAGATCTGTGTTTCTTTAGTAATCAGAATTTCATAATTTATCTTTGACGTAGGAAACTACCCATTTGGGATATAGTGGTGAGTATATGTTATGTTTCAGTTCGACGGCGAGCAACTTTATGAGTTTAGTCACCTACTGCGATGCTATCGAATAAATCTCCAACCGTTTGGCCTACCTGCCCATCAGACACAAAAACCAGCAATTAAGCAGTGCCGTGACCAATCTCAATCGGTTCCGTACCACCCAATTGCGAAGTCTACAAAGGCTGTACAGTTATCCGCCATTTTGCACGTGAAGTGTCAATTTATGTTGTTTTAACGCATCGTCGATAGAACCTCTAGACTACTGAAGCACTCAAACGGCTTCTGTCAGCACATCTGACAAATAAGTCAGATATAAGGTAAAGTACTTTCGACCAATCGCAACCACCTTCGTGAATTTTCGTCATGTTTAGGATCTTAAGTGAGCCAATCACCATGCTTCTTTCACGCCTACCTCAGCTAGTTGACAGAATTGAAACTATGCGAAGAATCAAACATGAGGAGTCTATTTGGTTGTGTCGGCAATGTTTTAATGCGCCTGCGCACGTTCGACCGATATCAAGGAAAGTGACAAAGGCAATTGAAAGGCATCTTGTCTATTCATGTTAGTAGGCACTTTGTTTGCTGTTCAATTTAGGTTGAGTTGAAGATAGGTTTGGGCTGTGACCTGGATAATGGTTTTTTTATTAGCGTAGGAATATATCTAGAAATTTAAGGTGATTTTAACTCACAAATCCGTATCATCTTCTTACTATGAGGCGTACAATAATACCCGCTGGGTGTCACTTTAGTCAAAATATATGCCGTTAAGGAGTTAGAGAGCGAGGGAGCGCGCGGACTGTCTATCTCGCTCGCACTTACACGATAACGCGACACGTGGTAAGAAAAAAAAAATATTTTTTTATGGAGCGCCCGGGGTGTGTTTACCCACTATACAACAGAGGTTGGGTTTGATTCCCTATCGTCGGAATATAACTTAGGAAATGCACTGTTCCAAATTGACTCGATCGGTTATGAGTAACCACACTATACCACGAACCCGCAGAGAAGCAGCAGATTTTTTTTGCCGTGACTTTGAAAAGGCACACCACCACCACACTCCACACTCCACTCCACCACCACTTGGTTGGTTGCTCGGCTTATTTAATGGACGTGGAGGAAGCAAGAGTACTACGTCAGGATCGAAGCCAATGGTCATAGTCTGCATGGAATACCTTCCGGATCATCTTCATTTCGGACAATCAGGTGATCAGCCTGTAATGTTCTAGCCAAACTAAGGATCTAAAAGCTATTTTCGGATTGTAAGCACAACGCTCAACTACTGGATCAAAGAGGCCAATATCTTCTGATCAACACTGGCAGACGCTCTTAAATTGCTTTCAGAGTTACACATGTCTACCTTACACAGCAGACACTGTTTTGTCTGTAAAGCTGCACTCAGTGTATGATAATCGTCTCCGTATGGACCTCAGAGTGCGTCCGCATGAATATCTATCCGGGACCTCCTAATCGCGAGTCCAACCCTCAACTACTATGGAACACAGAGGCCGTTAACCCGTAGCACCCATCAGCCGATTCTTCGCAAATAAATCTACCAACATTCCAAATTGTCGACCAGGTACAAACCATCCTAGTTACCGATATGCAAAACGTAGCTAGTGCTCTACATAGCAGATGAAATAATTAGTGTATAATCATCGGATATCAATCACTGTGCCGTCATTACTATGATGGATGACCTGGCTTCGAGGTTCGCTAATAAACGCAGGAATAAGGTCAAAACGTGGTTTTTATGCCGCCTACTTCTACTTGGTACAGAAGAGGTTCCTGCAATACTTTTGAATAGGTAACCGAAGTTGACGGAAAGTAAAGAGTCGTGGGGTTTTGGTAGTAACATAACGTCACGTCTTTATCCCCAAAGGGGTAGGCAGGGCAGATATAAGTATACAAACTCTAAGCCTATCGTCATTAATCGGGCAATATATTAAAAACCAAAGCAAAGTATTCGTATACGGAGCCGAGACCATGACCCTAACTGAGAAATCCGCAGAGAATCTCCGTGTTGCTCAGAGAGCAATGGAAAGAGCTATGCTCGGCATTTCCTTACGGGACCGGAAGAGAAATACTTGGGTTCGATCTAAAACCAAGGTTAGGGATGTGGTAAAAGTAATTGCCGAACGCAAGTGGAGATGGGCGGGACACATTGCTCGAATGAGCAAGGAAAGATGGACCCGGAGATTGTTAGAGTGGCGCCCACGAGCATTCACAAGACCGAGAGGAAGACCACCAATGAGATGGAAGGACGACATTGTGCGGCAAGCAGGATATGGCTGGATGTCGATAGCCCAGGATCGTCGGAAATGGAAAAACATGGAAGAGGCCTACGTCCAAAATTGGATATAAATTTAGGCTGATATAGATAGATAGATAGATATTAAAAACCACGTGACATCAATTATCTAAAATCCAAACATGAATTCAATCTCATAAAGCCGAGTTCAGTGGATTTGTCATGAGTCATGTCAGGGGCCTATGGCGGCTCAGTAATAACCCCGACACCGGGGTTGATGGGGTTGGTCATCCACCTCACAAATGGCACGACATAAGAAATGGATTGGTGTTCTTGTGGTGGAATGGATGTTGCTGGTGACTACTTTAAAGTTTTTGTTAGTGAACGAAATAGGTCAGGTACGTTAAGCCGTTGGTGCCAGCTACTCCTGAAGTAGGTACGTAGTCGTTACATGAGCAATTTTTCATTCTACCTTCAGCCACACCAGCCAAATAGGTAGTTGGAAATAAAATAATAAATATGTTAATTTAATAACATAATTATAATATGGGTTTCGATATCAGATACCTAATATTTTATTCAGACAGATTACCAGTAGCATATAACATGACTTGGGTATTTTTAGAATATTATTAATCGATCTACAGATTACCATTTAACTCGAAAGTTGACTTATTAATTTGTGTCAAGAGAAATTAATAATTAGATCGCATATTAATTAGATTAAAATATTATAACTGAATCAAGAAATATTTTCGCTATGTTTAAATAGAAGGAATTTATGTTAAGATGTTTTGACTCCTAGAACGTCCAAAATTTCCAACTGATTCTGATGATGGAGATTCCTAAGTGTGCGTCAAGCTAGCGGCCTCAAAAAAAAAATGGGCACGAAAAAATAATTTGACCATACCAAAAAATAGTACTCTTATTGAAAAAAATAGTACCTGTTGTAAAAAAATTAGTACCATCACGGTTCTGGATTTATAGCCATGTTTTATTGCACTTGCTAGCTTGACGGTGAGCGAAATTTGGCGAGAGTTAACGACAAGGTCTTTCGCTTTGATTTAAACGCCAAAAAATAGTATCGAAATAGTACTCACCCCCTGCAAAATACCGAAAGTAGTACTTCAACGGTTCCAAAGTTATAAAGGTAGTTCTTTGATCCCGCTAGCTTGACGTTTTGAAAATACCTATTATCTGGGGAATGCTTGCATACTTCAGTTTGTAACTAATGTCAATAAACTCGTATGAAATAGTACTCCCTACCATCATAATTTGGACCTGATTCTCTTTGTAGAAATATGTCAAAAAGTCATTATAACCTATGCCATACATTTATCAAGACGAGTACAGTCGCGAACAAAATTATTACACATGGTCAAGAATGTTGTCAGATTTCAGTATTTTTCCCCATTTTTGGGTAAAAATTGGTGAAGTGCCAGGGTTGTCAGATGAAAGTAATATCATTGTTGAAACTCTTTGAGTTATTCTACAAATACTGCAAATTGTTTATTAACAAACACTTCGATCCGTAACAAATTCAACATGAAGGTATAAATTATAAAATAAAACAGCAGATTAAAAATGTATTATGATGTATTAAAATCACAGATTGTTTTCGATAAGAACTAGACCCATGCAGCCATTTTCTATTAAAATTAGTGCATATGGGTGTATGCAATAGGAATTTTTTGTAATAGCAGCACTGAAGTGCAAAGAAATGGTAGGGTAGACCTCCAAAATGGCAATACTTACGAATAAATTGTGAGGTTATGTAATTGTCTACGTGACTGTATCAACAACAAATGTATGGCATAGGTTATGATGATTTTTTAACATTTCTACAAAGAGAATCGGATCAAAATTATGATGGTAGGGAGTACTATTTCATACGAGTTTATTGACATTAGTTACATACTGAAGTATGCAAGCGTTCCCCAGATAATAGGTATTTTCAAAACGTCAAGCTAGCGGGATCAAAGAACTGCCTTTATAACTTTGGAACCGTTGAAGTACTACTTTCGGTATTTTGCAGGGGGTGAGTACTATTTCGATACTATTTTTTGGCGTTTAAATCAAAGCGAAAGACCTTGTCGTTAACTCTCGCCAAATTTCGCTCACCGTCAAGCTAGCAAGTGCAATAAAACATGGCTATAAATCCAGAACCGTGATGGTACTAATTTTTTTACAACAGGTACTATTTTTTTCAATAAGAGTACTATTTTTTGGTATGGTCAAATTATTTTTTCGTGCCCATTTTTTTTTTTGAGGCCGCTAGCTTGACGCACACGATTCCTAATTGTTCTTTTCCAGTCATTTCATAAGCGATATAATATACGTGACTTTTTTTTAGGACTTTTATTGTTGAAATCCATAATACAATATTTGTTGAATTAATTCAGTTAAATATTTATTTTTATATTTGAATTAATTCATATGAAATTAGAACAAGTTAACCCACGATGCACTCGGGATTTGCGAATTAGGAGAAAGCGTAACCTGCAAAATTCCCAAACTTAAAAAACGCCAGAAATTGCACAACATGTCGTCACGAGAACCCTGTCCCAACGATGACGGTATACTATAACGGGTCGCTTTTTGCGACGTCTGCGCCGAAATCTTGCGCCCGCGCCGCTATAGACGTCCGCAGCGGCAGTGTGATTCACGTTACATGTTGGTATGCTGGATTATTTCTTACGGACAAGTGGGGCGTGCCATCCCAGTCAAGAAGAAGGACTGGCCGTTATCACGGGAGTATGTTTATAGAGCAACTCGAACTAGCTAGCTGATTATTATATTTTATGTGCAGAAGCGCATTCGTATACTTTAGTAATTAATTATGTTGTTTATTATAACGAGGTGTCAACAGATTATTCTCATTATTCATAGCAGAGCAGTGGAGAAGTGGAGCTACGCGCTGCGCCCGCTCCGCGCCTCACCGCCGCCGCCGCCAACGTAGCTGCATAATAAAGACATCAACGGGACACGTCAACTGCATAATAATTTTATCCAAATTTATTTTATAATAACTAATTTTAAACATTTTTCTCTAAAGAACTCAGTTCACTTACAAAAAGAGAAATTTTTAGTGTACTTTTCTTATAGCTATAAATTAGTAGGTAACAAGGTTATAAATAATAACACAGTAATAGGTAGGTATCGTTTAGAAAATTGCGCTTATACCTAATTTCTTTTCAAAAAAAATTCAGTTCGGTTGTTCCTAAGTTTAGTAAATTGCCCATTACTCATATTTGCAATTCTAAAATTTGAAAATAGAATAAAATAATAATTAATTTCTAAACTATTTCAATATCTACTTTCCCAATTGACATAATTTTATTTATTTAGGTAAGTGAAATTTTCCTTAAAGATAAAAAAATAATGTTAATCCTGATAGTAAGAATATTTATGATATAGAGAAAGTGATAAAAAATATTTTAAATATTCTCTCTCCTCTTTCGTCTGAGATTCAACGACCTGAGGTAGCGAGACGTGACGTGGTGGAGTATATCCTGGGGGGTGAAAATGGCCACATCGAAGCAATTCATCTAAGAAAGCAATATTGCTATTTGACATTTGTCTGCATTGCGCACTTACTTTTATATGCGCAAATGTCAAATTGTAATATTGCTTTCTTAGATGAATTACTTCGATGTGGCCATTTTAACCTCCCTGCACTCCATCCTATCAACTGCGGGAAGCTGAAATTGCATCATTTTTTAAGAAAATTTTGGGCCCTATGCCCAGGTTTTTGTTACTTTTTTGTTACTTTGATTTATTCTGACGATGTCAGCATATTTTTTCAAATTAACAATACAAAATTTTCCTTATCTGTGCTATAATATGATAGTGACTATAATATGAAAATTCTGACAGCGCGTATGATTCTTCAGCATAAATATGATGCACATCGGAATAATTGAATGTCAAAACAAAGGCTGTATCAATCACATTCATGTTCAATACAAATGTTTCCATACTATTTCACGTCCGCATTTTTTATTAATTCAACCATTCATTCTTTAAATGACAATACAAGATTTAAATCAAGATTATCACCAATTATGTCTTAGCAATTTATCTTTTTGACACGGAACAATTTGGCTTGTCATCTGCTATAATGGATAGAGTACGAATTGTGCTTGAATGTCTCAAGTAACAATATAAATGACAGAATATAAAACTTTTTATATTGTGAGTGTTGGAACAAAGGTGCGGAAAAGAGATGGAAGATAAGACAGCCGGTGGTGGGAGAGAGAAGTGTGTCAGTAGGTTGGTCGTTAGTCGGGTGCCGAATTCATTGAAATTGACCTGGTGAAAGCGGTGAGAATATCGTGACAGGCAGTAGCGGGTAAACTAGCGATTTTACAGTTTCATTTCATCTTCATCGCTTAGTACGAAACAGAGTAACGTCAAAAAAATACATATATTTGTATTTTATTCCCCCGGGGTAAGCACATACTATGGAATTCCATTTGCTTCTTCTTCACACTAAATAAAATGATTAATTAATATTAAATAAATAAATTATATTATAAAGTGTAGCAATAATTTCTTAAGTTTAATTGAAACATAAAACATTAATCTTTTGCAGCTAAGTTATATACGATTTTGAACAAATACATATTCCAGATATTAATTAACCATAAAAGCTTTTTTCCGAATTCTTCGTAACCAAAATTCTTCTAATATTTGTTGCTCTGCTTATCCCCCTAGATTATGAATACGAGTCTATGTATGTATTTGCTAAAGAAAATTTAATTGTAAATTTACTATGTCGAAGCGAAAAAAGAAAATTTTCCCCGATCTTCGCCTGTCACCATAGCAGTTACCTTACTATCTTTGTAGGAAAGCGATTCGCGATCCATCCATCTTGATACCAGCCACAATGCGGGTGTATGAAATATTGTATGGCGCTTGTATGGGACCATACAACGGTGTCTGTAATTATCCTACTGTGCCAGTACTAGCTATGTCCTCGTAATGTATGTATTTTATGATGAGAAATGTCCCTGATTATTAGGAAAGTAAAAAATATTTTTGTCTCAAAATAGAGTTAGTGATCTAAACAGACAGGCAAACATTGGTGTGTACGGTCACGAGTACTAATATGTATACACTTTGAAACCATGTCACATTAACTTTTTTGTCAAATTAAACCGTAAGTCTCATTAAATGTCAAATATGACAGTGCGACAGGGTTCTAAAGTGGGTACATGATATTGCTCATGACTGTACTAAGCTGAGCAGATCAGGATTCTCTCGAATCGTACGCGCTGTTTCAGTATCTTCAGTTTTATGTGGAGTTATAATCACTATTACATTGCATATAAGATCGATTTTGTTATGTTTATTTTGGAAAGTTCGCTGTGAAATGTCAACACCGTACCTGCACTGGGTGACATCCGAACTTTACAAAATAAACAAAACAAAGTCGACCTTTTGTGATCCATTTTAAACTCAAAATTCTCAGATTCGTTATCCTTTTCACGAAAACTGTACATCCTAAGTGGAGACACTTCACCTGCTCACAACCATAGTCTACAGTCATTCATTCACATTTCATAACAGCGGAGTGATGAGATAAAAAACGAATGAATTGTTTTTCCAGTACTTTTCGTACAGCGACGGTATATTAATGTAATTCTCACTGTAAAGTATTATAATGACTAGGTTACCTCCGTTATAATACCCCGCAAAAACACATGGATAATACCCTTGATATAACTATGTAACAAGTACATACTAACTTAAGTAAATAAGCACGAACCGAAGCACGGATCATCTTAGTTTCGGATCGTCGGGTGTCAGCCTACAATGTCCTAATCAAACTAGAGACGTGATAACAGTAGTTATTTTTTATTCATTAATAAAACTAAATAGCATTAGAATAAACAGTCATTGGTGCTAATTCCTGTAAATACCATCTAATTTTATTTTAAGTTATATCTGTCATTTTCTTATCCGCCGAAAAGGAAAGGGACGGGTAATCGACAAGCATAAAATTTATGGAACACACGTCAATTTTAAGCACAAATCTAAACCAACCGTCTAAAAATTTTACGTCAGTCAATAACCCGACACATTAATTTACTCATTCTTCCTAAAATTAAGAGCTGTGAATCATCCGTCCCTTTCCTTTTCGACGGATATGAAAATGACGGATATAACTTAAAATAAAATTAGGCGGTGTCTGCAGGAATCGGGGCCATTATAAACTTTCTCACTACCAATAAATTAAGTTTTATTAATTAGTGATAAAGCAAGACACGCTTTTCCCCATTATCGATTCAGCCTTTGGCTTCATGACAATACGAGTATGAATTTAGTTATAATTTATTGCTTACAAGTATTCAGTTTAAGGGGGCAGACAGTCAATGTATCACGCAGCCAATAACACGGTACAAACTTATATTTGCGGTTAAGATGACTCTGTACTAAGATAGATCGTCAATAAAAAAATCTTAGCATTTAGGACTTATTTTTGTCATCAGCGTGATATAGTCATGAATAGAAGTGTCTCCTATTTTTTTTTTTTTTTTTTGACGTGACTTATTGTAGATTTGCCGCAGATGGCATTAACTACTTGGCCGGATGTGTCTCCTAGACAGTGCATAGATCACCTGGAAAAGATATATAAGGTTGAATAATGATGGTAATGTTATCAACTAACCTTTCTTCGTCAGCCATCCTCCGCCATAACATAACAGCCTCCGTGGTCTAATGGTTAGAGCGTTAGGCTCACAATCTGGAGGTCCGAGTTCGATTCCCGATGGGGATTATCGAAATCACTTTGTGAGACTGTCCTTTGTTTGGTAAGGACTTTTCAGGCTTGAATTACCTGATTGTTCGAAAAAGTAAGATGATTCCGTGCTCCGGAGGGCACGTTAAGCCGTTGGTCCCGGCTATTAGCCGTAAAAATACCTCCACCAACCCGCATTGGAGCAGCTTGGTGGAGTATGCTCCATACCCCCTCCGGTTGATTGAGGGGAGGCCTGTGCCCAGCAGTGGGACGTATATAGGCAGTTTATGAACCTTTCTTCTTCGCTCAAATTAGGCAGAATTTCTGCTTATTCTTACTTCCGTGTAGTACAGCAAAATATTTCTTCTCTCTGTGTGTGTCTTAGTTTAAGTTGGTTACGTACGTGTGTTTATAAATAAATCAATAATGTACTGATATTCTCCTACTCCAATGGGAAATAGGCGTTATAAATGTATAGGTATGTCTTCTACTGTCTTCTCAGTTCTGTTACCCGACTGTAAGTATAAGTTGGTGTAGTGGTAATTTGATTAGAACTGCCGATCGCCTGCAGCAACAAAGGCTTTGTTATTTATAGCTCCAACACTAAATCTCACTGGATGAGCCACATTGGGACTGGTTCACGGTAAACCCGGACGCGTAGGCTTTGAAATATGTATGCGTGAGTATGTATGTCTTGTATTTTTAACAGACTTCAAAAAAGGAGGTTATGAATTTGACCCCTATATATTATGAACCATATTGAAGACTATAGAGAATATGATTGGCCACCTGATACGACACGATACATTTATAACAAACATTATAGAAGTAAAAATTGAAGGGAAGAGAGGAAGGGGTAGATCTAGGATAACATTTATGAAACAAATAAAAGAGAAGGTCGTGTCGTATCGGGAGGTGAAGGTTTTGGCGGGAAGAAGAGAGGAATGGCGATTACTCCACCGACAAGAGCGCAGCTCTTAAATAGAGAGAGATATTATGTAATATTGTTGACTATGCGGGCTCTAACGTCTTCTTCTATCGTGTGGATTGTGAGGTGGATTACCAACCCCATCAACCCTGGTGTCAGGGTTATTACTGAGCCGCCATAGGCCTCAACTTTACTTATGACAACGAGTGGAACATGCAGTTCGTAAGGGAAAACCAGCCCAATACAGGTTAAGTCACATACCACCGAAAACGCATTTCTCGGGAATGTGGGTTCCACACGATGTTTTCCTTCACCGCTGAGCATGTGATAATCATTTATAATCCAAACATGAATTCTAAAACGAATTCGACAATCACTGGTTTAGGGCTGTGCTGGATTCAAACCTGCGACCTCAAAGTGAGAGGCAAGCGTTCTACCAACTGGTCTATCACGGCTTATGACGTGTCATTAGTTTCACTAAAATCCGTCTACTTATAACGAGGCGCGGATTATTATTTTAAACCTAGTTTATCTTTATTCATCGTTCTGTAATGACACTAACAATGTTTTAACAATTTATACCTAAATAAAAGCTTGTAAAAAATATCTGTTCCGAACTATGAGTTTTTGGGACGTATGACCAAAGAGCCGTCCTTAAAGTAATGATCAGAAAACCTTTTAGGTATCCTACGGATGACTTGTATAGTGAAGTTAAGGTACTGCGAGTCCGACAGCTATTTATACTTAGAGCAACTATTAGAACACACTCGCTTACCATCCTTTCTCAGGAATATGATGAACTGATAAAACGTGAGTTTTCAGTGTTTACGTTCCCTTTGTTAGTACCAGCTTTTCAAAACGTCATCCTTTCTTTTTACATCCATATCTGTACAATAAGGTTTGCAGAGCTCTGCAGTTCGTAAAAACACTTTCCACGTCCAAGGCTAAGAAAGCGATCGAAATTTGGTTACAAGAGCTAAATTATGACGAAACAGAGGCTCTAATGCCGAAAAACAGCTACTGCTCCCTTTGAACTTCCCACACACACATGCACACACACACACACACACACACACACACATTACTCCATACTTAGAAGTTTTATTTTTGTTAATTTTAAATATTTTTATTATGTTTCATTATTGTGTATTTTGATATAAGCAGTTATAATTTTTCATAGTGGTCTGTATTCTGTCCGTGTGTCCATTTTGTAAATCCTGACAGGAAATCGTACTCTGGCCCCTGCGATACAAGCTGAGCTTAGTGCAGGGACCGCCGCATATCTAGAGTATTGGTCATATTATAGTTGTCTATATTTTTATTAATGTAAAATTGTAAGTCTATGTTCAATAAAGATTATTATTATTATATGTATTGGCGTAAATAATTACCTCAACTGCTGATTTGACTTCTGTTTTGACCATGGTATAAGAAGACCAGGTATGCTCAAAACTGACAGCTAGCATTTCAAGGTTAGCCCAGCTGACATCATCCGACCCTGCGTTGCTATTTCGTAAAAATAAATTACCCACGTCCAATGTTTTTAATTTACTTTACAAGGAAATTTTGTACTTTTAGTAAAAAAGATTTACGTACAATTTTAATGGTTTATGTATATGTGAAAAATAATTGTAGTTAAATACATTAGTCAGTAATTCAGTTAATTTTCAATAATAAAATTTACATCCTTGGAATGTTGGAGGTACCAATTTAATGGTAACACTTACGTCATCAATGGGCTAGCAATGGCGGCTTGTCATAGGATTGAGCATACCTGGTCTTCTTATACCATGGTTTAGACAATACCAGTCATCGGTGATACTCTGTACAGTTACGATGAACTATGTATGTATGCTAATATGTAACATTATATTCGAATTAGCCTAATGCAATCTGTCTGTTCGCGTTAGCGGAACTACTCATTATGTAGCTTCCTATTATTTATTCTAATTAATTTTCGTCTAGAAGACTTAATGAGCTTAATAAGTAAGAAAATGGAATGAAACTATTTACAGGCATTACTATGCATAGCATAAATAATTATGCTAAAAATGCTTACATATTTTTAAGAATCGTACGCTCTACAAGACCTTTCAGTTTTCCATGGCATTATAACATAATATGCTTCACGCCTGTATCCCCAAAGGGGTAGGCATAGGTGCATAGTATATACACCCTAAACCCACCAGCCAGCTATGTTTAATTCCCAAGTAATGGGGGGTAACAGCCATAGCATCTTCAAGACCAATAAATAATAATGTGACATTACATTACTTGATCTCACGGTCCGGAGGTCCCGGGTTCAAATCCCGATGTGAACATATCACAAAAATTACTGTGTTCTTCCTAGTTTGGTTAAAGCTGATCACCCACTTGATCACCCAATTGTCCGAAAATAAGATGATCCGTGCTTCGGTAGGCACGTTAAACTGTTGTTCCCGATTACTGCTTTGATGTAAGTACGCAGTTGTTAAATGAGCCATGTCCGGGGTCGTTGGCGGCCCTATAATAACCTACCCTGACATCAGTGTTGCTGAGGTTGGTCATCCACCCCACAACCCACACGATAGAAGAAGTATGCATAATGGAATATGCTCCATACCCCCTCAGGTTGTTTAAGGGGAGGCCTGTGCCCAGCAGTGGGACGGATATTATTATAGGCTGTTTATGTTAGTATGTCAACGATACAGCATTGAAACAGTAATCTCCATACTGCCCACAACGAACGGTACTTGTGACGTAGTCGATTCATTATATCGCGTAGCAAGTACAGTGCGAGTGTAGTTCAGTCATTCACACGGTTATTAGGATCTTACTCGCAACTTTACTAAGTGTCTTAGATATAAATAGCACGAAATTATTATAAAGAACTTGTTTCATTAATGGACAGTTTTTAAAAACCGCCTCCGTAGTCCGTTGGTTGAGCATTGGACTCACGATCCGGAGGTCCCAGGTTCGAATCCCGGTGGGGACATACACAAAAATCACTTTGTGGTCCCTAGTTTGGTTAGGACATTACAGGCTGATCATCTGATTGTCCGAAAGTAAGATGATCCGTGCTTCGGAAGGCACGTTAAGCCGTTGGCCCCGGTTAGTACTTACTGATGCAGGTGAATCATCGTTACATGAGCTGGTGAGTTGATGAGGTTGGTAATGCGCCTCACAGCCCACACGATAGAAGATATTTTTTTTTATATTTTAGGGCTTAGAGGAGAATTGTAGAATTAGGAGGTGAATTGGTCGCAGCGGAATGTTACCCTTCTATTCAGAGTATCATTTTTTAAAAGTACTTCATATTCCTTTGTCCATCATCATCATCAATTTAAGAGCCACACTCTTGTCGTTGTAGCATTTTCCATTCCAGTCTATCAAAGGCCAATTCCTTGACTTCCCTGTAAGACACGACGTCCTTTGTCCGATGAGATGATAATGAAGGTCAAGGAAATGTGGTTCATAATTTTTCTCGTGGTATTGTGACAGGAACCTTCGGCAATCATTAGACCGCCCATTAGGCACCGCCCTTACCTTGACAATACTCGTAAATATAACTGATTTCCTAAAACATAATGTTTTAAAGTGAACTATTAGTCACGTAATAAATTATTGCCCGCCTTTGTTGTGCAGGTGATTTGGGATTACGTAAATGTTATCGTTAGTTCGTGGCGCTGGAATGTAATCATTATTGCTAATTAGACGCCAGTAACAGACCGATCATCTGATTATACGAAAAGAAGATGATCCGTGCTTCGGAGGGCATGTTAAGCAGTGCCGTCTACTATTTATTTAAGTAAGTGTGTCGTTACATGAGCCATGTCAGTAGCGTTTTTTGACTAGATAGTAACTCAGACACTAGGGTTGATAAGATCAGTCAGTAAACTCACATCCCAGAGAAAAAGAACGTACATAAGTCCGCAATTAATTACATAACATAAACAAACTATACATGTCCCACTGGACACAGGCTTCCCCACAATCAACCGGAGGGGGTATGGAGCATAATTCAACACACTGCTCCACTGCGGGCTCGTGAAGGTGCTTTTTACAGCTAATAGCCGGGACCAACGGCTTAACGTGCCCTTTCTGAAGCTCGGAAAAATATCTTGATTTTTCCGTAATTAATTAAGGTCAATAGTAATTAATTCTTTCAAATACAATCGTCCCAGATGACGCCCTGAGCCGAGGTTCGCGCCCAACTAGGCACCCTCAGGCCTGTTGTCTCAAATTTTGTACCGGGTGAGAGTTATTCACTTAAGTACTTTATCATAATAAAGGTATACTATAAGTACCTACGTACCTATCACAAAAAGTCTTGCCAATTCTCGTTATACAGTGCTATACTGATTCTGTGTCGTTACAAACTGTAACACTTTAAACGAGTACAAACAGTTAATTGAAAACTGTATTTACTTACTTAAATATTTAATTAATATAAGTAAGGGTCACGGAATCAACGAACGGTTGTTATGATTTTGACAGGTTCTTGGATTATGATTATTAGGGCAAGTAACGTTTACTATCCTGAAAGTAGGCGGTACTCTACAGACCCCGCTAGCTAGGTATAGAATGTGAATAGACGACCTTTATAGACGCTAAAAGAACATTTTCTAAAAATATGAAGATTTTTTAAGTTGTTGCTGTTCTGTGTACAATAAACTGTTAAATAAATAATAATAATAAATTTTCTTAAAAACCATAACTTTTCTAACCAGCGTACTGCCCTTGAGAACCAAACAGGGGTCACCATAAGTTCATTAGTACCTCCTCTCGAGCGATCTCACACAAATTTCCGTGGACTAGGTTCGTCGTTAATCAGCTTCGACAGTGACCTTAAGCAAGGAGGACCTTGTGAGGGCCAGCGCACACTCTGGTGTCCCACTTATAAGGTGCAGCGCACAAATAGCGGCTGTAAGCCGGCACAGTAAGAGCGCCGGCGAAGAAAGCTGTTTGTAGGTCTGTAGGCCTGCGCGGGCGACGCTGTGTGCGTGCGCTCTCAATGTGGGCGTGCGTGCGTACACGCGCGGAGATAGCAGCCGCCAGGGAAGCTCAACTTTAAGTGAAATGCGTCGCATTTAGGTTTAGTTTGTGAATGATTTTAGATAGTAAAATATTTTCAAATTGTTGTGTTTTCTTCTTAATTTAATATGTTAAATAAAACAGTATGGAAACCACGTAGTAGCTAACAAATTTGGGTCTAAATTTTCATTTTGAAGTATGTGGGTTCTGTTAACGATTTAAAGAGATAAATGGCTGTATATTTTTAGCATAAAAACTATAGACGTACCTAACTGTGTTAATCACCATTGCTAGGTATGCAAATGCTCGATATCAAGGAGTGCCTAATTAGGCAGGTGAATAACCTCAGACGCTTTATTTTTAAACAAGAACAATACACTTCATGCTAATTTTAGTCTAATCACTATAATTGAGGCACACCTACAATATACCTACGTGAGCGTACTATCTAATAATGATTTCAAATTAAACTCAATAATGTTTTTATCAAAATTGCAATAATGCCACAGAAAATAATCAGTCAGCTAGAATAAAATAAATTCATTATGAACTTCTAACGCCTATGTTTCCTGTCAATTACACAGTTTGTTTGTGAAGAACCTATTTCTAGAGGTTATATTAATTATTGATAATTATATCAAGTTACTACTACAGTTACTAACTTAGTACCTACGTCTCACTACTCCCACAGCTGGACCCAGCCGAACTGTAAATGAGCGTTGCGCGGTAATCAGCGCGCCACGTCGACGTCACTCGCGTCGAGAACCGCTAGCGGGCCGCGTTTGGTTGCGGTTGGTGGCCCCTGCGGCCGGTGGTGGCAGAAAATTTGGTGGGAAGTGAGTGGGGTGCGCGCGCGCCGCAGTCAGTCGACAACCCGCGCGGCCCGCGCCCGTCCGCGATCAGCTACAGTGTGGCCCTAACCGTGTGCCCCGTGGACCCGTGACGTCCAACCAAACAGTGTACGTTGCCCCCGAGGCCCTAGGAAAAATTGTAATTGGCATTTTTAAAAGTGACGTGACAGTGACTTGGACGAGTGGAAACAGTGAATGGATGCCAGTTCATTTTTCCATCAAACATTTTTTTTGTTTATTTTTTATTTTACTTTTAGTTACAATTTTTTTCTACCCTCCTCTGTAATTTAGATTGTTTTTGTTTCGTTATTTTTATTTATGCCAATCACATCTTTCCTTTTTCTTTTCTTTTAACTAACTGGTTTGCCCTATTTACTAATCGCATGGTTTCTTAGCAAAAAAAAAATTGGAAACAAAATTGGCTGCAGAATTATATAGGTCAGTATGGTGTGTATAAGGAGATAGTTGTGTGGGGCGCAGAGAAAAGCGATTTTCCACGAGCGAGCGCGGGCGGGTTGGCTTTTTGGCAGAAGGTCGCCCGACTGGTTTTTTTTTACAGTTTTAACGGCGCTCGCCACACACCCGCCGACACACATCCAACTCTTTGTTTGGACAGCACACTCCTTTTAATAAGTTGTATTTAGACAAAATAGATTTATTCTATTAAAAAAATATTGGCCTCACTTCTAATAAAGTGCCAAACCTCGTAAAATTATATTGTCAAAAACTTTTCCGCGGAAAACTTATGTAGGTCACGCGATATTTTCTACTATAAAACGTTTACGGTATATTTTTTAATGAATTTTGTTACTCATTTGATAATTTATTCATTGTAATTACTTAAAATACTTAGAATATTCATTATTGTAATTTAAAATCGTACATCACGTACTATTTGGGGTACTTAATCAATGACCTACTTAACAAAAACAGGTGCTTAAACAATTGAGGTGGAATAGGTATTTATATGCGAAGTCGTTCACCTATTAAGCGGCGATACGAAAACACAACACCGTTCATTCATTATCGCAACGCAAATAGCCTATTTCATTTTACCGGTTTACCATAATTGCATCGAGAATAGCGTCTTTATTATTCGAATAGTTTTAAAACAATATAAATAAACCCTTTATTACTCGTTATAGAAATAAATAATCTATAAAAAATACATTATGAAATGTACTGAATTAATAAATTTAATAAGTAATTGAATAGAAAATATTATTAATAAAAATCATTTTTCCATCGAAATTACCGCGAAAAATTCAAATAAAAAATCATGTTCGGAAATGGTGAGTATCAAAGAAGACAAAAAACAGCCAAATAATAGTAGCGTAGTGGCATAATGTATGGCTTCTCTTCTAAATCTAGCTTTCTCTTGTTCTAGTCTACTATCCCGTACCTTGAACCCTGACCCCGGATTGTCCCTGTACGCTGTTGAAGGCACCTCAGTGACTATAAACTGTCAAAGTGGCACGCTTGCCAAAGTGGCTGTCATTGACAAAGTGGGAAAGTTTGACCAAAGTGGACATAGTGAATGATGATTCGGATTTGACACCCCTTCAAGGATTGCTGCGTTAATCTTGCTCCAGCTATTCCCAGGTAAGTGTTTGTACCTATTGAGAATATTTAAAAAGTTATAAGCACCACAGACTAAAATAATACTTTTATAAAAATTAATAGAAACAGAAAAAACACTCTTAATTTTTTCATTCTATGCTTATGGCGTAGTTTAAAAAATGCTGTTATATGTACAATTTTGTATGACTTTTGTATGCATTTTTTCAATATACCCTTTCGAAACACACAAAATAAAAACAATAATTTGATTTAACTAGATGTATCGAAATAACTTATTGACTTTTCCTTTTCGACTTTTTAGGTAGTAAGTTGCTTAACGGCTTTTAATGTTTTTTATCCATCATACCTATTCACTTTGACCTAATCAATGACGAATTCAAAAAAATGATGACGTCAGATTGACCTCATGACATACTTGTCTATCTCTGTCTAACCTACATTTACCTTAAACTTAACAAGTTCAAACCCGAGTCTCATTATAATATATCCCTTTCGAATATCTTACAAAACCAATATAGATGCAGAACTTTAACACGTATTTGTTACTTAATATATACATACCTACATGGATACATACATAAAGTAATGTCCGAAATCTTCTACCGAGTGGACGAAACATCAAGTCTTTAATATAAGAACAAACTTTAAGCCTTGAATCTTTGATGATAGATAGGATACGCTCGCCTAAATAGATAGATATATATCATTACAAACAGGATGGACTTTCCATACAAAATATTCTAATTAAACGCGGTGAAGTTACAATAATATCTATAGAGATAACAAGGTAGTAAAATGACAAGTTATCGGTTCGCTGATGACCCAGAAACCTGAAAGTGTACCACTTGTTTTTCCACATTCAAACTGTTGCTTTTTATAGTTGCTCGTGGATGCGTCACAGAATAACTGTTCTACGGCTAGATGGCTACTATGGCTAGTAGGAATATTCATTTTCTTTTAAAGTGGTTTGTAGTTTTTGTGTCACAGACAAATGGGGGTTAGAGAGGTAACAGGCCTATACACTTCTGATTCAAAAAATCGAAACAGTTCAAAGTTTATGTTTCGTACGGAATATCTCATAATTATGATTAATTAATATGAATATTAAAAAAAAAGTTATTTTACAGTAGGCATTATAAAGTTACTATATTTTAAAGTTGATGTTCGAAATTCAAATTTAAAATCGAATTAAACCGTGAATAAAAAAATATATTTTACAGTGGGCATTATAAAGTTACTAAACTTTAACGTTAATGTTCCAAATTCAAATTTAAAATCGAACTAAATCGTGTCTTCTTGAATAAAAATTCAAAAGCGTTTTGATTAATTTGATAAGAAGTATTATGCCTATTTCCTCTCTAACCCCCATTTGTCTTTTTTCCCCATTTATACAGGTGTATGATGCAAATTACTTTCTTATTCCTAACTCTATGTCTACGGCTGAGCGATAAACCAGTCATTAATGTACCTAACAAAAAACAATTTAAGATTCAATACGTCTTCTGGTAGCTTGCAGTTCCGTCCACCACGAGTTTGTCTGTTAAAATGTTGCTGGCCATGTCCAATCTTCCATCTTTTTTTTTATTACAAGGCTTTCATGATCATTGAACAAGACACACCTTACTTGACTTTTAGCGTCACAGTTACTTTTCTATTAAACTCCCAGACTCGAACGTAACGAAATTAAAAAGTTATGTTTCTGCTCATAACCATAATACAGGCATAAATGGGCCATAGTTTGGCAGGTGCGTGTACGTAAATGCTTTCTTTCTAATTAACTGTAACATATCACGTAGACCCAATAGACAATGAAAACTCTATCTATTTTCGAGCGACAGTAGTTAAGTTTAGAACTCTATCAGCTCATAAGCGACATTTATATCTAATTTTATTAAGTTATTAAAGTCAACTTGGGTAGTATGTTCAGGTTTTATGATACCTAGCGTGCGTGAAATATGTTGAAAAGATCACTTAGGGCCCTGTTTTACTAGGACACCATGGTGGCAAAACCACAGTCGCGTTACCAACAAAATGTACTAGGCCTTAGTCAAGATGCAAACCTTATGACAATTGACAGTGAAACTGATAAATACATTTTTATCACTGTCACTGTCGATTATCATAATCGTTTTAAACTTGGTTGCCCCCTGAATATGCATTTGTATAAACGGTACCGTAACTGTCAACCACCACAGTTAACAAAAAAAATATGTAGTCTACCGTATAAAAGTCAAAGATACGTGACGTCATCAGGTGCCCCGAAAATCTTTCAAAACCTACAATATGTGACGTCATAATGTACCACCCCCACAATTACTCACACTGAACGGTATTATTTCGGTCACTTGTTTATATTTTAGGCAGCCCCCATATTTTGTATTTTGCCCTCTTCTACCCACACCGTTCCAAACATGGCGCGCTGAAACTTTATTTTCATAATTTAATGGCAACTGTCTCTGAATTAGGTAAAGAATTGGGACAGTTACTTTTTTAAATTATTCATGGAATTGTAATAAAAAGAAAATGTATAAGTTTATAGGTTTCCATTTAGGTATAGCACAAAAAGGAAGTCTATGTATTTGCATATATTTTTTATTGACATCTACCCATCGTTATATCGTTTACACAGGTAAGCGGACCTAACCTGAAGATTTTGACAAGTCCGGTTTTTAACAGTAGCTACTACCTGTCAGAACTTTTAACCCGTGAAGGGGAAACCAGCCCAACACAGATTAGGTCACATACCTCTGAAACGCATATCTCTAGAAGACTATACAGTAAAAATTGAACCCATGCGAAGCCGGGTCGAATCACTAGTACTAAATAAAACTGAACATCATGCAATTTTCTTTGGGTAATGAAGCTCTTGGACCTTTAACACAGCTAGCACTCTATCAACGTAGTTAGTACATCGAAAAGCTCGTTGATATCAACTTAATCATCGTACAATTAAAACCATAAAACTAAATAGCCTTTATGACCTACATCAAACTGATCAGGATCTTCCGCCCGTAATATCATAACTGTAAACCAATTAGGTACAACAAGCAAGGCTTACACCGACCGCATACCAGAACATTGTCTCGACCACAGCCTAAACAAAAACCTAACATGGAACACACATCCTGGACCGCAGATCATCTCGTCTGGTACATAAAAACATAACCTACATCGCTCGGTTCCGTACCTCCTACACTGTGAGGCAAGCAGTGACTCATGCTCTATAGCTTAAATTAAGATGAGGATAGACTGAAGAGTGCAGATGATAACTGTAAGACTGTACCTACACATACATACATTAACTCACATCCGTTTTTCTTTTCACCATTCTTAGCTCGATACTGGAACTTAAGTATTATGATGATAAATTTTCACTATTACAGTTGACTCAACTATTATAGACGGCGATACGGCTCACCACCTATCACATTAGTCTAACTGAAAGCTCGGTGAGGGGTGGCTGTTTAGTTCATCTTGCTATGATTGTACCTATGACTGGCCCAATTGGGATATAGTTAAGAGCTTATTTTATAGATATTTTACATATATATATACATATTTTTATAGGATTATAGGATTATGCTTCTATGCTGTTCTGGGAGCAAATAAAAAACATAGAAAACGTTCAGCTGCTTGTCTTCCCGGGCATGTCGTAAAAACCGACAGAGGGATTGTGTCCTCTAACATGATGGACTAATGTTATGGGCGATAGGCTGATCCCTTATCACCATAAGGTTCATCATATCCAGCTTACGACATCGTATCAACAGTGGCTGCAAGTTGTCTTTGATTACTTGTGGCTCTGCCCACCCCACTAGGGATTACGGGCGTGAGTTTATGTATGTATTTTTATAGGATTTTGGGTTGTAGTACATGAACTAAGTACCCACACCTCACCTAGATGCCTGTTAGACCAACGTAATAGGTGGGGAGCCATATCGCCGTATATAATGGTCGAGGCAACTGTGATAATGAGAGGTATTTTTTATTTAATCTCGCCCCGGATACTTGAAGGATATTTGAAGTCAATTTTTAAACTTTTATCGGCCAGTAGGCATAAGTTTTATTATCGGCCAGTAGGCATAAGTTTTATAGGTAAAATTATAACTGTAGTTATCATATCACTTGCTTGCGCTCTGCGATGCGTAGCCGAGACACGAACTGCACAAAATGTTTGTTTACCTTTTGCTTACCCACAAGTTTTTGTTACCTACTTGTCTATGTATAATGTAAGACGGACATCGTAGATACCTAGCATCGACACAAACCATGGTTTAACGATGCTAGTTAGTTTAATCACTGTTTGTACTTAATTTTTGAAATAAATAAAATAAAAAAAAAAATAAACGTCTGCGAATCAATAAAGTATTTTATTCAATTCAAAGTTACTTACTTTAATTTGTCGGTATATCTGTACTCAGCTTTAGGAAATACCTCTGCGTAGTGGTTCTAAGGTTGCATGTATCATCAGCGACCTCCAATAATAATTTAGCCTGTCAAATGACACATCGCTAAACATTTGACATTGTGCTTTTATCTGTAATGGTTTAGTAATGTTAAGAAACTATAGTGACTAATATAAAGAAGCCTCATACGTAGAAGATGTAGAAACAATTGTTATACCCCTATTAGCTCCTTATCTGTCGATAATACTATAAATAATAAACAAAAAGAAATCTAAATAATAAACTTAATAAGTATCTAATTAAAAAAGCAAAGAAAAAAAAGGGGGGGGGGGAGAATATATATATCTTTAAATAATAATCTTTACAGCCATTTTAAAAGCTGCCACAGAAACGCTGTTTGAATCATATGATAAAGGCCTGAGATGAATCTCTTGTATCTGCGTTTCGGCTTACGATGTTCACGAGGTTCCAGGTTCGAATCCCCTTGTGATCCCCAGTTTGCCGATAAGTCATTAAAGGCTCATCACCCGATTGTCCGAAAGTAAGAGGATCCGTGCTACTCAAGGCACATTAAACCGCTGGTCCCAAGTACTACTTTACTTACTGATGGAAGTAAAGTAGTTGTTACACGAGCCATGTGACTCTTTGGTGGCTTGGCTTAGAAATCCACCTCACAACCCACACGATAGAAGAACGTTTCAGCAAGTAAGGTTTAATGTTCGCTATAAAAAATACCAGAAAGCAGAGTTTCATACTAAATTACGCGCTCTGGGTTGCTCTGCTTGATTCTATGCTTCTATGCCCATCGATTTCAAGTAAGAGTTGAGTTTAAGTCGGAAAACCCCTTTTTGTTTCTTTTATACGTTATTCTTCCTATTGCTAGGATATTACGTAGGATTCCTTTAGAAAGTTCATGTCATTTGCAATCCACCAATCCTTTATTTGACTTTTCTTTAAATACGATAAACACGAGGCAACAAAAGTAATAGTAAAATAAATAAACGGCCGGTGGTTTGTTGAACCGGCGCCGGCGTCGACGCGAGAAAGCGGCGCACGCGTCGTTCGCAGAACCGATTGACGAGAGTCATTCAATACTGCGGCTACTTTAACTACTCGAGAAATGTAAGCATGTGAAATACATGCGAAATAAGTACCTGATACATATATAGCATCACGCCTGTGTCTTCGAGGAGGTAGACAAAGGTATTTACTATATACACACACTTCTCACCAGCTATGCTTAAGTCCCATGTAATAGGAGGCGAGCCTGTTGCCGTTAACCGCGGGCACAAGTCCTGGAAACCACACGATATCAATTATCTGTGATAAAACATGAATTCAAACTCATAAATTCGAATTCGGCGGTTTATAGCTCAAGCCGGGATTCGAAACTGTGACACGCGTTCTCCAAACAGGATTATTTACAGACTAACAAGCATATATTCTTATGCCAAGAAGTGATATGCAAGCATAGACTGCGGTGAACAAGCGTGGAATTCAGTCTTTTCTAAACTTACACAAAATTGTGGTTTCCCCCTTCATTCTCCGCCTGCATATTCCACAATTTCCACAAGACAAACAGAAGCAGTGAGTGGACAGTTTAGCAACTGGTGTTACTAAGCGTCTGGCCTTTACATAACGGAGGCAACCTGGTGATTCATGGTTGGGCAAGATGACCATCGGGTATTAGATCCTTGTTCAGACGTGACTGTTGGGGAGTCCGGAGTGAGTTGGAGAGTTGCGACTTACTTATATGCTTCTAGAAACGTCTAGACGAATCCCGATGAAAACAAAAAGGTAAGTACGTATTGGTAGGTGGGGAAATTAAGCTGATAACGAAAGTTTATATAGGCGTCCATGAAGCCGGAAATTTACATGTTAAAATAGAGTATTCATAAAAAGTGTTCTTAAAATAGAGTTAGGTAATTATGCGTCCTTTAAGCACGATTTAAGTTAGTGGTAAGAAACTCTACGTTCTTTATGTTTTTATAATTTTTTTCATAATTTTATTTTTACTAGATTAATTCTTGACGTGTTTTTCATAAGACCACAGCTCCGAGCACCAAAGCTCCCATATAATCACTACATAAAGAGTATCGTGCTCGTTATGGTTTAACCCCCTCCTTCTAGTCAATTACAAAAGTGTCGCAAGCGATTTCTCTATGCAATTTTCTTGCACTTGACATTACCGTGAGTCGTTGCCAGTTCGTGCATTCGCAGTTGACCCCACGTGGCAACATGAATAGCCGAAATACATGCAAAGAGTAGAGTTTAATCAACGGTTTACTCTCAATTTGTTTTTGCGTTTGACATTAGTACTGGCTGTTGCCATTTTGTCCGGTGATTGCTGAGAATGCTGAGGTCTTGACCCCAAATTATTAAAGTTTTAACCCCCTCTTATGAAATGTCGCAACGAATTTTCTCTCAATTTCCCTGCACTTGACACGCGGCGTTGCCAGCTCGCGTGGTCATTGCCGCGATCTGCGCGCATCTCCGGCGCGCAGTGAAAGTTGCACGCCCCGCGCCCCGCGCGCGCGCCGCGGATATGTGTCACTGCCAGGCTATGTACTCGCTGTACTACATTATATTATACCTTGGTAGATATCTTGTTAGTAAAGGTACACCTACGAGGAAAATTATATTCGAGTTTTCTTTTTCGGAAAATTCAAATACTATCTATCGAGAATAACAATGTATTGTAGACACTTAATGAACATAAGCCCTTCATAATGTTACAGAATCAGACGAAAGTAGGTAAGCTCACATGTTATTCAAATGGTCTTGATGTCTTCAATTCAATATGTAACTGATCAACTTTTGATATAATTAGTACCTATTTTGTTGTGGTGTAAAGACTCGCGTATTTTTTTTATTTCAAGACTCTACACTAGGAATAGTAGCATCGTAGCCATATATTTATAAAAATTATCTAAAATCTATCTATTTACGAGCTACACTGTATATTATGTGTATCATCTATAGAAGATTGTCTGGAAGATATCGCTTTCAGTGATAAGGCCTTTGCTGTTTTATTTTTCAGTTTTTCCTTGTGCCTTTTCTGTGTTACTGTGTGCAATAAAATATTTCTCCATTCATTTATTGTTCCAAGTCGCTCAAAGGATCCGGATAACAAATTGAAAAGTTCATACAAGACTTTTTAAATGAATTTTAGCCATAACACTTCCTGATGAACTGCAACAAGAATGACTGACAGATCTCGTTAACTTTCGACCATAAGGGAATCCCTTTTATCAGCTTATAACAGTTATTATCTTGCTGTTACCTTACAATTTAGGATTGTAGCGTAACGGACCCTTTTATTATAAAATAACAGGAATTTGTACCGAAAAATAAAATGCCACGTTATATAACCTCAAATGTAATCAAGAAATACATAAAACAATTACAACTTTTATTGACATTCTCAAATAAAATTGGCAATAAAGTTAATAATACTTATTTACGTGTATAGACTCGCGCCTGTAATTCCTACCGGGGTGGGCTGAACAATTCGACGAAGACAAACTTGTGGTCATAATTTGTTTGCTTGAAGGTCGATTCTGTTTATTTTGAACTTAGTAACAATCCATTGCCCTTAAACATTAGAAGGCCATTCTTTGGAATATTTTTTTTATTTTTAAAGCAGATTATTGGTATCACGTGTCTTACAGTGTTTGGGCTCAGTTAATGGCAATAGGGTCGCCTCTATTATATGGGACTTAAACATAGCTGGCGAGGATTAGGTGGATATACCTATTATACAGAGGGTTGCCTACCCCTCTCGGGATGCAAGCGTGGTGTTAAGCTGCATTATTAGAGTATTCCGATAGGTCTCAACATAGAAGACCATATTATAGGACCACATCAATGTAAGGTAGGCATTTGACCCTATTGGATAGGGCAGGGAGCGAGAGAGCCATTCTTCATGTACTTATAAATCCCAGCGCATATACAAAATAATAGCTATAAATAAACAAAAGGCAGCGCATGCGATGGCGAGGTAATACAGAGGAGGGTGAAGGGGGAGAGAGACAATCGATACACTCGCGGACGTCGGCCGGCCGCGCGGGCGTCGGTGAAAGCAGGATCAGATCAGCTGATCGCCCGCTACGCACGGCCTAGGCCACTGCGCAGACGTGTTTAGAACGCCTATAGGTCTAGAACTACGTAGTACAAACACTAGTGATTCGAAATTCATAACTGCCTTGATGACGTAAGAGTTATAAGGCTGTGTACTCATTTTAAAGGGATATTGATGATGGCGAAGGAGATTATTTTAAGTTTTGTAACAGACAACTTGTAGGCACATCCCATTTTGATGATCTATTGATATTAACGGCCTCCGTTGTCCAGTGGTTGAACATCGGCCTCCCTATCTGGAGGCCCCGGGTTCGATTCTCAGTGAGAACACATCTAACAAAAAACATTTTATAAGACTAGCCCTGGTTTGATCAGGACATTGCAGGGTATAAAGTAATCACCAGATTCGACTAAAATCTGATGGTTCCGTGTGCCTCGGAGGGCATGTTAAGCTGTCGGCCGCGGCTGCTGTTTACTTAAGTATATAGTAGTAGCCTTCGGCGGCTCAATTATAGCAATTGATACCAGGGTTGATGAGAACGCACATTGATCTCACAATCGACACGAGAGAATTCCTAAAGCACGTCGAGTCTCCATTAACAAATTTAAGAAAAAAATAATGCGTCGCTTAAGTTCGAATTTCGAATTGCACTATTGTTGTTACATCAATAAGTGCACAATATTGTATGTTTAAAGAAAGCGTCAACAAAACACGTGCGCCGTTGTATCTATCGTATCCGTCGTATTCGTGGTATTGGTATCCATCGGTCGCAAGAGAAAGCCGCCGATCGCCGCCGGACCTAGGCCGCGCAGTGACCTACTAAAGTAATTACTAATCTCACATAATGTTAATTAGATGGGCCGTACTTTACGCCTAAACCAGCTTATTCTCTTTTATGATAAGAGGTTTCATTATTCTGTTGTTACCATGGTAATGAGGTATTAGGTAAAGTAGGTGGAATAAATATTCGGAAGGTAAAGTTCTTGAAGTATTTAATCAGTGATGGGACTTTATTATTATGTTATAATAGTCTTTTAAGATAAAATTAAATCGGAAATGTCTGAATTCTGTTCGAATCAGACTTAATTTTCTCTTTGTAAGTTTCTCTCAGCTCGGGTGAGTGCTATAAAAACCGATGCCCAAGACAGGGATGGTGGGAAAGAGAAAGAGGAGGCTTTTGGCCAGCAGTGGGACATAAATTAGGTTACTTATAGAAAAAACAGTAAAATTAGTAAAATTGAAAAAGTTTGGCTTCAAGTCGCTTGCGTTGATGTCTAATGTATGGACGGGGCTAACTAAGATTGCCGAGATTTTTTACCATTTTAATTTTTTCATCGTGTCCTTAGGATTTATTCCGATTGTTCCGTCGACCTTACTTTTTTAAATACTCAAAATTTTGGGAAATAGGTAGGTTTCTTTTTATAAAAAAAAAATATATTTTTTTCTTCCGTTACTCACAATTACATATAATCGATAATCGACATAGGAAGATACGCCCCAACGATATTTACCCTCAAAAAACGCTTAATAAAACATTATTTAAAAAATAATAACAAACTGGCCACCAACGAATTCACACTTAAAAAAGAAAACCGAAAATAAAAATAATAATCACCCAAAATTTTAATGGCATTCTTCGTTTAAATTTGGTATTTCAAAAGAGCATATGTTGTGTACAAACAATACATGACACATGTTATTTTTCAAAAGTTCACAATATAAAATATTCTATATGAGATAATATACGGCTTTCTCAGGAAGCTTTCTCCGACCGACAGATGCAAACCCTTCAATCAGTCAATATTTGAATATACAAAAAAACTTTTGAAAAAAAAGACCATGTGTGGGGTGTGGGAACATGAATGCACCTACGAATTTGTTGAATACTTGTGACACGGAAGGGTAAGGTGTTCGATTTACTTACGGATTCAATCTCAATCAGCTTTCAATCATTCAATCGTGAGAGTGTAAATGATTACATCTTAGAACGATGAAAAGGTTTTGTGAACATAGTTTAGCTGATTTAGTTATGTTGTGTAGTGTAAAATATAAAATAAGTATAACGTGCCATTTATGGATGAAGTGAAAAGGAATCAAAAATGCAATTACTGATGCGTGATGGGGACCTTTGCGCCCGGAGCCACCCGCGGGGGCTTATTTGACTAAATAGATTGTTATTGTCTATTTTATATAATGTGTATTTTTGTTTTGACTGTAATGTTTCTTACGAATAAATGATTACTTACTTAATTCAAAATATTTATTATATCTGGCGTCTTTATAACTGTGTTTTGAACTGTACCAACAAATGACAAACGCGTCGTAGAGAGTCTATAAGGAGTCGTCCGATCATAACAGTTTACAAGTTTATTTTACTGGACCTCAAACATTACTAGTGGACCTCATACTACGTAGAAATAATGTTTATTGTAAAAGTCCGAAACATACGTACATAAACTGCCTATATACGTCCCACTGCTGGGCACAGGCCTCCCCTCAATCAACCGGACGGGGTATGGAGCATACTCCAACCACGCTGCTCCACTGCGGGTTGGTGGAGGTGCTTTTACGGCTAATAGCCGGGACCAACGGCTTAACGTGCCCTCAGCAGCACGGAATCATCTTACTTTTTCGGACAATCAGGTGATTCAAGCCTGAAAAGTCCTTACCAAACAAACTGACAAAGTGATTTCGACAATCCGAAACATAATTTTGCAAAAAAATACCAATCGCATAGTACCTGTACCTGTAGATACATGCGCACACACACCTAAGTAAAGTACCTACTTACTCTACCCTTTCATAACCCACTAGCCTACTAAAGGATGTATGGTGTCATCTTACTTATTTTCTCAATTTTTTTTTTCACATGATCTCACATCCTGTGCTTATTAAGTCGATATCCGGTTCGTTCCGGATTTACCTACGATGTAAATAGGAGGGTGTGTTTACACTTTGTTAAAAGGCGTAATGATGGGACCTTAAGGTCCTATTAAAGTCTGTTATTTTTTTCTTTAATTTTCGATGAATAATACCTGTAGTTATGGGTGCGGCGATCAGGTATGCGTGTTTTATTCTGCTTTTTTTTTGTAATTTTATAAAAAAGTATAAAAGGTTTTTTAATTTTAACTAAATAATGGAAAGGAAAACATGAAACAGTAGGACTAGGGCCCTGTGCTGGGAGGTTTTCTGGCCACGTCTTTCCCTCAGCGTTACAGATTCCGATGTGGTAGTAGTTTTACAGCTAGTTACATAATATGTAATTTAATTTTGTTTGACAATCAAAAAGCACTAACTTTGTAAGCCAATTTTGAATTTTTTTTATTTTTTTTTAATATTCCCGGATTTGTGCCCGATTAACGGTAATAGGCTCGCCCTCTATTACATGGGACTTAAACATAGCTGGCGGGGAGTGGATGTACTAGGTTATGTTTCAGTTTGGTTTCAATATTTTATGAAATATTACTCGTTCTATTTAATTAAATGCATTTTTACCATACACTACAAAAAAAAAACAAATAAAAGAACCTACTTGACATTGAAACAGTAATCACTAAAACCTCAAACCTAAATTTCTCACAAGTTCCCAATCTCCAATTGACAAAAGCGTTCGTATTCAAAAACCTGGATCCTACAAGCTGTGCGAGCGAGATGGCATATGACAGAGAGCCTCGTGTTAGAGCAAGACTGAGTACGGGCAACGTCCTGATTCGTCAATAAACTTGACCCACATTTCATTGAGATCGAACCTCACAGGGATCTATGTAAGGCTGCGCTCGCACTGGGAGGCAATACACATTTAAGAGAAACTGTATGAAACTTTACAATTAATAACATGCCTACTTCTATAATAGCTATTCCAAATCATACAAATATCACTTTCCACTCTATAAATCATACCCGCTAAAAGCCAATATCAAATTGATTTCTTATTAATAAAATATTTCTTCTCTAAATAGTAATCTATTCAAATAACTGCGATTCCACCTGTTTGTCATAACGGTTGCATTTTAAATTTGGAATTTTAAAACCGGAATCGAATTATTTTTCTTCTAAAACTGGGCGTAAATTCGGCCAGTTGGACCTGCGTGTACGCCTCTTAAGGCGGAGGTCCTTGCCCGGATAACGGTCCAGTGGTCCAACATTTGGTTCCCCTCCCGCAGGCTTCGTACCGTGTCCAGTATAACTAGTGGTTACACAAAAATGTACGGGAACCAAATTGTGGAATTACCGGTATTATATCTGTTATGAGATTTTAAGATTCTTTTCGTTTCGGAAACATGTCAATTAAAGCTACTCTCTGCAGGTGAATTAGTAGATGTGTGTGAGTGTCATTTGTTGTTTTAGATAAGACAGTTATTGGTGATGGTTCTAATTTTATTATAACCTTTCCGTATTTAATGCGAATAAAAAAAATCAATTTGAATTTATCATTTTGTTATCCGCTGAAAAGGATACAGGCGCAAATCGCCAAGCTAAAAGATTACGGAAAACGTATAAATTTTAAGGTAGAAGTCTTGAAAAACGTCTTCAAAATTTTATAAATAATTTCGAACTCAGCTGATTTAGAATTCAGCATAAATAGAAACGTGCAACTTATACTTAAATTCACTTATCAAAGTCCGTCAAAAGCCTATTATTAGTACGTTCAGAACACAAGATCTCCCCAAATCCAAATGAAAATAAACTATGGTAATCAACTGTTTATTACTTAAATGTATTCACATTAGCTCGCCGGGTGGGCGGCACGACATAGAGAGCCTTCGAAAGGTTTCCAAAGTTTATAGGTGGTTCTGTAAGATCATATAATTTAATTTTTGAAATTATTTTTTTAAGAAATATGGTACCTTTTTTGGAATAAATAAAATAAAAAAATATATATTGAACTGAAACGTGTTTTATAATTTAACAATTTTTATTACGGCCTCCGCGACTCACGATCCGGGATATCACGTTTGAATTTCGCTAGGGACCTATCACCAAAAAATACTGTTCGTAAGAAATATGATCCACGCTTCGGAGAGCACATTTTAGCAGTTAGCCCCGGCTTCTGTTTACTTAAGTATTTCAGTTGTTACATGAGCCATGTTAGGGCCATTTGGGAGCTCAATAGTAACCCTGACACCAGGATTGATAAGGTTGGTTCAATGGATCTCACAACCCACATGAGAGAATAAAAAATTATAAGTTTAAAAACTAAAACCCGACTACATACATAGCGGTCAAACACACAACTCTCCTTTTTGCTTCGCTACAGTCTGGTAAAAAGATACTATAATTCGCAATGAAGACTACTATAATACTAAAACACAATTATAAATCACACTTTTTATAGAATTCTTAAGATAAAGAAGAAATGATAAACCATAATGTTACCAACCTATTCTTCTTCTTTCGTGTGGGTTGTGAGATGAATGACCAACCTCATCAACCCTGGTGTCAGGGTTATTATTTAGCCACGAAAGGCTCCTGATATATGGCTCATGCGGTACATACCAATCTATTTCCTGTTTATATCTCATGATGGAGAGGGTAATAACGTTTATTGTTATTTTTTAATTGCGTGTTTTAAATTATATCAAGACTCTACAGTAAATACATCTTCTTATTAATTAAAACGGATCTCACTGGTCAGTATAACTGTATACACTCAGCACCACAATATAACTTAGTGGGGTAATTAATTCAATTAGTTAGGTATTTCCACAGTATACTTACTATATGATTATGAATATGATTTATTACTTATTTTGTATGTAGGTAAATATTATTACCGCCTTCAGGCATTGGGCGGTCTAATCACTGTTCATAACGCATTTCAACTTTTAAAAACGTACAATCTCTTTAAATTAAATCCTTGATAACTAATTCATGTGTTTGTTATGATTTAGGTGATAAGTTCCACGAATAAAATAGCAAAATCTGTATTTTTAAAATGGACCATAGAATTCTATGACATTTACCTTAAAACACGAAAAAGCTATTTATTTTTCATAACTTTATCGTCGGCCTAAACCTATAAATTGATACAATGCTACCATAGAATAAGGAATAATACTACGTAGTGCTACTTTATGTAGGCATTTTCTCTTCGAACTTCATGACTTTATGCGTCACATTAGCGGAACAGCGGCACTCCGCATGGTTGTTTTGACATAATAAATAAAGTATACAGAAATTCACTCCGTCAGTATTGTCATAAAATAATACAGAACTTGATAAGCGGGGAAACGTCAAAACGCCCATCATAGAATGCCTTTTTTACGTCTATAGTATATTCTAATAAGTATACTATTTACGTTCTAGCGTAGTACGAGAGACAGCTCTGTCAAAAAAAAAACCATTATGTATCTTGTCTCTTTCGTACCTACTTTCTTACTCTGTTAATGTCCTGTTGCCATACGCACCACGCTTTTAATTGTTATAGCACATCGCCCCTAGCAACTCCCGCGCAGTATCCTCGCGGCAAATCAGTCCAGTGTGCGCAGCGCATACGCGCATATTCGCGCTCCGCCCACGCTGACCACGTGCGGTACAGTTATGCGCGTGACGCGCGGCCCGTACGTTAACTGCGCGCACGGTCCGACGCGCAAGGCCGTGCGCATCGCCCCACGTGCTCACGCGCATTTACATATGCTACTGTACTGCAGGGACTTTTTGTAGGGAATAGTGTCTTGTGTGGAATGTCGAATAGAATCATTGTTTTTGTCTATGAACATTTTATTATTAAGTACCTAGTTATAAAAATTAAAAAATCAAGTATTATTATTAAATCGAATATTGATTTTAAATTTACGGTTATAAATAATTTCATTTTACAGACATAAATAAAATAAGTAACATAAAATATACATCTAAAAAACAATTTCTCTATTGAAAATTTAAATTAAATAAATAGCTCCCTACGTACATAAACTAAAGCGCATATAATAAATGTAAAATCATAATTACACCTAATTTATCTCCGCTTTTAGTAAATAAAATATTTGTACAATAATTTTAGCATTAAACAGAAGATGAGACGGTCCGTTATAACGTTATTTTTTTACGTTCGAGTACGGTTAGTAGACATTTTGGCGATTAAAAAATTATGAGGCTGTAACGGTGGTGTATGACCTGAAACGCTAGTGGGGCAAGACAGGTAATTGAAATAATTTTGAAAATGAATGTCTTCATAAGGCTATCGGTTACGGGGTTTGCTGCTAATTGAGATCCGTTATTTTATTAGTTACTAGCGACCTGCCCCGGCTTCGCACGGGTGCAATACTGAGGAAAAAATGAAATTACTTACGACATTACATTAAAAACCTCAAAAATAACAGTATTTCTCCACTATTTAATGGATATTATTATACATATAAACCTTCCTCTTGAATCACTATATCAATTAAAAAGCCGCATCAAAATCCGTTGCGTAGTTTTAAAGATTTAAGCGTACATTGGGAAATAGGGACAGAAAAAGCGACTTTTTTATATACTATGTAGTGAAGGTATCCTAACACAAAACAGATTTATTTATGTAAAGTCCCCTGCAATAATTATTATTTTTATTCAGTTGTAATAACAGAGTTTCAAACAATATTATCTAATACGGTGTCTCATAGACCGGCGTAGGATTTCTGTACACCGCAGGTCGCCTTTTCTTCACTAGCAAGCACTACTTATAACATTTCAGTATCCATCAATACAAGACGCGAATACTCTCACTCATTCATACTTCTAAGTGTAAGGATACAATAGGATATTGATATATAGGTACCCAACTACAACATAAATAAATGGTTCCTTGAAAGCAGCTCAGTAGTCAACAACAAATCGATCGTCACCGACGTAAATTGTGCTACGATACCTCGTGCACTATGTTCCGGGTGAGATCGTCATATATCGGACGATCCGTTCGATCCCCACTGCATCCGCAATTAACACAGGATACATAAATCATAAACGTAAACAGCCTATATACGTCCCACTGCTGAGCACAAGCCTCTCCTCAATCAACCGGAGAGGGTATGAAGCATACTCCACCACGCTGCTCTACTGCGGGTTGGTGGAGGTAATTTTACGCTAACGCAGCGCAGGTTACAACCAATAATTTCTTTGAAGACCGAATGTTTTTTTTTTAATCCTAACCTCATTGTTTAACATTGTGTCTGGAAATCTCGACCTTACGATGGTAATCTTAGCGCGCTACTTTGTCGGCTTCCTCAGAACCAAGTCACTCGCTTGTTTATAGGTGTATCTACTTGTTTATCTAGCCATACTAGTTAAGTATCAAAATAAAATAGACGGATTTTCGACATTATAACATCAGTAAGAAAAACTCGGTCAGTTTTTATATATGTCATTATAAAGATTGTAACAATTACTCATTAAAAATTATATTTACATCCAGATTATATCTCGACTTGCGTCTAGCTCTACTCTAAAAATATGTTATAATATTACGGAAAATGCACAAAATATTTTTTCAGACTTTTCTCATCACGCAATTCCAGCGCCTCATTCTCCTCACAACATAATAGCCCGACATTTCTCACTAAACTCTAACCATTTACCTAGAAACTCGTCTAATACAACCCCCCACCAAGTCGCGGCAAGTCGAAACAAGTTTCATTTCCACTCTTGTCTTGTACTTGACTTTGAATGTGGGTTTCGCGGCCATCGAGAGGGGGGAAAGGCAAAGGGGGGAGAGAAGAGACGTCTCAAAAAGTGAAACGTACCTAACTGTTCTTGTGATTCACAAGCTTAATTGCGATTTGTTTTAGCACTAGTGCGCTGGATTGGTGAGGAAAAACTTAGAAGGCGTTCAGCTACATTATCAACCCATTACCATTGTTTAGTTCTTTAAGTCCGTGTTATGGCTTTACCTACTGCTGCACTGCGAATAAATGAAAAAATGTATTGTATTCAGCTGCTCGATCCTCTCGGTAAATCTCTGGAATCTGTGCTCTAATAACGTGATGGGCTGTCAATAAAAGAGGGCTGGTAACTCGCCATTATAAAATGATTTCAATATTGCTTGATTATCCACTCTACGTATCCGGATCAAAATAACTTACAGGCTAACGCAATCTAATGCAGTTTATTAGAGCTTATTTTAAACAAATAAACGGAAAAACCATTTATCAATGGAACAGCAGTTTTTTTTTATTTCAAAATTGGAACACTTTATTCTAATAATGAACGCTCTATTAGAAATCTACTTTATATAGTTTTAGCACGCGCTGTTTTGATGTGCCGAAGGGTTAATTAAAGTGAATGGTTTTTCAAGCTCTTGTCATTTGAAAGAATAAGAATAAACCAGTATAGAATACAGTTATTATTTGTGTGTATCTGTCTAATTAATGAAGCTTGCTAAGTGAACGGTGTAATTGAGTTCTATTGTTTAGTTGTGGGAATGTCTAGTTGAATATTTTGATAAGTGATCAATAATCGGATGTTGACTGCTCTCTCGATAAGTTATCGATCTATTGATTGATTTCCCCATCTAAGTTCTCTTTGTCCTCTTCACTGAATTTATTAAACAGTTTATTGCATACAGAAAACAAAACTCTATTTGATAACAAGATGTGATTTGATTTTTATTTTTGAAGCTGAATGTAGTTTGTTATAAACTAAGGGTGGCTTGCGTAAGGGTCTTTAAATATGTTTAGTGGCCCACTAAACATGTTTAAAGACCCTTACGCAAGCCACCCTAAATATATGAAAAACATAAGCATAGTTTCACGCCTGTATCCCCGAAGAGGTTAAGCAAAGGTGTATATACAGTACATACACCCACTCTTCACAATTCCATTTATATTTAACTCCCATGTGAGAAGTTCGCCAGACCCTATTGCCATTAACCAGGTACAAATCCCCGAAACCACGTGATATAAACTATCTACGATCCAAACATTACTTAAAATTTGAGCCCGAACAGTACATGAAAAAAAAGCGTTCATAAGTAAAGTATAAAAAGTTACGACACAGTTGTCATCTGTTGGAAAGTGAAGAAACCCGTAATAATGTTCCATGAATCATATCCTTTTTTAAGTTATACGTCATCTCGTCTCATCCGGGAAACTTTCATCGGTCCAGGATGCTAAAATGCCTAAAATTAGGTCACATACCTGTCCGGGCTTCCGAGAACACTCGCCTCGCCGTATTCCTCTGTAGCCTTAAAACACGTTTTATGTGGGTTAAGAATTTTTATGCCCCGGTGGCATTTTCGGTGTGCCGTTCTGCCGTAGATAAGCCTAGCTGATTCTTTTCACAAGTACATCGTTTAGCCTTAGAGAAATTATAGACGGGAGTCTTCCTTCTTATTGTGTAGGTTACGAGGTGGAATACCAACCACATCAACCGCCGGTTATTACTGAGTCGACAAAGGCCCCTGACATGGCTCATGTAACGACTATATACTACATCAGTAAGTAGTAATCGGGACCAACGGCTTAACGTGCCTTCCGAAGCACGGATCTTCTTATTTTCGGACAATTTGGTGATCAGCCAGTAATGTCCTAACCAAACTAGGGACCACAAAGTAATTTTTGTGATATTTCCCCACCGGGAATCGAACCCGGGACCTACGGATCGTGAGCCCAACGCTCAACCACTGGACCACGAAGGTTAGGGACCAGGTAGAAGAAGTAAGTAGTAACCGGGATCAACGGCTTAACGTGCCTTCCGAAGCACGGAACGGACGGACGGGAGTTATGTATGCCAAGCGCACACGCCCCGCTCTGCCGAAAATACATTTATAAAAGAACGTTAGTGTTTCGTTATTCGTGTGACCGTTTTTTGTTTCGTAGGCGTTCGTGAAGACGTTGGTTTTGTGCGACAGTGAGTAGGTGTGTGCTATAAATGTATAGGTACCTCCTTCAGAAAGTGGCAGAAAAACTATAGTGAAAGCTAGCCCAAAGGCAATTCCTGCCTATAATTACTCTGAGTTATGAAGAGTAAGGAAATTCCTTGGACTTTTTCATGCTATTTTTCAGTGAAACATTTTGAAGTCGAAAGACGATGTGCTTTTAAAATCCAAACCCCATTGTTTAACTATTGTCTCTGGAAATGTCGGCCTTACGAGGATATCCGTATATTAGATACAATAGAAATTCTATTATACTATATTATACTCATTCTATTATTCTATAGAAAAAAACACGTAAAAAATCCGTCATGACATCTTGATGGCGCCGGTACGCGCGTGACGCTGCGCCCGCGCCGCCGAATCCCATCGAGGCCAGTGTCCCGTTACGACAGGTCCGCCTGCTTTTCGGCACTCACAGGACCCCGACAACCGTAATGTTACGCAATCACTTGTCATTTTTGCTGGAACACGTCCTTTAAGTTCGTGGAAAATTGTAGATGGACGAAGTGAATATTTCTTGATACGCAAAGTGACTTTTTTAACATGACTTATTATAATCACGTGATTTCCGGCATTTCTGCCCAGTTAATGACAATATGTTCGCTTCCTATTACACGGGAATTAAACATAGCTGGCGGGGAGTGGATATGTATACCATGCATCTCTGCCTACCCTTTAGTATACAAGCGTGACTTATGTTATGTCTTATTATAGGTTTGTATCAGATGGCATTAATTACTGGGGAGTACTGAGGGCTCTCACTCAGAATACGTATCACAAGTTTGCCTCAAAGCTAAAAACAAAGAAACTAGCAAAGCTTCTCAGTTGGTAATCCACCTCACAACCCACACGAGTAGAAGAGAGGAAGACAAGCTTCCCTGACTGAGCCAAATTATTCTCGCGATCTAATCGTAGAACATCACGACCCCTGCTTGTAAAAACTAATTAAAATAGGACAATTATTCAAGCTAATTTTTTTTGTATCTGTATAGTCCTAAAATAGAAATTGTTCCTATCTTTCTCTCTTTCAATTAATATGCCAGTAGAATTATTCAGGGAAAGCTCTATACATTTCTTGTTCTAACGAGACTTGTCTACAGCATCCAAAAGGGTTGCACGTTTTTCCAAATATTATTATATGCCATATATACATTTACATCCGATAACCGCTAAAAGTAACGACCTCTGTGGTACAATGATCTCACTCACTATCCGAAGGTCCCGGGTTCGATTCCCGGTGGGGATATATTACAAAAATTACTGTGTGGTCCCTAGTTTGGTTAGGATATTACTGGCTGATCACCAGATTGTCCGAAAGTAGGATGATCCGTGCTTCGGAGGCAGGTTAAGCCGTTGGTCCCGGTTACTACTTACATCAGTAAGTAAGTACTCGTTACATGAGCCATGTCAGGGGCCTTTGGCGGGTAATCCTGACACCAGGTTTGATGAGGTTGGTACTCCGCCTCATAACCCAAACGATAGATGAAGACCGCTAAAAGTCGCAAGAATGGAAACTCATTACAAAGTCGAATAGGTACCTACTCAAAATAAATTATACTTTAATTTGAAAGATTCAGTGATAAAATGCTGCCTTAGGCACTAATATCATTAGAGTTCTATTCAATATGACACTTTCATGACAAACGGTCCCAAAGAGTAAGGGTCAAGATTATAATTGAATGTTCTTGTTGCGGTGATCGACTCCGTGATAGTGCAAAACATATTTTTTATTCATAAGGTCTTACTGACGTTTTTCGTACGAAGTTTGAGATGGATTTATATATTATTAAAAGATTTTAGTGCGTTTGACCACGATCCAGGATATGTCTTGTGTTATTTATTATAAGTTATTTCCACAATGCAGTGCTTGTCCCTACGCTGAAGTACGGTAGTGAATGTTGGGTATAGCAGAAGAAGCATGAAAGTAGGATCAATGCCGTAGAAATGAGGTCTTTGCGTAGCATCTGCGGTGTGAAGTTGAGTGATAGAGTGAGAAACAGTGTGATAAGACAGAGATGTGGTGTAAAAGACGATATAGTGACTAGGATTGAGAAGGGAATGTTAGGTTGGTTTGGACACGTTGAGCGGATGAAGGATAATAGAATTGCAAAAGCGGTAGATAAAGCGAAAGTTGATGGTAGGGCTGGCAGAGGAAGACCGAGAAGGACTTACAATGATCAAATTGGAGATGTCCTTAGAAAAGGTTCAATACGATCTACTCTGAACCGGCGTGCGTGTATGAAGCGATTGATGAATGTGGAGGAAGCAAGAGAAGTGTGTCAGGATCGAAGCAAATGGAATTCTATAGTGTCTGCTTACCCCGGTGGGAAATAGGCGTGAGTTTATGTATGTATGTTATATTTTGGTTGTACAGTCGTAAATCCGCATTTCATCGATTATTGGTTTAACAAGAAACAAAATCTCCAACACTACAAGTAAAAACAATTAAATTTCCTACAAATTTTATGGTAAGCACCACAGAAGGCTTGCCAGCCTTCAGAATATCGAATGTTGCCACATTTACCTCATTACCTCACTGCACCGTGAGACTTTCTAGAGCCTATCTTCCTAAAACAAATCGGCCGAAAATAAATATCACAAAAAACATGCCTTTGACACGAATCAAGGTCGAAGATCACATTGAAATGACACGCGAATCTGACATACACATTATAATAGCCTAACACTTGTAAATTACAGTTTATTATCGACTTTACTACGCACTGTGGGATACACAGTGAGTAACGGTACTCTATATGACGAATAGATCGTAGTATCGTGTATAAGTCGGCCATATTTTGAGGAATTTCCTTTAAAGAGTTGAAATTATGCGATTCCCCGAATATCGAAGTAGAAATTGTTATTGATACATAGATTTTGAGTAATAAAAGATCTCGCATAAATGAAACACAAATAATATAGCATCACGCTACATTCTCGCCGGAGTAGACAGAGGAGTAATGTTTAAACATTAACTTAAACAGCCTATATACGGCCCACTGCTAGGCACAGGCCCCCCCTCAATCAACCTGAGGGGGTGAGGAGTATACTCCACCGCGCTGCTCCACTGCGGGTTGGTGGAAGTGTCTTTTACGGCTAATAGCCGGGACCAACGCGGCCTCCGTAGCACGGAATCAGATGATTCAAGCCTGCAATGATTTACCATAAAAAGAACAGTCTCATAAAGTGATGTCCCTAGAGCTAGACCTGACCTAGAGTCGAACCCGGATCTCCAGATCGTGAGCCTAACGCTCTAACCACTGGACCACGGAGGCTGTTGAACTATGTTTGCCACATGTAATGAGGGCGAGCAATATTTTCTTGGAAAATGACCGTAAGTAATTGATATACGTCCCACAAGTGGAAACTGTCCTCTCCTAATCAGTCAGAGGTCTCAGCCATGCTGTACAGTCATGAGCAATATTATATACCCACTTTAGAACCCTGTCGCACTATCATATTTGACATTTAATGAGACTTACGGTTTAATTTGTTATTCTGGATACTCCTGACACAGGTAAATTAATTTGCCTACTATGAGATCCCAATTTACTGTAATTATGTTTATTTGGTTTAAGCAATAAATATTTTTTAATTTTTTTCATTTTTTTTTTTAATTTTTTTTTTTTAATTTTCAATTTGTCAAAAAGTTAATGTGACATGGTTTCAAAGGAGAAACACTCAGATTTGAAAGACGGTTTGTTTTCCACATTGACCTGAACGGAAATCGAACACTGACATGACTGTCTCTCAGGCATGGTGGCTAAGGTGTCATTACATCACAAAATTCATAAATTACTTTCTTCATTCTTGTTACAGTGGCGTATAAAAACTGATCATTACACAAATTATACTTCTCTTGGCTTAAATTTTACACACACTTATTATCAACACACCCACACCACACTTCCCCACACAACCTCCACACTTCCACACGCAGATATTTCGCATACACCCAATTACGACAGATTAAACACCGTTACAAGCTTGTAAGATTGTATATTATAATTCTGTGTACAAAAAAATGCTCGTCTGTCCGCCGGTATTTTAATGAATGACTCCCATGCCATGGATCGTGTTGATAGCGCTAAACGAGTGATAGTGGTGCTGTTAACTAACTCGATTAAGTAAATGTAACAAGAATTAGATTGTTTTCTTTTCGGTTTTCAAGATAAATAGTGAACGCTTAAAAACACGTGTGAATATGGTTTCTTTTTAGTAGTTAGCTACTGTCAGTTTTCTGTCATCATCATTAATTTAAGAGCCACGCTCTTGTCGCTGTAAGATTCTCCATGCTACTTTTTTAGGGAAAAATAGGGCAGTGGTTTCCCTCTTGCCTTCCGCCCGCAGTATTCTGTCTGACATGAGTGTGATGGCGCCCAGAGCAGTCTATTTCAAAGCCGTACTAGGACTCCTGTCCTCCGCCTCTGAATAGTACTGACAATTACTGCTGCCCTCTGTCAGGTTCCAGGTTACAGTCTATGGACAGTCTTCTCTAGATATACTTATTACTTAATTATTTTTTATAATAAATAACCTTTTTTGACGTTACTTATTGTACAATTCCCGAAATGGCATTAACAACTTCGCCGGGCAAATAGGGAGCCCTGAGGACTAATTAATAACCACTTATTAATCAAAAGTTCTCAAAGCTGACGGCCAACGTCCAGTAATGGACAGGCACTGGAAGAAGAAGAAGAATAGTCAAATCAGTTACAACGTGAAAACAAGAAATGAATTTGTATGAAAATGTACACCGTGACGTAATAGAAAAGCGTGATAAAATATCAAATGACTAACCTATTATCAAAGCCTTTCGATTAGACGTCTGCACCCTAGGGTATTTATATAAACCGTTATCCCTATCGCGAACCAGACAGGCAGCTTTTCCAAATGTTATTCCGTCCAATGTTGGCCCATCAAATACGAACTATCAAATATTGGTCGTGCGAACCGCCTGGGCCTAATTAGGCACGCAATATACTCGGTAACGGTGCCTGTGTCAACGTCGAATTCCGATACCCACATGTCGAACTAGAGGTATAATGCCGCTTGACCACGGTCAATTAGATTCGTAGTTTTGCGCCATTCTGGGCAAATACTTAAGTATGGGCCATAGTCGTATACTTTAACGCTTTTTGTTCTCTGAGAATCGATTTTTAAATTTCCCGAAGCTAAGAATCGAACACAGGACCGGAAAGGATGGCGTGAAAGAGAGGCGGCTTATACCCAGCAGTGGATGGATACAGGCTGAGTAGATAGATAGATAGAAGAATAGAACGTATAGCATAGAGTATTCCTTACAGCCTTCACTTATCAGCTGCATTGCATTTTCACCAAAATAGTTGGCTTGACCTTTATAGACAGCGACACAACTCACCATCTATCACTTTAGTCTAACAGAAAGCTCGGTGAAACATGGGTACTTAGTTCTTCTTGCGATCAATATACCTGTGACTAGCCTACATGGGAAATGTCATTGCAAAATAATCATAATTTATTAATACTTAAATTATGTTTTTTAACCGATAGAGATCACTTGCGTGAGCAGTGTTTCATAGCCGTGATGCTTAATAATCAATCATCATTATCCCATCATACTAGCAATTATTCCATCCCTAGCACAGATTAATCACCAAACCAGCAATTGGCACTCCTGCGCCGCGCAATCAGCAATTAATCGGCCATTTGTCAGCGGCGGCGCGGGCGCGTATCGCAGAGTCCATCTGATGAGACGCGACATACTCATTAGTTGGATCCGAGACGATTTGGAATCAGATGTAATTGCTGATGGCTTACTTAGGGGCTACAACTTGTTGGAACTTGGGGGGGGAAACACGTGCGAATTTATCAGGTTTATAACATAACACAACACTACGCGCCTATATCCCCAAAGCACTACCCCTACCCCTTTAGGGATGCTGTTATACATAACATAACATAACAAATACTTTATTGCACAAACAGAAAAAAAAAACAAAATACAAAACAAAAGAAAAATAGAATGAGTACAATAGGCGGCGTACCAGTTCTCTTCTCTTTTTATATGGGTTGTGAGGTGGAATACCATTTACCAACCTCATCAACCCTGGTGTCAGGGTTATGATTGAGCAGCCAAAAGCCCCTGACATGGCTCATGTAACGATTACTCACATCAGTAAAATAGTAAACGGGACCGACGGTTTAACGTGCCTTCCGAAGCACGGATCATCTTACTTTCTGACAATCAGGTGTCAGGTGCCTGTAATGTCCTAATCAAACTAGGGATCACAAAGCGATTTTTGTGATATATTCCCACTGGGATTCGAACCCGGGGCCTCCGGATCGTGAGTCCAACGCTCATCCACTGGACTACAGAGGCCGTTATACCTACCAGTTAAAGGCAATACTATATACACCCACTCCTCGCCAGTTATGTTATGTCCCATGGGCGAAGCTATTGCCATTAACCGGGCATAAATCCTGAAAACCACGTGATATCAATAATCAATGATCCAAACGAATTTAAACTCTAAAGTTTAGAACCCGAAAACGACACATTAAGATGTAAGTCCCGCGTTCTCGGAACACGGTTGTTATTTAGAGGTATCTATTATGTAATTAGTTGTTTTAATTAGGTGTTTCAATTGTAACAATTATTTTTTGGAAATGAATTTATTTATTTGTAAATTATGTGTTATTCCTTGTTTTGTTTTGCATTTGTTACTGTGGTGTCCATCACTACATAGTATAAAACAAAGTCGCTTTTTCTGTCCCTATATTCCTATGTACGCTTAAATCTTTAAAACTACACAACGGATTTTGGTACGGTTTTTTTAATACGTAGATAGAGTGATTCAGGAGGAAGGTTTATATGTATAATAACATCCATTAAATAGTGGAGAAATACTGTTATTTTTGAGGTTTTTATTGTGATGTCGTATTTTTTTTTCTCGGCATTGCACCCGAGCGAAGCCGGAGCGGGTCGCTAGTTATATGATAAATGTTTCTTTCTTTCTAAATTAAGTTACTGATGGAAGGTCTGAGCCCAGCAGTGGAACGTTGCTATTTCCTTATTGTTTTTTTTTTTATTAATCACTGAAGATTATTATTAAAAATAAGAAAACTTTATTTGTATAAATTAACAAACGACAAACTTATAAATATATTAAACAAAAACAGTGCAAAGGTGCCCATAACGCTCGCCGCATTACTGCGCTGAACAGCGACGGCCAACCTTTGCTCCCAGAACAAACCGGAGTGGGAGTCACCCGTTTTTCCCTGAACCTGCGACCTAACTCAGAAATGAGGATTCTGGTGTCTACCCCCCAGCGACCCCAGACCACCAGATCAGACCATTAATAAATATTACATTACAATTATGTTTTACTACACTTTCTCCAAGAGATTTATTATTATAGGTAGCTGTATTACTGCACGCTACGGTAACTGAAATCTTGACAACTATTATTATTTTATATGTACAAATAAGTATGTATTCATATCCATTTTATGACGGTAAAATATTATGCATTATGAAAAAGTTTAAACTTATTTAAATCACTATTCTGCTGTAATACTTCACCCTTCTTATCGTGTGGGTTGTGAGGTGGAATACCAACCCCATCAACCCTGGGTGTCAGGGTTATTATTAGCCGCAACAAAAGGCCGCCAAAGGCCCCACTACTTCTCTGACAGTTGCTTTGGCTGTTGAGAGCGATAAGACCTTGAAAAATGCAACAAAAACATTCTCTAATAACTGCATTTGTAACAGAAATAATCATCATAATTAACATCCCTACACTCTAATAGATAGTTAAACAACAATTCATTATAGACACTAAAACTTTATCTACTTGAATGTGTATTTTATCCACCGCATGCCACATTAGCGTTAGCGTATGATCGTAGCGAAAAGAAAGTCGCGACCACACATTCACACAGAACCGATCAATTACACACATTCACATTTCGTGTGCATCGTAGACTTGTATAACACACACGCGTGTGTAGGTACGTGTGTATCGTACAGTTGTAGCCTTTACCTTGACTTTCTAGACGTTTGTTGATGGTTCTGCTGATAGACTACTTTTTGTCGCACTTTTTGCCGAGTCTATTTGTGCTTTTCATTCACAGGTGAATTGGTAGTAATAGTTTCCAATGTTCATATTTTATACTTAACTTGGAACTGAAATTACATTTGTAATTAATTATTAAATACAACTGTGTAACTGGCAACTGTCGTAATGAGTGGCTTTGAAATTTATAACCATTTCTTCTAGTGCTATATAATTGTATATCATAAGAGTTGTGTGCTTATACCCAAAATTGCTAATCAGCATTGTTACCTAATACAATAGTCTTTTGGAAATATTCAATTACCAATATTCAATTCAGTCTCTAAAACCACTAAATTTTATAATCATATTTAAGGATTCCCTAAGGATAATATAAGTTAAAAATATACCTCAGACGAAGCCAGATCCAGACATTATATAAACTAAGATACTTTTTTATCACTTTGACTAACTTTTTTATTAATACTACAATTATATCCACCCTTAAAGGAAAAACAAATCCACTTCAACACAATACAAACATACTTCTCACAAATTATAATCGCATTACTCTAATTACATTCTATAGTATAATAACACCAATACGTCAATTAAGTAAACAAACACTTTTCAAACACACACACACACACACACCACAGTGACATCGCATCTACTCGCAACAAATCTAATTATACAGTATACACATTGACACACGCACGCATGCTCAGGTTCACACATACACACGTGTGTGCAACGTACAGTATGCGCACACGCAAGTACGTTCTCAGTGGGTCAGTGTACCGCGCTCATGTCGTTTCTAAGGCAAGGTTCCACCGAGTTAGGAGGCTAGGGAGGTTGTCTCGTGTGAGGATTTAGTGTAGTGAGATGAGGGCAGATTTGTATAGTGAGCTAGTGAGGCTTGATATTTAAATGTTTAGATGATAGAGAGGCGATATTTTCGTACTATTTTACGTTAATCACACTTTTTGTGGGCAGCCTCACGCCTGTTGTCTACAATAAGTCATAACATAACATAACATAACATAAACTGCCTATATACGTCCCACTGCTGGGCACAGGCCTCCCCTCAATCAACCGGAGGGGGTATGGAGCATACTCCACCACGCTGCTCCAGTGCGGGTTGGTGGAGGTGTTTTTACGGCTAATAGCCGGGACCAACGGCTTAACGTGCCCTCCGAAGCACGGAATCATCTTACTTTTTCAGACAATCAGGTGATTCAAGCCTGAAAAGTCCTTACCAAACAAAGGACAGTCTCACAAAGTGATTTCGACAATGTCCCCATCGGGAATCGAACCCGGACCTCCAGATCGTGAGCCTAACGCTCTAACCACTAGACCACGGAGGCTGTTCTACAATAAGTCACGTCATAAAAAAAAACGTAGTTATTTAGTATAGTTTTTACTAAAACATAATGATACCCCCCTTCCCCCTCAATCAACCGAAGGGGGTATGGAGCAAAGTCATACTTTCTTCTATGCGGAACTGGGAGCGAGAAAAAAAACATAAAACACGTTCAGCTGCTTGTCTTGCCGGAGTCGTACAATCCGACAGAGGGGATTGAGTTCTTTCTAACATGATGAACTATTGTTATGGGCGATAGGCTGATCCTTTGTCGCCATAAGCTTCATCAAATCCATCTTAGGACTTCATATCAAAAGTAGATGCAAGTTTTCTTTGATTACTTGTGATTCTGCCTACCCCATAAGGAATTATGGGCATGTGATTATGTGTGTATGTACACAATGAAAACTTCAAGGCACATGACCGAACTTTCATTCGGACACAAAAAAAGTAAAATCCAAAATGTTTATTAAACTAATCTAGGTCTATAGAGATATATATACGTAAATTAACATATTCTTGCTAAATGTAAGAGGTGACAATCGTATTAGGCGTTTGTTTGTCCACCACGCGATTGTGAACCTTAAGGCTTCGACATATGAAATGTAGAGTTTCTATTTGCCAAGTAAAAGTCTTGTTACAATTGCAAGTGTTAGAGGTTTATTTTAGCTATAGAAGTGTCCGCTTTCTTTTTTCATACCAAAACACAGTACAGTCATGAGCAATATCATGTACCCACTTTAGAACCCTGTCATCATGTACCCACTTTAATGAGACTTACGGTTTAATTTGTCATATTAGTACTCGTGACCGTACATAGGTATGTACCTACATTGACGTTAAAACACATAATAACGGGTTCTTACCGCGTTTAAAATAGGGATATGTGAGTCCCGATATTTCGACACTGTTGCAAGTGCCATCATCACGGGATGACTGATGAGATTGGAGTGGAGTAGGTAGATCTATAATTTTCTACGGGCAGACATATTAGTCTACCCTCTTTCTTTGCCGCTTGTTTATGTATTTGATATCGGAATATTCGGAACCATTTGAACTCGCACCAAACTCACTACGACAAACCGACTACATTGATGTTTACATACTTTATAAACGTTCCATTCGTAGTCGGAGACCAAACTTACTTCCCTACGTTATAGTACCTACTTAATTAGTAACAAGTATGTAACTAGCTACCCGCAAAGACTTTGCACGGGTGATTTAGGAGCCCACATCTTTAAAAATAAAATGTTTCCATATAAACTTACACTCCCTATTTCACTAGATAGATTAACGGCCTCCGCGGTCCAGTGGTTGACCGTTGGGCTCACGATCCGGAGGTTCCGGGTTCGAATCCCGGTGGGGACATATCACAAAAATCACTCTGTGGGTCCTGGATTGATTTAGACATTACAAGCTGATCACCCGTTTGTCCGAAAGAAAGATGATCCGTGCTTCGGAAGGCACGTTAAGCCGTTGGACCCGGTTAATACCTACTAACGTTAGTACGTAGTCGTTACATGATTCACGTCAGGGGCCTTTGGCGGCTCAATAATGACCCTGACACCAGGGTTGATGAGGTTGGTGATCTACCTCATTTTTGTGACTTAGATGAAGTTTAGTATGGAGATAGTTTTGAGACCTATGGAGAAGAACATAGGAAACCGGAAATCACCTCCTAAGCAGGATAAAAAGAAACGTGTCGCGCGCCAAAACCGAAGTCCAGGCGGTCAAAGTTGGGGGGGGGGAAAGCTAAAACACTTATGTGAGTAAAACCCATGTAACTTGTATTTATAACCTCATCTTCAGCTACCGTAAGCTTGGAGTGGCTTTATACTCCCACACACTGAGCTTATAACAAGCGTACTTCTCGTAATATAAATAATCTAAACCTCAATGATTCATCTTCGGCTTTTGAGTCTAATACTTATAAAGGATTGTTATTCTATTTGATTTTACACATGAACTCACTCCCGTTACCTCTTACTAGAATTAACTACAGATAGTCACAAGTTGTTGGGATTAAACTACGATGACGATGAGGGCTAAGGTGGAAGACGCTTACCTAGCAAACGCCTATTCACTTTAGCCTTAAAAACTCCAACCAAAATATAAGCTCAGAACTATTAATAATGTGATATAACTAGTAATATGATAACTATAGCGTCACACTTTCATGTATACTCGGCATTGAAGCCATGAGCTATCTCACAAGGACACCGTGGTGGCGCCACCACGGTTGCACCACCAAAAAAAAATGCAGTTCTATAATAAATTATAATTCATATCACGTGGTTTTCAAGATTTGTTCCCGTTTTATGGCAATGCATGGAACATGCATGCATGATAATACCTCTAGTATCAGAATTGTGAGTTCCATGGTGGCGAAGCCATTGCCATAAAAAGGGCACAAATCCTGAAAACCACGTGATATCAATTATCATTTTTATGCAACTGCATACATTTTGTTATATATTTTCCATACTGTCAGAATATAAAACATTTCTTTGTTCATCTTTCCATCCTTAACTACGCACATAAAACCACAAACACAATATCCTAGCATAACTACCTATCTGCACTGCAATACAAACACCACATTATTTCATCTCTTTCTAGAGGTAGAGCCCTTCATTTACAGTAACAACGCGTTCAGTTCCCCCTACAAATGTTTTTCAAGTCGGCACACAATCTCTCACTCACTCAATCTGAACTAAATCGCCTTAACAAGACAGTGACGTATAGTTGCAGCTAGACACTATACAGGGTGGCCCAGAAGATCAGGTTCAAAATGAAAAATTAGATAGAGGGGCTCATTAGCTACCAGAAACACCCCCATGTATGTTCAGCAATTATTTACGGTTTAGGAGATATGACCCATTTTGTACCTTTTTCTAGATTTTCTACCTTACTTCAGAAATAATTATTTTGTCGCTATCCCTTTCTTAATAATTATTTTATTTTACTTCACAACTATGCCTAAGGCTGTGTACCGCTCAATCAAAGATAAATCAAAGTCAAATCAAGTATAAAAAAAAAGTTATCGGAAGTCAAAGTAAGAATTCGACCAAAATTGTTACAGTTGTTAAAACTTCGCCGAAGAATAATAAACACATGAGACAGATTTTATTTTAGTATCCAATAGTATGAATCACCAACAGTGTTTGGGGATAACTTTTTCCTTGAAATCTATGTACCTTCAATAAAATACGAATACCAAAAGTGACTGCAAGTTTTGTCTTCGGAATGTTGCTATGTCTACCCTGTTAGCGATTATAAGCGTGATTTTTATTTACTTTTAACTGAAAATGTGTCTTTGACCACCTTTAACAACGTTAGAAAGAAGCAGCTACATTGTATGAGAATGTCAAATTTTCCTTCAAATCTGTCTGTTTTGCAATATTTGAGGTCAAATTACTTAGTTTTTTGCCCGTATTGAGGGTACTTTTTTTGGATGTTTCTAAAAGCTTATTAAATGGAGCAGTTTTTAGAAATACTTTCAGGGTCCATGACAATCTGATGTGTTTATTATTCTTCGGCGAAGTTTTAACAACTGTAACAATTTTGGTCGAATTCTCACTTTGACTTCCGATAACTTTTTTTTTTATACTTGATTTGACTTTGATTTATTTTTGATTGAGCGGTCACAGCCTTAGGCATAGGTTGTGAAGTAAAATAAAATAATTATTAAGTAAGGGATAGCGACAAAATGATTATTTCTGAAGTAAGGTAGAAAATCTAGAAAAAGGTACAAAATGGGTCATATCTCCTAAACCGTAAATAATTGCTGAACATACATGTGGGTGTTTCTGGTAGCTAATGAGCCCCTCTATCTAATTTTTCATTTTGAACCTGATCTTCTGGGCCACCCTGTATAGGTACCTACTTTTGTCTACTAGGGTTGTCACACGTCTTGTATTCTTGGACATGATCTCAATTTAGAATTCCATCTTGCTGTCCTGACAGCTTAGAATAAAGAATAATATTAAGCATAGAACTAACCGATTCGTCTTGATTCGATCCATTTCTATCAGGCACCGAGATAGATTTACTTCGCCCCCCAGAGAGAGTAGCTATAGTATGACCGAGAGGTTCTTTTTAATAGTATAGGCTCACGTTTGACCACAATCTCACCTAATGGCAAGTGACGATGTAGTCTAGGGTGGATCACGCTTACCTAGCAAATGCCTTGGCTCTAACCTTACTCTAGTCGTAGAAAGAAGAATAAAAATACGTATAGAACGGTAACTATCCGCCCCGCATCAATTCGCTCTCATCTGTCTAACTAGAGATAGGGCCCTTATGTAGACTTCTATCACATATGATTAAATTCCTGGATGGACAAAAAAATAATTTCTCGCACGGTACTCTTGTGTATACATTTTCTTCCGAAATCGATTTCAAACATCCAAGTCGCGTCGCCTCAATTATAATAGCCCTGTCGTAGAGCAGGTATAGTTAGGTACAGTCACCGACGTAAACAAGTACAGCCAGCGGCGCGTGTCGCAGACAATGCCAGCTAACTGTACGCTGGACAACTGACGATCTTGCCCTTTGACAACACAGGGTGTGCCAATACTTTATTTACTTACTTTCACGTGGAAATTGTTTTAGAGGTCAAGTTTATTATTTACTAGTTATCCGCCCGCGACTTCGCGTTATCGCGCTTGGCAGTTTAAAATCGTAAGACTGAATGCTTTTTTAAATCTTTAATAATTGTGTCCTGACACCTCGACCTTAGGAGGTCGTATGTGCCACAAATCGGTGCAGTAGACATTTGGGCGTGAAAATATGTTAAATTGAAGAACAGGGACATGGTACACCCATTGTGTTACGTCATAGGGTTGGGATGGTGATGATCGCCTTAAGCCTGAAATAATAACTAGCTGTATGGCTTATATGTTTTACTATAGAGTATAACATAAATCCTATATCTCAATAAAATTGGGGTAATTAGAGGTACATCCATCTGAAGATGAATTAAGTACCTACGCCCTACCGAGCTTTCTGTTAGATCAACGTGATAGGTAGTAAGCCGTATCACCGTCAATAATGGTCGAGCCAACTATGTTAGTGAAAACTGCACTTAAGATAAATAATTAATAACTTTGTGCAAGTCTGGTACCGGGGTTTGAACCGACGCTCCCCGTTTGAGTAACAATCCGGTGTACTATGAGATCAAAGAAAGATTATTAATAAAGGCACATAATATAAATCGTCCTGTATCATAGTCGGACTACCTATGCCGAGTGGCACTACGTCACACAGGTCTAGCGGCGCGGCGCGTGCGTCACAAGTGCACACACGCGCATGCGCTCGCGTCCGTCACGGTGTGAGTGCGGCCGTCAGGTGCCACCGCGCCGTGGCTTGTAAATAAATCGCGACTGTTGACGAGCTTTAATGAGAAATAATTATGAACTTTATGAAGGGCTTGATGACCAGAAAATGCTTCGCCTTCACACCACTGTTTTTCCGCCGACTCACGTTTTATTTTTGTGAAATGCGGCAAAAGGTGCCGTGCTGCTATTGGCTTGAGAAGTCACAAGAGGTCCTGCAGCAAAACGTGAGAGCTACACAGCCACTGTTAACCCGAACCCTAACCTAACCTAACCCTCCCGGAGGCTATTTTAACTAGAAGGCTGTGTAACTACATATTATAAATACCTAAATAGGAAATTTATCGTTGTATCTATATTTTGACTAACTCTATATGTTATTTGTTTCAGGTAACGCCGGACATTTCAATAACATAACAAGCAATTATAACTGAGTCAATTCCAAGTAACAGTAAGTAAATTACTTTTGACACCTTTGTCATTATTTCCACGCATAGATCCAAATTCTCATTTACCTACGTCCAAAAAACGTCTTTAAAAAGATAAGATAATGTATTTTAAAAAAAGGAATTCTGTGGAATTACCTACAGTTTAACGAATACATGTCAATCACGAATAGTAATTGCATTCCAAACAAAACAGCATCCACTTCAATCAACAACCGTTCATCCCCAAAAAAATAAGGTGAACAACCCAAAATGATTGGTACGGTTCCTTCCATACATCCTTCCGACTCCCGCGTCGTGGTCAACAGCCGAAACCAGTTAGGGGTCGACGGCCGGTGGTTTTTTGTAGGGATAGCCCGGGATTCCGGCAATTTACAGTTAGACCTCTCCTGGTACTACCATGGGTATCGAACTCGATTTGGAATTTAACGGACCTGCATTTTATAGCAGAACAACATGGTGACATTTGATCGCTTGGCGTTTTCAGATGTTGGAATATTTCAAGAGTTTTTGTAGCATTCTTTTGTGAAGCAGTTTTGGTCCGTTAAACCGTAAACAGCTAATTCCTTATAACTAGTTTTCAATTTGAAACGTTGTATGAATTCCATGTTTTCAAAGCATGGAGGTAGGTGTTGCTATAGAGCTCTTCCAAATAAAATCTTCCACTTCCAAAGATTCTGAGCGAATTTCTTTTGGTTTAATAATATCAAACAAATCAACTCATATTGGTGTTTGCAGAACCACAACCATCACTTCGAGGATTCAGTATAGTTATAGCTTCCAAGTATGAAATTGATGAACCTTAAAAGCGACAGGTTAAAAACTCATCACCTATAAAAATCCATCAAGCTAGACAATTCTCTTGGCAATGTTTCAGCACTACCAAAATGTAGCAAAACAAATTCTACAATACCGTTCCGTCCAGCTGAGAAGTTAGTTGCCGAAAACAAATCCATCCAGACTCTTCCAACCCTAACATAAGTATTAACAAAAACAAAACCTTCTAGAATATTCTACCCAGCTGACAGGTTACTTTCGACACACGCACGCGAGCACGTGGTAGCGCGGGGTCGTCGCCCCGGGGAGCGACATGCGCGCGCGCCGGCCTTGGGGTGCCCTGCTGAATACGTAACGTTATATGAGTTATATCAGATGCTTCGTTCACTGATCTCTTCTTACAGGATTATCTTTTTGTTTTGATAGCAGCGGTCTAATTGTAAAGCAAAATTTCTACGATTACGATTGGTTAGAAATTTAAGCCATTTTTTTTGCCCTTGATGTGCCCTTGAATACCTACCTACGTTAAGGTATATCAGAAATCAGAATAAATTATTCAACGTAATTATCATAGATAAAGTTGTCGAAGGTTAATTTAACATTTTTGAATCTATGTCATTTCGCAAAGTATTATTGCTGAGGAGAAGAAATGACAAGAAACTGCAACAGCAACACATCTTATAAATCAATGTAGGTTTACATTACAAGTTATTTAATAACTAGAGGAACAAATTAACACCAGGCATTTTTATCATTTAGGTAATCATTCTTCCTATAATAACCTTTTTTAAAGTAAGCTTCACGTGAACTTTTTATTTTTATTCGGCATCATTATACGACTTGTCAAAAGTACTCGAATAGAATTTATTGTGCTAATTGGTTATAAGTATATTGTATTGTTCATTTTGTTTATTACTAATTCTATACATAATCAATTGATAAGTATAAATTCACTTTATAAGTACTTTGTTGCACACCAAAAAACCACCATGCGGTTATGCGTAGGTTGGGTCACCCTTTCCATGAAACCTTGCGGAGCCCTGCTAAGTACGTAACGTTATGTCAGAGAGTCGTTCCCTGGTCTATTTTTACGGGGTCAGTTTAGTATTTCGAAGGCTAGGTACGAACGCATTTCTATTTTCCAACGGCTCAAAATAGATTTTACGTAAAGACCTATTAGTTGGATTGTTAATCGTTCAAGTTCTCTTGCATTTCTTCTCGTACATCTATGAAGAAGAACACGTATATTTTTTTGCAAAGACCGTCTTTTATTTGCTCTTTTATTTTCAGAATGGTAAAATTGCAATTTGGTTGGGATAGTTTATAAACTTTGCTTTATTTTTGTAACTACAATAGGAACTACAATAGGACTGTCCATAGGACCAAACTCTCAACTCAGAGCAATACTGACCGAATCTGACTAACTCCATAGTTTAAAGAGAACAAGGTCATGCTACCTATAATATTATTTTCGTCTATATAAATTCCTCACTTCTTTCTAACGGTAACATTGCTTAGCTCCATAAAAGGCAAGGACGCTGTCCAAATAAGGATGTATACCTGACAGGAACATTTGCTTACATGAATTATGCAACAAGGGACATTAAAAGGGTTCCCTCGTAAAATATGTTAATGTCTTCATTTGTTGGGACAGTTTTGTTTACACATACAAAGCCGGAAAGAAGATCTGCATGAGAAATAATTGGTTAGTGTCACTCAATAAATCATCAATCCAACCTCTCTTCCTGAAATCGTAAAATGAGTGTATGGTATCGCATCCTGATAATATCGTTCTGGGCTAGACTGGGGTAAACTGTCTATAGAATTCATGTCGATTTGAAGCTGCGCACGAAAACCGCTTTCCTGAGTTACGCTATACGTTGCCCACGCGTGCATTGGTTACACATACAGATCCTGAACCACCCCAAACTGGAATCCGACATGAGTCGTGCATATCCTCATAACGCGCGGTCTCTTACGAATCGCGTGTCACCTGTTCTCCGAGAACATATGCGTAGCAATTATGGACATGGGGTTCCAGGACACGCAAACGCCGCTGTCCGTACGAAGCTTTAGAAGGTACCTTTTGATGAATCTTCACACCGCAGTAGGAAATTACGGAAATATTTTTCTAGCTGGACGAATACCACAACAGACATTTCTGCAAATTATCTTCTGCCCGTCAACCCGCAGGGGTACACCTGGAGTCCTTACCAATGACATATTGACAAGTCATCATCTCCCTAGTTTTTCCCAAGATCCGCTTACCAAACCTGAAAATTTGACAGGTCCGACTTTTTACAGAAGCGACTGTCTATCTGACTTTCCAATCCGAAGAGAACACCAACCCAATACAGGCCAATAAATACAAGTCTCAAATCTTGTAGGCCTTAGTAGCCATTCTTACCATTCTTCATCAGGTTTGTAAGTCAATTGTTAATCGTTTCCAATCTACAACCAAGCAACAAGTTCCTCAAATAAGCTTGCCAATTTACCTAAATACCTGTAGACAATATCTCATGTTTACCTACAACAGTACTTGCCTCGCCCTGTCATTCCCACACCCAGCGCTGGCCACCCAATGTGCCCGAAATCTAGCAACCCACTTGGCCCGGTCACGTATGCGAGTAACTAGAGAGTAGAGAGGCACCATGACCGCCATTGTTAGCTGATATTGTCGTAATAGCTTTCACAATGAAGTGCATTTCTGAATAGATCGAAAATAAACTACCTAAGTGGATAATAGAAACAGTGTGTTTTTGGTTGGACAGAAAAACAAGATAGTTTAGAAACCATTTCATTTCAGTTAACGCTTTAGGGCCATATCTCGATAGGATACCATGGTGGCGCCACTACAGTCTTGCCATCAACAAATTCCAGTGGTCTGGTTGGTTGCGCAACCAACAAGACACCAGACATCATTGCTAATAATGGTTGCAAGTTGTCTTCTGACAAATTCTAGCTCTAGTAGAGTTTGGATCTTGGGACGTCTCGTGTGTTGAAGTTCTGGGACATTTTCCATAAAACCGCTGTATATTCTGTATCGAAGGCATGGGGAGACTAGGAAAACACCCAGTAATAATTCGAAACAACATTTCTAAATACCCAGGTGACCGCGAAAATACAACAGTTACTTAGTTACCAACCAATACTAGCTTCAACCATCAACTCAAAACGTCTCTATGATCCTCCCAAAACCCGTTGCGCCTGAGCCGGTAACGGTCCGTCCGAACAGACAAACACTTTATATTAGGTAATTAGGATGAAGGACCTCAAACGTACCGCTTGCGCCCGCGACGGTTTTATGACCACTCTTGTTTGTTACCTAAGTATTTACTATACTGTTACCGTTACTCACAAATATGGATCGGCATTTTTGTATTGTATAATGTTCACGTTGTAAAAGTAATACAAGGATGTCAAATAAGACGATGTTTTTTATGTTGTAAGTAACATTTTGTTTTTCGACATTGGTGGCCCTAACAACCCTATCTCACTAGGACACCATCGCAACCATCGTCGCACAACCAACAAAATGTCTGCCGTTGTATAAACGCTACTTATAGATCCCGCAACCAACAAGACACCAGAGGGGTTAAAAAGGCCACGTCGAAGCAATTCATCCAAAAAAGCAATTTTACAATTTGACATTCGCGCATATAAAAATAAGTGCGCAATGCAAACAAATGTCAAATAGCAATATTGCTTTTGATGATGAGATGAATTGCTATGATGTTGCCTTTTTAACCCCCCAGGTGTCAATGTCAACTGGCGCGACAGTGGTGTCCTAGTGAGATATGGCCCTTACGAAAGTTCTAAAATAAGATTATTTTAAATAATTTCCTCTCCTTGCAGTACAAAACGAAATAAAAAAATATGTAAGTAGCTGTATGAATAATTACTTAACCCGAGAGAAAGTTTTTTGTTTGATCGCTATGGTTAGCAAAACAGCAAAAATATTAAATACTTAAGTAAACAAATAAAACAGAATAGTTAGTTAATAGTTCATCATATCGCTATCCTAACTTGTTGATCTAACTCTATTGACTTCTTGTTTAACCATAGAACCTCTAACATGCATGAAATATCTTCTGATCATAAAGGCGCTATTAATCGCGGATTTATGACCATACTGACCATAAATACCATGAATAAGGACACAACGCCACCATAGCCCACCTGACCCACTGGCCAACTTTAAGCCACCCCAAAGCGGATTCTCACAAAAAAAATCCTATCACGAACTTAATTTTTAGGCCGACCCACACGCTGCGCCCGCATCGAAAATTTGTCGCGCGCCGACCGAAACAGCCTATACAATCCAAACGAGAGTGAAAGAGACGGATATAAGTAAAACAGGGTCGGCTAACGGTACCATACGGAAGTATGTCAGTGGCGTAAACTGTGCCGCAGTTGCTAATAGGTCGTAAACGCCGAGCGTGGCCACTCGGAATAGCAACCTTGACCTAAGCAGTTACGATCGGAAGTCGTTTGAATGTGGATCGAGTTTTCGATTTTCACGGTGGTGATTCGCCACAATAGATGTCCGCTTCTGTCGATGCCTACTTTAGCGGCAACTTCGAAGCCTACCTCAAGGCTAGACATTGAAAAAACATGTGCTTAATGGCGTGTGTTGGTTTTGAAAATAAATTGATGCGGTTTCAATTTCATTTTATTATGTAGATACTCTCGTGTGCTCGTAGTAATTAATTAAACAGCTGGCTTTTGGAGCCTTGACAATGACTTTGGTTGAACTTAAATCGTCGACGTTGGAGTCAGCAAACATTTGAATGGAGCTTTTGTGGTCACCCAAAATCTGGAAGTCGTTCTTTTTTCAAATTTTTGAACAAATTATGGTAACTACTATATTATTTTTTATTAATACACACTGAAAAAAACTGAAGTAAGTCTCAGCACTCGTTGCATGGCCCATGCGACGCGACATTACCAACTGCAACGCAAGCTTCGACCAATATAGCAGCGTATGTTATCTACGTAGATAAACGTCATACCTCTATACATATACATAGAGTTTCATAGTATAACTCTTTTGTAAAAATACCTAATTCCGCTATTGTAACAATTCAAAATTATTTACTTACCCCAAAAAAAGCTTTAGCTACACCAGTAAGTAATAAGAACAGTAAAGCCGAAGCCGAAGCCGTGTTACTCATAAATTGACCAAAAAAGAAGCTATGATTCGAAAAGTAAAGTCATCATCGAATTGGTCTGCAATCAACAAAACAAAATCAAATCAAATGCATTTGACAAGTGCTATTTTCGTGTCTGTGAATCATAAAACTAACATAAATTATATATCGTGTGATGAAAAATAACCAAAAAATTCATAATCTCTGTAATTTGAAAGAAAGCATTCCGCTAATTCACCAAAATCCACGTGAAATAAACGTAATGGCTGACATTTGTGACAACTTTCACTAACAACGGTCATCGGAGCGGAAAATGGTCCAAATTGGGACTTTTCCTCTTGCCGAAGAAATGCTAATTTTGGCGCCAAATCTATGGCCGCGGGGTTTTTAGACCGAAACAAATGACTATAGACATACTTAGAAAGGAGAGAAACAGAAACGTTGATATTGGGGGCTTCGGAATTGTTGTAGGTTGCTTTTGCAGAAGTATGGGTTAGAAGATATACTCGTGGTTTGAATTAGTCACAGACTTTAAATTATTTAGTGTGCGGTAGAATTTGCCGCTCTAGAATTGGGTTGGTATGCACTTCGCGATAATGACGTAATAATGTAATAAATAATCTAAAACAGACTTATGAGGTTTATGATGAATCTAGTTACACTACGTACACACTGGGATTCTAGAAGGATTATGGTGTTCTACCACCACCACCACCACTGAATTCAACTTTATGAGTTTCAATTCAAGTTATAATTATAGATAATTGATATCACGTGGTTTTCAGGTTTTGTGCCCGGTTAATGGTAATAGGCTCGCCTCCTATTACAAGGGACTTAAACATAGCTGGTGAGGATGACTATATACCTATATAGGCGTGATCCTACGTTATGAAAATCCTATGTTTGAGATTGCTGCTTAGCAATAAGGCCGCTTAGTGTTCTCTTTATATTTCTCTTTAGGTATTTTTGTATTTGCTGTGTGTGCAATAAAGTATTTGTTATGTTATGATGATGTTATGTTATTTCAATTAAAAACATAAAGTCGCAGATTTATGTTTCCTATGGAATTCTAAAACTTTATTCGACAACAATAAATGTCCAGTTATTGACCACCGCAATTTAACCAATATTATTATTTATACCAGTCCAAATGAATAGCGACAAAAACTCAATTTCCAACTGTCAACATTGTCACGTCGAGTGCAATCGGGTAATTCATTTTTTCCCGAGTTGCGCCAGCGGCCGTCGACCTGCAATATCTCGCACTCGATTTTGCGAAAACCCTCAAGGCCACGCTCTTGAAAGAGCGAGGCAAATCTATATTTTAATAGTATCTGTTTTTTTTTTCTCCAATATTGCAAACGGTTGCGTGCCACTGTTGCCCAACAGTGCGTTGCTAGTTTTTTCGTGTCGCAGCGTTGCGCATTCCTTTTCATAAAGCGCGGTGATGAAAAACTGAAACGTTCTGTAAGATAATGCTTTCAGCTTTGTTGGTATTGTCAAATGCTTTGTCCGTATTCTGTTTCAGGTAATCGAGTACGTTTTATTCCAAATTTCGAACTGTAATTTGAATCTGATTATATTGTGTTGTCATGCCTATATCTAGGAGCCGAAAAAGACCACGTGATTGGCTCTTTGCACCTGTAAACTTATTACTAAACTATACAGTTCATATTCTATTTAGAGATGTTAATATTATGAGTAACTGCAGGTTCTTCTGTAAGTTGTGGCTTAGTCTCCTCCAATAGGAGTTAGAAGGGTACAATGCTTAAATTTTCTTAATATCGCATCATCGCATTTCCGAACAAACGAATGCTAATTTCCATGTTCATGTCGATTATTATATTTGTCGTTTGAATTCAGAACTAAATACCCTATATTGCTGTTTTGCTTTAATTCTCGTGTGAACAAAACAGCAATAAAGTACTTCATTCTGAATTCAAATTCAAAACTAATAATTGATGAACATGGAAATTAGCATTCCTTTGCCGAGGCACATAAAAAACAGCACTGTATATACCTAAACAGGAACTTAATATAAAAAAAACCCTTGATACTAAAACTACTTAAAACCATACACTATTATAACTGCATAATAACTATTTGCATCCTGATTTCGTTGAAACACGGTCAGCGAACAACACAGTTAATTATGCTATAGTTATTAAGTATACTCGCATAGATTACTTGGTAGATCATTCGTTGGTCATGTTACGCGCTATCTTCGCATATATCTGCAATTGATTATGAGGAGTACGGTCATTCATTAAATTGTTGTATGTAAATGAGGTAGGGTATTCAAATTGGATGTACACTGCATACAATACATAAAAAAGTCGCAAAAGAGACTTTAACAACATAGCATAAACATCAAATTAAGACAATTAATATGATAGAACATGAAACATTTAGATGTTGAGCTTGTAACGCTGTCACTAAAAGTTAATAAGGTATGACTTTAGCATTATTTTACTATCTATTTGTAATCATTCTCGAGAGTGATTCAGTCACGTTTGACTCGTGAACTTTCAGTATAGGTTATTGTCATAAATACCAAACTCACCAATATTTTAACAAATAACTCTTACTCCCATTTTCACCAAATCATATATCTTGTCCTACTAGCCAATATTCTCCCACTGCTGGGCAAAAGCCTCCCCTTCATCTGTCCACCTTTTACGATCTTCCATGAATCTTAGAGTTCCTAATAGAATTTTGCGACATATTAATTTGCTTCACGCCCCTCTCAGTCACACTAATTATAGAAACAATAGCTTCTTTCCTAGAACATTAAGATTAGTTAATAAGCTCAATACTGATTCTCGCTTTGACCTGTTCTGCAGTAGTACTCAAAGTTTAAAAACCTTGCTGAACAAGGAACCTTATTTAATTTTAGGTTAGGTAACTGAGCCCGTTTGACATGTAAAATGTTTTAGGTTCACCTGTGGTAGCTTTGTAATTGGCGTTTGTTTACACATATAAATATCTACTTTGTAAAAGAGGCTGTAAGCTACCCGAATAAAATAAAATGAAATCATCCACTACTTACCCGCAAATTGCTAAATTACTGTATGGGTTTGTTATAATAAGTGCAGTTGTAAATAGTGTCGGTATGAACACGGTTGCGCGCTGGAGCGTATCGGCGCGCGCGCCGGCAAAATGGAAACGATCACGCTGCGGATTGCGCATACACCTACTTAGCCAAATCACAATTTCGGAATTGGACACGGCCAACGATTTTCTATAGCTCCTTCGAAAATATAATATCGTATCGATTTGGATTTGGAAATGTCTTTGCAAAAATTTCGTGCTTTAGTATGTTGCGGTCCATTGTCCGGAATAGGAATATCTAATTGAATTGAACCGCTAGTAGGTTACGGCAGTATCATTATGTCACTTCTAATAAAACCTACAGATTTTCTATTGGTAGTAATAATTTCAATTCAAAAACATCTAAGTAAGTAATAAGTAGTATCATAATGCCCTCCCTAACCAAAATCCCCGAAGAAATGTACTCTCCATAAAATATAACCATCCTTTCCTATAAACTTACTTCGGTAAACTGTCTCGATGCAACTAGAAACCTAATTAACATATGACATGTGTGTTGTTGCAGATAGCGCGGCAGGGTGGCGGCGTCCAAGTATGGCGGCGGCGGGGTGTCGGTGGGCGCGGGAGTGCGGCGCGGCGTGAAGTGCCCCGACGACCTGGTGCTGGGCTGCTGGCTCGAGCCCAAGCCCGAGCCCGATCCGCCGCCCCCACACGACCTGCTCGACTCGCTGCTCGCCCCACCCCCCCTCGCCGAGCTCAAGCCCCTCCCTCCCTTCACCGGCTACACCGGACACCTCTCCATCAACGGCATCTCCGGCCACCACTACCATGCCATCGCGCAGCGCCTGCCCGAGGAGAATAACAACTACCCCACGCAGAGCGGCTACGGCGCCGACCATGACGTCGTTTCGTCGTCCACGTGCGCCGCAGACGCTGAGCCCCCCGACTTAGAAGACGTGAAGCCCTTCGCGCTCGACGACACCAAGCCCTTCGAGACCACGCCCCCCGGTGCGCCGGACTCTTGTGCCGCTTCCTGCTCCCCGCCCGCCAAGATCTTCGAGGACAGCCAGAAGCAGGACATGTACGACATCAGCTCCATTGAGGACATCGCCGCCATCATCGGCTCTGCGATGGCCGACACGACGGTACATTCACAGCCAGAGGAGACGGAAACCAATGACTCTCGTGACAGTTGGATGGACATAGACGCGTGGATCGCGGGTGCTTGTAATCAACACGGAGACAAAATCGTTCCCCAGGATCTCACAGAATTCGGCCTTCCCAGCTCGCCCCTCTCGACGCCACAGAACAATCACCACAGCAATTTAGAGTTCTCCTGCAAAAATCAGGAGTTTTCCAAGAGTCAAGAGTTCCTCCATAAGAATCTTGGACAAGCCGGGTCCACTTTACAGACGTTATTAACTCATGGCTACATGCCACTGCTTCAGAACCGGCTTCAAAACGGCCCCCCGGTGAAGCAAGAAGCGCCGAGCTCGACGAGCTACGGCATGGATGTGATATCGACGTCGTCGCCGCCCGGCAACGCGGTGTCCACGACGGACGGCGTCGGCGGGTTGCTCAACGGCCGGTACGCGTCACATTATGCGCTCAGTTTGAAGCAGGACGGACTTTGCAGTCCAGAACGATTACTGGGCTACCCGCACGCACACACGACGACTGTCACACCGTCGAATAAGAGTAAAAGAAGTCGAGCGAAAGCGAAGCAGCAGAATAACGGAGCGAACATTCACGGGAGCCTGGCGTTCCCGTCGACAGCGGCGGAGCTGAGCGGGCTGCTGGGCAAGGAGAAGCCTGTGCACCGGTGCGGGATATGCAACCGAGGGTTCCTTAACAAGTCCAACATCAAGGTGCACCTCAGAACACATACGGGGGAGAAGCCGTTCAGGTGCGACGTGTGCGCGAAGGCGTTCAGACAGAAGGCGCATCTCATTAAGCACCAGCAGATACACAAGAGGATCGGGCGGGACTGAGCCGCGCCCGCGCCGCTCAAAACGAAGCATTTCATAGTTTAGGTTGTGTGCGTGTATGGACGATTGGTACCTCAATCTGCGCTGAATCTCATTCTAGGCTATTGTACATGGTATATCATTGTCTTCTAACGTAGTTAAGAGCGATGTTCACGTATTGTAACCCTTTAGTTTAACTCCTCCTAAGGACAAGTGCAATGTTAACTAGTTTTAAGTATCTTCAGATTTATTTTGATGTAGATAATTGTTTATAATTTTGTTGTGTAGTGACGTTTTGACCTTTCGAAATTCATTCCAATAATTTACTTAGTATATTACTCCGTCTCGTTAGGTTAGTCTTCGGTTTATTTCGCTTAATGTCTTGATTGCTGTCTGCTTCAAGAGCCACGTGCGCTCCATTCGCTGAACTACGGTGCACACTTTATGCAAGAGGTAGGCGAACAAAACATGAACGAATAATGTTTTAGTAATTGAAATTTTTGGACGTATTTATAGTCTATTCTATACTCCGATTACCTATTTATAGTCAACTTGTAATGGAAATGTTTAGTTGTAATGTATGATATAGCTACTTAAATATGTATTATATAAAAAACAAAGACAAAGCTTACGAGGCTAACACAAAGCTCTGAAGTAGTTTTAAATTAATTTATTTTAATGATACAATTCTAACATGCTATTCTTTACTTGCTTAATCAAATCAGTCTCCTAACTTATTTATTACTTTCTTAACTAACAATTTCGCTTGACACGAAACATCACAATATTACGCATTTGTCACAAACAATACAGTCCGCCTTGTTGCATCGTGTAATCACAAATTATACAACTTTCCTATAATCCACCATTTTCATTACCACGACCAAAGTACATTTATTTTCATTCGTTTTGGCACAAAAAAACATTCCGTCGACTAGGTAATCCACTCCACTAAAAGGAATAATTTTAAAATCAATCATTTTTATACGTACACGCATGAATGCACGCCATTTTTTGTCATCGTCATCAGTATTATATCACTGTCACCGAATCCTATCATGTCACCAAACTAACCTAAACTAAGTCAAGAGAAATGCACGAATAATTATTCATTAGCATTTAGCACATAACTTTCTACTTCCAATCATCATCATATTTGTCATTATTATCAAATATTAATCACAAATTCATAGACACGGTGTTGAGAGCGTTCCGAGCGGAAAGCGGGTGTTTAGATTATTTTCTGTGTACCGTCTTTACAGGCATTCCAGAAGAATCACGCCTAAATCATATTATCTAAGAGTCATAAGCCTTGTACTATAATTATGAACGTAGCTTAACCGTCGCACAGTAACAGCGCGCGCGGGTCGATCAGCGCGCACGCACGCGAACTGCGGAACTGCTCCGTCCGGGAAGCGGACGGGAAAAAAATATACTACAGTCGGTCGATCCGCTGTTGCGTAACACCGGCCTTACGAATGTAGGGCGCAGGAGTCGGGTCAAATAGATAAATATTGGGAAAAAATGCAAATAACAGATAGACGACTACGAACACTCTAGAGCTTGTTTAATAAACAAAACTAGTGTATAAGAACAAGAACCTTTTCGCAAATACCACCTGTTAGCGAGCGAAATGGGAAATGATTAACTCAATATATAATAAAGAGAAAGAAAACACAAACTTACATAATATAAAAAACCTTACATATCACCCGCATTGCTATGCGTCATATATTCAACAAACCTAGGCCACGGGGGTTGCCTGAGCTGACGCCAAGAAACCGCAACCAAATCGGACCATCCGCTCCGGAGTACAATAGCGCGGACAGACAGACAGACAACGGGTTGAAACTTATAACAACTCTCCGCGTAGCGTCGGGGGTTAAAAATATTTGCATAAATATTGTATTTGAATGTAGACTGACCAGGAATCTTTTGTAATCTTTTGTTGTTTTAGCTTTATAATGGCGACGCAACGGATACAAAACTATAATTGTATTTTACATTTTCAATGTTAATTAAACAGGCTTCTGGGGTTAGGAATAGGGTAAATCAGCAATTTAAGTTACAAAATTCCGTAGTTGATAGCCCATCTAAGATGGATATTATAATGAACAAGGGGTCTGCCTGTCGCCAATAACAATTGCCCATCATGTTAGAAAGGATACCCTCTGTCGGATTTTGCCTCTGTCTGATGCATGGGAAGACAAGGAGCTGAATTTGTTTTTTTTTATTTGTTTAGTGTATATTAACCACACAACAGCATTGGCCCTTAAAGTATATTTTCAGCCTTAGTTGTAATATAATAACTTCGTAGTTCGCGTGTCAGTATTTCGCAACCATCCTGTGAACAATCATATAAACACTAAGTACCTACCTAACCTACTATCTGTAGCCGGTGTTTTTTACCCAATTCATTAATCCTTAATTACTTTGAACATAAATTGATTATATTTTTTTAGATTGGCTCATTGCGATGTTGGAGGATAAAGGAAACTAAGCAAGAATGTTTTATAAAGCTTTGGTACGATATAAAACGTTGTTGGCAAACCTTTTCAAGAGTTGAGACTCGAATAAGATTATGATATTCAAATTCACGTTGTGTCTGTTTAAAAAACCATTCATCACACGATCGTTAATTATCATCTTATCACACATTCCGTCATCGTATTCCAATCACTTTACTCTGTGATCTTTTACCATTTCAAAACTAACCTAATTTATTTTTAAAATATCAATTTTAGAACGCGCATTTACATTCCTCGTCACGTCACCGCGTTTGCGGTCAAATTTTTATTTTACTTTTAATAGCTGCGTATCGCGAAACATTCCATCGCTTTCCTAACATTTCCATTGACCATTGAAATGAGATCATGCGTACGAACGCTTGAGCGGGTCGGTTGCCTGCGCCCGCGCCGCCAATTGGGTCGCTAGAAAATTCACTGTTTGAAATTGGAAGCCTATGCTGAAATCGATTAGGTTTTGTTTCGATAAAAAATAGGATAAGATTTTCTTAATAGTTTTGTACCAATAATTGTTGGTACACTAAAAAAGTACTTGCCATGTTGATGGAGAACGTGACTTTTGCAAACTGGATGAAGGTTGAATTAGGTAGATATTAGAGAAGTAAACGTAAAAATAAGTTTTAATTTATAATTATGACTCCCTTATAATATGTAAATCATCATAGCGAACATGTACAGACACTACTGTGATGTACATCACGCAAGCATAATAAAGAAAAAAATAGTATTTAAAAAAATATGGCAACAAAATATTTAAATAAAAAAATGAAATCGAAGTAAAACCTAATTAACTTCAGAACGAAATAAAGGGCATTTTTGAATAGGTTTTGGCTATTAGCAATCGCGGTCGCGGGCGATTGGCTAACCGCTGTGGAATGGACGCGCGTTTGTGAAACGCTGCCTGAAAAAACAAGAAACATAAGGTCACTTTACTTTTGAAAATTCAACAATAAAGTTCTACTGAGCATCTTCATGATTTAAAAACGGCTTCTCACCGTCATCTTTATAACAATGACATCTTTCGGCACAAAAAGCTGTCACAAAATCAATATTTTTATGAAGATTATAATTAAAATGATTTAAAAAAAATCATAATGTTACCTACCGAATTTAAGAGATATTTTCTACATAAAAGAACGTTAAAATATGTTTGAAGAATGTAAGGGTTTTTTAATAATTATTAAGTGTTTCACACGCGGCGTTTTCCACAGCTTGTGTGTAGATAGACCTTATAAAGTACCTTTTGTAGTACTTAAGTTAGTTGTAAGTATTTATTGTAATATTGTAATTATTTCGTTGTAAATCCTTCCATTCGCCCGTGTATCTCGATTTGGGTATTATCAATTTATGAGTTTTAAAATCATTGTTGAAAAAGGACATTTTAATGTGAGGTGATTGCGTGGAAGGCCGGTTTCTAAATAATCAGATAGAATCCATTAAATGTTCTAAATTTGAGTATTTTCATACAAAATTTTGTTTTTTCCTTGGTAAAGAATTTTAATACACGTATTGAAAAATCAGCCCTAAATGTGATAGAGCTAAAGATGATTTATAATTATGTTTTATAGAAATATACTGGGGATACTGGTCTATATGTATGTATGTGTGTATGATATGATAATGTTTCATTGTCAATGTTGATACCATAGTACCATTCTTAAGCGCACAAATCGAACCCATAAAATTGATAATAATCAAACGTTATAACGGGGTTTATTTCATAATAAAGATGTTGTACGTTATAAGGAGAACATGTTATATTTTTCGAGAGGTTTTTCCACTTTTAAGTAAAATGTAAATTAATGTAAAATAAATTGAGATTTTTGTTAACGATACTTTCTGTTTTTTCTGTTTTTTATCCTTCAAATGAAAAATATGAGTATTTTTTATATTATCTAGGTAAGTACTACTTACAGATACCGAGCATTCAAAAAATAGGTAAGTACAGTTTTTTTTATTTTTTTGTAGACTGACTGCAATAAAACGCCTATAATATTCTGCAGTATGTACCATACTAAAACAAGATCAAGAACATACCTACTAACTTATGATCTTATAGATCTGTAAACATACTCACATTTCAGATAACACTTCAGTTTCAAGAACTCTTGTAGGTACTACATTTTATAAGACTGTTGTACGCAAAGAAACATATTAAGGAAACTTGTATAGGTACATATAGGCGCTTTTTTATCAGTTCCACACATTGGCAAAATATTTGTATTTGTATTGGTAAAATGTTTGTGTGTAAGCTGATATCAAGTGGAATTTTCGACACTACGATGTAAGAACAGGCCTATAACAGGTTCACGGTTGTTGTTAATATTTGTATGTGATCTATAAATAAACTAATCCCATAATCTCCAATGGAAACTCGATTACAAGAGAGATCGTAACCCGACACAATAGAAGCACGGAAGCTGGAAAGTCAATCGATAGATGCTTAATTCCACTTTACACAGTTTTCTATACAATTTGGGTCGAGTCAAACAAAGGCGTGATCAAGAGAGCGCGTTCACACACGACGTCGAAAGTCGGATGTGAATATGTGAATTGTGAACGTGTTCATAGTTCACACAAGACGTTTATACACGTATTTTTTACAAGAAAAATCATACTACTCCATTATAAACCGTGTGAAGGTTGGAAAACTGAAATTGTAGTTGTAAGAAATGGTTTTTGCTCGCAGATGCAACCGAGGTTTATGTGGAAAACCGGAACAATACGCTTGTTATTGTTCTAGCTTTCTAAGTCAATGTCAAAGGTAATTTGTAAAGCAAGTTTCTTGTTATATGAAGCGGTGGCTCAATCGTGGCTCTACACAGTACATTAACGACAGTAGTGGCGTAAAATCATGAATGCTTTACTATACAGTAAAAAGCAGAGGTTGACAGAGGTGCATATCTCTGTCAACCCCCTTGGGGATACACAGGTGATGCTGTGTTATGTTTTTTGGACATACGAGTAAGTACATAGATTTGTAAAAGATAAACATACATAAACTCATGTCTATTTCTCACCGGGGTAAGCAGAAACTATGGAATTCCATTTGCCATATTTTTTTCCATTGAATTTCTAAAAGTAGCTAATTTTTTTTTTACCTTTGTTGGATTTGGTCTTGGTTCCAAACTTGCCCGAAGGCATTGACGAGGCCTAAGATGGAGCGAGCTCGCCCAGAAGGTACCTGTTCACTCTGGCCTTGAAAGCACCCGGGTTATATGCAATAATCTTCTTCTATCGTGAGCTGGAGTACCAACCTCATCACCCCTGGTGTCAGGATTACTATTGAGCCGCCAAAGGCCCCTGACATGGCTCATGTAACGACTACTTACTTACATCAGTAAGTAGTAACCGGGACCAACGGCTTAACGTGCCTTCCGAAGCACGGTTCATCTTATGCAATAGTAAATCCGGGTAACATTTCCTTTTGAAAACTTACTCTGCCTACCCCGATAGAGTTTATAGGTATAGTCAGTGACTGATAAATATATTAGATACCTGCTGTAATTTCTTCAAATGCAGCTCATCCGACAGAGTAATCAGTATAAACCCTACTCAAAGAACATTATTGCAAAATATTCCTCAATTATTTTGCAACCAATCGACTATAATAGGCAGTTAGCCACTGTAATTAATGTTTTAGTTAATTCCGTTTAATTTGTACGAATATTGAGATTTCAGTAATATTTAGGCCTTAAACGCTTGCTAAATATTTCAGCGTTTAATTCGATTTTTAGTATGCTTATCGTGTGAATTTATGTTATTTAATGGTTATTTTATTTGTAATTAAGTTTTCTGTTTGAAATATTTCGAAATAAAATATTTAGCTTATAGCTATATTTTTGACTATGATCTCACCTGATGGTCAGAGATGCGGTCTATGCTTGTGCAATGTGCGTATCTAGTAAATGCCTACACCATTCTTTACTTCCAGTTCAGTAAAGAAATATACACTGATATTTTCACGTCAATATTATCACCTTGTAGTGAAAACCACATAAGCGGCTTTTGAAAAATCACATTTATATGCGATTTTTCTTACCAAAACCTCACAATAGTCAAACTAGGGCCATGGATGCCAAAATTTGTTTGAAAAATAATATTTTTAACAAAAAGAAAACCGACTTCAAACGCAAAACTAAAAAGCAATAAATAAATTTACTTCACACAAAGTAACAAGTACGTATTTTCAATAAGTTATCCCGGAACAAACATAAAAAATATACGGTCGAATTGAGAACCACCTCCTTTTTTGAAGTCGGTAAAAATTACTTGAATGGCTTCGGTGTTTTATCGATGACAATCACATCTGAATGTGATTTATCAAAAAGGCGTTTAACGTGGTTTTCTCTATAACTTTGTAACGATGAGATTTCCAAGCACAATAGTTAAACAATGGAGTTTGCATGAAGGATATTTGGTCTTGCGACTATCAGGCGACGTGGAGGATATAACAGCTCGAACCAACCTGACCAACCCAACGCCACTGGTTTGCAAATTGAACAAACAAAAAACTATCGTACAAACAAAAGCACGCGCGACATTCAATGGCGTCTTTCACCAACCCACTTACGACGAGCGACGTGATTTCTCCGACGCGGCTACATATGCTGAGGAGTTGAGACTTTATTTTTTATAGTTACAAGTTTTAAGACGTAAGTATTCGGTTATGTAAACAACATATAAAAAAATGTGAGATATAAAACAAGTAAGAAGACTTAATGTACTTTTGAAAAATTGAAATTTGGATGAAAAAAGCTGAATGTCCATAGTCAGATAAACGATAAGAAAAATATTAAAAAAAAAGGTAATAATGCATAAATCAATATCCCGTACAGATTAATATCGATTACAATACTTATTAGACATTAATTACGTTTTGGAGCTGTATTCATAATTATAATTCTGTGTTATGAAGAATATTCAGTGGAAGAATATAATAGATAGACGAACAAAATACATAATACAGTATGGGATTTAATATGAATGGGCCTGAAAAGAAATCTTACTACTTACTTCACATTATTATGTAAATCGAATGGGATTCCGTAAACAAACTTGTTCAAGTGTTGTACATCATCCATGCATAATAAATGTCATTCAATATTGAACACTTTCGGAGATACCGTGAACAAAAGACCCCAATTGGGGTAGTCAGAGGTACATCCATCGTAAGATGAACTAAGTACCCACACTTTACCGTGCTTTCTGTTAGACCAACGTGACAGGTGGTGAGCCGTATCTCCTTTTGTAATGTCTACCTAGATATACAGATGAAATTGTTTGGAAACGTAATATGTAGGTAGTGTCACATAATTATACGTGGCATTACGCATTTTGAACATTATATTAATAAATAATAATGAAATAATATGAATAATTATGGGTCGAATTAAAAAACTTCTTTAAGAAAGAGGCCTAAGTCCATAGTGTTGGTAGGCACACAATATAATGTACGCATCAAGAATTATGCTAGTCGTATCGATATATTCTCAAAGCAGTAAACATCGATACCTACACAAGTTATAAAATATATTGTAATGGTATAAAACTAATCGCATTTAAATTCACAAAGCATAAAGTTTGGAACACTTAAGTTTATGAGTATATAGACTTACTAAACAAAGGACAGTCTCACAAAGTGATTTCGATAATGTACCCATCGGGACCTGGACCTCCAGATCTCTAGTAGTCTAGCCACTACAGTACGGAGGATGTTATAATATTACGTAGGTATTTGAGCCGTCAAGTGATAACATAGCTCAACAACTTTTGTTTTTGTTTTGATATCGTAATAAAATAATTTAATAATAATAAGATAATTATCGCAGATTCCTAGCATCTCATGTACATCATGTACATATTTTGTAGAAAAATATGAAATAAAAAAAACAACAAATTAAAACGATCCATCTTCAACCTGATGAGTAAGTACTACAAATAATTAAACCTAATATTTGCTCGGTGAAATGGTTGGCGCTGAACCCGGCACCCTACTATCTCTTGAATGAAAGGTCAGGGCGACCTTTCGCGGGATCAAGTGAAACCCTCCGCCGCTGCGCAGCCGCCGCGCCGCCCTTCATACTTGAACTTGACCTGAGCTTGGTGCAAGTTATGAGAGAACTCTTACTCTACTAAATATTCTTAATAAGTAATATAAATGGTATATGGTAGAAGTTAAGAGTATATAGAGTAAGTTCTGAAATAAAAATAACATACCATCACGCCTGTATCACCAAAGGGGTAAGCAGAAGTGTATAGTAAGTATATACAACCACCACTCGCTAGCTATGTTTAAGTTCTTAGTAATATGATATTAGGCAACGAAATTACTCAATTGTATAAAAATATTTTATGTTTATTTTTTTTTAAAGAACGTCTAGTGCCCTGTGCCGAGGTTTTTCTTGCAGGTTCTTTTCCCCGGTTACACAGGTTGTGAGAAGCTGCAGTAGTTTTAGGCGGATGAGACGTTCGTTATGTAAAAATTGACGATTCAATGTGCAACTATGTTACCTACTGAATTTAAAAAAAAATAGAGGCAAGCCTATTACAATTTATCGGGCACAAATCCTGGAAATCACGTGATAGTGGGTTAGAGCCCGAACTGAGATTCGAACCTGTGATAATACGATGTAGGACACGCGTTCTCCAAACAGTGCTATCACGGAAAAAAAACTGCATATATATACATATAGAAAAATATTTTTACTATAAGTTATTACACAACTGAATCAGATGAGATACGTTTTACGAAACGTCAAAATAAACACTATGCACTGAATTTGTATGGAAATACTGTCGTGTGACGTCATCAATAAAAGCGGTCAAACGTCGTACTCATTGTTACTTACTTCGTAATTCAAATTCGAAAATAAGTCAAATTTAAAATGAGATTTATTTTTGATCATCTTAAGACTTGTAACATTCTTTTGATAATAAATTGCCATAACCATATTTTTTTCACCATTCATATTGTGGTCTCTCCCAATGATCTGCTGATCTATTCTGTAACTTTTCAAAGCTTCGAAATATAAATTTATTCAAAATTTCAATTATTAATTATAACTTGTTAAAGATAAAGATTTTTATTGTGTATAAATTTAGGTATAGTTATTAATAAATGTTGCTAATTACGTTTCACTTTTTTTTCCTTTGCACACATTTCACAAAATATAAACTTGCAAAAATTTATTTCTTACAAGTTTATAGTTTATCTTCGGTAATTACCTACGTTGAAAAAATAATTTTATTTTAGACTTTGACAGATCTCAGTTGTCCACCGAAACTGTTAAAAGTTACAGAATAGATCAGCAGGTTGGATACCACGGGGACTGCTCTTCCATTTTCCCCCTCCAGCCCAACCAGTCCGCTCTCGCCTAAAACCTGCACCGGTTAACCTTTCCGCTCAGTTTTGGGTTAACATGATTAATCGTAAGCGACGTATGCGCAAGTGTGCGAACGATGATACCCATACAGACGACCCAGTTTGCGTTACCATGGTTACCATCTACGTTACCATGGTTACCATCTAACCCGTGTTCATATGAACACGCTAGTTCCCTTACATCGTTAGCCTAACTAGGTAAATGTCAAGTGGAATCATGCAAAACTTATATGTAGGTAATTACTTACTTAAAGAGAAATTATGCTGAGGGGTTGTGGGATAATAAAATTGATGGTAGTTTTGTTTTGTGTTTTGTGAATAAGTGGAAATGAACAAAAGTACTTACTAAGTAATAATTGAAGTACCTACTTAACTCTTTATTTAATTCAACGTTTAAGTTTAAGTAGAAAACAATTGGCCTACTTAATCGTAGCGCAAAATTGACACCAATTACGACAATGTACGTACCTACGCTATAGATAAGTTAGTAAATAATACTTATTTACCACTTTTACTATAAATATTCACCTATTATACCAAAAAAAGTTTACTTAAAATTAACCTAAAACAACCAAAAAAAAACTGCCGCTCAAAACACCGTAATCTCACCTACTCAAAACACGAAAAAACTGCACTTCTAACCTTGACATTGCGCGCTTCCGCGGAAGCTGCGCGGGCGTCCGCGAGAGAGGGGGGCTGAGGAAAGGGGGGACTGAGGAAAGGGGGGTTGAGGAAAGGAGAGAGGGGGAGGTAAGGAAAGTGTGCCGACGACCTAGTTCTCAACGCCACATCCGTTGCCGCTCCTTACTGACTGGTATGGCCAGACGCGATTAGTTTGAGATGACGCCGAGTAGACGTTTGTTAAGTCGAATGATGAAGTGCATCGTTGATAGCATGGGTTTGTCTGGTTCCATATTTTATGTTGTGGATGAGTAGGTTTTACTTACTTACCTGTAAAGACAAAGAAAACAATATATTATTTTATTTTGTCTAAGAGTTATTTACAACACCAATACAATTTCGAGAAGCACGCTTTAATGCCTTTAGCTTACTGACTACCTGAATTATTATTAATGAACAAATCAGATAGTAAATGATGATGCAGCGTAGTTAAGCATGATCCAACTCCCTCCGGTTGCCTAGCAGCCGGATGTAGGTATATAGGCGAGTTATGTTTCAATCAATCAATAATACTTTATTGCACAACAACATATACAAAAACATACGAATAAAACATAAGTACAATAGGCGGCCTTATTGCTAAACAGCAATTTCTACCAGGCAACTTTAGGGTGAAAGAAGATTATTCATTGGAGTACGGGCTGGTGCAATAAACATTATAATGATACCAACATATTAACTAAAAAAGAATAATAAATAATATATAGGACTTATGTAGGTCTTATGTTAGGTTAGGTTTGTATATGTTATTCTTTTATTACTCAATTTAAGATATTACAATACTTATATAACTCAATGTGACTGGTCATGAGATGTTAAGTAAAGATGATGATTGAAATTTTATTATTTTTACCAAATTAAATCAGTTTGCCTATCCGTAGGTCTCACATTCCAAGTTCTTTCCTTGTATTATTGGTATTAACGCGAATAGTACTAACCTAACGTATGAAAAATCAACCGCATCGCCGCAAAGAATCGGCAATCAAACAACGGGTTTATATTGTAAATTTTCCTCGAGCGAGCGCCGTGAAAGTAAAAGTCTCGGGTAACGGTCCCGCGTTCACTCTCGCGCGGCCCACTTACCAACAAGTAATGTACCAAAACCGAACATTTAGGAAATTGGAACAAATGCACCGACTATTTTACGACACTCAGTTGGACAACCTAGATTTGATAGATTAAATGCCGAGTCAAAACTTTCGGGTAAGTATCCAACAACAAGTAGGTAATATACCAAAACCGAATATTTGGGAAATTGGGAGAAATGCACTGTCATTATTGCGAAACTAACCATCTGGATAACCTAGATTTGAAATATTAAATGCCCGAAGCTAAACTCATTTCGGTAGGAACATTTTTCTCATAATATGGATGGCATTCACCAGAAACAAGTCATATTACTAAAACCGATTATTTGGGAACATAAACATAGTATATACGTCCCACTACAGCGCAAAAGCCTCCCCTAAATCAACCGGAGAGGATATAAAACATACTCCACCACACTGGGCCACTGCGAGTTGGTGGAAGTGTTTTACGGCTAATAGCCGGGACCAACGGCCTAACGTGCCCTCCGAAGCACGGAATTATCTTACTTTATCAGACAAGCAGGTGATTCAAGCCTGCAATTTCCTTACCAAATAAAGACAGTCTCACAAAGCGATTTTGACAATGCCCTTACTGGGAATCGAACCCGGACCTCCAGACGAATCAGGTTATTTGGGAAATTGTGACAAATAAATTAATGTAATTTTGCGACGCGACTCAGTTGCCCAACCTAGATTTGATACAATGAATGCCGAATCTAAATACACGTCGGCAAGTAAAGTACCTAGCAACAAAGAATGTACCCAAATATTACTAGGACGAATGTAGGTACTGGGTACAATTTACAAACACTTTTCAAAAAAACATTTCGTTGGTAAACCTAGATTTAATCTATTAGAAAAATAAGTAAGTGAGAACCTAGTAACAAATAATGTAGTACCAAAGTCGAACATTTGGGACAACCGCGCCGTAATTTTTGCGGAACCACTCATTTGGGCAACCTAGTTTGTTTTTGTTTGTTTATTGTTTGATGTGATATATTAAAGAGCGAATCTAAAGCCATTCCGTTAAGTAGCAACTATAATTTGGCAGTAAATTCTGTTCTGGTCATGGATGCTATAAGATGGATGCGGTCTAATAATTTCTTAAATTAGCTTCACTAAATTATATCTAGTGTAATAAATTCTATATAAGTACCTATATTGGCCCGCGTGATGGTTTAAGGCCCGATCTCCCTATCCATCCATAGGGAAGTCCCGTGCCCCAGCACTGGGGATGTTAATGGGCTGTGAAGTACCTATATTACTGAGGCTGAGTGCTTTAGTGACTTTTATTTGGAGAAGTTGAATGCAATGCTATACAAAAACTATAATAATCAGTTACATTTGTCCTAATTTCCGAAATAATCTGTTTTGACATTGTTTTAGGTTTACGCGATTATTATTATAATAAAAACACATAATAACGGATGACATGATCAAGATCCCGTGATCATGGCACTTGCAAGATTGCGAAATATCGGGAGTCTCATATCCCTGATTTAAACGCGGTAAGAAACCGCTGTTATGTGTATTAATTAATCTATTTTAATATTAGAATAAAAAAAATGTCTATCGAAGAAGACAAAGTGTCCTACAAACTAGTTTCTCGCTGAAATTTACGAGCAAAAACATCATCATCATCACAATCAGCCCATTAACGTCCCCACTGCAGGGGCACGGGCCTTCCCTATGGATGGATAGGGAGATCGGGCCTTAAATCATCACGTGGGCCCAGTGCGGATTGATGGTTATTAACGACTGCTAATGCAGCCGGGACCAACGGCTTAACGTGCCTTCCGAAGCACGGAGGAGCTCGAGATGAAAACTTGTATTTTTTATTTTTGTGGTCACCCATCCTATGACCGGCCTTTGCGAAAGTTGCTTAACTTCAACAATCGCAGACCGAGCGCGTTAACCGCTGCGCCACCGAGCTCCTCAAACAAAAACATTTGACGTTCAAATTCCAAGATTCGCACTCGGCAATAAAAGCTCCGTTACAATCGATCTAAATTAAAGGCTCTAATCAAGTTTATCGATTCATTGTAGATAGTGACGACAGAACTAATTGGGACATCTTCTGCTGTCGACAGACATCCGAAGATAAATGTTGATATTTTATTTATTTATGTTGGAAGATACAGGTTTTTTTTACTGTTGTAACTGAACTACTCGTATTACTGTCTGTAAGGTGTTCAATCGGCGGTGTTTTAAAGGAGTTGTTCGGAATGAGTCTTCATAAGAAACTAAGTAGGTACAGTTTTTTCATTCCTCATAATTACTTAGTAGTTTTTATCTGATTAATCCAGTGAATGTGTTCATTCTGAAACCACATTTATGTCTTTGATTCGAAGCTTATTTATCTGATTAGTGTCACCCAATTGGATAGTTTCCTAGGTCAAAGATAAATTATGAAATTCTCATTACTAAATAAAGACAGATCTAAAGGTGACAAAAACCGTATTTTATTCTACTTAACTTTTTTATAAATTTTAATAAGTAAAGAAAAATGTAATGTTTTCCTATTATGTCACAGGTTGCTTTTTCAAACAAATTCCACAGTAATTTCGTGTTTTGACGTTTAATAAAAGATTTGACTAGTTCTTCTTCTTCTATCGTGTGGGTTGTGAGGTGGATTACCAACCCCATCAACCCTGGTGTCAGGGTTGATTTGACTAGTTGGAAACTAGCCTATTATGGACAGTCAGCGAGTCGTCTCGTATGACTACGACAGGAAAATAAATATAATATACATATATAATCTCACAACTACATCACAATTGGGGTAGTCTTTTTTAGGGAAAAATAGAGCAGTGGTTTCCCTCTTGCCTTCCGCCCCGCAGAACTCTGTCTGACGCGAAGGGGATGGTGCCCAGAGTAGTCTATTTCAAAGCTGTACTAGGACTTCTGTGCTCCGCCTCTGTACCGACAGTTACTGCTGCCCTCTGTCTTATAGCTACCCAGCCAAAAATAAACGAACGTGAAAGTAGGTACCAATACTATGTTTCAATAGGCCTTTGAAACAATGAAAACGGTACACTTACTTCGCTCATAACTACAAACATACATTATAACGTAGCAGGATTGTTTATTGACATAAGAAGCGAGTAGTAAACCTAGGTACACTATCGAACCCCCACTAGACTTCGCGCCGCTTTCCACACTCACACACGCACCTCGCTTACTCACTTGCGTAGAAACTTGTGTGTGACTGACACACAAAGACACATAGGCAACATAGGACACGTGCGCGTCTAGATCCTAGATCAGATAAGCATGAACTTGGAATGTTAATGAAGTAGGCTTTTGAACTATTCGGTAACGAACGCGGCCTTAGCAAACTATCTGTTACAATTTCAGTATCACATTATACGCAACTAATTTCCAAAGGAAATGGTATACCGTTCCTGTTTATAAGCTGGATGAGTATTGGAATTAGGTATTAAATATTTAACATTAACACTTACCTTTGCTGGACACAAGTGGACACCCGGTACGAAGCAGGCTCCAGATGACTCCAGTTTGTAGGGAAGAACCTATAAACAACAGTTACTTTAAGCAAATGGAATTCCATAATCCCTGCTTACCCCGGTGGGAAGTAGACGTGAGTTTATGCATGCATGTATGTACAATAAATTAAATAGGTAACATAACAACATAAGCTGACAACAATTATCCCAATTGATGTAGTCACAGGTACATCCATCGCAAGATGAACTAAGTACCCACACCTCACCGAGCTTTGTTGGATTATAAACAATAAATAATGGTGTTGGTTTAGTAACAGGAGCTTTTAATAGTATTTTATGCAACAGTTGTATAAGAAGGGTCAAAAAAATGCGAGTGGCGTGAGTTGCGATGTGAGCCTTGGCGAACATCGCAATAAGAGACGCCACGAGCATTTTTTGACCTAGTTATACAACGTTGCATACAATACTTTTTCTACGACGACGTAATTTTAAATGAAACAAAAATTAAGCCTAATGTAATACAAATTAATCGTCGATTTCAACTTCGAATATTCGACCCATAACGAAGACGGCTTGAATTTATTATGGAGGCTCTGAAAATACGCCAGTAAAACATTCTCCGAAAATGAAGAAGCTTTGTGATCCAGTTTCCATGCCATGAAATTATTATAGGCCTTATTGTACAGGCTGCTAGATTTTGTTGGTAGCAAATTTTCTGTAATTTCTTGAGCTAACGTTGAAATTTCTTCTGGTGTAGAATTCAATAGTTCTTCATCCATTTTTCCTTTTTATTTTATACTTTTTAGTGTTTTGAAACGAAACACAAAAATTTTCCAATTTATTTTCCAACGCGCGGGAAAATGGCGGCAAATGTATACTTTTTATATAGTATATCTATGGCACCAAACAAAGTAAAGGTGCCAGTTTCCAGGTCAAAAAAAAAAAAACAACAACAATGCTTTTTTGGCGACATTATAGTACAGTTACACTTTGTAAACAATGCTTTTATAGGCCATAGAGCGTACACTTTTTCAAAGAGTTTAATTATGTATGTACTTATATTAGACTTTTTGGTTATTTAAATGCCAGATTAAAGTAGAGGAGTAGAAAAAGATAATAATATCTTACGTACACGAAGAATACCTAATAGCTCCTCAGTTCTCTACGTCTATATTACCGGGAATGTAATGTGAAGGTGAAATAAATACCCAAAGGGCCATATTTAATGCAAAATTATTAGAAGGTCACTGAAAAACACCTTGCAGGAATTTTAACAGGACACAATGAATGACAATGTGTGGTGATAAGTTTGTCTTTATACGACAATAGATTAGAGATACGGGACATTAAAAGAGTAGTTAAATTTAATTTTTAATTGTTGTTAATTCCAAGGTGCTGTATGGCATGTGGGTAATTCTATTTTTCTTTTTCTTATCCGCTAAAATTTGTACTCAGTTTATCCTGCGATGGATACTCGTATCGTATCTACTATGGTACTTTCCTCTGACTAGCCTTATTGAGGAATATAGTCGTGTGATTGGAAAATGCTACACCGACAAGAGCGTGGCTCTTAAATTGATGATGATGATGATTGTACATATATATACCTATACGAATTAAGACGCCTTGCACATCCTCGTAGCCTGTTATAGTGAAATTCGGATATAGTTTTTTTTTTAAATAAAAAAACACTACTTACTGATGTGATTTCTTTCAATTAATTTCAACTAGGGTAAAAATTGAGACCGCGAGGTTTTCTTAACAAAAATCACATCCGAATTAAATTTTTCATAAAAAAAGATGTTGTTTTCAATATAGGTAAGACGATGATAATTATGCAAGTTACTTTATGCGCAGTGTCTTGTTAATTCGAACGGTTTATCGCAGAATCTAACTAGTAAAGTTGTAAACGAAATTATTTATGTCTGGTCCTCAATGTCTACGAGGCAATGAACACAGTGTAAATTATACCTCTATGATGTTATTAGCAGACTGACAGATGACCCACTAACCCACCTTGCTAACGACTGCAGATACAGACGTAAATTAAACACGACGGATTATTATGATAATATTTACATTTATAGAGTTTGTTTGATATAAACCATCATCTCCCTAGCATGAAGATTTGACAGGTCCAGTTTTTTAGAGAAGCGATTGCCAATGTAACCTTACAAACAGAAGGGAAAATCAGGCTGTTCTGTTAACAGTTTCTTAACTTAAATATTTTTTTTTAAATAATGATATGTAATAATTTCGTGTGATGCTCTGTCGCGGGGCCACCACCTCCAATTCTGTTGAAGATGATATAGATTAATGTACGTACCATGTACATAGCGTACGTGAAAAGATTTTATGTGTACGTGCTATAATTAGAAAGAAAACAACAAATTAAATTGGCTTCGCTGGAGAGCATACTCCCCAGCGGAGCCACTCAGTTTGCATACTTCAAGATATTTTCTTCCTGTAAATTAAAGTATAGATTGATGTACGTACTACGTACATAGTGTACGTGAAAAGATTTTATACGTACGTGCTATAATTAAAAAGAAAACAACTATTTAAAGTGGCTTCGCTGGAGAGCATACTCCCCAGCGAAGCCACTCAGTTTGCATACTTCGAGATGTTTTCTTCCTGTAAATTGAAGTACAGATCGATGTACGTACGTAGTCTCATATCCCCATTTAAACGCGGCAAGAACCCGTTATTATGTGCTTTCATTATAATAACAAATTTATTTATGGTGTAAAAATAAATGTATTTATGGATCCAAACAACGAATTGTAGCGTTGACAGCATAACTATTAGTCAGAACGAAGCTGGCCTGTTATATTTTTGGGCTAATCTCGATAATCATTAAATGGATTTGGAAATACGTCTTATAAAGCCCAGTAAGACGCGGTTAGGTACTTATTTCATCTTACGATGGATGTACCTCTGACTACCCCTATTTTGAATATAGTTGAGCATATACGTTTTATTAGTATTATTATGGAAAGACGTATAATAAAGTAACTATAAGTGTTGTTTAGAACTATACGTAAAGCCTTATTTGCATATAGATAATGTAGAGAAGAGGGAAGGGTTACTCACATGATTTCTTCCATATCTGCTGGTTATTTTCTGACCCCGGGGTACTATAGAATCTGCTGATGCACTTTTCAATGCATTTTAAACGAGACAACGGTTTTAAGTTTAATATAATTTTATCACGTGTCTCGCCAAATTACGCGCGCGATGGCGGTACGTTAACTGAACTTTTTTCTTTTTATGGCTTGGGGTAGGTAGTTTTTGGCCGGAATACTTAGTGGTTTGCTTAATACAATACAATACAAAACGCTTTATTGCACATATAAACACAACAAAAACAATTACAAATGTTACAAGAGAAGTACAATCGGCGGCCTTATTGCTAAATAGCAATTAACATTGCATTGCTTAACAGTTTATACTTACATAAATAGCCTACATATACCTACATCCCACTGCCTCTAAAGGCCTCCCCTCAATCAACTGGAGGGGGTATGGAGCATACTCCACCACGCTGCTCCAATGCGGGTTGGTGGAGGTGTTTTTACTAATCCGGGAGCAACGGCTTAACGTGCCTTCCGAAGCACGGAATCATCTTCCTTTTTCGGACGATCAGGTGATTCAAGCCTGAAAAGTCCTTACCAAACAAAGGACAGTCTCACAAAGTGATTTCGACAATGTCCCCATCGGGAATCGAACCCAGACCTCCAGATCGTGAGGCTAACGCTCTAACCAATAGACCTCGGAGGCTGCTAAACACTTTATACTTATTACTTATATTTAAAATACTTACTTATAACTGTGAATCCATGATAGCCCCGTTTGTAGAACGTAGCGTCACGGGTACGAATCCCGGTTTGGGCTCTAAACCACTGAATTCTACTTTATGAGTTTGAATTCATGTTTGGATCATCACGGGGTCCAGAATTTGTGCCCGGCGAGTGGGTGTACCTGCATACTACCTATACCTTCGGGGATACAGGCGCAATGCTGTTATGTTACTTAACTATTAAGGAAATATTGAATGCCTATAAATTACAAGAAAACACATTATCTAAACTGCTTGAGATTCAAGGCACGACGTAAAATATTCGAAACAAGTCGTTGATGTCTTTTGTATGAGCGATTTAGGTTTTATAACTCATAACAAATTATTTGTTTAATTTATACATTTATTGTTACAAAACTTTAACTCCGAGAGGGAATACTTGGGGGGGAGGGAGTGGGTTACTTACATTATAATAGAATTTGTTCCTTAGGTCAAATCCCGATTGTCTGAAAGAAAATGATCTGGGCTTCGGAGGGCACGTTAAGCAGTTAGTCCTGGCTGCTATTTCCTAAAGTAGGTATGTAGTTGTTACGGCCAGGGGTCTTTGAAGGCCCAATAGTAACCCTGACACCATGGATGATGATGTTGGTTCAATGGTTCTCAGAAGCCATACGAAATGAACATAATATTATCCGACTTAAGTCTTCAAATAAATAGTGGCTGGAAATTGTCTTCTGACTACAACTTGTGACCCTGATCTATTAGATTTTATGTCATTTTGAAAGTCTTTCTTTCATTATACCTATATGAAGCCCTTAACAAACCAAACCATCAAAAAGGCTCGCCTGTCGCCCTCCTATGTGTGCGCAAGCGCCTGTGTGCGTGCGTACTCGGCAGCGACGTCGGCAGTGGGTCAAGAAACAAGGTCGCGCCATTTCTCCGGCGCCCGCGCAGCGCAGCGAGAGGGGGGGGGCGTGGGTGAAGCCTCCGTTTGACTATAATTGTACCTACTAGGCTGTTTTAGTTATAGTTAAAGTGGTTATAGTATTAATTGTGGTTTAGGTTTGTAATGATGATTTTTTTAAAGTTTTTTTTTTATTTGAAGCCTTTTTATCGCGCCATTTCTCTGCCGCGGCGCCCGCGCAGCATTGCGGGGGAGGGCGTGGGTGAAGTCTCCGTTTGACTATAGTTGACTATGCTTTGGTTATACCTACGTAAAGTATGAATATTGGTACTGATGATTATTTAAAAAAATAATAATCGAATTATGTGAATAATTCGTCATTCGAATGATTAATTTTGACTCGAACGATTTTTCACCGAAATTCTTAATTCGAATGGTGCCCTAAAAAGTGTGGATGGATTGTGTGAAGGATACCTATGTGTATGAGTACAGGGGAGACGGCTGGCAGATAATGTTGTACCGACCTCACATAGAGTTGGATAAGGGCAGGAGGATGAATAAGGTAGTCAGTTAAAGTAAAGGAAAAAGGAAAAAAAGGAAGAGGGGAAGGAGAAGGGGGTAGGGGGAAGTAAGGGAGTCGAGTTTTATGTGTTCTCGCAAATAAATTGATTTGATTTGAAGGGCCCTATCTCACTAGAACACTATGGTTGCCCCACTAGCGGAAGGTTATTCAGGATTTGGTTGCGCAACCAGCAGGGCTAACATGCGCTGCGTGATAAAATTATCGATCGACATAATATTTTTTATCGAAATCGATAAGTTTGTTTTTTCCTTAACATGCGCGCCACGTTATTTTGTTCGTATTTCGACAGAAAAACATGATTTATTTGTGTTAACATATTACCACCTATCGACAAAACGACGTAATTCTATAGTCAGAATCGATAAAATGACCGTGACAAAATATTATCACATTGCGCATGTTACCCTACAGCCAAGTTACCCTTTATACAACTGCATCCAATCTGTTGGTGGATCGACCATGGTGGAGCCACCAAGGTGTCCTAGTAGACACATACATACATTTATAAACTCACGCCTATTTCCCACTGGGGTAAGCAGATACTATGGAATTCCATTTTCTTCTACCCTGACACAGTTCCCTTGCTTTTCAGTGGGATAGAGCCCTAAAATAACCCGGTAAGTGATATACGCATACACTGACCCAATTTTGACGTCACTGTCCTTACAAACACTTATTCTAACGACCTCTGTGGTCCAGTAGTTGAGCGTTAGGCTCACGATCCGTAGGTCCTGGGTCCGTTTCCCGGTGGGGACATATCACAAAAATTACTTTGGTTACGACATTACAGGCTGTCCGAAAGTAAGATGATCCGTGCTTCGGAAGGCACGTTAAGCCGTTGGTCCCGGTTACTACTTACTGATGTAAGTAAGTAGTCGTTATATGAGCGCAGGACCGATCGTCGTGGAGATCCTTGGGGGAGGCCTATGCCCAGCAGTGGGCGTCGTACGGCTGATGATGATATTATGAGCCATGTCTCAATAGTAACCCTGACACCAGACGATAGAAGAACACTTGTTCTTGGATGACAAAAAGTGATTGACTTATCTCGTCATAGCATTATAACACGCAATGAAGAGCACTGAGTGAATGCTATGCAAATGATCACGTCTACATGATTACATTCTAATTCCATGTAAATTAAGGCTTGTATTTTTGTCTGTGGGCGAAGGTAATTAATCTAATGACCCGAATATTAGTGTCTTAGTCAGAGTAGGCTGCGAACTTTTAGCTATGGCTGTTGATTTTTTGGATTTGTCATGTCACACGTAGAGCGTTAGGCTCACGATCTGGAAGTCCGGGTTAGATTCCCGATTCACTTGTGAGACTCCATTGTTTGATAAACACCTTTCAGGCTTGAAACAAACAAACAAGAAACATTTATTGAGAAGCTGTGTAAGTTCATACATGCAGTTGTCAAAAATTATAAAATTGTCTCAACAGCATGTCCATGTCGAACGTACACCACTACGACGACGTGGACGTGGGTGGGACGTGTCGGTCGGTTGAATCACCTGATATGATTATCAAAGGTAAGATGATTCCATGCTTCCCGTTGTTCCCATCTTAATAGACGGGATCGGGTTTTTACGGTTAATATCGTAAAAACACCTCCACCAACCCGCAGTGGAGCAGCATGGTGAATTATGCTCCATACGTCCTCCGGTTGATTGAGGGGAGACCAGGAGGGCTAAAATGGCCACATCGAAGCAATTCATCTAAGAAAGCAATATTGCTATTTGATTTTTGTTTGCACTGCGCACTTACTTTTATATGCGCAAATGTCAAATAGCAATATTGCTTTCTTAGATGAATTGCTTCGATGTGGCCATTTAACCCCCCTATTATGTATGTTGCTAATGCTATTAAAACTACATACAAGAGCCGTTTTGCTAAAAAGGATCCGAGTACTACCCCAGTATTGAATTTAACCATTCTATCTATTTCTGAAAAACGATTTTAGATCTATCTTAAGATAATAAATAAATACTTAAATCGTCAGCACGTTCCTAAGAAAACATTTACGCAATAATTATAATTCTGTCAATTACTTACCCTCTTCAGATAAGTTCAGTTCTTAAATTGGCCAGACCGGAAATGGAACCCGGGACCTCCGGTGGAACTAGCATACCATCACATCACCATATATGGTTTTTAACTACCATAGTAGTTGAAAATGTTTAGTAAAATTACGCGACATTATCAGCGAGTACCTAGGTACACGGGAAAAATATATCAATTGGAAAGTGCAGCGTTTAAGAGCGCCCAAGTTGTGTTTAGACTGCAAATGATCTGCAGAAATAAGCCTGCACTGCAGACGTGCGGTGGACATGCACTTGTTTGACAATTCACAGAGCATCGCCAAGTGCTAAAAGAAAGTCGGGAACAATACCAGACTGTTCATAGTTCACGAACGGTTGCGAAAATATTGTGCGATTTGAATATTGTGGACTAAATTTTAGATATGCCAGGCTTCATGGAAAGAGACAGGGCAAATACATTATGCATTTATAATGACAAATAGCATTACGCCTGTAGTCCCGAAGGGATAGCCAGAGATGTAATACTTAGTATAAACATCCACTCCTGGCCTCACATTTAAGTCTCATGTAATAAGACCCTTCCCTTTTCGGCGGATAAGAAAATGACAGGTATAACTTAAAATTAGGAGGTGAACGTAGGAATCGGAGCCAATACTGAGGATTACTAACCCCATCATGTTTACTAGAAGCATAAACTATACAAACTTAATTAAAGAAATAAATTAACAAAATGTTATTTATATCTATCTTATTGGGCCTAAGTACTCTTAGGGACCGCCCACAGTTTGGGCAAATCGTCCTAACAAAATGTCAATATTAAAATTTTAATACAAAAGTCACACAACCTACTCTAGATATTAAAAACAAATCAACTTCATGAAAAGCAAAAATATTAAAATTCGTTTTTTATATTACGATAGCGTTACTTACATTTAAAAAATACCTTACGTATGTAAGGTTGTCCAATGACAACCTTGTCTAATAATCAAGATTTTTTTTTGTTAGAGTTGGCCTGCTTATCTATTATTATGGTACACTCTGACAGCTCTTCTATTTTGCATTATGCACAATTAAATACTATGTCGTTACAAACAAAGGTATAAAAACACTTACTTAATTTAAATTGTCTTCCCTAACTTGTAGGTACTTATTTCTAATTATGGTTCACCTTTCTAAACAAAATAGCGAAACCAAAATTGTAATTACCATCTAAGCTCCATATTATATCAATTAAGGTCGCCAAGCATCGCGAGAGGTTGGACGGATCTGCATAATCCGTGGCCCCCTCCACCGCCCCCCCCTACGTACCACTTCCGTGGCCCACATTCCCAAATCTACCGGATTGGGGCCTACATATTTTAGGCCTCACTTTTTGTGCCAAAACTTACTTTAACTTAGTAACGCATAGCTGAGTTTTGCTTGGAAGTTATAACTGCTTTTTATGCAAAGGAAAGTTTCTTTAAAACAGTCTGAAGCTAAGGTTTAATTTTGCTTGTAAGAACACTTTAGTAAATGAATTCAAAACGGTATGCGAAGTCTCAATGCGTGCGTTAAAATTCGGACTATTTTTTATATTCAGCTCACGGTATTTTGAGTTTTAAGTTGCGGGTGGTTGGATAGGTTTTAGGTGGGCGATTTTTGTAGGTTTTCAAGTAGGTATGTCACAGCTGACTTTGCATATTGAAGCGAAGACGTGCGACTTTTTAGGGATCCGCAAATAGACGGTAAATAGAAGAATATATGAACAACAAAGGAAGAATTATTAACGTAAGTTCACGTACCTAATACACTATACAATATTGTATGAATCAACTGTATGCGTCTGTTGTTACAGTATTCAGTATGGAGGAGCAGAGCTATGATACAACCTTCTAATGTCCAAAGTAGGTACCCGTGTCTATAGGCAATAAATGTTAATTTTATTACCTTATTGCTGCTGATTAGATAATGTATTTACAGGATTAAATAGTAATAAAGTATCCTTCACCAAATAGTACTATTGTCCCAGTAGGTACCTGTACCCACATTTAGACATTAATGTTTATCTATACTTACTAACATTATAAAATTCAGACTCAAAAACTACTGAACCGATGTCAAAAAAATTTTACCATAAGGAAGCAACATTATCCCCGAGTAACACAGGCTATATTATGACTTACTCGAAAAAAAATAGGGACAGCTATTATACAATTTACTCTTAAATAACAAATGTCTACCTGTGCGAATCCGGGCGGGCCTCTAGTCACTGATAACTAAATATTTTTCATACGATCATCTTGCGATTTATACGGAACCTCAGCTCCTAAAACTCCGCTTCACGCTCGCGGAATTCGTTCCCGCGGCCGCATTCGCGAGACGCGGGAATTCGACACTCCACTCAAGAATTGACTTTTACTATCATTCAGCCATAACGAGATATTGTTTGTTTATGGACAACTTCGGAAGACCTGTATGCTCTGAGATTCTGGCCGAAATTACCAGATAAACAGTTTAAAGAGTAGGTACCTAACTTAGCGGTCAGTTCAGCTGCATATCTCCCGAATACATTGGAAAAGCGACGGAGGGATAGGCTAATCAACTGTATACGGTTTATCACTTATTTTGACAGGACTACAACTAGCTCTATCTCGTTCCTGCACTTATAGTAAGTGAAGGACGCCACTAGTTCAATAGCTGTCAAACTAAAATAGAACAGAAATTGTTGTTTTTGTTGATGTTGGTTGGAATTGTTGCTGTTGTTGCGTAAATACGCCACCAAGAACCCTAACTAGGTTAGGGTTTAACCGAGAACTTACTCGCACCTAATACCTGGTACGAGTATCTTCTCGGTACCTACATCGTTCACTACATACCGTGTGCCGGATCAGAGCTTCCCGCCCACGCTACATTGTAGCGAGCTAGCCGGTAGTTTAGTCACGCCAGCGAATTATCTGCATCTCGTTCCATACGCAACTAGAACAGGCATGGATAAGTTTTCTTGAATACTTCTGTATTGGCTTCACTTGGTAGTCCGATTCAGCATAATTCTGTAATACTGAGGGCTAGTTAAACCGTTGGTTGGTCTACCAACCCACAGAGCAGCATGGCCTTGGAAATGTGCATGTACCTACTATTACAATTAAAACGGCAAGATTCAATCAAGTATATTTATTGTTCCCAATATGTCACCAACACCAGTAAAATTTCAACTGATTTAGCAATCACAACGGCAATAGATATTTGAATAATCAACAAAAATAGATATATCTTGAAACAAATGATACTAGGTACTTCTTATTAAAGAAGTTTAGAAAAACATTATTCCTATATTTTACAAATACTAAAGTTTATAATAAAAAAAATAAATGAATTTTGGAAATTAAAAAGTAACACATTTTCTCTTCAAGGTGATGTCATTCTAAAGTAACACTTTTCTTGGTCTCAGAGATATTTTATGTATACTATATTGGAATAATAAAAGTTTCAGACACAATAATAATAATTATAGAATAAATTGTACCAGTGACATGCGGATTTCATTTTGTAGAAAAAAACTACTCATTTTATTCGAATAAAAAGTTGCCCGTAAAAGTAATAAACGGAATAATTCTCATTATCATTCGACAATTTATTAACCGGACAATTTCGGAAATGATTTTATTGTATTTGTAGAAATTCTATAACTTGTAGCGCCATCTATGGAAATTTGTATGAACTAAGTTGTTAATACACAAAAATGTTAGGCAAAGATGTAATTAATTTGTATAAATTCATTGTAATAACACATTTTACATTTCAATGCAACAACATATAAAATGAAAAATGTAACGTTTATTGGTATAATGTTAAATATAAGTAATATCCCGAAGAAATCCAGAACTGAAACATAATCTGATCAATTTTAGCAAAATCCAAGCATGTCACATTTTTTTGAAGTTGTGGACATTCTATTGTGCTATACAGCAATACGAGTTTCAGTTAAATATATAAAATAGCAATATTTGAGTAGATAATTGATTACAGATTTTTAGTCAAGTATTATTGTAAAAAATATAATCAACAAAAATAAACTTCCCACGTAGAAACTGGATTACGAACTACATGATTTTATAACGATTACATATTCAATACTCGTCAATATTAAGAACAAATATATTCTGTCTACTTCACGTAGATATCCGTAAAAACTTATACTAATTAGTCATTGGTACAGCTGCCATCTAGTGACTAAATTACACAATAGAAAATACTGATCAATAATTCTTCAGACTTCAAATTCATAATCATTGTAACCGTCGTATTTTTAAAGACATAATTTTTAGGAACATAAACGAAAGGATTTTTATGAGCGCTCATTTATTATTATCGAAATATCTTGGCGTAATACGTTGGCCAGCCATTTAATTTTGAACAATTCAAGAAACAAAAATAAAGTTCCTAAAAATTATTCTTACATAAAAATACAAAACAAAACTTTATTACCCGTTCTAAAGCATCAATTTCTGTTCCAGCGCAGCCCAAAGCGGGTCGAGTGGCGCCCTCTCTCCGGCGAATGCGGTAGTATCTTGTATGACAGACGCTGGGGTTTCTCCGAAGTACACGTAGTTCTCCACCCCGCCAATAGATAGCGCTAGTGGCGCGTTGCGACGACGGCCAGAAGCCATGCGCACGCTACGCATCATTGCAGCTGATTTCATTCGTTCTGGAACATTTTATTTAAAATTAAGTATTGTATTAAAACAGACGTACAAAACAACCTGCTCCTATTACTAGGCACGGATTTTTTCTAAAATATCTGGAGGGAACGTGTGGAGCATACGCAAATAGGCACACTACTTAAATCAAGATCTCGGTCTAATAAACATTATAGGCAATAAAGACACATGCTTGAATTCTATAATTAATATGACGTGCAAAGTTGCATAATACGATATCGTTGCCTCATGTGATAATAAAAAAAAGAAACCTGATTTCCCCGAACAGTACTTTTGTTTAGCGAGAACATTTTCTGAAAAGCAGCAGCAATGCTGACATTCCTCCTTTTTTTCGGCCACAACTGATAGTGTGTTGCATGTAATTAGTTTAAGCAATTTTTTTAAAATGTTTGTGGTTGAATACACTTCTTTTTATATTTTATTTAATATGTACGTTTTGTGCATAACATAAACTGTGGCTCTGGGCTACTATAGAGTTCGATCGACAGTTTAAAAAAAACAATAGTGTCGACAGACTATATCGTACAATAGGAGATAACTCATTTAGATCAGTGTGTCGATATTGGTAGTCTTTTCAATAGTCAGAGCAATACTAGTACAATCGATTGTACCTACAGATGATTTTCAAAGTCAACAATCGATAGACAACTATAGGATAGCTAGGGGGGAAGTAGCAAGCCTTCACTTAGAGCTATATCCATGCTCGGCCCCCACCGTGAGTCGCAGCATACCTGTATGCCGTGAAACCGATTGCTACACCACGATGACAAGTCAGCGGGCTCAGCACCTCACTCTTTCTCGCCGCGACACAGATCATCCCTCTCTTTCTGTGCAGTACTGTGACAGAGTGACAGGTGACGTATGTCGAGGCGAGAAAGAGTCGCGCGCTTACGGTGTGCCCGCAGAGAATCTGTCATTTTGGCTGCGCGTCATATCGATTCATCGACACGAAAGAAGGATAGTTCGGCAACAGCAGCCCGCGCAGTGTACCTTCGTTGGTGCTGAGCGGGCAGTACTTGATGGTGTGCGCGTGGTCGCCGCGGGCGCCGCAGCGGCGGCACACGAAGGCGCGCAGCACGGGGCACACCACGCGCCCCGCCGCGTCCTTCAGCGCGTGCGAGCGGTAGTACGACTCGCGCTCTCCGTTGTTCTTGCAGAACCGACACTCCTGGACGGGGAACGGGACAATAGTACTACGTAATATTACTCCTTGTTTTATGACAATAGGGTAGTTTCCAACTAGTCAAATCAGTTACTTTTTACTAAACGTCAAAACACAAAATTGCTATGGAATTTGTATGAAAAAGCACACTGTGACGTCATAGAAGAACATTATAAAATGTCGAACTTATTATTACGTTATTCTTGATTACAATTCATAACAAGTCAAAAAGAAAGAGGAAAATGTTTTTCGTTAGTTTTAGATCTGTGTTTATTTAGAAATCAGAATTTCATAATTTATCTTGAAACTATACCCAATTTATTAGGTATATTGTATTGTAATACAACCACTTCTCGCCGACTATCGCCCATGTAATTAATCGACCCACCAGAGTCGTTTAATTCTTTCAAATATTCATCCTCTTAGACGACGCCCTGAGCCGAGGTTCGCGCCCAACTGAGCACCCTCAGGCCTGTTGTCTTAAATTTTGTACCGAGTGAGAGCCATCAGCGCTCCCCATTTATCCAGTCAAGTAGTTAATGCCATCTGCGGCAAATGTACAATAAGTCACGTCAAAAAAAAGGTGACAAGAGTTGGTACCCTCTTAAATGTAAAATGTATGAAAGGACATGTTATGAAGACGTTTCGTAGTTACCTCAGGCTGGCGCTTGCTGCGTCGTATCTCTCGGAGCAGCGTCAACACAGCACCGTCAGACAGCGAACTCAGCACGCGCCGCTGCTCTTCCGACAAGATCTTCTGATCTTCCAGAGGCTGGAAGTACTCCGACGCTGAAACGATAAAATAACATACAACTTATTCCATGTATGGATAGAGGAGGGACGGGGGGGACACGACATCCTAGGACTATAATCAAAAGTGGCTGCAAATAGTCTTCTGCTTATTTGTGGCTCTGGGAGCGCGGGCGTAACTGTGTACGGTCAGACGCAAAGGAAAACTTATAGTAATAATAAGAAATTTCTCATTTCGTGTGACGTCATTCGCTATTGCAGTGCGAGCGCAGTTGTTGCGGCGCGAAGAGCAACCTACCTATTTTAGACTTGGAAGAACAGGATGTCTAAAAAGCCACTTCAAATCGATTCATCTAAAAAAGCAATATCTATTTAACACTAGTTGACATTTTCGCACTTACTTTTCGATAAATTGCTTTGATGTGACTTTTTAGATCCCTTGACTTAGGTACTTAGGTACCTTCATTGATAGATTGAGGCGCGGGCGCAAGTGGTATGGACACGGAGACGGGGCGCGGCAGGCGCGCCGCGGGAGTGCGCTCTGGCGCCGGCCACGACTTCTGCCGAGTGTATACTGCTGGCAGGGCTGGAGTATCTGCAAGTGGAAATGTAGGAATGTAATCTCTGGTGTAAATAAGCAATTGGCCCTGGGTCCACAAGTAGATACCTGCTTCATTCTGTATGTTTTGAAATGATGATAGATTATATTAGGTAAACAGCATTACATAAAATAATCCAATCCGGCTATAAGATTTTAATAGGTTATAAATTCTTCTTCTCTCGTGTGGGTTATGAGATCAATGACCGACCACATCAACTCTGGTATCAGGATTACTATTGAGTCGCCATGTAACGAGTACATACTTGAATTAAATGCGCACCGAAGCACAGATCATCTTACTTTCGTACAATCGGATAATCAGCCAGCAATGTAAAATAAAATAAAAATAAAAAGGGTTTTATTTCTGTAAATCTATAACAAACAAGTTACAGGGGCTTCCCTAAAAGTAGTCAGATGACACTTGTGATGGGAATGCCTCGCTCTTCCAACGCAACCAGTACAATTTGATTTACACTATACATATTGTCTTAAAGTAAAACTTAGGTAAATTAAACATAATACGTGTGTGTGTGTGTGTGTGTGTGTGTGTGTGTGTGTGTGTGTGTGTGTGCGTGTGTGCGTGCGTGCGTGCGTGCGTGCGTGCGTGCGTGCGTGCGTGCGTGCGTGCGTGCGTGTGTGCGTGGGTGTGTGTGTGTTGTGTGTGTGTGAGTGTGTGCGTGTGTGCGTGTGTGTGCGTGTGCGTGTGTGTGCGAGTGTGTGCGTGCGTGTGCGTGCGTGTGCGCGTGTGCGTGTGCGTGTGTGTGTGTGTGTGTGTGTGTTTATATTTACGTCAAACCTTTACGCCCTACGGTTTTTACTTCCTTGGGTTCGGTACAAGACCACGTACAAGGTGGGCACCTACTAGGTCAGTCTCACAAATGTCCTGACTAAACAAGATACCATAAAGTGATTTTTGGGATATGTCCCCATCGGGTTTCGAAACCGGGACCTCTGGATCGTAAGCCCATTGCTAAACCACTGCACCACGAAAGCTGCAGGTTATGTGCAGGCTGCAAGGGATGTGGTGTTTGACCAGTTAGAAGTTTCCGGTATCATAAGGAGGGTGAATCCGGCATAGGCTGTTTATGATGGTTTAGTACCTATTAAGTTATATTATGAATTTTATTAACTGTTAAATTAAAACAACTCACCAGTCTTCCGAGTCCAAATCGTGTCTTCCTCAGGATTGTATGGAGAGTCAGATCCATTCATTCGGAACTCCTGCATCACATCTTCAATCGTGCATCTTCCGTTTACAACTGCAAATAGTGGTTGCAATTAAAATGAACTGTTTTGAAAAACCGGAGACAGACCCTATTAAGGTGCGTTTCCACAGAAGGGAATACGCGAAATGCGAAGGACCACAATTTGGGCTAAAATAAGATGATGCGTGATCAACTTAGGATTCTGTCAAACCTGTGAAACAAATTTGATCTCCCTAACGATAACCCGTTTTTCACGAGGTCCGCTTAACAACCGGAAGATTTGACAGTTCTGGATTTTACAGAAGAGACTGCCTGTCTGACGTAAGGATAACTGGTAACCGGTAAGGATACTTATTTAGAATACCTCCGAAACGCATTTCTCGAGAATGTGAGTTTCCTCTGGATGTTTTCCTCCATCGCTATATACATGGTAATCATTTATGATCCAAACATGAATTCGGATGTCATTGGTTTAGGCTCATTGCTGATTTTGAACCTGCGTGTTTACAGTGAGAGTCAAGCGTTCGAACTGGGCTACCGCGGCTCACGGAATCAGATACAATAAATAACCTTAATCGGGGGATCGAGGTTATTTGGAGGTTATGGGGATGTTACAGGGAGGGGTCTCCTCAAAGTTTAGTGGGTAGGCAACCACTTGCAAGGGAAATTTATTCCGGACTCCACCGCATATGATCGGGCCGTCAGTGCGTTGCATTTAGAATACTTAGTTTTATTATTATTGTTTTTATGATTTTGGTTTTTCTTTTTGTTTTGGATATTTTTTTGTCTGTGTACTTATTGATTTCCGTGTGGTTTCTGTCCTGTGTTAAATGTAATGTACCTGTCTGTCTGTGTCTGTGGTGTCCGGAAGTAATAATGTTTCTTTCTTTCAAATTTCCATAATATTGCAATTTTATCCAAATAAACTACCCACTTACAACTTATTACAAAGGCGTTTGGAACAACTGACTTCACACATGAATTTGAAATATAGTAGATCGTAAATGAAATAATGTTTACGCTGGTGTTCGGTATCGTGTGTGCTCAAGCCATTCATAACGTCATTCGATACTTGACTCAATTTCTGAGTTTATTTTGTAACGGTTTAAACTATCGGCTGGTAACAAGAACTGATAAACATTGCAAAGTCAAGAGAACATTAATTACGAGTTCATTCGTAATTTTCATCTCTTAAATAAATAATAATTAGGTATGTAGGTACACTACTTAGCTCCCTACTACAGAATTTGGAATACTTGGTTATCCTTGAGCCATAATTACTAAGTATACGGAATCGCTAGAAGCTACTAGTTTTCAGCAGCAGCTAACCCTGCAGCAGCTGCGGCCTGGCCTATAGACAGCTACTCGGTTTGTCTAAGCTAGTACGCCAGTAGCTCGGCTCGCCTTTTCTGTCTACAGGACACCCTACTATTTCCAGTTCGAAGCACAGAATCATCTTACTTTGGAACAATCGGTTGAATCAGTCTACAGTGTCCTAACCAAACTGGAGACAGTCTGACAAAGTTTACCTGGTCATATCCTATCGGGAATCGAACCCAGGACCTCATAGGCTACACCCAGTAAGTATGTAGGAAGGTAGGTAGGTAAATCTGGACGAAAGTAGAAAAAGCAAAAGTGGTGTGCCAAGTAGGTACCCACCTACTAGTCTGTGCTTACCCCAATGATCAATGATCTTAAGTAAAAAAACCTTTCGAATGATAATGCGATGCAACTTACGGTCTGCGTAACTGGCAGCTTTTGTCCTGGGAGTATTGGTGATCAGCTGTGACTGGAATGTCTGCCAATCCAACTCTTGGCTGCCCCATGATGTCGACTGTGGGGTAAACAGTCATTAATCATCATGATTAGCTCGGTGGCGCAGCGGTAAGCGCGCTCGGTCTGCGATTGTTGAAGTTAAGCAACTTTCGCAAGGTCATAGGATGGGTGACCACAAAAAAAAAGTTTTCATCTCGAGCTCGAGCCGTGCTTCGGAAGGCACGTTAAACCGTTGGTCCCGGCTGGATTAGCAGTCGTTAATAACCATCAATCCGCACTGGGCCCGCGTGATGGTTTAAGGCCCGATCTCCCTATCCATCCATAGGGAAGGCCCGTGCCCCAGCAGTGGGGACGTTAATGGGCTGATGATTATGATGAATCATTATGATACTACCTACCTATTAGAGCCTATCCAGATGAGGCGTTTTAAGCGCGTTGTCTGATGTCATGTCGCGTTGTCACAGAGTACTTAACATCATATGGATACAGACACACATCTCCGAGCATGCAGGAATCTACGTGTAATCAAATTACTCTGTGGTATGAGAAGCTCTTAGGTAGTGCAAAGAGCTTAGACGGAAAAAAGAGAAGGCAAACGTCGTGTCTTATACGGAAGTCAAAAGAATATACCCTTAATAGACAAGAACTACTACTAGGTACTACCTACCTACTTCTTCTATCATGTGGATTATTTACAAGGGTTAGGTATTTACCTATGAGGATAACCAACCTCATCAACACTGGTATCAGGGCTATTATTGAGCCGCCAAAGACCCCTGACATGACTCATGTAACGATTACTAGGTAGGTGGGTGCTTACCTATATCAGAAGTAGGAACCGCGGGACCACCGGCTTAACATGCCTTCTGAAGCACGGATCATCTTATTTTTGGATAATCGGGCGATCAGCTCGCAATACAAACGAGGTTTCACAAAGTGAGTTTTGTGTAGGTGGGTACCTACCTAGGTATGTTCCCACCGAGATTCGAAACTACCTACTTTATTAAAATTATTGTAGGTCGGTAGCAGAGTAAATGTTCTGAAAGTGACAGGATCTATCTGCATGCTACCACTTTCCACCGGCAACTGGTTTACCTATTACCTAGGTAGGTAGGGTATAGGTACCTATCTGTGACAATGAAAAATTATTAGCTAAGTATCTGGCCAAGCAGTGAAGTCATGCCACACGATCTAAACTTCTACGAAATAGGTAGGTAGGTACCTACCTAGGTACATATCTAAATAATAAACAGTATCATCGTAGTAGTTGTCGTTTTCTTAGGAGCCCTAACAGTTCTCTAAAGTCACCTGACTACCTTACACTGGGTGACATTGTGATGTGCATAGAGTTTGTTAGCGGAAACGACAGCTTGGTTATTTAAAATAATATTTTTAAATAAATAAAATACCTACCAAATACTTTCTGCTTGTGCAGGTCGTAACATGTCCAACGAAGAAAGTAAATATAAAATAGGAGTAAAATGTAACAAATAAAATAGGTCCTACGCAACAATAATAAAAAATATAAAATGACACAAAATGTGCGGTAGACAAGCAACAGTTAATAATTTCAGTTAAAGGTAGGTTGCAATGCAAGGTTCAATGTATTCGACACGATAACTTTAAAACTGATAGATAAGAAAAATTATGTTAAACTTACCGAATTCATGGAACTACCACTGCCATAGTCACTGCTAAAAGTATTCAAACCCATTTTTTGTTTCGATTTTGCGATCGCGTACCTATTTAATTTTCGAATCGTGCGCGCGTCCTATCCACAACAGCAATCAAATTGGGAATAAAAAACATGAGATTTTGATTTGGCTGCGAGCAGCGAGCGACAGCGCTAAATCCGGGGTCCTGATTGGTCCTTGATGTGTGAAAGAGAGAAGAATATAAAAGGAAGATGCGTAGGAGCGGGACAGGATAGGGACGTGAGGGCAAAAAATCGCGCGTTGACAACAAAGTACGTTTGAAAACCGAAACTAGTTTGTTTATATTTTTTTTATTATTTGATTGTGTTTAGTTTAGTTATAGAGATCCAATCAAAAACATAAATGTAAAATGAGAGCCAAGTTCAATATTATGATAAATGCCTTGGTTGTTGACTTCAACGACAAAAGAAGTGAGATCTAAATGGGGGTGCCAAGTTCAATGGTCAGTCCTGAAAGGGCTATGAACCTTTCTGGCATATCTCAGTGGCGCCACCTAGCGGATTTTTGAAAACTGCGGCGCACGATGAAACCTGTGCAAATCGATAGGGGACACTTGTCTGAACAAAAAAGCTTTAATGGACCTATGCTCTAAAGTGTCACGTTTTCAAGATATCTAGCTTGAAAGTTACGAAAAGTGTCGTATGGATAAATCGATTTTACTCTTTATCTATATACAATCGTAATATAGTGACATAGTGATTATACAACATATTTATCTTATTGAAAAAATGAAATTAATAAATACTTGCAACAACATTAATGGTTTTTGTCTTTGCTACATTATATAGGAAGTACATAGGTACTTAACTGTGCACACCTTATCTAAGGTTACTAATTGCAAACTGAGTTTATCAGTTTGTGTTATGTATGATATAGGCGTCATTTACTCCTTAACTTGATTTTACTTAACACAACGACAGGATCTAATGAAATATAAAATAAAGTTTACATTTTTATATACACAATGCGTTTAGTGCGGCATCATTAGTACTCGTTAAAAAGCAGAATTCTCGAAGTTTAAGAAATCTGTGTAAGAGAAACAAAATGGTGTACTTATTAACTGCCATTTTGCTTTCTCGTTTAATTCCAGGAACTACGAAAATGGAGGTCCTTTGTTTAAAGTTGCACGAATTTCTATTATTTCGGCGGAATCAACAAGGATAGCGAATAGCCATACAATAAGTGTGAGTGAGACAATATCATGCAATAAATACAATAGGACGATTGGCAGCCGGGTGAACTTTCAGTCAGTTTGCCACTTTCATCTTCAACGTGCGCACGCGCTTTTTTCTGTTCTGAGACTCTATCCTGTTCATTCTGTTGTATTTGTTACCACTGTTGAGTTTGTTAATATTCCTCTTGAGTTTGTTAGTATTTTTGTTGACTTTGTTAGTGTTATTGTTGAATTTGTTGTTTTTGTCTTGGCAAGATGTCCAGTCATGTTGGTGCCAGGCAATGTTTTTTGTTGTGGTGTAAGCACTGTTCGTGGCCCGCGCCGAAGATCTCGGCGTCCTATACAGTCTTACTTGACAACTGAAGATTATATTGCTAGGCACCCCAACATCCTGAATTATGCTCGCCACTTATTTGACGATCGAGAGCTAAGTAATCTTATTTGAACATTGCAAAAATTAAAAATCTCAGTATGCAGTGTATCTGGTATCTATATTATAGTCCCTGGTCAGTATAATACATAAAATGACAATGTATAATTCGGCTCGTTTCTCAATCGTGCTTTTCATAATCGAAATGTCATATGAAAAAAATTCGTGTATGGAAATAATATATCCTACTTTATCGAAGCTCTCATTATGTAGCGTCTTAGACAAAGTGTAATCAACGCAAAACATTTTTAACAGAAAGTCGTCAACTTATCTCTATTATAATTAGCCAGAGATAGCTCTTACGCCAAGCGTATCACTTGTGTACCAGACTTACGCTTTCAATAGATTTTATAGCCAACTATTACCACTTAATTATGTATAATAAATGATATTTGCATTTTTTTGTAACAGTAGAGAGTAATCAGTTCATATTAATGCAAGCACAACGGTAAGGCTGTTTTTTCATCTGACATGTGCTACGTTGCTAGGTTTAATATCCACCAATCAGATAATTGGGTCTGATTCTGATCGGCACAATGAACCCGATTGTAGGGTATGCAACGTAGCATCTAGCATGTTACTGGTGGAAACGCAGTCTAAATGTGACGTACTTACTTCATTATTGATGGAACAGTATTCTTATCGTTTCCAGCTAACTACGCAATACCGAATATGCCACATTTAAAAGAGGAAGTGAGGATTGCTTGCGCCCTAATAAATGCCTTCGGAAAACGGGTGACAGATCACCCACTCGTAAATGAAATAATCAACGATATATACCTTAAGCACGACGCCCCAAACTATCTGTGCGAGTTTGTAATACAAAACAATTTAAATCAACGCAGAGCCGCTTTCCAAGCTATAAACTCAAGTGAAGGCTTTCAACAGTTTCCCATCTTATCATATGAGGATCTGTTGATAATGTCTCTGGGGCCGTATCAAGTGACGCAGGCAAGAAGCTACTATGGCGAACACCTAAAAGAAAACGGAACGTTTTTCATTGAAGTGTATGAAGATTTTGAAGTTGACTATAATTTAAATCAATACAACATAGTAGTTTGTAATCCTTGGCTGACAAGAGCTAAAATACTCTCGAGGCACCAGAGCAACAGAATTTATTTTGTATATATCTTGCTAAATAATAGTTTGAAAAACAGAAATAAACTTGTCGGTCACTATTGCAGCTGTATAGTTGGAAAACGGACACTCGGGTGCTGTGCTCATGTCATGTGCATAGTTTGGTATATGGGATGGGCTCGGCACCAAGAAATTCAACCCCCTGCTGCCTTTTTAGATCAAGTTATTATTTCTGATGAAGAAGAAGATTGATTATTCAAGAAGACTGATATTCATTATCCTAATAGGTACGAATTTGTATAAAAAAAGCCTATTTGTTATAAGTATATACACTGTATGTATTCAATAACAATTAGTATTGATTACATTTTTAAGCAAAATATAAATAACTATATGACTACTTTTACGATGTTTTATTTCATACTTATAAAAACACAACTAAGAAAATCGATGAATAATTGAACAATGTGTTCATGTAATATGATTGTTATGAACTAAACAGCTTAAGGTCCCGTTGCATTGAAGGCACACACCCCATTGGTGTGTCTATACGAACTAGGTATGTTCCATACACTGCTGCAAAGTAAAGTAGTCCTAAAAGCGAATTTTCACACCCCACCTGCTTTCACTGTGATTAAACATTTAAGCTGCCTTTCATTGAATAAACATAAAAACTCAAAAAGTGTGAAATTGTTAGACAATCATAACAAATAACTTTGAGCGTGATTACGATCCCCTGGTAGTTGCGGCTTCCGAATACATCCCGCTTAGGGACGGTACTGAAAAGTATCGGCGTCCGAAGGACGTAATATACGATCCCGACGACCCGATTACCCTAGCCATAGAGGCAGCCAATCAGCTCGCGACACCAAACACTTCAGAACCCCGATACCGACCCCGCCGGCGTGGTCGACGATTTCCCTCATTCAGCGCTTATCGCTATCGACCCACTAGGGTCGATTAATTCTTTCAAATATTTTTCCTCTCAGACGACGCCCTGAGCCGAGGTTCGCGCCCAACTGGGCACCCTCAGGCCTGTTGTCTTAAACGTTGTACCGGGTGAGAGCCTTCAGCGCTCCCCATTTGTCCGGCCAAGTAGTTAATGCCATCTGCGGCAAATCTACAATAAGTCACGTCAAAAAAAAAAAAAAAAAAAAAAAAAAAAATGAGCGTGATTACCACGAGAATAAGTCATGAGCTGTACATCTTACGACTCGTTTCTGGATTTCTTTTAAGTTACACATAAAAGTAAGTTATAGATATTTATTTTATCTATTTTCTATTTATTTATTTTTCAATAAAGTAAATATGTGGTATATTAAACACTAATATTCCATGCATAATCACTTAGTCACTATATTCCAATTGCATATAAAAGTAAAATCGATTTGTTCATACAACACTTTTCGGAACTTTCAAGCTAAATATCTTGAAAACGTGACGCTTTAGAGCATAGGTTCATTAAAGCTTTTTTGTGCAGAAAAGTGCCCCCTATCGATATGCACAGGTTTCATCGTGCGCCGCAGTTTTGAAAAATCCGCTAGGTGGCGCCACCAGGCTATGCCAGCCTCTATAGTGAAATGTTCAATGCCCTTTATTTATAAGTAACAGTATAACATATCATATCTTCTTTATAACATAAGATAATGTATTGTAGCCTAAGGTATGTCTTGGCTAGTTTTCATATTATAGCCTTCGCAAGTTCTAAACCTACAAGTATTTGTATCTACACAGAAAAATATACGATAATTTGTCGCCAAATACCAGAATTTGTCGGTCTGACGTTCAAAAGTTATAAGCATTTATTGGTGGCAGTGCCATGATAAGGGACTCTTGGTAACTAACGTAGCGTCTCTATTTCGCACTAAGCTTTCTTTGTACGGTCATAATAAGTAATATCATGTACCCACTTTAAAACCCTATCGCACTATCATGTTTGACATTTAATGAGACTTACGGTTTAATTTGTCAAAAAAGTTAATGTGACATGGTATCAAAGTGTATATTAGTACTCGTAACTACTGAGAATAGTTGCTAGAAGGGGTTATGAGAGAGGGGTTTAAATTGCGATGTATCTACTGACAAGGCTCGCCCCTACTTGAGGCCTCCTTTTCATATGGCTGCTTTTCAACAAGTTCCACACAGTTCTACAGTGCAGAAGCTACCACCCGTCTAGTAACTCTCATCTCTGTCCTGCTATCATTCTAATCATGTCACATTAAATAGGATAATATTATAGTCAGTTTAAATGCACTAAATTCTTGTGAACAATCTGTCTACACCATGTAGAAATTGTTTGATATTTTACGATAAATAGGTAATTAGCTTGTACCTAAGTAGGCATTTGTTTTTCGTTGTTGGCAAAGGGGGGTGCATGATATTTTACACACATCAATAGTCACGTGCGTAAACGGTGTGGGCAGAACTACTTTTTTTTTTTTTTTAATTAAGATGGGTTTGCTCTTGACTTCGTTCTTCTACAAGAAGAGATCGACGTTGGAACGAGCTTACCCAGAAAATGCCTATTCACCCGTGATTTAAAGGACCCCAGGTTATAAGAGTCAGGAAACACCGACGCCGGCAGCCCATTCCATTCCCTGGCTGTGCGCATTATGAAGGATGAAGCGAAGCGCTTGGTGCGGATTAGTGGTATGTCAACCAAGTAAGGATGGTAACCCGCAGTACGTCTGGATGTCCTCAGATGGAATGGACTTGGTGGAATGAGCCGATGGAGCTCCTGTGCACACTCCCCGAAGTACAATCTGTAAAAAACCGACAGACAGGCGACTTTACGGCGGTGGTCTAGGCTATGCAGTTTGGCTTCCACCAGCTTCCTGTCGCCGATCAACCTCTTAGCACGTCGCTCAACAGAATCCAACGCAGCAAGTTGGTACTTAGCTGAGCCATCCCAAAGGTGAGAACAAATAATAAACTACAAATAATAAGAAAACAACCCACAGTATCATAATAAAAATTCCAATACAAAAGATGACAGTAACAGTAACACCGGTGGGTGTATGATTTAGGACCTATAAAAAAATAAAACAACAAAATATTGTATAACATAGTATGTAGCTTTATTACAGCCTCGATTAACAGGATCTCTGTAAATACTGATTGCGTAACTAGAGGTAAAGTTCAGAGCTACTCTGACCAATTTATTGCCGAATAGTTATAAAATACAGGCTATAGAACGTCTACATGTGATCTGCTCTGTGAGATTCACGCACGATACGCACCGAAGTATGCATTGATTTATTATTATAGAATACAAAAATGTAGGAAGGAAATCGCTTTTGTACGTGAAGCAACAACTTCAAACGACGAATGAAATTTGTTTTTTTTTTGCTTTTCGACTATGAAGTTGGCAGCTGATTCAGCGTTATTTTTTTCAAATCTAAAAATATAAAAATGCGCTCATGGATTGTCCGAACGCATTTTATACATTCGGACCAACTTCACTCCGTAACATATTATTATTTATAGTCTTTTAGTTGTTATTTCACGTCAACGTCAATTTCCAGTGCCGATAGGTGCACCTAAATTAATGGTAAGGAAGGATAGACGTTGATTTCTATTATTCGAATAGTCTGACAGATTTACAATCTGTTTGGCTTAGTGCTCTACGACTACGGATATGTGAAAGGACCCGCCTTCCAAACCCATTTCAGTATGTTATGCCATTTCAAGATGATTGTTTGATAGGAATTTAGAAATTAAGGATTTTAGTTTCAATTCTAGTACCTTGTCTCTTCAAAATTATAGATAAGCTTGTTACAGGAAAATTTTACAATGATAGATTCTACGTCATTTCGCAAGGTATTGTGGTTGACATTTCACATATTATGACGTGGCTTGTAAGAATTCCCTCAAGATGGAATTTACTTGACCAAAGTGTCCTTTAAAGTAATTTTCTAGGTACATTTACATTAGTGTTGCCGATTGATAGTGATTATTGATAATCAAGATAATATAGCATAAACGACTCCTCACCAACTATGTTTAAGTTAAGTCCCATGTTATAGGGGCGAGCCTATTGGTCAGCAACGTCTCAATAGGATCGATATTGTTGATAAACTTCAATACTATGGATATGCCTATCAGTAGAACTGATTTTCGCGGTCTACTATTGGTATTTCCTACATTACATTCAACGAATGGCATAACATACATTCCCCAATGTCACACGTCTATCCTTGCTTGATGAGTTTCTTGGTTTAGTTGGTATCAACGAAGTACTCCTGAGCCGCCTTGGTGTCAGGCTTGATGGTCTTGGAGCCGGGCTGCCAGTTGGCCGGGCACACCTCACCGTACTTGTCAGTGTATTGGAATGCTTGCACAAGGCGGAGGGTCTCTTCTACTGATCTGCGGAGAGAAAGGAATGGTTGAGAAAAACATGACTATATCCAAATTGGGGTACGCAGAGGCACATCCATAGCAAGATAAATTGAGTACCCACACCTCAACGAGCTTTCAGTTAGACCAACGTGATAGGTGATACGTGTCGCCATGCGATGCGGGTGAGATAAGGTGTACCATACGATATGAAAGAAGGTTATAAAAGTCATCACGTCCCTAGCATTATCACGATTTTCAAAGGATCTTTGCCTGGTCCAGTTTTTTACAGAAGTTACTGCCTATCTGACCTTCCAACCTGCGAAGGGAAAACTAGCTCACAGGTAAGGTCACATACCTCGGAAATCCATTTCTCGGGAATGTGGGTTTATCTTTTCCTTCACCGCTGAGCACGTGATACTCGAACTCATTGTAACATGGACTCGAAAATCATATGTTTAGGTTAGGCCCGTGCTAGCATTTGAATCCGGGGCTTCCAGATGGAGTGCTCATCGCTCTAATCAATAGACCACAGAGGCCGTTCCACAATGGTAGTATACATGGTGTTAGTTACATCGTAACGGATACTGAGGGGGATGACTCAGACCATGATTCTGAGTAAATATCAAGTGGAATTTTCCGTAGCAAAATGAATGTATGCTTTTTTCACTTGAATTTTTGAAATTCCACTTAATATCAACTCAGAAGCATGATTTGAATCATCCCTTAAAGTTTTCGTTACGATGTCACTAACACTCTGAATAAAGCACTTAACAAATTTTATCGCATCGTTTGTCTGTCGCGTTCACAGGATGGCCTTGCCGCCATATCACAGTGGATAATTCACACCTGAGCGATAATACAATTGTTACGTGCGAGATTATTGTGTATGTAATTAATCAATATAGTAACTTACTCCACCACTGATAAGGCAGTGATTAACATTGCATGTATTTTGTATCGTGAACTCTTGAATCGTATCGCATTTGTCATGTTTATTGGTTGTAATACAAGATATGATAATAGGAGCCATGGTAGCTCAGTTGGAAGAACTGTTTACTCTCACTGTGAGGTCGCAGATTCGAACTCCAGCACGGGCCTAAACCAATAATTTTCGAATTCGTGTTTGGAATTATTATCGCGTCCTCAGCGGTGAAGAAGAACATCGCGAGGAAACTCAAATTCCCGAGAAATGCATTTCGGAGGTATGTGACCTAAACTGTAATAGGCTGTGCCGTGACATAATGGTATGTCCTTCGCGGGTTGGAAGGTCAGACAGGCAGTCACTTCTGTAAAGAACTGGACTTGTCAAATCTACAGGTTAAGGAAGTGGACCCTGTGAATAACGAGATTAGAATGTTAGGGAGTTGATTTTGTGCAAGTTAATGTTTTGGTCACACATCACAAAAACCACTTTGTGTCAGGCATTGCCGGCTGATCACCCAAGAAGAATGAATGGGGAGATGAATTGTCCGAGTAAGTGATCCGTGCTTCAGAGGGCACGATACGCTGTCGGTACCGGCAACTATGTACGTAAGTAAGTAGTCATTACATGAGCCACACGGTTCATCCTTTGTCGGTTCTAATAATAATAACCCTGACGTAAGGTTGATGTGATTGGTCATTGATATCACAACCCACACGAGAGAAGATGGAAATTATCGGCATCAGATGCCTACAAACAAACTACAAAAGGTCATTTGTAATAAAAACTTAACATACTTCATTCAAATATGTATACAATCAGATATAACTCCCGCTCATAATCCCTTTTGAGGCAGAAAATTCTGTCTAAGATCACACGGAAGACATTAGGTATTCAATAGTCATACACTGACTATTGAATACCTAATGTCCATAGCACGCGGTCATAATATGGACATAACGGTGTAAATGACGTATGAGAGAGTCACTTCATTACACGCGCATATAGTTGTGAGTTCAACCTTGGACTGTGACGTGTTATCGACGTAAGTTGACAAAAAGTGTCTATTTTTAATCTATTTTATTTTCACGACGATGAGCAAGTTTGTTAAATAGGAATGCAGTGATTGATATACGGAGGAGCTCGGTGGCGCAGCGGTAAACGCGCTCGGTCTGCGATTGTTGAAGTTAAGCAACTTTCGCAAAGGCCGGTCATAGGATGGGTGACCACAAAAAAAAAGGTTTTGATCTCGAGCTCCTCCGTGCTTCGGAAGGCACGTTAAGCCGTTGGTCCCGGCTGCATTAGCAGTCGTTAATAACCACCAATCTGCACTGGGCCCGCGTGGTGGTTTAAGGCCGATCTCCCTGTCCATCCATAGGGGAGGCCCGTGCCCCAGCAGTGGGGACGTTAATGGGCTGGTGATGATGATTGATATACGTGAGTGAACATTAATAGGAGAAGTTGAATGTTTTGTTTAGACTGCTGGAAACATTTGGCTGAAACAGGGAAAGGTTATAATTTTGATTTTGGCTGGCCTTAAACATCACACAACATTAACATTGGGAGCAAACCCTGCAAGGCTAATATGTGGTGATTTTATCGATCGAATCAATCAATTTTGACGAAATCGATAAGTTTGTTTTTTCCCTAATTTAAAAGAACGACATGACTTATTTGGGTTCACATATTAGCACCAATCGACAGGACGACAATTATATCGTCAGAATTAATAAAATGACCGTGACAAAATATCATCACCCTGCGCATGTTAGCCCTACAGAACACTATACAAAAATCTCGTTCGTAGTGTGCTGATACAAAACTAAAGACCCAGAGGATGAGGTTGCTGCCCAATACGAACTGGTGCGGGGGGGAGCTACCGTTATATACGCAGTATTTTTCTTTATTCTGTGCTCTAAGTATAAGGGCAAAAGGGTTTGATAAAATGTGATACTTCCAAGAAGAAAAGCACAGGGGGTCTTGTGGTGACTGGTGGAGACCCTCCGTTAAGAGTTACCAGCGCGAATAATTTATCTGTCTGTAGTAGAACAAATGGACTAAAACCTGGAACTTGACAGAGGGCAGCAGTAACTGTCATATCAGTACTATTCAAAGGCGGAGGACAGGAGTCGTAGTACGGCTTTGAAATAGACTATCGCGCCATCCCACTCGCGTCAGACAGAGTACTGGGGGGCGGAAGGTAAAAGGGAAACCACTGCCTATTTCTCCCTAAAAAGTAGCATGGAGAATACTACGTACACCGATAAGAGCGTGGCTTCGTGGCGTGGCGATCCGTGCTTCGGAAGGCACGATAAGCCGTTGCTCCCGGTTACTACTTACTGATGTAAGTACGTAGTCGTTACATGAGTTATGTCAGGGGCCGTTGGCGGCTCAATAGTAACCCTGACACCAGGGTTGATGAGGTTGATAATCCTACAACAGACAACAACCCAAACGACAGAAGAAGAAGAGCGTGGCTCTTAAATTAGTGATGATGAGTAGAACAACCACATACCGTCCAACGGGCAAGTCGTTGACGGTGATCTGGCGCAAGTTGCCCTTGTCATCGATGATGAACAGTCCTCGGAAGGGGATGCCGGTCTCCTCGTTCAAGACTCCGTAGTCGCGCGCGATCTTGTGGGACTTGTCGCTGATGATCGGGATGTTCATTGGGCCGAGACCACCTAGAAGATAACAGAATATATGTATGTATTAATATTGGCCCCGATTCTTGCTGTACGGTCACGAGCATTAATATGTATACACTTTGGTACCATGTCACATTAACTTTTTTGACAAATTGAAATATGTTAGTGCGACAGAGTCCTAAAGTGGGTACATTATACTGCTCATGACCGTACACATCATCTAATTTTGTTCTAAGTTATACCTGTCGTTTTCTTATCCACCGAAAATGAAAGGGACGGGTAATTAAACAGGCATAACATTTATGGAAGTGTTAAAGAATGTGTAAATGTGTCAAATAATTCAGAAGATAAAGTACAATATTTCAATTAATTACATTATCAAATTAGGCATTGGAAAAGAACTTTATTGAATCTAGTATTTACATTTTTAAGGTCAGTATTTTGACTCGTGTATTCAGTGACCTGTCAAATTGCTAGATAACAGCAGCAGCGCGGCCTATCACCTACGTATTATCATATTATTATTTATCATTATTATATTGAATATCAGTAATGACAAGGAACACAAGTTCATAAAATAATCAATCTCTAGTTATAGGTACTTATTTGCCGATCTGGAGCTCCCGGGTTCGATTCTCGGTGGGGACATAACACAAAATCACTGTGATCCCTGATATGATTAGGGCATTGTAGGCTGATCACCCGATCTTCAGACTGTATGTAGTCGGCCCAAGATACTACTCGTATTTACTTAATTACGTACGTTTGTAGTCGTTATATGAGCCATGTTAGGGGCCATTGGCCAATAATAGACCTGACACCAGGGTTGATGAGGTCGGTTTTGATCTCACAACCCATACGAGAGTAGGTACGTACCCTGTTTGCGTGGCGTGTTGATCCAGGCGAGGTGGGTGAAGTGCGAGTCGGTGGAAGCAGCAATCACCTCACAGCCGATCTTGCGGAAGTCGTCCGCGCGCTCCGAAAACGCGATGATCTCTGTCGGGCATACGAACGTGCTGTGGGAAGGAGAGAGATGGTTATAGTTTTGGTGTTCATAATTGCTTCTATGCTGGGAGCGAATAACAATAAATATGCGATCAGCTGATTATCTTGTTGCCAGATGAGCTACAACCCTAAGAGCGATATTACATATTTCAACTTTATTTTTACTGTACTCATCATGTCCCTATCATTATCCTGTTTTTCGCAAGGTCCGCGTACCTAACCTGAAGATTTTTTAATGCGAAGGGAAAACCAGCCCAATACAGGTTAGGTCACATACCTCCGGTAATGCGTTTCACGGTAATGTGGGTTTCCTCGCGATGTTTTCCTTCACCGCTGAGCACGTGATATAATCATTTTTGATCGAAACATGAATTCGAAAACAAATTCGACATTGGATTCGAACCTGCGACCTCAAAGTGAGAAGCAAGCGTTTTACTACCACGGCTTATTACCCACGACGGAACGGAGCAGGTATATGCGTTTAGGGTGAGAGATGTTTGTGTGTGCGTTTGTGCAAAGTAATGTTATCACTTATCTTCTAAACTAATGATCCGATTTTGATGCGGTTTTCAATAACGGGTTTGTGTTTGATGAGTTCATGTTATTAGATAGGTGTCATGTCTGTAACTCACTAGGGGGCGCCACAATATTAGTGTTTACAGTCAATATTATCCGAAACGCCTCTTCAATTTATAATAGCAATTTATTTGCAATAGTTTTTATTAGTTAATTGTTTTTGACAGGCGTTTTTTTTTTCGGTTCCATTGATTACACGTAATTACGTCGAACACGGTGCTGTTTCATTGCTACCTAAATCCCTTAAAAATCAGTAAAAAGTCATATCAGGCATATTCATGGTCCTTCGAGCCGGATTTCAGAGAAGATCATAAACAATAAATTGTAGATAAATTAATACGAAGTGATTGGCGAAGATTAAAGAAAAATCAAGATCGACTATAAGTGGCACATGGATTGTGTGGTCAAGTGAATCAAATTCATCCTATTAATCCTCATTTAATTCATAAAGTTGAACCTATCACTCAATAATCAGGTAGTATTAAGTAAAGCAAAGTGTTGTTAATTACGGTTAGTATAATTTTAATTACATTTATTACCCACGACGGAACGGAGCAGGTATATGTGTTTAGGGTGAGATATGTTTGTGTGTGCGTTTGTGCAAAGTAATGTTACCACCTATCTTTTAAACTAATGATCCGATTTTGAGGCGGTTTTCAATAACGGGATTGTGTTTGTTGAGTTCATGTTCTTAGACAGGTGTCATGGCTGTAACTCACTAGGGGGCGCCACAATATTAGTGCAAAACAATGTTGCAATATAATCAAAACGAAATGTCCGATTACAATTCTGTTTTCAGCAATGTGTACGTGGTAGCTTAATGCATGTTCCCAAATAATAAAAATTACGTCTTTACCTCACTAGAGGGCGCTACAATATTAGTGAAAAATAGTATTGCAATAATATTAAAACGAATTGTCCAATTTCAATGCGGTTTTCAGCAATGGGTTCGTAGTTGAATGGTGCATGGTCTAAGTCTTATGATATTAACTCACTAGGGGGCGCTGCTCTATTAGTGTGAATCGTTTATATTGCAATATTATTAAAATTAAAACTTATTGTCTGTTTTCAATGCGGATTTCAGAAATGAGTTCGTGGGTGATTGGTGCATGTTCTCAGATGAGTGTTATAGAGGTAACTTTAAACAGAAAGCAACTGTATAATATTTAATAAGAAACTTAATTTTATATGGTAGGATGAATCACACTTATTGTTTTGCGAGATCTTACCTACACAATATATAGATTATAATTCGTATATGCTCTCTAAAAAGTCTGAAATAAAATTAAGCAAAATTAAAAATTTTGAAAAAACCCACGACGGTAAAAATCTCATCGAAAAAGAATAACTCAAAACCCCCGACTTAACCCAATTATTATGTAACGAAATATTATAATAGACTAAAAATACTTTCTAAAAAAGAGTTGATATCTCGAGACATCGGTAATAGATATACATACTTAAGTACCTAAACAATGAATATGGATGTTTACAGTTTTTTCCTAACGTGTCTGTTTCTCGAAGATATACTTAAATGTAGCGATAATAATTTTACCATAATACATAACCGAGGAATATCCGTCGGGGGCTGCCATTAACCCAGCTAAAGTTTTTCTAGTGACGTGAATACAATGATTGAAGAATTGTAGATGTTTAACGACGATATAAAATACACTTATGAGTATGATTAAATTTTTGTTGAAATTTTATATAGAAAAGGCAGCCCCCGACGGATATTCCTCGGTTATGTATTATGGTAAAATTATTATCGCTACATTTAAGTATATCTTCGAGAAACAGACACGTTAGGAAAAAACTGTAAACATCCATATTCATTGTTTAGGTACTTAAGTATATCTATTACCGATGTCTCGAGATATCAACTCTTTTTTAGAAAGTATTTTTAAGTCTAATATAATATTTCGTTACATAATAATTGGGTTAAGTCGGGGGTTTTGAGTTATTTTATTCTTTTTCGATGATATTTTTACCGTCGTGGGTTTTTTTCAAAATTTTTAATTTTGCTTAATTTTTTTTACTGTACTGTGATCATTATTTGTAGGGTCATATGCTGTTTGTCAGAGTATTGTGAGAATATTGACGAGAAACCACCGACAGAATTAGTGCTAACAGAGTTTAGAAAAAAATACCTTTTTATTATTACACTGTGGGCCTTACAAGACAACTTGTGAAGTCACGCACGATACGTTGAACTCAATTCGTGATAAGCTGTTCATCCACACTTGTATACCTACGCAAGAATTCGACACACCACGAGGAAATGTAACGAATGACGTAATAATGTGACACAGTGTTCATTCACTATTCATTTCATGTTACCTTCGTATTTCACAACGATTACAAAACTTTAGTCAACGATACAATTAAAATTCAAATCTAATTCAAACCAAATTGAATACTAATTCCAGTGGAAACTAACACAAAATGACTATCAAAACCGGATTTAAGAGGTAGTTCAAAAGTTCGTTGGGTCAAAGTTCTAGAAAAATTATGTTAATAACACTCACAACTACATGAATATGTTATATTCCCAATGTGGGATTTTCCAGGCGATGTTCACAGTTGCAGTGCCCTTACCGGATCCATGTTGATACTATAATACTTACATCTGTATTTTTATAACACCACAATTTGTACGAACACATGGTCGCAATAAAACATTTCTATTTCTATTTCTAGATGGCGTTGTACAGCTTTAGCGTGATAATTACCTATTTTCTCATCAATTGGGTAGGTTACCTACATAATTATTCCAAAATACATTGTAATGGCAGAAACATATAAAAATAATTGTTGCTTGATATTTGTATAGAATATGTTGCTACCTATATTGCTTCTCTCTATTTGGATCAGAATAATAATGGGTGGAAGACGTTATTGTGCCTGGGCGTAATAAAAAGGGTCATCATTTATACCCCAAAAAAAAAAAAAAACAAACCCCCAACGAATTGAGAACCTTCTTTTTTCAAAGTCGGTTAAAAAGTAAATCATTCAACTTACAAGTCGAGGGGGTAGAAGAAGAGCACGACGTATTTGCCCTTGTAGTCTGAGAGCGCGATGTCCTTGAACTCTCCGTTAATGACGGCGGTGGTCTTCCACGCGGGGGCGGGTTTAGTCAGCTGCAGCGGCATCTTGTTGAAACTGGAAAACATTAACAAAGTTTTTAGCTTTCTGTTCATGTCTGTGACTTCGGCTTTCGCGCGCACAAATTTCATCTAAATCGGTACAGTAGTTTAAGCTTTCCAGGCTACAAAAGTCCGTACCACACAATCTTTCTTGTAGGTCTTCTTCTATCGTGTGAGTTGTGAGGTGGATTACCAACCCCATCAAACCTGGTGTCAGGGTTATTATTGAGCCGCCAAAGGCCCCCTGATATGGCTCATCTAACGACTACATACTTACATCAGTAGGTAGTAACCGGGACCAACAGCTTAACGTGCCTTCCGAAGCACGGATCATCTTACTGTCGGACAATCAGGTGATCAGCCTGTAATGTTCTTGTAGGTGTGGTAGATATGAGGGGTATAGTATCAAAACCCACTAAAACACATTTTTCAAAAATATCACAGGATACAAAAAATCGTTAGAGCTTAATCAATACAACTTACTGGGATTTTTTTATGCTAATAATTTAGTTTATGACATGACAACACTAATTTAGGCTGGACAAGGAAAAAAATTAAAGTTATGAAACCGTTAAAAGCATTTAAAAATTTGTTATAGAGGAGATTGAAATTAACCTGCCGTTACAGCGGGTTTTGAAAATAAATTGTCATATTTTGGCGGGTTTTGCAACCAGGAATAAAACTCGGGTGGATGGCGTTATGCAAAATGTATTAGGGCCAGATGAGTTAGATTAGTTCTAATGTAGCTAGGTAAATACCTAAAATAAAAACATCGGATCTTTTCAATAGCAATTTTTTATTAATAACTGAGCTTAACCCTAATATTATAATTAACACAAGCTTAAAACACTAGTATTCATTGCGCAGATAGCTCTTACTTTATACATTTATGGCAACTTCTTCAAAGCCTGGCTCGCATAAACCATTACAGTCATCATCATCATCATCGCGTTCGTTATCTTGAGAATCATTATTCCCAATGCCCTCCAAATCTTTATAATATTTTAAACATTCTAAATTTTTCCATTCGTCCCCAAAATGTTTTTTAAGGAGGCCATAAACATCGTTCAATTTCGATGCTTTTGGTACGATTGTGTTAGGTTGAATAACCTGTGGAGCAATCATTATAATTTTTTTATTTTTTTTCGTTATTATTTTTTTTGTGTTTCGCTCCGTTCTATAAGCTTCTTCACCCTGTACCAAAACATTTTCCGTTTTGGTACGAGTAATAAAAAAGCGCTTCGATTTCATAAAAGGGAAGTGCCAGGATGTCGTCGGTTTAATGATGGAAGCATAAGCTGTCTTCCAGTCATAAACTGGAATCGATGCTAGGTCTACGCATGATCCATGTTCTTGTAACACAGCTGCATATTCCGATGGAGACGTTACAACTTCTTTTGTCTTCAGCGTCTTTTCAATTTTGGCGAAGACACGATCAGGCGGTATGAACGAATGTCCAACAATTGGGAAAATCAATTCAATTTTTTTCAGATGTCTTGGGGCTTCAACAGAAAGCCATTTACCTAGCATGCTGATCATACCAGTGTTTTTATTTTGGCCCGAACAACCATCACAAACCATGCGAAGAACTTTTATATGTTCTGAGATCTCTACATTCTGTAGAAAATGGTAAACGGCACTTATAATTTCATTGCCTCCTTTGGCGTGAGTTGTTTCATTCCAATAGTAAGAATGTACGTTTTCTTTTCCGAGTTTAGCTTTCGAATTGCCCTCCACTATAGCAAAGTGGTAAAAATTAAACTGCCTGCTGAAATAGGCAGACTGATCGGGCAATTTCGGCAGAGGCTGATTTTTTTGACAGTCATAGCTTATCGTTTTGGTGTCTTGGCTATCTTCCTTCAATATGCTGTAAAACGCTTTGTATTTAAGACCGTGGAGTCTTTTCTGAATCATTAACTCGTTTCTTTTTGTAACATCTTTTTCAACTTTTAGTTGTTCCTGCAAAGATATACAAGTAGAACATACGTCTGTTCTCGGGGTGCCGAATCCGATGTTATAGTACCTGTTAAATATACTCCGAAAAAAACTTTGTTTAACTTTTAGTTCAGCATCTCTTGAGTCATTATAGATCCTCCACATTTTTCTAATATTTAATCCGGATGGCAAGTATAGTCTTTTTGTTTGTGATCTGCAGTAATGGCTTTCTTGACCTTTAAATTTTTCTATAAACCATTGTACTGAGAGTTTTTTTGCTTCATACAGAAATGATTTACGATCGCCTCCTCTTGTCTCTTTAATGGGAGAGCCTTCGCTGTTATAAAATCTGGTCATTACCCCTTGGACCCGATCTTTTTTTATTTGTAAAGCGTTCAAAAATGTGTTTCGACATACGGGAACAAGCAGTCCGTCTTTAGAACATATAGAATATTTTGTGGCTAATTTCCTCTTGCTATCCGGCTTGGATTTCTCCGCTTTCTTGATACTGCAATATCTCAGAATAAAATTATCTTGCTGAAGTTTCGTCGTACATTTATAAAAGTTTTTGTGAAACCTTCGTATATCTTGACATGTAAGTAAGGTACAGCGAAAAGATTTTTGATCGTGCTCACATTGTGGAAATGTTGGCAATTTCTTGGCTTCGTACCTGAAAAAAAAATATAAAAAAAATCAAAACGCACACAAACGACAAACGTCAAAATGAATCGCTACAGAACTATGTTTATTGCTTATTAATATAATTTATCGCGAAAATCATTTAAACAGTTTAGTGGGATTAGTAGTAAAACACAATGTAGTGAAATGAAAATAAAACAAAAATAATCGTTCTGCTAAATACCTTATTTAGAATAGGCTGGATGCATCTTGCATAAAACTTTTTTGGAAGAAGTTGGAACACAATAATGACAAAGTATTACATACCGTTTCTTGCGCTCCACTTCACGCTTCCATGAAGATGGATCGCGTGGTCGTTTCCTAGCATGTTTAGGATCACATTTTTTAACAAATTGGGCTAATTCATCCATATTTTCACATTAAATTAGTTAAAAAACCACACACAAGTTTTCGCCGGCACTCAACAACCGCCATACTGTTTTACTGATCATGTGACGCAAATGCGGTGCTGTGATTGGTCGTTTCAATTATGGAGGATTTTGAAACTGGCACTGTTATAGGGGCTTTTGATTTTAATACTATGTTTAGTGGGCAGATTTCTGTATGTTTTAGCGGGTTTCGGTACGAAACTAGTCAAGCATTCTAAAGCAATTTTTACGAGGTTTCCAACGGTGCTACTAACTCAAATTTGGTCCTTAAGCATTATAGCGGATTTTGATTTTATACCCCTCATATATGCATGTTTACTTAGGACCTAAACTTTTACATTGTTAATACAAAACGAAGACTAAAAGACAACTAGGTTTAAAATATTAATTTAAGAAAGTCTAGAAAGAAAGGGCCCTTTGCCGAGGTTTTTTTGCAGCTTCTTTTCCCCGGCTATACAGGTTGTGAGAAGCTGCAGTAGGTTTTAGACGGTTGAGACGTTCGTCATGTAAAAAAATACTATTCAAAGTGTAACTATGTTGCCTACTGAATAAAGATATTTTAGAATTTGAATATACACTTCTCATCAAAAAAATCGAAACACTTCCGTTTTCATTGTTTCTGTCCGAATTTAACACAAAAAAGAATTCATACGATGAAAAAAAAATACATAAATGTATAGCTGGCAGTTTGGCCATTACAGTAATAAGCGAAAATTCTAAATTCAAAATTAGAATTTCATTTGTTTATCTTATAAACGAAATGAATCACTGTTTTGAGACAAATGTGTGTTTAGGGTTGGAGTACATTTAGCGTTTAAAAACTAAAAATTGGCGCCTATCCTTAAACTTTTTGTTTTTTATTTCAATACTGTGACTTTGGGACGTCTGAAAAAAGGTTTTTTTTCTAAAACGTATGGATACTTCGCCCACAGAAGCCGCCCAAGTTGTGGCATTGCTGGATTCTGGCCTTAGTCAGCGTGTTGTGGCTGCAAGACTGCATCTAAGCCTGTCATCTGTTCATAGAGTCTATAAACGTTATCGGGAGACTGGTTTGTTCACGCGCCGTTCAGGATCTGGCAGGAATCGGGTCACTTCTGAGCGAGATGATCGATTTATTGTAACAACTTCTTTAAGAAATCGACGCCTTAACGCTTTTCAACTGCAGCAGCGGCTTCGTGTTGTACGAAGGGTGGCTGTAAGTGACTCTACAATTAGAAGAAGGTTGAAGGATCGTGGACTGGTACCGCATAAGCCAGCAAATGGGCCGAAATTAACTGCAGACCATCGAAGAGCGCGCCTTAACTTTGCACGTGAGCACCTAAATTGGTCATACCTACAGTGGAGCAAAGTTCTCTTTTCTGATGAGTGTAAAATTATGCTGTATGGTAACGACGGAAGGAACAAGGTCTACAGAAGAGACGGAGAACGCTATGCACAATGCTGCATTGAAGAAAAGGTCAGCTATGGTGGCGGTTCGTGGACGGTTTGGGGAGGAATCAGCGCCGACGGTAAGACAGAGCTTGCTTTCGTGTCTGGGCCACGTCTGCCTGCACTAAACTGTCATCGGTACGTCGAAGAGTGTCTCGAGCCTCATGTGATGCCCTATGCACATTTTATTGGCAACGGCTTCATATTCATGCACGACAATGCTAGGGCTCACACCGCGGGCGTCGTACGAGATTATCTTAACGAAGTCGATATCTCTATTATGGAATGGCCAGCAAGAAGCCCGGACATGAATCCCATTGAACATCTGTGGGATGAATTAAAGAGACGAATTTGAGCAAGAGATCCTGCCCCAGAAACACTTAGCCAGCTGCAAGATGCAATCCAAGAGGAATGGGACAATATACCACAGCATGTGATCGTGACTCTCATCCGATCGATGAAGAACCGTATGGAAGCAGTAATTAGAGCTCGGGGAGGGAATACAAGTTATTAAATAAACGTTTTTTAGCTTTTTTTTTCATTTACGTGTGTTGTTTTATCCATTTCCTTTATACTCCATACGGAATAAAAATGACTCATTTAACAAAATACGAAACCTATGAAAAATTCATTTAAATTTAGAACATTAACATTAAGATTTGATAAGCTCATATTACTCACTATTAAACGACATTTAACATTTATTCCTAAATGTACACATTTTTCTGATAATCCTGACAAAACGTAAACTTGCAAGGTGTTTCGATTTTTTTGATGAGAAGTGTAGTTCGTGTCACGAAAAAAGGCCCGCGGCTGCGGCGCCCCTGTCGCAGATTTTGTGTAGAATTATTATGACTTTTCAATTAGTTTCATTAAAATCCGTCGACTTTAAATTATTTTAAGCCTAGTTTAGTTTTTTGTCTTCGTTTGTTAAAAAAGCTGTCTGTATTTAAATTATATTTCGTTTTAGTTTTATTTTTCAGATACAAGTAAGATTTACTGGTCCTTTTACGTAAGTCGTTTTAACTTACTAGCAAATGATCGCACGTTTAGAGCATCTCGAATTTTTTTTATAGTTTTTAAAAAGGCGGTTTGTATTTATTCAAATAATACAATACACATTTTATTCTCAACTAATTTAGATAGGTAGCGGTTGGATGCGGTTGATACGCGTAATTGGTTTATGGAGAATCTGAATGTAAATTGCTGGGTATGTTGATTACTGAGAAGTTGTAGTCTTTTTGTTGGAGAAAGGATAATAAAGAGGCTAGTATAATTAAGGTAGGAACAAAAAAAATAACACCATCCAAGTTTAAATAACGAATTAAAAAAAATACCGATGCAAAAATGCACAAAGAATCTTGCATGTTTTCACATTCACAAGAGGACAATAGGTAAGTATTCTGAAAACAATCCAACTTTACGATGCACACAACGGCATCTAGAATATTCCAAACTGAACAATATTCCCGTCACCTTGTCGTTTATTTATTATCATCTAAGACAAGGCAAAGGTCAGAGTAGAACTAATGCGCAAACAATGAGTTAACTTACATTATTTATCTAAGTTACAAAATAGTAGGTACAAATACAGAATTACCCAAGAAAATCTAACCAACTACCTACCTGCTTTATAAATAAAATACATACTTAATATTTCTTATATGAGAATAAAATTGAAAACATACCTATAATTTGGTAACCCTAAAGCTGCCAGAGAAACTGTTTGAATCATCTGATAAAGATGTAAAGGCCTGAGATGAGATGATGATGAATGATCGCTTGGATGGCAGAAAGAGGGACTACCCATTCCAGGGTTTATGTAGATCTCGCTTATTCGCTATTATTTTATTCTCTTCGGATTTGTGACCAGTTAATGACTTGCCACCTACATAAACATATGTATAGCTCTGCCTCTGGTAGGCAGATACAAGCGTGATGCTTAGGTATATGATGTTGATATTCGCAAAAGTTGGGTTTTGTCTTGGTTACTCCGCTAAGGATATGAAGAACTAAGGAAGAAGGACAGAAGAGGATAACATTCCGATTCCTACCCATAGAACCTTAAACGACAAGATCTAAGGTTGTGTAAATCTACTGGTGATCCCCACCAACCTACTGGTAGTCGCCATATAGAACTCTTCAGCGGTGCAGCTGATCAGCGCTTTGTCTATTTCTTCTAGACAATCGGGGTAGTGGTCGGGGGCGATGGCATGGACCAGGGGAGGCGGCATGAACTGCGTGCGGCGCCACAGACAGACGAGTAGCTGCCCGTCCCCGCGGTATATGTACTCTGTCAGGAGACCGCACGTCAGCATGTTGGTTATCATCGTCTCCAGGTTGTCCAACCTGAGGACGAGGAGACTGGGTTAGGACGGGGAAGTGGGGACGGGAAAGGGAAGGGTTTGGTGAAGGAAATCGTAAGGAATTTCTGTGAGCTTTGTCGTCTAATTTCTTTGATGATGAGGCTTTGCTTATGTAAGTCAACCTAACTCCTAGAAGCTCGGAAGCCTGCTGGGACCAACATCTTGGAACTTAAAAGTCACAGCTAATAACGATGATGCTTCAACTACGACGGATAGGTAGCTCCCATAAGGCGTGTTATAATGAAATTGCATTTAAAAGTTGTCGCAACTTGTTGTAACATAATGGTTCTGTATCACGACAATTTGCGTTCGATTGGATAGTTTTCATACATATGAGACTTGGTGAGTCCATAAAGTGAAGTGGCGGTTTTATTAGCTACCTACCCTTGTGAGTTGCGTTATAACTTTAATAAATAAAGAGAAGTGTAATTGCCAACTTTCTGTATTGCTATAAACAGGCATATACATATACCAATCCGCACTGGGCCCGCGTGGTGGTTTAAGGCCCGATCCTCCTATCCATCCATAGGGAAGGCCCGTGCCCCAGCAGTGGGGACGTTAATGGGCTGGTGATGATGATACATTTATAGAGATGGGCAGAACCACAGGTTAACGCCGTCGGTATTAAGATGATATTATGACGCAGTTAAAGAAAAGAAACCTAAAGGAAAGAAATGAACATGATGGGTTTGTAACCGTCGATATAAATACGAATGTAATTATTTTCTGTCTGCTACCTTTTCACGCTTAAACCGCAAAGTCGATTTAAATGTTATTTGGTATGAAAGCTACAGGAGGACATACGATAGTTTTTTTCTCGGAAATCACCCCCTAAGGGGTTGAAAAGGGGATTGAAAAAGTGCCGCGCGCGGTAACCGAAGTCCATGCGGACGGACTCGTGAGCCGAAAGCTGTGAAACCGAAACCCAGAAGTCGACTGTTACGGTATGACAAGCATCTGAACATAGCACCTGGGTAGTCAGAGGTACATCCATCGCAAGATGAACCGAGTACCCACACCTCACCGAGCTTTTTGTTAGAACGTGATAGGTGGGTGAGCCGTCCGCCGACTATAATGGTCGAGCCAACTGTGTTAATGAAAACTGCACTCTAGCATCTGAACTGAACGCAAGAATATAATTAAGTCTTATTGTTTCTCTAGCCTATCGTATCCCACAGCTGAGTAAAGGTCTCCTCTCTCTTCTTCCACAGTTCCTTATCCAGAGTTCAATAGAAAAAAAAAATGTTATCTGTGGCAGGCAATCGTTGCCTAGTAACGCCTTGTCTACAGATGGACATCGCACCAGAGGCAGGCCCAAAATAACATAGAAAGACGACTAGGAAGCCTTTGGGACTGACAAGACATCTGTCCGGATAATAAATATTATGGAGTAGAAAAACGACATATCGTGCGCTTAGTTACATAATCGACACTTGAACTACGTAGTATTATTACTTATTTTATGCTTGAACATAAACCGGTTGCTATGCCACATAGCGCAGGGTCGAACTATTACCGATTCTGTGGTAGGGTCGCTGACCTTAACTACCATTAAGCAACAAACAATGCAGTGAGAACTTGAATGTGAGCTGCAGGGACAAGAATTAGGCAATTTAATAATGCTAATTAATTTAAGATGGGAACCAAACACAAAGACAAATGTCTCGTCCTGTAGATAATAAACTGGCGATTTGGTCATTGACCTAAGAGTTTTTATTAAGAGTTAACTGTAGAAAGCACCGGTAAACGTCGCAAGGTGAAGAAAAAAATGCTGAAGCTATACTTCGTCAACTGGAATAATCAGTGTATACTAACTGAAAGAAAGTATTAAAAAAAAAAACACTTTCCCCCTTACCTTACATTGACAAAAATAGTAAATAAAAAAGTTACTAAAAAAAAATACATAATATAAAGTAACGCCTATTTCCCGTTGTGTTAGGCAGAGGCCACGGAACTTCACTTACTACGATTTCCATTCAGTAATTTCAGCGAAAGAAACAACAAAACAAAAAAAAATCAATATCGGTTTGAAAAGTGTAGGAAAAGGCGCATATCCCGATAGGTAGAAGGGACCTGTAGCGGTTGAATTAGTAAAAAAATATCAAAGTAAAAAAAAAACCTACTTACATTTCAAAGTTCCTGTCAGAAATAACCACTACACGTGTGAACGCGATAATGAACTGTTATCAAATGAACTTTTAATACTATCGAGTTCCGTCTCTGAAATACGATATAGGTAAGTATGTCTATCTAGACATTATCGATATAGAAGTCTAGACGATGCCTGATAAATTAGATATGTAGGTACCTAATTTAATTGATAGGACTAAGTACCTAAGATTAGGTAATAATATTATTAATAGAATGAATGATGAATCATTCTTTCACAGAATGATGTATGGGCATCGATCACGAAGGAACCATTGAGTAAGTTAGAATGTAATATTGAAAGTAGATTAGATTATGCTGAATTTTATTAGACGTAAAATATACCTAGAGATGATAATATTAATGTACTATGTGATAGATAAGAACTTTTTTGACATGAGTTTTGTTCATCAATAAAGTAACTCATTTGAATGGTCTACAAAACCATGTTAATTAATCGATGACCAACCAATTTTACAGTAAAATTGTTAATGGAATTGACCCTCAACAAAACCGTTTACCGTGGATTACTGACGTCATGGCTCATGGTCGAGAAAAAAAACAGCTGCAAGGAATCGATCTTTATGGCTGGCTGTTGCATACAGCTTACGTTTCAAACAAGGAAGAATAGGGGAACTAACTATCGAGGGACAATAAAATAATGTATATGGGCAGAGACCTGTCCTCAAAAATCCAGACAGGCATGGCATAGAGCATGGGTAAATAGGTACTATACCTACTAGGGATTTTGTACAGAAGACGGCCCAAATCCAAAAGATTTTTTTTCATTGAAAATCTGAAGGAATCAGCCTATCGGGCGATATAGATATAATAACTGTACATCATGTTAGAAGGAAAGTCTCCTCTGTAAGGAGAAGTAGGTAAGATAATAAATTTATGACACCTACGGTTTGTCAAAGGAATAGCTAAATAAAATCACTTGGGAATAAAGCCACATGTCACAGATAAATATATTATGTGAGAAGGTATGTGTATGCACTTGATAGTCATGCGCGGATTATCTCAACACTTGAGATAAACAACAAACATGACATTAACAAGGGGCTATCCCCCTTTGAAGTTTGAATTATCAAATACATAATGATTATAAATGGAAAATCCTAAAGAACTGTGATGATGTGACCTCTTCTAGGCACATTATTGTCTTATTTTCTCATATTAAGAAAAATTCCACACCTATATTTTCCAACAAATAACTTATCTACTTTGAAACTACAATCCAACAACTAGTTGTTAGGTACCTGAAATCTAACTACACTTCTATACTACAGGTAATAAATCTATACTATAACTCTGTAAACTCACCATTATTTCATTGACTACATAATTTACAACACTAAGGTGCCTATTTCACCACTTGTTGATAATACTTAAGTGTCTGATAAGCCTATTCAGAACTTGTCAGGCAACAGTACTTGACAGTAACTACTGCTATCAGACAAGCATCTGGCAGATAAGCTAAGCAGACAGTTTATCACCAATTGTTGAACAGGCGGTAATGCTTTTTAATTTACCTATCCATAAGTACCTAATTCTACTATTGTAAATTACAAATTCAATACTAATAATACTTTGTAGACAAATCTACAAAAGGTAGAATGTTCTAGAACCTCATAGAGAATGGTCTCATCATAGGCATGAGGTGCTCTGGCTTGCTGAGGTCCAGGCTGTTGACCTCATCACCACGACAGTAACATTTGTGCTCCATCATCTTGCCGCTACACTTGATAATTTGTCTTCGTCAACTAGCATCAATATAAGTGAATTAATAATTAAAATTTGATAGTATTTGAATACAGTATGTTAACCTGAATTCAGATTAAAATGTGATTATAAAAAAAATATTTGGGCAAATTTATTAAGTCTTTTTTAGTAATTGAAACCTTTTTATGGAGTTCATTAATACCTATTACCATGCAAAAATAGATCTAAAATAAATTCAACCTATCTATCCCTGTTTGTTCAAATAGAACAACTCGGTTTATTCAAAATTCTTTATAATTTATGTAGGTTTATTAACATGCAAACATTTCTACCTTTTACCTACAATCCATCATGCATTTTTTAACAGATTCCTACATCTTTATATTGAATGTACATGAATATATAGGTAGTATACATATAGCATATTATAGTGGCTATTTAGAAACATAAGTTAAATAAAGCATAACGAAATAAATTACGACAATAAAGGCACTCTTTGTCTCTTTTATATTGTTGCAAAGCAGTAGTCACTAGGTACATAAACAGATACTTATTTGCCACAATACATATTTATATTTTTTTTATCAGTATTAATCTGCAGCATGCAGAGCCCCCTACACCATACAGTAAGTACAGTGGATTCCTACCTCTCTGGGAGTAATTTTTTCGACAAATTCCCATCCACTTCCATCTCAGACTCACTACGCAGTCGCTTCCTACCGTTCAATTCGGCCATAATACCTTAACCAAAATCCACATAATTACTTAACAAAACATTAATTTCTGCGTTACATGGTAATTTCCAAGTTTCATTGTCGGTACATTAATAGTTTTCCGATAAGATTTCAACTAAATTTCAAGAAAATCCTACACATTTCAACATCGCGGTTCAAGCATGCATCACACAATTTGAAACACGTAGTAGGAGGAAACATTAAAAAGCATTGCGATTTTTTTGTGATCGACTGATAAGTTATGCCTAAATGTATGCCAAGGTTACTTATGTGGAAGCGTTGCTTAGGATCCGTTTCTAGATGAATCTTTACATTCACCGGCTAGACAAAAGGAAGGTAGGTACGTTATTAATTTTGTACGTGTCTATGTCACATAAAAATCACATTTTAACGCTATGAACATACGCGAAAGGAAGAAACACGAGATAGATGAAGTTAAGCGTACAAAATTGTAAATAATTGCTTACCAGGAAATAAAGTGACGTAAAAAATACGAAAGACACGGTCACACTGCGTAGATATCGGCGTGAAAATGACACTTGACAGCCGGAAAAAATATGGCGACCGCAGCCGGCCGGCCGGCTAGATCTAGTTGCCAGTAATAAAATAATTAATGAAAATTCTTTTGTTTCATATTTTTAGTTTCTCTGTTTTTAATAAATCAAATCACACAGGGTAATTAAACTTTTTAAAAATAAAAAGCTAAAAATAATAAACATAGAAATAATACGTATTTTTTACAATAACAGATACCGCCCTCTACCGTTAAAATAAAATATTTTCTGCCCAGTAATTCTACTGAGTTTACGTACGTAGCTGATGTTGACATTGAAACGTAGTTCATACAAGGCAGTACAGATGGCGCTATTTTAAGTTAGTGCATGAAGTGGGGTAAGTTTGTGAAAATCCCGTCTAATAAAAAATACGTAAAATGTTAAAAAATTTAGACACGTTTTTTTATTATTCCTACGTATTTTTTTCTTCACAACAACAGTTTTTATTTATTTGACGGACGGATGCTGAAAACCTGAAACGAAAACATTCTGCTAATGCTTTTCTACCTTCCAATGCTATAAGTAGTAGTAAGTAAGTAAGTACCATAATAGGTAGGTAGGTTACATAATTTCCTATCACTAACTTGACAGCTTTTCAAACAAGACTAGGCTTCAAAACAGTTAGGTAGGCGTAGGTATTTACTGTCCACCTACGCAGTAATTGCAATAAATAGTGAACCTTACACTGACTTTAGCGGAGTATTTTACGGGAGCACGCAATAAACCTCTGTAGGTCAGCGGTCGTAAATCCTGACGCAATGTGACCACTTGGCTGCCGACTGATTTGGAGCAGAACGATACGCTCGTTTTAATGTAGCATACAGGGCAGTGGGGTAAGAAGGTCGGTAAGGTACCTACCTACTTAATAAAGTAGAATATTATAGTTCTAAAGGTACCTAGGTCAGAAAAAGACCGATCGACTTACGATGACGTTCTGTGACCTCTTTGGTTTCATCGTGTCTGGCGCGTTAGTCAAAAAGTTAATCTTAAGATAAGTAAGTCGATGTCTGGTGACAGGGAGTGTCTATGGCGGCCTGGGCCTTGGACGATGTTATTTCTTTTCAACTTGCTCATTTTTGGTACTTAAAAATATTGTAATAGTTAGAAGTCAAATAATAAAGCTTTTCCTGACTAGGTATATTTCTATACCTACTTACCGATACTACAGTGGAGCCTTGGTAGAACGCTTGCCTTTCACTTTGGGGTCGCAGGTTCGACTCCAGTAGAAGCCAAAACCAACGATTATCAAATTTGTTTTCGAATTCATGTTTGGATCATAAATGATTATCACGTGGTCAGCGGTGACGGAAAACATCGCAAGGAAATCCACATTCCCGGGAAATGCATTTTTCGGAGGTATGTGAACTAACCTGTATTGGGCTGGTTTTCCCTTCGCGGGTTGGAAGGTGAGACAGGCAGTCGCTTCAGTCAAAAACCGGACCTGTAAAATTAGGTTAGGTAAGCGGACCCTGTGAAAAACGGGATAATGCTAGGGAGATGATGATGACTATCCGATACTACAATACCTAAGCATCAAAGCAAATGGAATTCCACAGTCACTGTTTACCCCGGTGGGAAATAAACTTAATAATAATTTTAAAGTTAATAATTTTATGGGCGAATTCTTTGTCACTATAAAACATCACGTGCCTATCAAAAGTGGACGTAAGTGTCTTTGATTACTTGTGGCTCAGCCCTTTCTATTGGTTTTAAGTTCTAATTATTTCTGCACACTGCAGAGTAAAAGCGAATTTGCTTAAAAATAATGCAAGGCGTGCGATCTTTTCCGTCAGTGCTGTGTAAATTAAGAGCCCCGCAGCTCGCAGGATAAGTCCAATTTGGTTACATCACGTACCGTCGTGCGTGAGGACTTTAAAAAATAAATGTAAAATTTTTCCTCTTCCCTCGACAGGCGAGCTTAGTTTCGCCTTATAACGAGTTTCTTTGAGATATTCGAAGCCGTTGGTTTTTAATTTCCATTGTTATTGAAAATCTATTACGAGAATAAAAGTCCTCTTTTCAATGTGCAAAAGGTGCCTTTTTAAAACTAAAATACTTACCTATATCTCATTCTGTTCTTACTTATAAAATATACTTCAGATAACATCTCCCACTTTTTAAAATTAAAATACTTGCCTATTTAATCAGATATTTTTAATTAAAGAAATATAAGAAACAATTAATTCCTGAAAACTTTTAAGCAAAAATGGAGTGAATTTGCTTTTCTCTAGGCTTTTGTATTTTTTGCTTGTTTCGACTGATAAATATTTAATTACTTTTTTTAAATAATGATCACATTTCATGGTCGGTAGTTATGTATATTTTAAAGTAACAGTGAAGCTTCATACACTCTTATTGTCCCAGTAGAGGCACAGATTTGGTAATAGTACTTAATAGTGGTAATAGGCTGTTACTCTTCGTTGCTCTGAATTCGACTTTATGAGATTTAATTCATGTTTGTATCATAAATTATTGATATCATTGATGTCAGGGGCCTTTGACGGGTCAATAGTAATCCTGACACCAAGCCTGCTGAGGTTGGTAATCCACCTCATAACCCACAGGATAGAAAAAGAAGGCTATTTTATTTTTGTAAATAATATCCAAACATTTTTTCGATATACTTAAAAGTTTTACACGTTAAATAAACTCAATAACAACCTGCACAAGTTTACAAAGACATACTGAAAGCGGGCAAGTATTGCAGGAACTATTCAAGCATGAAAGCCGGTGCTAAGCAACTAACAAGTATGGCGGAACAAATTCAAAGAATCCTAGCAAAAGATCCGCGGACCGGTCGCGCTAACTTCCGAGGTCCAGAAACTTTCTTCATATGCCGCCTGCAGCCGCTGCCTTTGGTACTGGGGACAAGTCATACACTAGACGAGTTTCACACTTAAGTATAAAAACAGATGTTGTTGGTGTTGAAGGAGAATGGAAAGAATAAGTTGGACAGAAAGGAAAAGGAAATGATTACTAATGAGGAAGTGCTACAAGACTAAGGAAAAGGAGAAAAGTGTTGAGAGTTATCGAGGACTGATAAAGCAGGCCATCAAGATTGAGAAGGTTGAGATTGGACACGGCGAATTTATCAAAGAAACATTATAGAAGGCAAGAAAATAAAGGAAGGGGAAGACCAAGAAAAGCTTACATGGAATAAATGAAAAACAAGGCGAACGTCGTGTCTTACAAAAACATCAAAGAATTGACATTTGATTGGTAAAAATGGAGTATGCTTTAACGACAAGAGCGTGGCTCTTAAATTGATAACGGTGATGATAAAAGCAGATAGACAGATAAAAAGCCACAACGGTAGTGTAAGCAAAGAAAACCATCAAAGATTTCAAAGAACCTTCCTGAAAATTCCTTTTGATGACGAAGCTTGCTAATACAAAATTATCTTAAAGTCACTGACTTAACCCAAATCGTGTGCTTATGTTGTTCTTTTGCGTCGACTACACCGAGGCATAATTTGTGCTTATTTGACAAGTCGGCACTTGTCGTTGCTTGCTAACAATTTTATGTAGATCCGGCATTACCCAATAGTATAATGGGCAGTGGTTAACGTGGTCAGTGAACTGCTATTTATTTATTTATTAATGGATCACTTACAGCTATGCACATTCTAACATTTAGTTAGGACATAATTAAACAAAGTAAAACAGTACTTATGTGTAAGCCAATTACAAGTGAACACAACATTCATCATAAAAAAACAACATCTAGTCTGTTGAGGCTAACTTCTCAGCAGCTAAATAAGTAACTAGTAGGCTCTTAAGGCTGAACATTATTTTGCTAGTTTGCTGGTGGTTTCTTACCCTTAGCTTACATTTTGTTTAGATAATAATCTGAGATCATACCTAAGTAATATTTTTTTGTCTAAATCATTATTGTTATGTTAGTTTCTTTTATGATTACGAGTGTTGTAGGTAGGTAAGGTAGGTACTGGGAGAAGAATGAGATTCGCAAAACATAAACGTGATTAATTTAGACTGGAAACAAATGCCCTGACTTTTCCAAATTAATCTGTGTTCTCATTTTTAAAATGTTAATTGTTTAAACCTCATAAGTACCGCATATTTCAGCCCGACCTACATGTATTTAGCTCGCGCCATTTTGTCGGGACAAAGCGCGTTACATTTGGCGGGAACCGACATGATGGATTGCGTCGGTTGACAGGTGAAGCGCGGCTCGCTCGTTTCATAGTTAATTCGTTAAAAACGTTTTTGTTTTGAGGATTGTGATGGGAATGCGCTATTTCATACCACCCTTGCACGAAACAGTGCCATTTTTGATACCTATATATTTTTGTAAGTAAATGAGAAAGTATGTCTTTTATTCGTTTAGTTTGTTCATTCTATTACGATAACTGCTTAGTTTAAAAAACGTGTTGTGAATTTTATCTTGAAAGAGGAAAACGTAGTTGAAAGAGACGAAAGAGAGGCCCGTGTTGCACTATGGATACGAAGAAACCACAGGACAGAAAATATCGGTACGTTTAGTCTTTAAATATTGTGGATGAAGCAGCCATACAGTCGTTTACTTTTTTGTTTAGACGCATCACCAGCTCTCAAGCGATAAACTTTGAGCGTCCTTTGATGAAGTCTTTCGTATGTGGGATGGGTAATTTTAGAATGTTTTGTATTTTAGCAAAAATCTTGTTAGAACTTACGTATGGTTAGCGACCTGCGTCTACAAAAAGACAAAAGACGATGGGATAATTTAATTTCGCGTTGACGCATATTACGTCCAGTACTCTAAGGTACGCGATTTTATATAAATAGTCTCTCCTAGGTTACAATGCACTTTAAAGCGGCGTAATTCCTGCTGCCTGGCACACTTGCTTGCGAATGGGTTTTCCGTGTCGGTAGTCAATGAACGGTAAAAACGGCTAAATTAAGGCGGTATCTTTTTAGTGTAAAAATAAACACAAAGAAACATTTGATTCTTGGTAGTTTTGGTAGTCTTCTTCTTTTTCTGATGAATCTCTAGACCACGGACGCATTAGGTCATAATGAGGATCAGCAAGGACTGCACGACACCGCGGCGCGAATCGAGACCTTCCGCCAATTGACGCAGCGAATACTAGTATTTACGTAGATGGACGTCGTACGGCTATTGGTCGAAGCCCTCGATATAGGCTGATAGTTCTAGTTATGTAACAGTCCAAGGATCAAGACTTGCACATCCATGGTTCTGTTAGGACTTACCTAGTAATTTGATCAATTTGCAATTTGGTGAGTAATAGTCCCCACAAGTTACGACTCAACCGGAGAACCGTTAAGGGTTGCCAATTGGTTCGTCACTCCCTCTCCGAGGCTGTTACGATGTAGGTACATTCATCTTAATTAACCAACATCGTTAATTTCCTTCGCTAATGCGATGTGTAAAATAAACTTTCACGGGTGTTAGATAACGTTAGAAGCTTCGGAGAATTTGTTTGGGGATCTAATTTTGCACTGTTTTCCCTTAGAGCAACTCTTTTTCTTTTGCCTTAAGATACAGACAACTTAATAGTAACATACGTCTGTGATACATTTTATTTTAGTACTTACTAAAATACAGTGTTCGTGACGCTGTAACGAAAACTTTGGGGTACGATTCAGACCATGATTCTGAGTTAATGTCAAGTGGAATTTCCTGTCGGAAAATGGTAATTTTCATGATAATTTTAGTGTGGTTTTTTTAATATTTTCAGTTCCATACTTTTGCGACGGAAAATTCTCCCTCAATAATCACTCAAAGTTTTCACGGTGTCACTAACACTCGGTATCCATACTTAAACCTTTGAGGAAGACTTTGAGACCTGGGAAAGAAGAACAGTTTTTAACATTTAGGTATCTACTGGGTATATAATTTCTTTGCATTATTCATTGTATCAAATACCTACTTACAGAAGAAATCCATACCAAATCTCTGCCCTAAGGATATACATAAACAAATCATACTCACGTACAAATACCCATTCAATTTACCTAATGACTGTTTCTGTAATTTCTTTCATGACCACTGTAAGTAAGCCTTCGCGACTCGGTACAAATCTTTTTACTGGAACATTATGTGAAGGAATACAATGTTTGAGAGATCATGTAATGTTGGTTACGGCTGAGAACACGGCTCAAACTCGCATCGTTATGTACGCCTCGATTATCCCTAAGGAATGTTAGGGGTAGGACAGAGTGAAGAAAGATTAGCGTTTTTAATATATTTACCTGACTAACCTCCGTGGTCCAGTGGTGGACCGCTGGCGTCACGATCCAGAAGTCCCGGGTTCGAATCCCGGGGGGTTACCTATAATCAGAAAATACTTTGTGATTCCTAACATTGAGGACATTTTAAGATTTGTAGGTTGATCACTCGATTGTTTGAAAGTAAGATGATCCGTGCTTAGAAGGGAACGTTAAACAGTCGGTCCTGGGAATACGAAATACGATACACAGGGTATACGATAGGGTAGATATACGTAAATAAGTATGTAATTAACATCATCATCAGCTGTAAATTGTCCACCCTGGACTTAGGCTTCCGCCAAGCCACGTCAAAAGCCAAGTATGTAATCGGGGGCTTCACTATATAGTATAAAACAGAGTCGCTTTTTCTGTCCCTATATCCCTATGTACGCTTAAATATTTAAAACTATGCAACGGCTTCTGATGCGGTTTTTTTAAAATAGATAGAGTGATTCAAGAGGAAGGTTTATATTATGTATAAGAACATCCATTAAATAGTGGAAAAATATTGTTATTTTTGAGGTTTTTAATGTGATGTCGTAAATAATTTCATTTTTTCATCAGCATTGCACCCGAGCGAAACCGGGGCGGGTCGCTAGTTTAAAATAAAATAAACAGCAGTAATGATGTATTTCCTAATCCTAATTTCGAACCCATCAGAGAAGTAGTTATTACATATATAATTTAAATTCGTAAAGTAGCTTATCGCTCTGTTTATAACTATGTCCTCTCCCTCTTTCACTCAAAGTTACCTGCATGTATTTTGTAATAAGCTAGCGAACTCAAACCTAACCAAAATGAGATCATTTAACCTTAGATTTTCAGCTAATAATTACCTTAATTGCTTAGCTACTGAAGGTGCCGGATTTGATTCCCGGTTAGACAGTGTTTAAGATCAAAACATAAATAGCCTATAGGTATTCGTACTACAGCTGCATACAGGCCTCCCCTCAATCTCCTGGAGGAGAATGATTCCGTGCTTCGGAAGGCACGTTAAGCCGTTGGTCTCGGACGTCAATTCTAAGCAATGCTTTCAAGGCATTAGTCAAATTAGTTATACGGGGTGTAGTGACATCGTAACGAAAACTTTGAGGGATGATACAGACCATGTTTCTGAGTTACTAACAAGTGGAATTTTCCATTGCAAAAGTATAGAATTGAAAATAATTAAAAAAAACTGAAAAGATAATGAATTTTGCGGCGGAAAATTCCACTTGATATTAACTTAGAGAAATGCGTTTCGGAGATATGTGACCTAACCTTATGGGGATGGTTTTCCTTCCGCGAGTTGGAACAAACAAAACTGGACTTAGGAGTCCAGTTTTGTTTGTTCAATTATTTTTGATGATAAATCGTCTGCAGCTGAAAATCAGCGCCATAATCTAGCTAAAACTAGCTTTTGCTGAGCTGCAATCGTTTCGGCATTATTTATAATTCAATTGTTAATTACTTACTACTACTTTAAAATGTGTAAATAATAATATTCACAAATAAGCATAAAAGTATCATAAATAAATAATAATAAAAGTATCATAAATAATAAAATAATTAAAGTTAGCGTTATTTGACGACTTTTTTGTAATAAATAAATTTGTACTTTTATATTTTTTTGTGTTTAAATAATGTATTTTTTGCCGAATTAATATACTTTTTTCTTTCTTTCTTGATCCCAAAGTTGCTGAGCTTAGAGTTGAATATAAAATTGAGATAGAAAAAGCTGATAATCTGTTTGCTGAGAAATTACCCTTTAGTTGTAAAAGTCTTTTTTATTAAGACGAGAAATGAGTAATGGCCAATTAAACGCTTTAGGCTAGGTAATTTATTAGACAAGTTAGTCGTAATAAGTCTGTTTTTAACGCTAAGTCAAGAATGTAATCAAGCATTACAGACCTATTCTAACAACTAATTTCGTTGATGGCTAAAGTGTACCAAGTTTGTAATTTTCAGTTATTGACATTGTAGATACCTACTTCATTTGATTGTGAACCAAGTGACCCCTTAGCGCTCCATTTGTCCGGCCAAGTAGTGAATGATACCTGAGGTAAATCTTCCAAAGTTTATTGTCTACCTCATGTCATTCAAACACAAAAATAGGTATGATTACAGAAACATTCAAATTCCTGGAACACATAATAATTTTATGTTCAACCCGCGGTGAATGAAAACATCGCGAAGAAACCTACATTTCCGAAAATTGCGTTTCGGAGGTTGAGACTTTACGCATGGGGTGGTTTTCCCTTCACGGGTCGGAAGAACAGACAGGGAATAGCTTCTGTAATAGACCAGACCTGTCATTACATTTAGGTTAAATAAGCGGACTCTGTAAAAACAGAACAATTCTGCTGCTGTTGTAAAACTTCCAATGCTAGGAACCTAACCTAACCTAACTCATTCGTAGTAACAACCTAAATATACCTCCGTGGTCCAGTGGTTGAGCGTTGGGCTCACGATTCGGAGGTCCCGGGTTCAAATTCCGGTGGGGATATATCACAAAAAAATCACTTTGTGATCTCTAGTTTAGTTAGAACATTACCGGCTGATCACCTGATTGTCCAAAAAGTAAGATGATCCGTGCTTCGGAAGCCGTTGGTCCTGGTTACTATTTATTGATGTAAGTAAGTAGTCGTTACATGAGCCATGTCAAGGGCCTTTGGCGGCTCAATAATAACCCTGGCACCAGGGACCTGACATCGCACAACCCACACGATAGAAGAAGACCTAAATATATTTAGAATTTCACTGCCATACTTGATTTTCCCGACCTCCATAAATAAACCTCTGAACTTTCCTCAAACCCGTGCATGACTGGACGAAATACCAAAATAATTTCGTATCCATACACAGTTTCCATTAAATAAATAATATGATAGCTGAATTTGTTTTCGAATTCATGTTTGGATCATAAATGATTATCACGTGCTCAGCGGTGAAGAGAAACATCGTGAGGAAACCCACAGTCCCGGGAAATGCATTTACGGAGGTATATGGCCTAACCTGTATGGTTTTCCCTTCGCTGACAGTCGCTTCTGTAAAAAACCGGACCTGTGAAATCTTCAGGTTAGGTAAGCGGACCCTGTGAGAAACTGGATAATGCTAGGGGGATGATGATGATGATGATGATGATAGTTAGTGTTGGTATTGCTTTTGCTTGTGATATAGGATTGTCACGACACCCTATTTTTCAACGCATTTTTATCACTGTCACTGTCGATTGTTATAATCGCTTTCAATTGGCTAAGGCCCCTGCATGGCTAACATGCGCACAGTTTCCATTAAATCTACATACAAGTTTTATATTTTCGAGTTAAAACCACGTAAGCGCTTTTTTGTAAAGTCACTTTCTGATGCGAGTTTCTTTAACTCAACCTAGATTTCTTTCAATTAATTTCAGTCCGGCTAAAAATATATACCACAATATTTTACCTCGATTGAAACTAGGAGTGGTCTATTATGAGGTTTTGTTAACAAAATTAACATCCAAGTGTGGTTGTTCAAAAATGCGCTTACGTGATTTCCAATATAAGGGATATACTGCTTTTATGCAGTTTAAAAGTTACTTCCAGTTTGTATGTAGAGGAGCCACTGCCATCCGAGTTGTATTAAAGTCACTGGCGTGGTATATAGCACTAGTGCTGTTACTTGATAAGTAACGGAGTGCTATATACCACGCCAGTGACTTTGAGCACACTAGTATACATAGAGTGTTGATTTTGTGAAGTAAAAAAAGATGCCAACCCGACTACAGTACATTTTTGAGTGGCATGTCTGAACGTCAAAGGCCATAATGGGCCTCGTTCAGGCAAAAACTTGAAAAAAAATCTAAAGAAACGTAAATACTGTACTTTTTTAATAAAGCAAAAATTATCTGTGCTGTTATAATAGCTATATAATTCATAAAAAAAACCTTAGAGCGCGTCGGACGCGTATGGATTTCTGTGAGTGTAACTTTATCATTCGTTTTCATATTCGGAAGCAGTTAACATCCTGTTTTCACTTTAGTTACTGATCATCATCATCAATTTAAGAGCCACGCTCTTGTCGGTGCAGCATTTTCCATTCCAGTCCATCAAAGGCCAATTCCTTGACTTCCCTATAAGACACGACGTTAACCTTTTCTTTAATCTGTTCCATGTAAGCTCTTCTTGGTCTTTCCCCTTCCTCTCTTTCCTTCTAGCTTTCCTTCTATGATGACTAGTTACTGATACAAATATAAATATGTTGTGATGGATGTACCTCTGACTATCCCAATCCGTATATAGTTGAGCTTATGTTAGGTCGTTATGAGCTTATAAATAAACCTAAAAATAAATAAATAAACCTAAACCACCGGGTACTGTCTATGAAGCTACGCCACCGCTTCTATACATAAAACAAAGTGATCTAGTGTTTGTATCGAGCACTAACTCGATCTAAGTTAGGTCTTTCGATCACCTGCCGATCCTAAGTTATAATTTGTGTTTCTAAGTTAGCCCAGCTTAAATCGCGCTGCAATCTAGATAGGAAGTTAAGACGGGATTTAGCCTGTAAAAACATTAGTGTTCTTCTAAGCTAAGGTGTGAGCTAGGGAATATTAAACATTTCCAAACAAAACTCAGTTTCTCATTTCATGCAAGGGAAAGTTAGGTACGTAATATTAGAACGTCTCATTCAGTAATAACAATTAGTAATAACCTATAAGTATATCAATACAGATAATGTGTTACAATAGCATTAATTAGCACTTCACAAACACGAAATTAACGAAATTATAACGATGCTATATAAAATAGGTACAGTCATGACTTTAGGACTCTGTCGCACTAACACATTCGACATTTAGTGAGACTTACAGTTCAATTTGACAAAAAAGTTAATGTTACATGGTACCAAAGTGTATACATATTAATGCTCGTGACCGTACAATGAAGAATTGATCACATGATGATCACAATTACAATTAGTGGACAAGGCCAGAGCTAAGCAGTATAGATGTTGCTCTTATCAAGGTCGGGGATGCAATGCGTAAGTGTAGAATAAAAACAATTGTGAAATGGAATGAGAATTTCGAAATTTAAAATGATTGACGGTAACAAGGAAAGGCCAGTATGTGCAGAGTTTGAACTCTGCTACAGTAGGTACGTATGAAGGCGTAGGCTCTACGTTTCTCTGCACAAACCAGTAACCTAAAACAGCCGTTAAATACGCTCATATTTACCGCATCCCTTTGGTTAACAACGCGTGAAATACGACCTTTCAAAAAAATTCCATTTAATCGTTTAAAAAAATGCGTGTACGAAAGTGTCCGACGGAGTGACGTGTTGTTAAGCAGGATCGATACACCGGTCGTCTGGCGCGACACGACGCGACACGACGCGACGCGACGTGACGCGACGTGACGCGACGTGACGGGCTGATTATTAATGCTCTGCTGTCACTCTTAGAACATGACGTGTGCTGGGTTGGTGGCGCTGATATATGTATACTGAGATGGGGTGTATAATTTATATACCCACCTAGTGTTGTGTAAAATGTGTTGTTAAAGCATCACGAGTAGCGTACGGAGAACTTAACCATATGCAATAATACTATTACAAGTATTAGGTACCAACTCCTTCCCTGTTGCCGTACAGTCATTTTATGTATCTACGTCTCTATTACTCATAGCATCATACCACAGCATGAAAACCTAGTCTTCTTCTTCTATCGTGTGGGTTGTGAGGTGGAGTACCAACCTCATCAACTCTGGTATTAGGGTTACTATTGAGCCGCCAAAAGCCCCTGACAGGGCTCATGTAACGACTACTATTTAATTAAGTTTTTGTAGGTAATCGTTAAAATACACTTTCGCGGGAAGCGTCGGAAATTCAATTCCGTACAATATTGCCATGCAAAAAATATTATTATTTTATACTTGTGTTGCCAGCAACATAAACATAGCTAGCGAGGAGTATGTTAATCTCCTCTTGCGTCCGAGATTTCCAGACACAATAGTTAAACAATGGGGTTTGGATTTCAGTAACCTGTACACACCTCTGCCTTCCCCTTCGAGATATAGGTGTGATGTTTTTTTAAGTAATTAGACGGCCTCCGTGGTCCAGTGGTTGAGCGTTGTGCTCACGATCTGGAGCTCCCGGGTTCGAATTCCAGTGGGGACAAATCACAAAAATCACTTTGTGATCCCTACTTTGGTTAGGACATTACAGGCTGTTCACCTGGTATCCAAAAAGTAAAAAGATCCGTGCTTCGGAAGGCACGTTAAGCCATTGGTCCCGGTTATTACTTACTGATGTAAGTACGTAGTCGTTACATGAGTCATGTCAGGGGTCCATAGCGGCTCAGTGATAACCCTGAGACCAGGGTTCATCGGGTTGGTAATTCACCTCACAATCCACACGATAGAAGATGTAATTATTTTTGTTTTCATCTTTTCAACAAAAGTAAATGCAGCGCGAAGCTCCGCCTTTTGCCATATAAACACTATAGTGCACCGTAAAAAAGAATCGATTCCTTGCCTCTCATCTTTTCCCCGGACAAAAAGCCCTTCTCAATTGAACGTCGACCGCTAAAAATGCGCTCTGCATGCCGCATTCATCGCATCGCATAGCATTGCATCGTATTGTACGCATTGTATTGTGCAACAATAAATGCGACTCCAATTATAGTGGAGCGTCTTTTGTGCTTGTTATCGACTCGCTTGCAAATTATGAAAACTGCATTGTTCGTTCGACAGCTGTTAAGTGTTGTTGTGAATTATCAGCTGCTGTTCTGTAGCTAGTGTTTCTGTTGTTTGTTACCTGTCTTCTGTTACTTTGTTCCATGTGTAAGTTACGAGAGAGTCGCGTCGTCGAAATAATACACATTTACAATACAATACAATACCATACCATAAGTCCCATCATAAGTTCATGATATTTTTCTTACTCGACTAGTTAGAGGAACATCCATTATAAGATGAACTAAGTACCACACCTCACCGAGCTTCCTGTAAGACTCATAGACTTAGATTTTCTTCGTGCTTACTCGGGTTAGACCAATGTGATAGGTAAACAACGATTCGCCTCTTGTTTTTGATGCGAACAGCGAAAGATTGGAACTGCCGTCGTCTGTGTTTCCAACTCGTTATAATCTGGGAGTCTTCAAGGCTAGAGTGAATAGGCATTCGCTATGTAAGCGTGATCCACCCTAGACCACATCGTCACTTACCATCAGGTAAGTGATGTGGATGTATGGTCTTTTTTTTGACGTGACTTATTGTAGATTTGCCGCAGGTGGCCGGACAATTGGGGAGCGCTGAAGGCTCTCACTCGGTACAACGTTTAAGACAACGCTCAGTTGGGCGCCAAACTCGGCTCAGGGCGTCGTCTGAGAGGAAAAATATTTGAAAGAATTAATGATTGAGGGAAATCGTCGACCACGCCGACGGAGTCGGTATCGGGGTCCTGAAGTGTTTGGTGTCGCGAGCTGATTGGCTGCCTCTATGACAAGCATATATTATTTTAAAAAAGCAAGACATGGGTAAACAACCATCAAAATACCGAGTGTATTTCATACGCAACCTGCCAAGAGTTATAAGTATATTCATTTCTCATAGCTACACTAATAGTATGAGAAAAATCTGACCTAGTCCCTAGGCCCGGGGCGAGTTACACAATTAGTGAAACTCAATTTGGCCGCCCGCCTAACTACATCAGTGATTTGGGTGCGGGATCTTATTTAATTATATCTCGAGCACGTGAAAAAATAGGTGTACGTATATTATTATTGTAGGTTATTTTTGGAGACAGAAGTTAATTGATAATAAGTTTCGGTGGCTTCCTTGCTTGGTTTCTTGGAGGAAGGGAGAAGGGGAGAGGGGAGAGGGGGGAGGGGGGAGTTATGGGGTATATCACCTTGTGATCCCTAGTTTGATTGTTCCGATCCGCTTGTCCGATCGGTGGATATGTCTTGAACTTGCTGATGTATTAGGTTCGTACTCCTTATATGAGCCATATTACGGGTTTTTGTTGCCTAACAATAACCCAGGGTTGCTGAGGTTGGTCGGCCACCCCACAACCCAAACGATAGAAAATCATATCCATTTCAGGATCGCTCTGCTTGCCGAAGTGCTCGGAGGTAGCTTCAACGTCTACCCACACTCAGCAGCCATCGACGTAGAGGCAGGGGGGGTATTTTATTAAAATACCCTCCTACCGCGGCTCCAAACGGTATCACCGTTATCACCCTATCCACCCCCGGCCTCCCACTAGCGGGTCTCACCGGGGAGGGTGTGATAACGCGTGCTCTGCCAGGCGGACCGCCAAACCTCGCACGCAAGCAGCCCCAACGCCGCTTGATCGCGCCTCAGCCGTAACGGGGTGAGCATGGCTCCCCCAACAGCCGGTGTGTCGAAGCGCATGTCTCGCGTGTTCGTGAGCACCCGCCTATCGAACGCCATCACAGCCACCGCTACTTCGCCCGCACTGCCGCCTATCGCCCGGACCTACCGGCCGCCCGTTTTCCCGCGACCCCTGCCCCAACTTCCGGGAACAGAGGCCGCGGCAAAGAGGACCGCCACGCCACCGGAGCGGCCCCCGCCGCAACTCCGCACGAAGATCAGCCCGCCCGTTGCACTCTCCATGCCCTCACTGGACATGGAGACAACGCCGCCGAGCACGTTCTCGTTCGCACCCACCAACCCCTTCTCGCCGCCCTCCATGTCCAGGCCGGACACGGAGACAACACCGCCGCGATCATACGCGGCGGTGTTGAATACAAACCCGGATTCGCCGCCGCATGCGCCTCCGCGCCCGTCCCTCCGGACGGCGCCTACACCATCGCCGAAGCCCGCGAAATCCCAGCCGCCGCTCGCCCCCGCGAGCAAGAAGATCCCGCCTATCGTGGTCGACCGGCTGCCCGACTGGCCTCACCACGTCCCATCAACCTCGAGCATGATAGGTCACGCCTGGTCCAATTTAACGATCCGCCCAACCATATTACATTAATTACGTTCATACAATTACTCTGTATGCATTTGCATGTAACTCATTACATTCAATCTTTTAATAAGCCGTAAACGGGTTATAGCTTGGCGACCCCGCGTCACAGACTAACGGACTCACTTAGCAAATTTTGTGATGCTGCGGTATTGTTCTTTGGGCTTTTTGGAGGTTTTTTATGCTGTGGTAGTAATTTTCGTGGTTTTGCGACTGGTGAATTTACATATTAATAAGCTGCGTGACGGGTGGAGAGTGGAGCGTTCGGTGGAACAAATATGGAGTCAATTACGCGGTTTTCATGTTGCGTCGTTCTGTTCGCTATAGTAATGTGGTTAAAGGATTTTCAGGGATTAATAATCTGTACTCTTTAGTGCTACATGCTGTATATTGAGGTTTTAAACGGGAACAAGATGGAATATTATTTTAAATTAGTATGCTACTAAAACTCCAGTTGATTGAGGAGAGGCCTGTGCCCAGCAGTGAGACTTATATAGGCTGTTTATGTTATGTATGCATTCAATTCAATTCTAACGAACAATTAACGAACTTAAAGTACGTACTTAGTTACTACTCTAATCTGTAATTGGGATGGCCACTACTACTTAACCATCCTTAGGATAAGAGTTACTTACCTCTTCAGGTTGCAAAACTGAGAAACTTCTCAGTTTCTTAGTTCAGAAGCCATCTCTGGCTTCTTTTTTTTTGGACGTTACTTGTTGTAGGTTTCCCTCAGTTGGCATACTTGACCGAAGGAATGAGGTCCCTCGCTGAGGGCTCTCACCCGGAAAACCAGACCTGCCAATGCCTACCTTTAGATTAGGTAAATAGACCCCGGAATGTAAAGCGGCATTTAGGCTCGTAACTACTGAATTAAATTTAAATAATAATAATTGTTGTTTTGGCGGCTCAATAATAATTCTGACTGATGTCAGGTGTGGTTGGTGGGTTGATGAGGTTGGTACACATGATACACTTAATAATTCATCAACACTATAAAATTGTTTATTAATTAACCAAATATATAAATGTCGTTTAAAAGATGTCAAATTAAATGATTTTAATTCAATAGGTATTTTATTATAAATTTTTACACATAGAGTCAAACAGTTTTTTCCCAATTAAAATTTTCCTAAGGTAAAAGCGAATAATATGTACATATTTGAAATGTGCAAATTAAGCCCTTTTATTTTATATCCGCGATATCCGCGGCGATTACTCCACCGACAAGAGCTAAGCTCTTAAATAGAGAGAGAGATTTGATATCCAACATGATTTTTTTTCGTTTTCAGTTTATATCCTCTAGAGGGCGCCTCATTGATTTTTACGCAACGTCACATAATCTATAATCACTGGACGATCAAAACGCTTCTAGTGACACATTTGTTAAGTTCTGACTGGTGGTTTAGAAGTTAGGCGGTAACAGACGCGCATACACTTATACATACATACAGAGCGGTTAAACACATAACCCTCCTTTTTGCTTCGCCGCAGTCGGGTAAAAAGGGATATGATGATGAATAATTCTAACGTTTTATCTTTCTGAATGTGTATCTGTGAGTGAGTTATGGCGACACAGGTCGTTAAGAACGCTGTCATATATTTAAAAGAAGAATGGAAATCAATACCCCTGTCTGGTATAAACATACCTATCTGCCACAGGAGGTTGAACCTTAATCAATATGAACGTGAACTTTTATCAATCACCATCAATCAACGTGGCACTGACGTAAAGGAGGAAAAATTTATCACGAAAGTAACAACTACCTTTCGTATACCTACTGTGTTTATAAATGTGCTTTTTTGGATTGAACGTGTACAGATTATAACAGAATAGATTGATTGCGTACGCTGCGGGAAAATACTTGTACTATCACCAAGACCACCACCACTACCACCACCTCAGGCCACATCTTCACTAACCATTAGATGTGATTGTCAAGCGCAAACACTTCTTACTCACTTAATCATGTGCCCGCTTGTGCCAAGTCTTCATGGCATGAAGAAGTAGCACATGTGAGCCGGCGTGTATCACTTTAGGCCACATTATCACTTACCATTAGATGTGATTGTCAAGCGCAAACATTTCTTAACCACTTAGGTAAGCCCGGCATGTGCTGCGCACGTGAAATTAAATACTAAATAAATTGAAATCTCATGTAAGTGTCGTTAACAGCCTTCGTGGTCTAGTGGTTAGAGCGTTAGGCTCACGATCTGAAGGTCCGGGTTCGATTCCCGATGGGGACATTGTCGAAATCACTTTGTGAGACTGTCCTTTGTTTGGTAAGGACTTTTCAGGCTTGAATCACCTGATTGACCGAAAAAATAAGATGATTCCGTGCTTCGGATGGCACTTTAAGCCTTTGGACCCGGCTATTAGCCGTAAAAACACCTCCATCAAACATGAGTCATGTCAGGGGCCTTTGGCGGCTCAATAATAACCCTGACACCCAGGTTGATGGGGTTGGTAGTCGACCTTACAATTCACACGATAGGAGAAAAGAAAGGACTCGTGTTAAGCACGCTTATGTAATAAAGCTTTGCACACAACAAAAAAACACAAAATAAATAATATACTTTATTGCACTTAACAACTAGTTACATCACAAACAAGAAATGGACGTTTACAAGGGTGGACTTATCTCTTATAATCATGAATTTTGCAACGGAAATTACCACTTGATATGAACTCAGAATCATGAGTCATTTCCCTTGGTACTCGTTACGGGGGATAACTAACACCTTGTATTGCACGTCAGTTCGGTCTCTGCCTACCCCAATAGGAAATAGGCGTGAGCTTATGTATGTATGAGTTCAGTCCGTTTTAGTCGTGTCGTAAATAAACTCACTCCTTTAATCCCGGGTTTTGTAAAATATTTTATACCTTAAGAGAGTATGATGCAATGTGTAGTGACAGGAAACCCGTGTACCTGTCCATCAAGTGAGAGGCACTTTTATTTGTCATGTCACTCTCTTTCTACTTATTTACCTTAGACAATTCCATTCTACTCGTATAAATCATTCCTCGGTTTTGGGATATAAAGAATAAATTTGAATAAGTACCAACCTACAGGATTGAATTACCTGATTGTCTGAAAAAAATAAGTTGATTCCCTGCATCGGAGGGCACGTTAAGCCGTTGGTCCCGGCTATTAGCCGTAAAATACCTCCACTAACTCGCAGTGGAACAGCGTGGTGGAGTATGCTCCATACCCTCTCCGGTTGATTTAGGGGAGGTCTGTGCCCAGCAGAGGGACGTATATAAGCTACTTAGGTATGTATGTATTAGGTACTGTACCAATACTTTGAAAAACTGGCATCTGATGTGGGACATAAAGCCGCCACACTGAAACGGAGTTGGGCCGGACATGTTTGTCGCAGGCACCCTGAATGGTGGGCACGGATCGTCGGACCTCGAAAGAGATAGCGTGACGACTTGGACGCTTGCCGGAGGGACTGGCCGGAGTACGCACAGGACCGTGAGAAATGGAAAAAGGAAGGAGAGGCCTTTACCCAGCAGTGGGATCTTGTAGGCTAGATTAGATTATGTACTCTCAAGATACACTTTACAGAATACTTGAAGTTTTGGTACCTGTACCTATGTTACTGGCTGAAATCCTCTTTGAAAATTGATATTGTGTGTTCATTAATTTTTCTATAGTATCGGTTATAAGTTATAAATGAGACTACGAATTTATAAATTTGTCTTGTGAAATCAAAAGAGACTGCAAGTTGTTTCTTACAGTTACTTCTTTCATCGGGACCGATAATGACCCCGCCTGCGTGGTCAGTCGATTAATTCATTTAAATATAATCCTCGCAGACGACTGACGCGTCTCTGAACAGAGGCTTTGGGCACCCTCAGGCCTGTTGTCTTAAATTTTTGTACCAGGTGAGAACCCTCAGCGCCAAGTAGTTAGTACCATCTGGGACAAACCACGTCAAAAATGCATTTGTCTTATGCAAAAAAAGGGACGGCAGGACGTTTCATACAGTTCATAACTCTGGTCATTCCACTTGCCTAAGAATTCACAGCGCACTGTTTATGCGTGTACGGTTATTTATGTAATTGGTCCTTTCCTTCCTTAGAATATGTCTGAGAAGCAACATGGCGTATTTCAGCGCACACGTCGACTCACGATCCGCTGTCACCGGAATAAATGGAAATTAATGGTACCGCCACCGTGTGCTAGGGCTGCCTCGTTAAAATAAGTCACACGTTTATTAAAACATCATATCTCTTAAAGACACCGTGTTGTTGAATGCGCTATTTTTTCGTCGGCTATATTGAACACGCGCCGGTTCGAACCTAGGTATTACGACTAGGGACTTGCACGAATGAGTTATTAATGAATCATAAGTGCAGTTTTCACTAACATAGTTGGCTCGACCATAATAGACGGCGATTTTTAAAGAACGTCTAGGGCCCTGTGCCGAGGTTTTTCTCGCAGCTTCTTTTCCCCGGCTATACAGGCTGTGAGAGGCTGCAGTAATTTAAGGCGGATGAGACGTTCGTTATGTGAAAGTTGACGATTCAAAGTGTAACTATGTTACCTACTGAATAAAGATATTTTTGAATTTTGAATTTGAATTGAATACGGCTCACTACCTATCACGTCTAAAATAACTGTCGGTGAGATGTGGGTGCTTAGTTCATATTGCGATGGAACCTCTGACTACCCCAATTCGAATATAGTCGTGAGATTATGTTATGTTGAAATATGAAAATTGATTACAGAGGCAACCCTGCACTGCCCGTGTACCCTCGTCATCGTTACTTGATTCCACCAGGCGGTTGTAATAAAACATTGCTATAAACAACCCTATTTTTGCGTCTGCACGTATTTTACTCACCTACTGTTTATTTGGTATTCTTTAAATTTTATTTTAATTACTAATGAAAAGTACTACTGAAAGGCGGAGGACAGGAGTCCTAGTACGGCTTTGAAATAACTTCTCTGGGCGCCATCCCACTCGCGTCAGTACTGCGGGGAGGAAGACAAGAGGGAAACCCCTGCCCTATTTTTCCCTAAATAAATAGCACGGAGAATGCTAAACCCACAACAGCGAGGCTCTTAAATTAATGATGACTAATGAAAATATGTATTACACAAGTTTTGGGCAATAAAAAGATCAACCCTATATTCTAAATCCAAGTGGTTTGTATGGATGAAATATTATGGGAAACACTATTAGGTATCTACTTGATACAGACTGACAGATAACTTTCGCTGGTAATAAGTCTTCAAGACAAGACGTAAACTTGTAAAGTACTACAAAGGATCCTTATCCGTAGTTATATCTAATGTTAGATAATGTGATCAATATTCGAAAGTGGTTGCAAATTGTTTTCTTAGTAATTGTGGCTATACCCACCCCATTAAGTATTAAGAGCGTGAGTGACTACAGTAATAGGTTACTAACCGTTCCTGTAGTTATCCTAGGAAGTACTAGGAAAGCATCACTCGGAAGCAAGTAATTAACCATCTCTTAAAAGAAACGCTGTCAATTGCAGCCGCTCAGACATCGGACGTATATAGACGTTCAGACGTGTTCAGACGTTCCCCTCACAGGCGGTAAAGACGCTCGTTTCACGGTGAACGCCGGCCAATTTAGCTGCGTGCTAAAAGTGCATTCGATGGATATGCCTGGGGGTATAGTCGTAAGTATTTTATGGCTTTATTTAAAAGTTTATGGTTGTTCCGTGTAGAGCTGAAAGCGCATCGGGATTCTTCCGTATAGAATTTTCAGTTTTATGGAATTGTAATCACTATCACAGAAAAGAGAAGATCGATTTTTATTTTGGTAATTTGAAATATTCGGATGCCGTTCAGTGGTATAACGCACTGAATTCTTCTGATGACGTCATCCAACTTTTTCAATTAACAAATACATAAATCGACCTTATCAGTTCAGCAATAGTGATTATAATCGTTGGTCATTGATCTTACAACTCACACTAGAGAGAAACAAGACCGATTACGAGTACGATTACCAAGTACGATTCATCATATCCATATTAGGGCTTCAATTTATAGGGCATTTTCTCAATAGTACACCATGGCGGCGCCACGACAATATGTAGTAGGCGTGTAAAGGGTACCTCACCTGGTTGCGCTATTAAACTATGCATGGTCACACGTTGGAAGGATCAGTGATCCCCTGTGCTCTTAAAGGTGGATACTGACTGGTGTTCTGCACGGTAATTCTATCATACTCATGTTAAGAAAAGCAACTGCTAGGTTTGCTTTTCAATTTGCTTTGTCTAATTAAGTAAGGTGGCAACTCGCACAGATAAAAATTGACACGTGCGCCAGTTGACACATACTTACCACCTCTGACAGCCTCAACCTACCTCAATAAGGAACGGTCGTCGGTATCATAACGTCCTTTACACGTTGAAGGGTTTACCAAGTTATTTTACTGCATCTCTAGTTCCTCAAGAAAATTACCTTTGCCTTTGACTGGCTGGTGGTGAAGTAATTAGTGTGATAGAATGACTCGGGTGTATGACGTCATTGCGCAGCAGCCGTGTGATTGCGGAGCGCGCTGTGGAAAACTAGTTGCGTACGCTTCGGTCGCCCTGTTTCCTTCACATCACTAACATGTATAGCTACTGATGTACGAAGGTGCAAAAGTCCAATCAGTTTCTTGCAAAGTAATAAATTAACTGGTTGCACTTAAGATCTCCTGGTAACATATCGTTTCTCTAATGTACCAAAAACACCTACAAACCATAAATTTTATAATTATGACAACTTGTTCATAATTTCACCACTGATACAAATAATATGCTGCACTTTTGCTTACCTAATCTGAAGATTTGTCAGGTCCGGTTTTTCCAGAAGCGACTGCCTGTCTGATCTTCCAACCCACGAAGGGAAAACCAGCCCAATACAGGTTAGGTCACATACCTCCGAAACGCATTTCTTGGGAATATGGGTTTCCTCATGATGCTTTCCTTCACCGTTGAGCACCTGATTATCATTTATGATCCAAACCTGAATTCGAAAACGAATTCGACAATCATTGGTTTAGGCCTGTGTTGAATTCGAACCTGTGACCTCAAAGTGAGAGGCAAGCGTTCTACCAACTGGGCTATAACTCCCCCACACACTACATTTAGATTAAATTGTCTTAAGTACGTGTTGGGTTCGGCCCCACGCACGCCATCCAAAAGTCCGGGACTCCATAGTCTCGAGATATGGAAACGACATACAACTAATAATCAGCTTCAAATAAGATATTATAAAGAACACTCCTATCCCTATACACTTCATAAATCGCCAATTATAACCAGGCCAAAAGCTCTAGAAAATTAAATAAAAATCATAACGGAAATCCAGTCTGTAATTGCACAAAACAAGCATTAAACTACCTACATTTCAAACAATGGATCCGTTCCAGGCAGAAATAAAAAAATCTTATGGAATCGGGAAGCATCGCTAAATGGAAAACTTATAAACCGCTTACATTGTATGGAGAAATTCTATTTGTTTTGTGGCGGAAGTTATTGGCAGGAAATGTAAGGAGAGGTATTTTTATTTCAGAGACTTTGGTACAGTTAGTGCATTTGAAAGCTTCCGTGGTCCAGTGTTTTGCGTTGGGTTCACGATCTGAGGGTCCCGGGTTCGAATCAAGGTGGGGCATCAAAAAAATCACTTCTAAATATCTGGTTTGGTTAGGAAATTGGGGCTGATCACCCGAATGTCCAAAAGTAAGATGAATTACTCCCGGGTACTATTTAATTACTTAAGAATGTGTTTTATGCACTGACATCTCCGTGATTTAGTGGTTAGGGCGTTGAGCACAAGATCTGGACATCCGGGTTCGATTCCCGATGGGCACATTGTTGAAATCACTTTGTGAGACTGTCCTTTGCTTAGTAAGGACATTGCAAGCTTGAATGACTTGATTGTCTGAAACAGTAAGATGATTCCCTCCGAAGCACGTTAAGCCGTTGGTCCCTCATGTTAACCGTAAAACACCTCCAGCAATTCGCAATGGAGCAGCGTGGTGGTGTATACTCCATACCCCCTCCGTATGATTTCCTCCGGTTGTATGAGGGGAGACCTGTGCCAAGCAGTGGGACGTATATAGGCTGTTTATGTTATGTGATTCATGTATGGAATGTCCAGGGTGTGCCATTACACCATAGAGGTCGTCACAACGAATAAAAATACGTCAGAATCATAACCTCATTATGCTTCAAACGGGGACAATAAACCGATGAATTAAGGCTATAGGGCCACTTTACCCTATAGTGTAGGGATAAATTGCTCCAACACACGCAAGGATCATAGCTTGCTGTACTATTGTTACCATATCGTCTGTATAACCATCGAGACACCTGCCGCTTTATTACAAAATGAAGGCTTAAAATAATCCCAGGGGGGTTAAAACGGCCACATCGAAGCAATTCATCTAAGACAGCAATATTAGTATTTGACATTTGTTTGCATTGCGCACTTACTTTTAAATGCGCAAATGTCAAATTGCAATATTGCTTTCTTAGATAAATTGCTTCGATGTGACCATTTTAACCCCCCCAGGTATAAAATGTAGTTCGTGGCACCAGTGGCGGTCCTAGGGCGGTTCGAGAAGTGCGACCGCACCGAGAGCCGAAAGGGGGGGGGGGGGGGGGGCGTCGCCAAAATCAACCAAGACTGGTGCACCTTGGCCGCAAACTAACTTCATCGGGCTAGATTGCGGCCACATAAAACTCACACCAGGTGGCAGTAAACAACATTTTTAAAAGAATTAAACAGCAAAATATAGGTGGCTGTGAACTGACTGAAAATAATTGTATTTTAAGCGGCTGAGGGGTGCTACTTTGACGTCTCGCATCGCTTAATTTTATTTTTTTATTATTTTTTAGGGCCGCCACCGCGCGCTACGAAAGACCCGCGGAGGTAGTATCGTAGATTCTAAACAGATTTTTTTATGACTAGTCAATTACTTACTTCCATTAAAATTCGCGGACCATATTTTTAATCTAGAATCATCTTTAGTGCTTGTAGTAAGGCGTCTGATGTTAGATATTTCGCATAATATAATTCTATCTATGAAGTAACTGAGGTAAGGGGAGGTAAGTAGTACAGATACATTTGTATATACTTATTAGTCAATTCATTAATTGCTTTAATTTGAGATGTCCTTAGAAAACTTCAGTGCGATCTACTCCGAAGCGGCGTGCGTGTATGAAACGATTGATGAATGTGGAGGAAGCACGAGAAGTGTGTCAGGATCGAAGCAAATGGAATTCCATAGTCTGTGCTTATCTCGGTGGGGAATAGGCGTGAGTTTATGTATGTATATGTACTTATTAGTCAGATATATTGTAGAGTGAGAAACAGTGTGATAAGACAGAGATGTGGTGTAAAAGACGATATAGTGACTAAGATTGAGAAGGGAATGTTAGGTTGGTTTGGACACGTAGAGCGGATGAAGGATAATAGAATTGCAAAAGCGGTATATAAAGCGAAAGTTGATGGTAGGGCTGGCAGAGGAAGACCGAGAAGGACTTACATTGACCAAATTGGAGATGTCCTTAGAAAAGGTTTAATACGATCTACTCTGAACCGGCGTGCGTGTATGAAGCGATTGATGAATGTGGAGGAAGCAAGAGAAGTGTGTCTGGATCGAAGCAAATGGAATTCTGTAGTCTCTGCTTACCGCGGTGGGAAATAGGCGTGAGTTTTATGTAGGTATGTATGTGTATGTATTGACAGAAACGATTAACTATGTTATTAGGAGTCTAGCGGGTGTCCCGTTGATGATTGCTTTACTGCTGTTAACATTATTGTGGCATGTGAGATGTGGTATTCATCATGAATGAAGGAACTAAAATGGGGAAATAAAAAGTGGAATAAATTGCTAATTATAGAGGAAATATAAGTCGTACAGGAGTTTTAACGATTTGAATGGCTTATGTAATTACGATAATTACAAGGATTTTACTAAAACATACATACATAAATTCGCGCTTGAGGTGGTTGTTACAAGTAATTACAAGTAATTTTTACAAGCAATTTTTTTTGTAGGTTTGCAACTATTTTTTTAATTACTTGGGAACTCAAATTCAAATTCAAAAATATCTTTATTCAATAGGTAACATAGTTACATTTTGAATCGTCAATTTTACATAACGAACGTCTCATCCGCCTAAAACTACTGCAGCTTCTCACAACCTGTATAGCCGGGGAAAAGAAGCTGCAAGAAAAACCTCGGCACAGGGCCCTAGACGTTCTTTAAAAAAAAAAACATAAAATATTGGTATACAATTGAGTAATTTAGCTGCCTAATATCAGTTCTCAGACAGTTAATCCCATGCATTCATATCTTCTAAATAATCACTAACTTAACCTAACCACAACTAATTATTCTTACATCAGATTCCGTGATAGCCCTGTTCGGAGAACGCGTGACTAACATCGTAGTCACGGGCTCTAAGCCACTGAATTTGATTTTGACTTTGAATTCATGTTTGGATCACAGATAATTGATATCATGTGGATTTCAGGATTTAAACCAGGTTAATTGCAATTGTGTAGTTTTCTAGGTCAAAGATAAATTATGAAATTCTGATAACTAAATAAAGACAGACCTAAAGGTGACAAAAAACGTTTACTTCTTTCTATTTAACTTTTTTATTTATGAATTTGAATAAAGAAAAATGTAATAATAAGTACGACATTTCGTCACCTTTATGACGTCACAGGTTGTTTCGGAAATTACTATGGAATTTAATACAAATTCCATAGTAATTTCTTGTTTTGACGTTTAGTAAAAAGTAACTCATTTGACTAGTTGGAAACTACCCTATTGAAATCCCCCATTAAACCCCCTAACCTAACCCCCCCCCCCCTAACCTATTAATCCCCTATTATCCATTTTAGTCCCCTATTAAAATGAACGATGCTATGTTATGTATGTTATTATTTGTATTATTGATTTATTATTCATTGAGATTAATCAGTTCAATAAACAAATTGTACTTTTACAAAGTCTCTACTCAATAATGTCGATAAATTTAATCTATCGATAACTCCATCCGACGGGTTGATCTATTGATTGCCCAAAAGTTGTGTAATTCATAACTGGGAAAAGCAATTCGTATGCAAACTCGGGCCTATACGTTAGACTCTGGCTTTCCCCTCCTCAGTACGAGAAACTTTGGATTACCGTAAGTACTTATAGCGTACTACGCCATTTCCATATAGTCGATAGCTTTTACAAGGAGCTCGGTGGCGCAGCGGTAAACGCGCTCAGTCTGCGATTGTTGAAGTTAAGCAACTTTCGCATAGGCCGGTCATAGGATGGGTGACCACAAAAAAAAGTTTTCGTCTCGGGCCTCCGTGCTTCGGAAGGCACGTTAAGCCGTTGGTCCCAGCTGCATTCGCAGTCGTTAATAACCATCAATCCGCACTGGGCCCGCGTGATGGTTTAAGGCCCGATCTCCCTATCCATCCATAGGGAAGGCCTGTGCCCCAGCAGTGGGGACGTTAATGGGCTGATGATGATGACTTTTTAATACAACAATCCCTATTAGACCCCTTTCTAAAGATTTCTTAGAAAAAATATTAAATAAGTTTTGATACATACACACATACATTAACTCACGCCTAATGCCCACCGGGGTAAGCAGAGACTATGGATTTCCATTTGCTTCGATTCTGACACACTATAAGTTTTGATTTCTTTAAATAATGAGTTATTCCTAGTAATTTGGAAACCCTACTATGTTATAGAAGTCTCATACAAACTTTACCACCTGTTTTTATCCTTTAGGGGTTGAATTTAGCAAAATTTAATCTTAGTGGGCACTTACGTACCAAAAGACACCCCTATGCAAACTTTGAGACTCTTAGCACTTCTAGTTTCTGAGATTTCGTGATGAGTGATATGAATTTGGAATGTGCAACTTTGGCAGAGGGGAACGCATGCGGTTTGACTAGGTACTCATTTCTCAGTGTTGCTCTAAAAGCTGGATGATAAGCAGCTGAAAGAATCAAATTCAAATTCAAAAATATCTTTATTCAGTAGGTAACATAGTTACACTTTAAATCGTCAATTTTTACATAACGAACGTCTATTTTTTGTGTTTTGAATGTACTCCAAGGTTACTTTTATTTCTTCTTTCTTTCTTTCTGAATGGTTCTGTTTTTATAATAATGTGTGTTGTAGTGCTCATATTCTGAAGCTCTTGAGTTGCTTATTATTAGGTATTTTGTGTGTACTATTTATATAAGTAGGTATATATGTTAGGTTATGTATATAGGTTAGGTATATATCATATTTGTAAGTATTTATTTATTTGCATGTATTTATTGGTAAGTTGTACTTATAGTTTGTACCCGCAATCTTTAAATTTTTGTCTGGAAGAAATCGCTTTAAGCGATAAGGCCACCATTTGCCATGTAAGAGTATTTTTGTAATTATTTCTTTTTATTTTGGTGCAATAAAGTGTATTTGTATTGTATTGTATTGAACGTCTTTGTTCTCAGTCTAACAAAGAAGACAAACAAAAGTTTGTAAGAAAACACTAACTTTTAATGACAAAAATCAAAACATAACTTCCTAAAGGTAGCCACACACAGAAGTTATACGACAATTTGACAGTAAACAGAGTCGTGATATCGCATTGTCGGGGTCGGAACGCGAGTTGGGATCGCGCCAGAGAATCGGAAAAGTAATAAAAATAGAAGATATATATCAAAGGCAAGTTTCGGGCTGCCGCGGGCGAGGATGTGACTGCAGGATTAATAAGCGACCATTTTACAACTGCTTGATGTGGGGTCACCCTAACTTTGTGTTTATTGTGTAATCTAGTGAGGCGAATGGCTGATTTGTGAGACTCATTGAAGTGGCATTTGGCTGAAGATTGATAATTATGAAAGGAATATCTTCGGTCGTCAGAAAGGGTAGTAATTTCCTTTTGTAAATTAAAAGGATATGGATTCAGATACACAAGATCACGCCTATTTCCCGTTGGGGTAGGCAGTTACCACGGAATTCCATTTCCTAGGATCCTGACACACTTTCCTTTCTTCCACTCTCATCAATTCATGTATGCTCGCCAGTTTAGAGAACTTTCGACCTGGCCTTTCTTGAAAATCATTCTGAATCTGATGTATTTCATGACAAAATAAGTATAAAAATGCTTCGGGTAGATAATCTAGGTTGTAGAGTTTTATACAAAACTCTATGTCTGTCCATATCTAATAGAAACCTTGGTGAGGCGTGGGTACTCAGTTCTTGCGATGGATGTACGAGAAGCTACAAAAGTCCAATCAGTTTCTTGCAAAGTAATTAAATTACTGGTTACACTAAAGACCTACTGGTTACATGTAGTTTCTATAAATAGACCAAAAACACCTTCAAAAACACATATAATATGACAACTAATGGTTTACCATTTCACCACTGTTTACAAATAATTCGCTGGGCTCAGTGACTGAACTTGTTGCTCTTTGATTGTACCTCTGACTACCCTAATTGGGATATAGTCGTGAGCTTATGGCCCCACCGAACAGTCGTGATAACCAACATAACACCAGGTTAGGTAGAGTTATACTACTGCATACATTTTGTTCATGGCGCGACCGTAGTTGTCATTTTATTGTTTCTTTCCGTGTAACTATTAGGCACTTCAAGAATACCTACCTACACGTACCTAACTTTACCGCATTCCGGAAAGGTAATGCGGCCATTACAGCGTATAAACAAAAGACTTCTAACCTAATTCCGATCCATTTGGCTGGCCGTAAATAACGTAAGACCTTTATCTCTCCCTTAATCAGCCGAACAGATTTACTCTGTTTTACGTTCGTTTTACTGCACTTACTCGACGTATTTTTACAGAGTAGACCACAAAAACCGTGTAAAATCGTCCGATGCAAATTTAATGGACCATCAGGTTTGTTGGCGAGAGCGTAAACTGCGGGGTTTATAGACACAGCGAGTGTATCACGTGGTGTGATACTGTCGGCTAACACCTGATTTAACCAGGAATGTAATCTGATTGAACAGATGGAATGCAAAACTAGTTTCGTTCAGTGTGAATGGGTTGTAAAGCGCTTAGCCTCGTTGTGCTATCAAGAGCTTAGCGCCACTATAAAGGGGCTGTTCCTTAATCACGAGAGAGGGTTATGAGTAACCCCCCTCCCTGAAATCCAAAATCATGTGTTTGTACAATGTCTCGCAGAAAAATCAAAATCACATTATCATTAAATACAGGTGTAATGTATGTGGGTATTTATTATTTATAATTATTTGGTTGTGAAGGTACTTGTTTCGGTTTTTGTCTTTTGTCTCCAATTGTCACGTACGGACGCGTTTCATTCCCTGAACCTGGAATAGCTAAGGAGTCGTTTTCCGGGAAGACACTTCAACAGGTAATTAGAATCGTTGCCTGGCAGCGGTCAAGCCGCTTAAAGCCAAAGAAATTGTGCTTTCATCGAAAAAGTCAAACGGAAAATCTAGTTTAGTACAATTTGTAAATATATTTTAATATAGATAGTGTTTTACAATAGCTTCAATGCGCGGTACGAGTACGATCTGTCAAAGTACAGAAGCCAGTGTTGTGACGTTCGTTAGCATAGGGATGTATCAGTCGAGAGAGGATGGTCGATTCTGTTCTATCTAACAATAAGTACAAATGATAACAAGTACATTACGCCCCTTTCCCCTTATGATGTTTCGTAATTTCGGACCCCAATTCATGTTAATTAACCCATCACAGTAGTTTGCCCTTTCGAGAATCAACAATCATATTCATAATATTTTAATTGAGTCCAAAAACATCCTAAAATCATATAAAGTTATAACAAACATGCGTTGAAGTTTGTATTATGTACAACCTACGCGATTTAAATTTGCCTTTATTTTGTTAGGAGAATTTACAACATCAATTACAAACTGATAGATCATAAAACATAAGCTCATGTCTATACAGGGTGTTACTGGAGGAGTTCGGTGGCGCAGCGGTAAACGCGCTCGGTCTGCGATTGTTGAAGTTAAGCAACTTTCGCAAAGGCCGGTCATAGGATGGATGACCACAAAAAAAAGTTTTCATCTCGAGCTCCTTCGTGCTTCGGAAGGCATGTTAAGCCGTTGGTCCCGGCTGCATTAGCAGTCGTTATTAACCATCAATCCGCACTGGGCCCGCGTGATGGTTTAAGGCCCGATCTCCCTATCCATCCATAGGGAAGGCCCGTACCCCAGCAGTGGGGACGTTAATGGGCTGGTGATGATGATGATGATTGTACTGTATTCATATTCTGATTGCTGAAATTTTGGTTTTGTGCAATAAAGTATATTTGATTTGATTTGATGATGACAACATCAATTACAAACTGATAGATCATATAACATAAGCTCATGTCTATATAGGGTGTTAGTGAAATCGTAGCGAAAAAAATGAGGGATGACTCAGACCATGATTCCAATTTGATATCAAGTGGAATTTTCCGTTGCAAAAGTATGGAACTAAAAATAATTAAAAAAAAAGCAAAAATCTTGGCTGATAGCACAACGACACGTTTACCATATCGCAATAGAACAAATTGTGGTACATACCTATTATTTTCATAAACATACAAGCCCAAACAAGCTCCCCTCAAAATATAAAAAACATTCACCGTACGGTCTGAAAATAGACATCAACCAAATAGTTTACAAAGGGTTTGGCCCCGTTTGGCCCTTATTTTCGACGAGCTCCATAGCTACATCCCTCTTCCTTTTTGCCCCATATAACGCCATTGTGCCCAACGAGATTACAGGGGAGACTATTCTACTGTGGAACTTGTAAAATTCGTACTAAATTATGAAGAGCGACATACATTGGTGCACTCGTTACAAACTAGTGAAAATTTTAGATAGTTTTATTTTTTATAGAATTAACATAAATGCTTAACACGTACTCAGCGGTGAGGGAACAATGGAAAGGCGTTTTTCGTAGTCATTTACAAGTTATACCTATAAGGCTGCGCGTTGGGCAGACGCTAACAAGATGACAACCTAACATACTCATAATATTCTGTAAGAAAAAAACAAATATCAGTTGAAGAATAAGTTGGACTGAAAGGGTTACTAATGAGGAAGTGCTAGGAAAAGAGGCAAATATTGATAGTTATTGACAACAGAAGATGATTGGACACTTAATAAGACACGACGAATTTATTAAAAACATCATAGAAGGGAAGCTACAAGGAAAGAGAGGAAGGGGAAGAACAAGAAGAGCTTGGAATTTAATTTAATAGCCACGCTTTTGTCGGTGTAGCATTCTCCATTCTTGTCTATCAAAGGCCAGTTCTTTCAGTTGCTTATAAAACACGACGTTCACCTTCTCTTTAATCTATTCCATGTAAGCTCTTCTTGTTCTTCCCCTTCCTCTCTTTCCTTGTATGGTGCTTCCCTTCTATGGTGTTTTAATAAATTCTTCTTATCTTTTACCCAGCTAGGCACTAAGCAGCATTACAATATAAGCTTTTTGGTAAACCAAGACAAACTGACACACTTTCTCTTTGCTTACACTTCTTGTAAAACCATGTGACTTACATTTTAAGATTATTTTTACGAACTCTAATGCGGGTTGGTGGAGGTGTTTTTACGGCTAATAGCCGGGACCAACGGCTTAACGTGCCCTCCGAAGCACGGAATCATCTTACTTTCTTTCTTTTTTCTTTTTTTCTTCCGCATTGGAACAGCGTGTTGGAGTATGCTCCATACCCCCTCCGGTTGATTGAGGGGAGGCTTGTGCCCAGCAGTGGGACGTATATAGGCAGTTTATGTTATGTATGTTATGTTACAAACTCACGATTATATCCCAAATGGGGTTATCAGGGGTACATCTATCGCAAGATGAACTAAGTACCCATATCTGACCGAGCTTTCTGTTAAACCAACGCGATAGGTTGTTAGCCGTATCGCCGCATGTATTGTATTGTAGTCTTTTTTTCGCTTTAATAAAAATATTGCAGAATAAGAGAATATTTTGCTGTTGCGTCCAAAAACATTGCAAAAACATTACATAAATGCTTCAATAATTTAAAAAAAATCAGTCAATGTACAGTGCCAATAAATAAACATTCTAGTGATTATGCAGCAGAATCGGAAATCGTCTCCCATTTCCTTCTAACTGCATAGAGAGAGAAAGGGACGGAAATATGTTTGGTTGTTCAAAATTTATGTACGCTGAAAGGTTTCGGTTAGTGCATCATTTGTCATATGCTGTTTTCACATGTTTTCTATTGAAGCGAGAATGTGCTGACCTGACAGTTTGGCACCGAAGTTTTAACAGCTTTTATGTGTAGGGGAAATGGGTATTAAGTGGCTGTATGACATATATGACTATTTTCCAGTTTCTTCTTTCGTATGGGTAGTGGTGTCAATAACAGACCTCATCAACGCAGCTGCCAGTGATACTTTTGAACCGCCAAAGGCCCCTATGGCTCATGTAACGACTACATACTTACTTAAGTATATAATAACCGGTATGGACTGCTTAATGTGACTAAAGCACGGATCATCTTATTTTCGGGTGGCCAGTCTGTAAATGTTCTAATGAATTTAGGGACCACAAAGTGATTTTCATGATATTACGTCCTCACGGCAGAGACTGGAACCCAAGAGCCCCAAATCAAGAGACCAACGCTCAACCACTGGACCACAGAGGCCGCTAACTTATCTACTTAACACACAACCGACTCCTACCAATCGGCGATACGACTCACCAACTATCACCTTGGTCTAACAGAAAGCTCGGTGAAGCGTGGATACCTAGTTCATCAGCGATGAATGTACCTCTGACTACCTCGGTTGTTGACGTCTACTTAACAAGTTAAAAAAAACTAGCTCAGAAAATGCGCTGCAATGAGGAAATAACGCAACGAAGCACCCATTAGACGGTATTTAAAGCGACTGTCGGAGAAAAAACAAGTCTATTTGGACATTAACCGCAGCATGAATAGCATTTGCGTGTACGTTGGATTGTGTCCAAATGGCAGAAGCATTGGCTACCAGACCCGTGCCACCTACCTACTTACCACGAAGGAAACCGGAGATGTTTTGTTTTAGAAATGGCGTTTGGGACGTTCCTTGCATAAAATAATGCCATTTTGATGGATGCTCTTTCGCCTTACTTGAATTACTTCGTATAAAACGGTAATATTCCGTATAGCAAGCATAATACTACATATAGAACGGCAACTCTCTGCCCCGCACCAACTCGTAACGGGCCCGATCTAGAATTACCTCACCCCCTCTGGGTCTCGACACATAACATAAACAGCCTATATACGTCCCACTGCTGGGCACAGGCCTCCCCTCAATCAACCGGAGGGGGCTTGAGCATACTCCACCACGCTGCTCCAATGCAGGTTGGTGGAGGTGTTTTTACGGCTAATAGCCGGGATCAACGGCTTAACGAGCCCTCCGAAACACGGAATTATCTTATTTTTTCGGACAATCAGGTGATTCAAGCCTGAAAAATCCGTACCAAACAAAGGACAGTCTCACAAAGTGATTTCGACAATGTCCACATCGGGAATCGAACCCGGACCTCCAGATCGTGAGCCTAACGCTCTAACCACTAGACCACGGAGGTTGTTCCTCTGGGTCTTACTTTAGTTTAAATGGCTGTAAGCCGCTAAGGAGTAGGGGGAGCACGCGCGGATGCTCTGTCTCGTTCGCACTGACGCGGTAAGGCAAACGGTAAGAATGAGATTTTTGTATGGAGTATCCCGGGGTTTGTCACGGTAACACTTTGAATGTGATGTAAGCATTAGCGTTCCTTACAAAGCAAGCTATTCTACACAGTGTTGCCATACTCGAATCTCACTTGTCAGTTGCTGTAGAACAACTTTAAATGCGACCTAATTGGACTCCCACCTTCAAGCGTAAGTTGTACCTTTCTTTGAGCCTATCCAATTTACCCTGTCATTTCAACTACTTCAATTCTCGACTTGAGATTTGTATGAGGTCGCGAACTTCATAAAAGGTACCTAAGGTCGATAAAAAACGACTTTTATAGACTTTGCACAACCTTTGTACGCATTTAAGTACTGATTGTTTGACTTGTATTAGTTTATCAGATTTTTAAAGCATTATTTTCTTCTCTTTTGTATTTTTTGAGGAGGTCAAATGAAAGCTAAGGGCAACATTTCTCTTTAGAATTTGTTAAGGGATTTTGTAGTCGAGTGCCTCAGCGTATTATTTGTGTACTAGCTTTTGCCCGCGACTTCGTCCGCGTGGCGTGTTATATAAGAGAGATCTTTGTGTGTGTAGGAGTGCATATCAAATTTCAAGCATCTAACTTATGCAGTTTAGATTTTTTCATACAATTTTTTTCCCAATAACTCCCATTTTTCAAAATACAGCCAAAAATAAACTTTATATTTACTAAGGTATGCATGCATGCTAGATTGAATCAATTGATTGAATTGATTTTTTTTTAATTGATTGTTCATTGAGTTTTAATTTTAATACACACTTCCTCTCTTCCCTTCAACGTTGCTGTGCCCTACAGGGTCCATGTTTTAGTTCCTATGCCTATGTAACACCCCATTGTACTACATGGAATGCAATAAATAATTTAATTGAATTGAATTGAAAACATCTATCTTACGCGGTTTCGATTTTTTCATACAAATGTTTTTTTTCCCGCTAACTCCCGTTTCCGTGGGAATTTTGCAATATCCTGTTGCAACTAAGGTTTAAGTTAACTAAGGTACCTGCATGCCAAATTTCAAGCGTCTAACTTAAGCGGTTTAGATTTTTCATACAAAAGGATTTTCCCGCTAATTCCCGTTCCCGTGGGAATTTCGGGAATTCCTTTCTTAGTACACCTCTACGGTGTCTAAGGTACCTGCGTGCCAAATTTTAAACATCTTACTTGAATGGTTTAGATTTTTCATACAAAAGGATTTTCCCGTTAATTCCCGTTCCCGTGGGAATTTCGGGAATTCCTTTCTTAGTGCACCTCCACGGTACCTAAGGTACTTGCATGACAAATTTCAAACGTCTAACTTGAATGGTTTAGATTTTTCATACAAAAGGATTTTCCCGCTAATTCCCGTTCCCGTGGGAATTTCGGGAATTCCTTTCTTAGTGCACCTCCACGGTACCTAAGGTATCTGCATGCTAAATTTCAAATGTCTAACTTGAGTGGTTTAGATTTTTCATACAAAAGGTATTTCCCGCTAATTCCCGTTCCCGTGAGAATTTTGGGAATTCCTTTCTTAGTGCACCTCTACGGTACCTATGGTACCTGCATGCCAAATTTCAAACGTCTAACTTGAGTGGTTTAGATTTTTCATTCAAAAGGATTTTCCCGCTAATTCCCGTTCCCGTGGGAATTTCGGGAATTCCTTTCTTAGTACACCTCTACGGTATCTAAGGTACCTGCATGCCAAATTTCAAAAGTCTAACTTGAGTGGTTTAGATTTTTCATACAAAAGGATTTTCCCGCTAATTCCCGTTCCCGTAGGAATTTCGGGAATTCCTTTCTTAGTGCACCTCTACGGTATCTAAGGTACCTGCATGCCAAATTTCAAACGTCTAACTTGAGTGGTTTAGATTTTTCATACAAAAGGATTTCCCTTCACTACTCTGCTCCTATTGATTGTAGCGTGATGAAAAGTATACTATGACCTGTCCAGGAGTGTGAAGAATAATTGTACCAAGTTTCATTAAAATCCGTCCAGTAGTTTTTGTTTCTATAAGGAACATACAGACAGACAGACAGACAGACAGACAGACAGACAGACAGACAAAAATTTTACTGATTGCATTTTTGGCATCAGTATCGATCACTTATCACCCCCTGATAGTTATTTTGAAAAAATATTTAATGTACAGAATTGACCTCTCTACAGATTTATTATAAGTATAGATTTAGGCTATTATTTTGTCAAGTATTATTATAATTGAGAAGTTTAGTATTTGTAATAGGAATATAAGGCTCACAACGTATAGGCTCTAAGTACGATAGAAAATCTCTTGCACTTTTATGAGTAAATACGATTACCCACTTTAGAACGCCGTCGGCGTGGTCGACGATTTCCGTCATTCACCGCTTATCGCTATCGGCCTACTAGGGTTCAATAATCTTCTCAGATGACGCCCAGAGGTTCACGTCCAACTGGGTACCCTCAGGCCAGTTGTGTTAAATTTTGTACCAGGTGAGAGTTTTCATAAAGATAAGATAAAGATAAAGATAAAGAAAATAAAATAATTCTAATGCCAAATCTACAATAAATCACGTTAAAAAAATAATTAGCCACGCGCTCCAAATAATCCGATTTAAAAATGATTAATCGACTTCTTTGTTATCAGAGGGAGTGAACAGCCCTCACGGGACCACGACTTGTGGAAAGACGTGAGGGAGGCCTATGCCTTGTGGGATTAAGTGGGCTAGTAATAATTATAATATGAAACAGTGAGTTTATGTATGTACTTATGTAGACTTCTGCCAGAAAAACTCCGAGATAGTTTCGCCAGTCACTATGGTGGTACACTATTTTCAGTTCCATACTTTTGCGACGGAAAATTCCACTTGATATCAACTCAGAATCATGGCTTGAATCAACCCTCAAAGTTTTCATTGCGACGGCACTAACATCCTGTATACGGCGATACGGCTCGCCACTTATTAAGTTGGTTTAACAGAAAGCTCGGTGAGGTGTGGGTACTTAGTTCATCTCGCGATGAATGTACCTCTGTCAATCCCATTTCAGATATATCGTGAGCTTAAGTTACGTTGTAGAAACGTCATTCTTTTCCTTCTTTCTTCCACTTCTCAGGCATACTTCGGCCCATTATCGCAGGAGCTAATATTCCGACGAGCCATAAAGATAAGTTATGAGACGAAGTCGTCTAGAAGCTGCTTTGTTCGCGGATTTATCTGTTACATTATCGGATTGACTAGCTGTTGCTACTGACTTTGCTCTCTAAGTGCTCTCAACCGGTTCAGGACAACATGCGAGTAGAACTTGGTTGCTAACACACAACTTCCAATCGGATATTTGCACAAGAAGTAGCCAAGTTCCAAACATACATAGCGTTACGTCTGCCTCCTCGAAGAGGTAGGTAGAGGTGTATAATGTATACATCCACTCCTCGCCAGCAATGTTTAGGATCCATGCAACAGGAGGCCAGCTTACTGTCATTAACCGGGCGCAAGTCCTGGAAACCATGTGATATCGATTATCTATGTTCCAAACATGAATTCAAACTCACAAAATAGAATTCAGAAACTCTTAAAGAATTATTTTCTGATGATCCGTGCTCCGTTAAGCCGTTGGTCCCGGTTACTACTTACTGATGTAAGTAAGTAGTCGTTACATGAGCCATGTCATGGGCCTTTGGCAGCTCAATAGTAATGATTGATGAGGTTGGTACTCCACCTCACAACCCGCACGATGGAAGAAGATGATTATTTCCTTTCCAGGAGCCGCAGCAGATGTTGCAAACGTTTACCAAAAACGACCAGGTGGTGTCAAGTAGCGTTTATAAACCTGCATTTGTGATGGGCCATCATTTATTATGGTGTCCTAGTGAGAGAGGATCCTTACTGGTACAAATGCAGCACGTCGGCTAACTTTTCCGTATATCGTTCAAATCTTTTTAAGTTACGCTGCTTGTATCGAGCATTTTAAACTATGCTTGTAAGCTGGCTCTATATTGTACAGTAAGATATTGTATACGACATATTTAAACGCACACCATCTCCCTATCCATCCATAGGGAAGGCCCGTGCTCCAGCAGTGGGGACGTTAATGGGCTGGTGATGATGACGATGAAATGCACACGGCATTCATCAGGGGTTCTTCGTGATTGTCAAATCATATCCAACTTTCCTATATTCATTAATTAAAAAAAAATTACAGCCTCCGTGGTCTAGTGGTTAGATAGTTAGGCTCACGATCTGGAGGTCCGGGTTCGATTCCCGATGAGGACATTGTCGAAATCACTTTGTGAGACTGTCCTTTGTTTGGTAAGGACTTTTCAGGGTTGAATCACCTGATTGTCCGAAAAAGTAAGATGATTCCGTGCTTCGGAGGGCACGTTAAGTCGTTGGTCCCGGCTATTAGCCGTAAAAACACCTCCACCAACCCGCATTGGAGCAGCGTGTAGTATGCTCCATACCCCCCTCCGGTTGATTGAGGGGAGGCTGTGCCCAGCAGTGGGACGTATACAGGCTGTTTATGTTATATTGTTATGTAATCATTAAGAATAAAACACTGCAAGTCGTGTCGCCTTTCCGTAATGAAAACTTCCGTAAAACGTTCGAATTGAAACTGGAATGCACACGTCCAGACAAACAGACAGTTATTGTCACTGTAATATCAGTTTATATGAGTCGTAATAAAAGTTGGTTTATGTGCGGTGTTACTCCCATCCTTTTCATGTCGGTTTGTCAGGGGTATTATAACATGGTAGTAGTTCTTGACTAAAGGTAGGGTAGGCAGCATATAGTAAATATATTTCTGTACCGGGTGAGAGCACTTAGCGCACCCTATTTGTCCAGCCAAGTAGTTAACAAAGTTCAGTTCCAAGGACAGAACGTCTAATGACGTTCCGATTCCAAGGTGTCATACTATCTATTGTGAACCATCAATGACCCATGACCTCTGTCCGTGAAAGGGTTAAAGTCCATGCGTCCATGTTATATCTGTCTTTTGGGCTGTATATATGTAAACTGAACATAATATAATCCGTTGAAAGAATAATACTGATGAAAAATCTACCTCAGTCAAAAAGAACACTATTTATAACACTTTTGCGATAAGAATTTCCAATTAATAAAAATTGTTCGCGCTAAATCATTAGTCCAAAATTCTGACACCAAAATCCCTTTGAAATAAGTAAGTAAGTAGGCAATATTTCAAACGATAGCGATAATAAAAAGTAACGATAAAAAAAAAAATATCCATAATCCATACCAATTGTACGTTATTTATGTGAAAACTTATCTAAGAACCCGAATATAATTTATTGCTGAAAATTTGTTACTTGTAACTTGATCCGGTGATCTGCATTTTTATCTATTTCACAACTAACACTGCTGCTTCGTCTTTTATTTTTGTGTATTACCATTCTACACTACATACGTTCACGCCTATTTCCCACCGGGGTAAGCAGAGACAATGGAATTCCCTTTGCTTCGATCCTGACATACTTCTCTTGCTTCCGCCATAATCTTCAATCGTTTCATACACGCGTGTCGGTTCAGATTAGATCGATAACCTTTTTTTTTTGTAACGAAGGGGAAATCCTCATGGATACCTCGCCACCCGGGGGAGCGACGAGGTTATGTCGGACTCTTACCGACTAAAACCCCTCCGATGGCCCTCTGCGGTGCATGTCGGGGAGCTCCGGGATCTCTGTCGAACGCACCGGTGCTCCCCTCGCACTTGCTTTCACTAAAGCGCGTCCCGGGGTAGATCCCTACCCCTACGCCATCCCAGTTTTACGGCGATGCGAGGCCATATCGCATTGCCGTCCATCCCGGAGATCGTGTGTTGAGTGGTTCGGGCCCCCGCCCTTATCACTCACGATCCCCAGTGTCCCCTTTCAGTCGCCTCTTACGACAGGCAGGGGGTACCGTAGCCCTATTCTTGCGCCCGGAACTACAGGGCGGTAGATCGATAACCTAACCTTTTTTTTTTTTTTGGTAACGAAGGGGAAATCCTCATGGATACCTCGCCACCCGGGGGAGTGACGAGGTTATGTCGGACTCTTACCGACTAAAACCCCTCCGATGGCCCTCTGCTGCGCATGTCGGGAAGCTCCGGGATCTCTAGCGAACGCACCGGTGCTTCCCTCGCGCCTGCTATAAAAAATGCGCGTCCCGGGGTAGGTCCCCACCCCTACGCCATCCCGCATTTACAGCAACGCGAGGCCATGTCGCGTTGCCGTCCCTCCCGGAGACCGTGTGTTGGGCGGTTCGGGCCCCCGCCCTTACCACCCACGATCTCCAGTGTCCCCTTTCAGTCGCCTCTTACGACAGGCAGGGGGTACCGTAGCCCTATTCTTGCACCCGGTGCTACAGGGCGGCGATAACCTAACCTAACCTAACACAACTAACGACATAACTTACGTTTAGCAAGTTCGACTCGCGCACTAAGGTCCATCCCGGACACTTCATACAAACAACCTCGTTTTACACAGATACTACACATTGACATTGTCGTACACGCGCATCTGTGTATGTGACGTCTGACACCATACGATTCAGGTCTAAACTATGTTCGAGGGGGAGTGAGGTAAACCTAGCTCAAACACTGGTAGGGAGCGCAGAGTTGCCGTTCTATACGTATCCTTAGTCTATGACCGAGGGTTTCTAAATAGAGATTTTTGTATCAGGGATGTGCTTTAGGTAAGTACGTAATTAATTAACCGCGCTTTATCGACTTTCTGTTAGACGCGTCTGATTAATTAATGTCTCCGGAAATTGTCCGTCCCAATAAGAAAAATCATGCTTATCATCTGAAAAATGTGGGAATAATAAAATTGGCTCGTCCTTCACAAGAAATAAAGTATCAACTAGGAACTTAAAGAGTCGATCACCAAATAATACCTACACCAAATAAGAACCAATCAGAAAAAAGCTCAAAAATATTCTTTGCCCTTAATGAGCACTTTATCATCATCATCCGCAAAAGGCTCCCGAAAAAAAATTAAAAAAGGAATTCCTTGAATCCTAATTTCTTCCGATAAGAATAGCCGTCGTAATCCTTCCGAGTGTTGACACTTGGAAGCATCCCTCATTAGAGGGAAAAGAACCTCCTCTGAACTTAACGAACGAAAGAGGGCCTTAATACGATAAGCTCCTACGAAAAACCACTTAAACTTACAGCCCAGAAAATATACTTGTAAATCTTTTGCACTACTGGTATTTTGGGGAAGTTTTTGGTCGGAAAATTTCTACACTGTGACGAAATTTTTTGTAAAGAAACTCGTAAAATGTAAGAACAAAGCCTACGGTGAAGGTTTTTCGTAATAGGGGTGCGCGGTTTACGGTGATTCGGTGAGTGATTTGGGAGGATAAAAGTCTTCGTTAGTGCCGCTATTAATAAAAAAATCCGAGAAGCATTTTTGTTGAAAATAGGTATACATATAATTATGTTAAAATAAAAAAATAAAATCCTTTTTATTTATCTTTTATTTTTTATATGATCTTTTAAAATATATGGTTATTCAGTTGCTTTCTTCTACTTTGAAAGGAAATGATGTGAAGAGTTATTATTGATTAGGTATTGTTTGTCAGTATAAGTAATACTAAGTGTGTAGATACAGATTGAGAACATTAAGTTACTTGTTCCTTCAATTTATTCATCAATTTATCTCATAGATCACTAAAAATTTCATTTCATTCCAAGACTAAAGACTTGAGTATAAATCTGAGTGGACTCTCTTCACTGATTGGATCATCAAAAGGAATCATGATATCCATCTCTATAGAAGTATAATGTAAAGAAAGGTCGGTAAAAAATGCGACGTTACGAGTATTAGGAGGAAGGTAAGATTTACATCGTCACTTCTCATAAAGGGTGAAATATTAATAATGGAGTGGAAATCTTCTTCAGGATATTGTGAGGTTCGAAATCTTTGAGACATACAAGAGAATACATAGACTGATGCCTGTTAGCCCTAATAATTTAGATAGCTCGAGAATGCGCACAGCTTTTTTTGACGTGACTTATTGTAGATTTACCGCAGATGGCATTAACTACTTGGCCGGACAAATGGTTAGCGCTAAGAGCTCTCCCCCAGTACAAAATTTAAATAACAGGCCTAACGGTGTCCAGTTAAGCAGGAACCTGGGCTCAGGGCGTCGTCTGAGAGGATTATATTTAAAATAATTAATCGACATCGTGAGGAAACCCATATTCCCGAGACGAGAAATGTATTTCGGTGGTATGTGACCCAACCTGTTTTGGACTGGTTTTCCCTTCGCGGGTTGGAAAGTCAGACAGGCAGTCGCTTCTGTAAAAAACTTCAACCTGTCAAATCTTCAGGTTAGGTTAGCAGACCCTGTGAAAAACGGGATAATGCTAGGGAGATGATGATGATGAATCGACTCTACTGGAACGATAGCGATAAGCGATGAATGAGGGAGCTGCGCACATCGTAGATGTGATTTTATCTTCTTCTTGTATAGTGTGGGTTGTGAGGTAGATTACCAATCTCATCAACCCTGGTGTCAGGGTTACTATTGACCGCCCGTGACATGACTCATGTAATGACTACGTACTTTATTGAAGTATGTGATTGTCTTGTTAAAAATATCCGTTTATTAACCTTTCGTGGTTTGTTAAAATACTTGTGGTAACCTTGCGCTCTACGGTGTAGAGAAATGACATTTGAACGACGAGTACATTCGGGATCAATAATACAATTTGAGGGCCGCAACTTGTCTGGACTAAGAATAGAGCTGTTTGTCATCTCGAGCATGTTGTATTTGTGTAGGATTGTGTCCTGTCTAACACGATGGATTTAAGACGGATATCAGACGCGGTCACATTCATGGCTGACGGTGAAGCAATCGGCAAAGTAGTATTGACTTGTATGCAAACCGTCGTTCGCCTTACCGGGCGGTCGTACACGTTGTAGGGTGGTTAACAAGAGTTAGGCGATTCTCACACTGCCGCGCATGATGCAGCGTAGCGCGTGGATGCATGTTCTTCCGTTGCTTGTAAGTATCTCCGTTTGTATACAAAACACGCACAGTCTAACACACAGAAAATGCATCCACGCGCGTTCATGCGCATCACGCGCATACAAGCGGAGAAACATGCACCCCCGCGCGTAGGTGCGGGGCGAGACGCAAGGAATCCCGGACTGCCGTGCGTTAATCTACAAAACACCCCTACGAGCGTGATTGCGTAAAAAAACCCTAACGATGATGCAAGTCTGCACTCCCGTAGGTACGCGCGTAGGTGCGTCGACACGCAACATGCAGCATGATGCGGGGCAGTGTGAGAATCGCCTTACGTGTTCGTGTATCTATCGATGTTCTGTGATTACCACTAATACAAAGTGACTTCCAAACAGGAAAACAACCTGACGAGTGTCACCGGGCCGCAACTTAGTAACCCCTGCGCTACCTCCCTCCGACCCTCAGTAATCGAGCTCCGAATACGAAATGACCCGGATTTTTGCGCACATTTTCGGGACACTTACCTTACGTCCCGTATTATGAACATGTACGTTTTTATCCCCACTATGTGACGCGTAAAATAATGATGAGAACGTTAAAATTTAATTATAATCCCTGTGAATATTTATGCTATAGATATCTCGTACTGAATAGGCTGAAAGATTTTAAGTCTCCCGTTCCCAGTCATACTTTTTCGATTAAATATCTTTTGAGAAAATTGAATCTCTCGTTTCCTTAAGCACGGGTGAATGCTATAAATCCTTCAAACTTTATATTAACCAATAAAATTTTAATAAATAAATAAGTTGATGTATTCATTGCCAACTTACTAGCGTTCATAAAATTTAATCAGTTCGCGATACCGCTGTACCTACCTACCTAACCTATATGGAAAATACCGATGATATTAGGCAGCTAAATTACTTAATTACTTTCTTACTTGCCGCTGGATGCGGACAGCGCAGGACCGATCGTCGTGGAGATCCTTGGGGGAGGCCTATGCCCAGCAGTGGGCGTCGTACAGCTGATGATGATGATGATGAAATTACTTAATTGTATAACAATATTTTATGTTTATTTTTTAAAAAGAACGTCTAGGGCCCTGTGCCGAGGTTTTTCTTGCAGCTTCTTTTCCCCGGCTATACAGGTTGTGAGAAGCTGCAGTAGTTTTAGACGGATGAGACGTTCGTTATGTAAAAATTGACGATTTAAAGTGTAACTATGTTACCTAATGCATAAAGATATATTTGAATTTGACTGTTACAATATGTTTTTATTCACTGACCGAGTTGTTCCTGTAGTGTATTTTGACCTTTAAATTATGAATTGCTTTTTTTCCAGACAAAACTTTTATAGAACGGCATGATTATGATTTTATTATTTACTACCAATTCAACATCATCTTTCAAGTTCGTCATATCCATACTTCGTACGAGTATCAGAAGTTATCAAATACAGCTCGTTGATTACTTGTGGCTCTGCCCACTCCATTGGGGATTACAGGTGTGAGTTTATGTATGTGTATGTATGTTTCAGAACCAATTTTGTATTATAATATATTTGCCGACGACCCTATCCAGTAGTAACAAGTCAATGGCAGCCTACGCACCTGTGTGTTAGGGTTCGAATTAATTTCATGCTTAGTCTTGTTAGAGAGTCTAACGTATTAAGTACCCGTACAATATTGTGTTTAACATCGTATAATAATCTAGTTACTGGCATAATTTTATTAACAACAATGTTTGATAATGATTTTTTGTTTTTATAGCACTTACCCGTAGTTAGGGAAACTCACAACGAGAAAATTTAAATCGAAAAAAAAAACTCGGATGGGACTTGAACCCGCAGCTCTTGTCAAGCCGGGACGAGCGTGTTAACCATTACACCACCGGGTCCTCCTGTCCATGCGAAATTCTTTCGATCTATGTATCGTCATTAAGCCGACGCCGGCGCCGCCTGCGCCATCTACCTAGAATATTGAGTACTAATATTTACTCTATTAATTATAAATTATTAAATTCAAATTCAAAATTCAAAAATATCTTTATTCAGTAGGTAACATAGTTACACTTTGAATCGTCAATTTTTACATAACGAACGTCTCATCCGCCTAAAACTACTGCAGCTTCTCACAACCTGTATAGCCGGGGAAAAGAAGCTGCAAGAAAAACCTCGGCACAGGGCCCTAGACGTTCTTTAAAAAATATACATAAATATACATAATATAGTATATAAATATACATATACATAATATATAAATATACATAATATATTATAATAACAACGTTTGTTTTGGATTGAATATTACTTTCTCTCTCTCTTCTCGATTCTCTCTTCTCAATCTTAGTCCCTATTACTCTTTTACTCTCTTATGACACTGTTTCTCACTCTATCACGCAATTTAACACCGCAGATGCTACGCAACAACCTCATTTCAATAATATAAGAACAGCTATTTGCTGAGATGTTCCATACTATTTAATAAATTTAGAGCCGGGATGGTAAGATCGACCCTGATGTAACTTACAGAACTACAACTGGATGGATGAAATGGAGACAACTCACAGGTGTAATGTGCGACAGAAAAATGCCGATTAAAGTGAAAGGCAAATTGTATAAAAGACCTGCTATACTTCACGGTGCAGAATGTTGGACCACCAATAAACAACATCTAAACAAACTGCACACAACCGAAATGCGCATGTTACGCTGGTCAGCGGGAGTCACCTTACTCGACAAAATTCGAAATGAGTACATCCGAGGTAGTTACAAGATTGCCCCAATAGTCGATAAACTTCAAGAAAAACGAATGCGCTGGTACGGCCACGTCACGAGACGCCCAGAAGACCATATAGTCAGAACAGCCCTAAATATCCCGACGTAAAAGAGGGCGTGGAAGGCCCCCCGCCACATGGTTAACGACGGTCCAAAAGGACCTGAAACAATTAGACCTGGACGCCAAACTGGCCCAAAACCGACCAACCTATAGAAATAGGATAAGGAGAGCCGACCCTGTATAAGCGGGACAAGGCTTAGGAAGAAGAAGAAAGAAGTCATGACTTAAATTTGGACCTATTTGCAGCATTCAAGCACTTGTTAAGAGATTTCGTTTCCTCTATTGTTTAGATATTCTTATTTTTATGGAATTTTCCATATGCATAAGGTCTTAGAACCATATTGTAAAGTTTTGTGTTTTCTTACAATCTGTGGAAGCTTGCTAATGGCTTTTAGGTATTAAGTTAGTATGTAACATTGTAAATTTAGCTGTAAACTCCCCAAATAAAATAAAAATATCAAAAATCTGGACTGGATTTTTTTTGTGAAACTTATTGTATCCATCTTTGTATTTATTTTTATATGTACAAGTATTCTCATTCTGCACTATCCCGCTATATTACATAAAGCTTTCTCTCTCTATTTAAGAGCTGCGCTCTTGTCGGTGGAGTAATCGCCATTCCTCTCTTCTTCCCGCCAAAACCTTCACCTCCCGATACGACACGACCTGCACCTTCTCTTTTATTTGTTTCATAAATGTTATCCTAGGTCTACCCCTTCCTCTCTTCCCTTCAATTTTTCCTTCTATAATGTTTGTTATAAATGAATCGTGTCGTATCAGGTGGCCAATCATATTTCCTCTCCGGTTCTCTATAGTCTTCAAGCTTACATAAAGCTTGAAGACTTTATATACTTAAACATAAAGCTTCATATAATATTAAATATCTCATATACCTAAAGGTTGCCTGGAAGAGATTGCTACTTAGCAATAAGGCCGCCTATTGTACTCATTCTATTTCTCTTTTGTTTTGTATTCTTTTTTCCTGTTTGTGCAATAAAGTATTTGTTATGTTGTTATGTTATGTTATAATATAAATATGTTATGCGCTTTAGTAAGGCTCAGAATAATTGTTTTCGTTTTAAGTGCAATAAAAAGCTTTTGTGTTGTAAGTATAATGGTCGACTGCTTTAAAGACTTAAGTATAATATAAGCGTACGTACATCTATGTTATAGCACACCCAATAATGTAACTCACCAAAAAATTAAGCAAAATTAAAAATTTTGGAAAAACCCACGACGGTAAAAATATCATTGAAAAAGAATAAAATAACTCAAAACCCCCGACTTAACCCAATTATTATGTAACGAAATATTATATTAGACTTAAAAATAATTTCTAAAAAAGAGTTGATATCTCGAGACATCGGTAATAGATATACTTAAGTACCTAAACAATGAATATGGATGTTTACAGTTTTATCCTACCGTGTCTGTTTCTCGAAGATATACTTAAATGTAGCGATAATAATTTTACCATAATACATAACCGAGGATTATCCGTCGGGGGCTGCCTTTTCTATATGAAATTTCAACAGAAATTTAATCATACTCATAAGTGTATTTTATGTCGTCGTTAAACATCTACAATTCTTCAATAATTGTATTCACGTCACTAGAAAAACTTTAGCTGGGTTAATGGCAGCCCCCGACGGATATTCCTCGGTTATATATTATGGTAAAATTATTATCGCTACATTTAAGTATATCTTCGAGAAACAGACACGTTAGGAAAAAACTGTAAACATCCATATTCATTGTTTAGGTACTTAAGTATATCTATTACCGATGTCTCGAGATATCAACTCTTTTTTAGAAATTATTTTTAAGTCTAATATAATATTTCGTTACATAATAATTGGGTTAAGTCGGGGGTTTTGAGTTATTTTATTCTTTTTCAATGATATTTTTACCGTCGTGGGTTTTTCCAAAATTTTTAATTTTGCTTAATTTTATTTCAGACTTTTTAGAGAGCATATACGAATTATAATCTATATAATGTGTAGGTAAGATCTCGCAAAACAATAAGTGTGATTCATTCTACCACATAATATTAAGTCCCTTATTATATATTATACAGTTGCTTTCTGTTTAAAGTTACCTCTATAACACTCATCTGAGAACATGCACCAATCACCCACGAACTCATTCCTGAAATCCGCATTGAAATCAGACAATACGTTTTAATTTTAATAATATTGCAATATAAACGTTTCACACTAATATAGCAGCGCCTCCTAGTGAGTTAATATCATAAGACTTATCTTAGACCATGCACTATTCAACTACGAACCCATTGCTGAAAACCGCATTGAAATTGGACAATTCGTTTTAATATTATTGCAATACTATTTTTCACTAATATTGTAGCACCCTCTAGAAAGACGTAATTTTTATATTATTTGGGAACATGCAATAAGCTACACATTGCCGAAAACAGAATTTATTGTAATCGGGCATTTCGTTTTGATTATATTGCAACATTGTTTTGCACTAATATTGTGGCACCCCCTAGTGAGTTACAGCCATGACACCTGTCTAAGAACATGAACTCATCAAACACAATCACGTTATTGAAAACCGCCTCAAAATCGGATCATTAGTTTAAAAGATAGGTGGTAACATTACTTTGCACAAACGCACACACAAACATCTCTCACCCTAAACGCATATACCTGCTCCGTTCCGTCGTGGGTAAAAAGGAATGTTCAAAAATTAATAAGGCAGTGTTACATGAGCGTATAAACAGACGTAGTGTTTGCGCAGAATCTTTAAAGACGGAACCCACGAGCGATATTGAAGCTACCGTACAAATACCTACATCAAAACGGCTCTAAGATAAAAAGAGAAATTGTAGCTATTAATATAAAGCAATTTATTTTATAAGGAGAGTGTCTGAAACGCTCATAGCAACGGGTTATAAAGCGGCGGATAATAAAAAAAACACAATTATATGCAATTCTTCTTCTATCGTGTGGGTTGTTAGGTACATAACCAATTTTATCAACCCTGGTGTCAGGGTTATAATTGACCCGCCAAAGGCCCCTGATATGTCTCGTATAAGGACTAAGTACTTACATCAGTACGTAGTAATCGAGACCGATGGTTTAACATGCTTTCCAAAGCACGGATCATCTTAGTTTCGGACGATCAGATGATTAGCCTGTAATGTTCTATCTGACCTTTCTGCTAGGTTTGAGCTCTCCCTTTTACTCCTTAGCGGTTTACGGCCATTTAAGACTAAAGTAAGACATTGAGGAGCTCGGTGGCGCAGCGGTAAACGCGCTCGGTCTGCGATTGTTGACGTAAAGCAACTTTCGCAGAGGCCGGTCATAGGATGGGTGACCACAAAAAAAAAAGTTTTCATCTCGAGCTCCTCCGTGCTTCGGAAGGCACGTTAAGCCGTTGGTCCCGGCTGCATTAGCAGTCGTTAATAACCACCAATCCGCACTGGGCCCGCGTGGTGGTTTAAGGCCCGATCTCCCTATCCATCCATAGGGAAGGCCCGTGCCCCAGCAGTGGGGACGTTAATGGGCTGGTGATGATGTTCTATCTGAACTAGGAATCACAAAGGGATTTTTGTGATATGTCGTTACCGGGATTCAAACTCGTGGCCTCGGGATCGTGAGCCCAACGCTCAACCATTAAACTACGGAAGTGTATATTTGTATAAATATAATTATTTTGTTAGAGCGACGTAAAAAAATCTTCATCAGCTTACAATATACGAGGTTTATGATTAATATCCTATCTACATACATACACAGCGGTCAAACATAACCCTCCTTTTTGCTTTCCCGTAATCGGGTAAAATTATTTTTTTACAAATAGATATAAGAGAGGAAGGGGTAGACCTAGGAGAACATTTAAATGAAACAAATAAAAGCGAAGGTGCAGGTGGTATCGTATCAGGAGGTGAAGGATTTGGCGGGAAGAAGAGAGATATGGTACTCCAGCGACAAGAGCGCAGCTCATAAAGAGAGAAATAGATAGAAGGTACCTACTACTGACGTTTTTAAATCCAATGCGCATGAATTTACCATCTTTCTACCCTGTACATTCATATAGATTCACGTGAGCACGTATTTCGACGAATTTGTGCTGAAATTATAATTTATAGCGCAATTACTTGAGGTTGTCTCCGCGCAGGTATAAGCCTTATTACGGAGGCTTCGTTTTTGTACCCTCATACAAGCATATTACGTTTAGGAAATGTGTTTTTGTTAACATTACGCTTGTAATCATATTTGTGGTAGACAGAGTAAGTCGAAAAACAAACTTGACTATGGTTTCATTTTGCGTGATTTTACAAATAATTCCATAATATTATACCCATAACCTCCACTAACCCGCATTGGAGCAGCGTGGTGGAGTACGCTCCATATCCCCTCCGGTTGATTGAGGGTAGGCCTGTGCCCAGCAGTGGGACGTATATAGGCTGTTTATGTTTATGTATACCCATAACATGAAACATAAACTCACATCTATATTTCTAATGGCTAGTCATCCGTCGCAAGATGAACTAAGTACCCACACTTCACTGAGCTTTTGTTAGACCAACGTGATACGTGGTGGGCTGTATCACCGTCTATGATGGTTGAGCCAATAGTGTTAGTAATAAATCGTCGCTGACGTCGTTAACAGACGTATTTGAAATTATTGGCTTATCAGATTTGCACCTTTTGCTATTGTCAATGAAACATAGAAGATATGGTCGTTTGCAAAGTCAGCCACGAAATGTACTCATTGATGCAAGTTCAGTACCGAGGATCGACCCGGCACTCTCCGTTTTAGAAACGGTGTGACTTCTTACACCTATGGAGTTTAGGATCAGAAAAAAACAGAAAATTTTCACGCGTTCTCCGTACCGGACCACCCTGGATGATTCGATGACGAATGGCCCCTCTTAATTTTAGTTTAAGTTATACCCGTCATTTTCTTATCCGCCGAAAAAGAAAGGGACTGATGATTGACAACTGTTAATTTTAAAATGAATTAATAACCCGGGCGAATAAAATAGCCATCCCGCTGTTATTCAACCTGTTTGACGTGTGCTGTCAACTTAATTCTGTCGGGACGATTGGTCGATTGGGTTTTTTAAACTTCTGCCTAAAACTGATGTAGGTTCCATAAATTTCACGCCTGTCGATTACTCGTCCCCTTCCTTTTCGGCGGATAAGAAAATGATAGGTATAACTTAAAATAAAATTCGATGGTGCGTACTCGTACCACCACTGTCACGTTTCGTGATCGTTTGCAAATTGTCTAAGGCCCCAGGGCATATTGTAAAGGGTTGTGATTGTGTCCTTCTTCTCTCGTGTGGGTTGTGTGATCAATGACCAACCTCATTAACCCTGGTGTCAGGGTTATTGTTGTGCCGGCAATGGCCTTGACATGACTCAGGTAATGACTACATACTTAGGTATGGCCATAAAGCAACACGGACCTTTGAGTATGGTTAAGGGGTTGGTAAGCCATCATACAATACAATCATCAATCATCATCATCTCCTTAGCATTATCCCGTTTTTCACAGGGACCACTTACCTAACCTGAAGATTTTACTGGTCCGGTTTTTTACAGAACCGACTGCCTATCTGACCTGACACAATTCTTCATTTCAAAAAAGGAACATACACATAACATAGGTATAAAATTAAACAAACGAACAAATTCAAATTCAAAAATATCTTCGTTCAGTAGGTAACATAGTTACACTTTGAATCGTCAATTTTACATAACGAACGTCTCATCCGCCTAAAACTACTGCAGCTTCTCACAACCTGTATAGCCGGGGAAAAGAAGCTGCAAGAAAAACCTCAAAAACAAAAGGCGTCACAAATGGTTCATCGCCTCCATCACAAGGCTTTACTACCAAGAGTGCGTGCCCTTCCGATCATTTGTAGCGCTGGACGTATTATGTATTACCTACGGGTGTGAGTTTATGTATGTTGGTACTATGTAGTTGACGCATCAATTTAGAGTGTGACGTATGGGGATAATTTATGTTTAATCCTCATCTAAACTACATCTGTAATCGCCTTGAACCGTCCGTCAGACCAAATTGGAGGCCCGTTAGTTGTCTAACGTTAATTACAACGGGTTTTGCTGTGTGGTTTGAGTCACAAGTGGCAGCGGATACGACATGTATGCTTTGTTTTTCGATTAATTTGAGGTTATTACAGTCAACACTCATTTAAGAGCCACGCTCTTGTCAGTGTTGCTTTTTTAGGAATAAATAAGGCAATCAATAATATATTATAAATAGAGGGTTCCCTCTTGCCTTACACCCTGCAATACTCTGTCTGACGCGAGTAGAATGGCGCCCAGAGCAGTCAAATCCATACTCAAAGCCATACTCTTGTCCGCCGCCTCTGAATAGTACTGGGGCCTTTGCCGGCTCAAGAGTAACCCTGACACCAGGGATGATGAGGTTGGTAATTCACCTCACAACCCACACGATAGAAGAAGAAGTACTGACAGTTACTGCTGCCCTCTGTCAGGTTCCAGGTTACAATTCCTGTGACTTACCCCTTCCGTCCTGCATTGCCATACCAATGGCTCCCTAATACATACTACTACAAGTACTTTACAGTACATGCTACTAAATAGCATGCTTTAGTTAGTGGCCTGTTCTTTAACTTCACATTTTAATATCGTATAATATGATGGTAAATCGCACGACTGTCAATTTATTCCTACTATTATACCCATACTAAATAACATCCCTATTTGTCCGGCCAAGTGTTTAATGCGAAATTATGCGGCATATCTACAATAAGACTATTGTCTTGTCTAGTTACGTGTATCTCTATGACTATGATGTTCTTAAGCGTTGTAATGCATCTTGATCTTTTCGACAATAATATTACGAAGTTTAAACGATTATTGTGGTCTCACTTGCTTCTTTAGCTTACTTAGTTTTGTTTTGGCCTTGTGGTAATGTTTTTAGTGCATTAATAGGTATTAAATAACATAACATAAACAGCCTATATACGTCCCACTGCTGCACAGGCCTCCCGTCAATCAACCGGAGGGGGTATGGAGCATACTCCACCACGTGTTTATCCCTAGTTTCTGTCCTTTTTACAATTTTGTCATGCTGTGTACACTATTTTATTTATTGGATTGTAGACTAGTTCAAAACCTGTTTCGAGTTAGGTATGTCATAATGTTTGTTGTTTACAATCTGTCTGTGTACCTTTTTAATAAAATAAAATAAAATCTCTGCCCACCCCATAAAGGTGTATATTTATTATGTAGGTACGTCAGTTTGTTGAAATCAATGCTGTTCCCTCTCTATCTCTTACTCCATACACCATCAGAACGTCCGTTGCGATATTTGCGCAACGCAGACCCAAATCAATTAGTTCAACGGCGGTTTTCCGATCGACACCTTAGCTGCAAGTTTGCTGACCATTTGTTCTCGCTCTGTTGCCGACCCGTAATTGACTTTTACACCCTCATGTTCAGCTGGACGTTGTATGGTTAAGGATTATGTAAGCGTGATGTATTATTTGTATATTTATTTTATTGTAGTTTATTTGAAAGAAAGAAAGAAAGAAACATTTATTACTTCCGGACACCACAGACACAGACAGACAGGTACATCGGGTAGGTATTTGGGAATCAAACAGTTGTTTTATATTAAGTAGATTTAAATAATACATACTAAACTAATACTGTTTAAAAACAAATCTAAAAATATGATATTCATTTGGAATATGTTGTATTTAGCCTCTCAGTGCACATTACAAATAATATGAAATTCATTTGGAATTTGTTAAATTTACGATACGCGTTATTAGAAGCGTCTTGGATGTCCGCTGGTTATAGGTTTAGGGCTGGTTATAGGTTATGTGACGTTATAATACATTAATATACATTTTAGTACCATGTTCCATGTATAAATAATTATTTAGTCGTAGAGCATGTTACATTAACTTTTGACAAATAAAACTGTCTCACTAAATGTCAAATATGATAATGCGACAGGGTTCTAAAGCGGGTACAATTGTTGCTCGTGACTGTTCGTGCCCAGCATACTATGTATTCAAAGCCCTATAGGTCTTTCTATTCAGTGTAACGTGGCTAAACCTAGGCAAGCTACGTAATAGTTTCTGTCCAATCACGGAGAATCGACAAGGTAGACATGAGATGGACAAATGACAGCAATTGATGTCGAAGTCGAGATGCGTTGGCTCTCGTAACGAGAGGTCTTGCCCTATTACACAGCACAGCACAGTCGTATATGCATAATGGAAACGTTACCAGTGATATCAGGGGTGCACCCAGCGACGCATGCTTCGGAAATAAATTAAAACATTATTTGGTTCATAAAGCCTATTATGACTTAACAGAGTTTCTCAATAACATAAAATTACAATGACAATACAGCGATGTAATTTGTACATTATGATTTTATTGTAATGTTATATTGAAATATTGTAACGTAATTTATAGAATGTGTACCTACTCATCGAAATATTTGTTGACGTACACGTATATTTATTATGAATAAAGAATTGAATTAAGTCAAACTCAAACACATCTTTGTACAGTTGGTAACACAGCACTGTACATTAGAATTGAATATCATATTCGTTTATTGCATAAAATGTGGTAGTAAATGTAGTAAATAGTTATAGTTTCACACATTTTGCTTAAAGTATCATGCAAAAATGTTCGTTATATGATACGACTCCTCAATCCAGTGTAAAAAGAACATTATAAGTATAAATTGAATGTCAGACGGTTATCATAGGAAATAATATTAATGATTGGCAATACATTAGGTTTTTTTATATCATAATTTCATTATGAATGGGTTTCTTTTATATACTTAAAATAACATAACGCGCTCACCTAATTAGGGTTGTCAGAGGTACATTCATCACATGTTGAACTAAACGCCCACACTTCACCGAGCTTTCTTTTAGACCAACATATCGTCATCTATAATGGTCGAGCAAACTATGTTAGTGAAAATCATATTTTACACGTGGAATTAAATATATATTTTAATTCTTATTCTTTCGTGTAAATTGGTCTGATTTATGATAATATTGTGTTTTTTTTACTGACTTTTTGTAGATTTAAATAATACTCACTAAGTTTTTATACACATTAATACATAAATTCACACCTATTTCCACCGGGGCGAGCAGAGAGATTTTATTTCAAGTATTTTCTACATTTTAGCTAACTTATTCGACGACGCCGACTAGTCGGTGTCTAGTCGGTTCATGTCTACTAAGAAGCTATCCCTACTTTCTAAGAATTCAAACTGCCTCTGCAGTTTAGCGAGACTATTGTTATGTCATCATCAGCCCATTAACGTCCCCACTGCTGGTGCACGGGCCTTCCCTATGGATGGATAGGGAGATCGGGCCTTAAACCATCACGCGGGCCCAGTGCGGATTATAATATATGGTTATTAACGACTGCTAACGCAGCCATGGCTTAACGTGCCTTCCGAAGCACGGAGGAGCTCGAGATGAAAACTTTTTTTTTGTGGTCACCCATCCTATGACCAGCCTTTGCGAAAGTTGCTTAACTTCAACAATCGCAGACCGAGCGCGTTTACCGGTCCTCCATTCCATCTCCATTGTTATGTAAATATTATAATACCACTTTGTGAATAAATAAATAATAATAAAAAAAAATAAACCCCTAAGGGTTTGAAAAAGATGCCACATGAACGAAATTCCAAACAACGGCTTGTCTTCCATAGAAAGTCGATCCTTACAAATTGTGTCTATTCCATTCGGAGAAGTCGAGCCTACTTAATCACATTTAGTTCAGGCTGACTTTCGGGAAGGGTTTCGTAAGAGGATAAAGGGGGTTAAAAGCGCCGCATTGAAACCATGAAAATTAGTGCGAAATGTCAACTTTATGTAAAATATTGATTTTTAAGATGAATTGCTTCAGTGTTGCCTTTTTAATTCCCAAGTTCTCCTAATTGAAGGAAAATATGTAATTTCCCTCACAATCCTCCAATTCCTCTTCCTGGGACGTGTAACGGTCTCCTGAACAAGATTTTTAATATTAAACACAAAATTACCTGAGCATTCTGCTGTAAAAGATCGAAAATAAAATTGAGAAATGTGTTTTAATAGGTATTAAAAATGGCGATCATAAAGTTTTTGCGTTTTATTCAGGATAAGACTCACTGAATTGAAAACGAATTTCTTAATTCTGCATTAAATTTAATTCTGTATTATATATATGTAGTATTACCAGGATCTATGACAAAGCGCCAAGTGGCGAGGAGCTAAAATCACTTCAAATTGACACGTGAATTTTTCCCTTTATTTTTATATCACCTCCACCAACTCGCAGAGGAGCAGCGTGGTGGAATACGCTTTATACCACCTCCAGTTGATTAAGAGGAGGCCTGTGCTCAGCAATGGGACGTGGAGAGGCTATTTTTTATCCAAACATTTTTCATGCATTTATTCCTGTAAAATTTGTGATACTCACGGAATAAAAAAAAGAGAATGGCGGGCCAAGTGTGCGCGAAACGCGCGCCATACAAGTATGAGCAAATAGTTCATACTTCAATTTTCCATTCCTGTCATCTGCAAATTTTACGACGCATGGAGCTCCGCGAATATATATTAAAAGATTGTCTTGTGTATTATTTGCAAGGATATAAGTCAAATACTGATTATCATGCAAACACATGCAAAGAGATCCCTCCTTATCACAGGAAAGCTAAAAACCTTAATACGTTCGGCTATTTATCAGAAAAATACTTTTGTATGCAGTATCTTACGAAAAGTAATGATAAAATTGCAGCCTATGACATAAAATATTGCCCGTAAAGTGGCTGTCCCGTGTCAACTACTGTTTACTCTGAATGTAACTATCGAAGCGCGCCGGGAGGCGGCGCTCGCGTCGCCCGGTTGAACGTTCCATTCCTCGCGCTACAAAAATACACACACATAACATGGGCGTACAGTCATGAGCAATATAATGTACCCACTTTAGGACTCTGTCGCACTAACATATTTGACATTTAGTGAGCCTTACAGTTCAATTTGTCAAAAAAGTTAATGTGACATGGTACCAAAGTGTATACACATTAATGCTCGTGACCGTACATCTATCGCAAGATGAAAAGGTATCCACACCTTACCGAGCTTTCTGTTAGACCGACGTGATAGGTAGTGAGAAACGAATACCATTAAACTTCAATATTGCCGTAATATTTTATCACCTAAAATAGAGATATAAGAAGGCATCAATTACATCGGAACAAAGCGCCGTACTATTAGAATGTCCTTAATTGAATTATCTTTATGATTGCTTTAATTTAGAACGGACCATGCCAATACCTGGTACAGGAAAGAGGCGGAACTGCCTGTCTGAGTTACGACTCCAAAGTTGCTCCAAGGCGACGGTAGGTGGTGCTGGCTACTTAGCTATCATAGACAACTAGATAGCCTAATGAGTGCTTGCTTATCGTGTTGTGACGTGGAATACCAGACTCATCAACCCTGGTGTCACGGTTATAATTGAGCCGTCAAAGGTGTGACATGGCTCACAGCCATGGCTCATGGCCTAATGATCCATTCCCTCATTCGTTTTCAAATTAACAGCTGTCAAACATCCGTCCTTTTCGTTTTCGACGGATAAGAAAGTGACAGTTGTAACTTAAAATAAAATTAAGAGGTGTCTGCAGGAATCAGGGCAACTGTCAAAGGATTTAAATTCTAAGCGATTGCCATGGGAAAGTACTTTTTTTCTGTTCAAATACTTAATCATGTTTCTCTTTTTTTGTTGAGTAAATACGTAATGTCTTCCGGTCTCCGGTCGTGAAATATATTTAATTTACAACGTTTTTGTCAAACGACTGCGGGGATGCAGGCGGCGGTCACACTGCCGGCGACGAATCCGGTTCCAGATTTGAACTCTAATATACTACTTTTACACGATAAATACAATTGACTCGCAAGACATCTGAGACTGAAGAACCCGTAGGCCTTATTACATTACGCAATTGTATTGTGCAGTATAAAAGCATAAAAGTTATGCCAAAAGAGTCTTATAACCTAGCCTTTAGGCCGATAGGATCAGAGTACAAGAAATAACAATATGAAAATTAACAGCTGCATCGCTGGACAAGACGCGCCTCGGAGGTATATTTTTTGTACATTTGACCACAATCTCACCTGATGGTAAATGTCCTTTCTGCACGTAGAACTAACCATAATATACCGGATGTAAGTGACATAGTAAAGAAAACTTTGAGGTATGATTCAGGCCATGATTCTGAGTTGATATCAAGTGGAATGTTCCGTCGCAAAAGAATGGAACGGAAAATAATTTATAAAAACACAAAAAACATCATAAATTTTCCGACAGGAAAATCCACTTGGTATCAACTCAGAATCATGGTCTGAATTATCCTCCTCAGTATCTGTTACGATGTCACTAACACCCTATCTACTTGCATGTATGACTACTTGTTTGTACTTGTACAGATTGTAAGTGACATCGTAACAAATACTGAGGGGGATGATTCAGACCATGATTCTGAGTTGATATCAAGTGGATTTTCCTGTCGGAAAATTCATGAAATTCTAGCACAGACGCTAGTGGGGAGCGGAGAGTTGCCGTTCTATACGTAGTATTGGTCCTTATTTTATGCCTGTAGGGGTATAGTAGTGAGCTTATAATATTATGTTAAATATACCGCTTTTTCGCCAAGAGTGAGGCAGGTGACCCGAAATCCGGAAACGTCATTACGGGTACCTACCGGGTACGTATAAGTTACGAAGGATCCTTTTAATCAGAATTTTGAATCGAATTCGAAACAGGAAAAGGTTCCGAGTTCTTCTGAGGTACTTTAATTTGTCAATCTCATTTTCTATGTTGTTGTATTTTCTTTGATTAAAAATTGCGAGACTTGACTTGGCATCGAGTTGGTTTGTATTTTGATAATGAAATTGTAAGTTGTTTTATTGTTGGGAAAAGGTTAATTCAGAAGGGAAGAGACGTTCACAAATGACTAATATATTTTATCTTTCTTTTTACTGAAAAGCCTTAAGTATACGACAATCAGTTACAGGCTGTGGCGTAATTATAAGTCAGCTGGTATCCCCCCGAACGGCCTCCGTGGTCCAGTGGTTGAGCGTTAGGCTCATGATCCGGAGTTGCCGGGTCGGAATCCTGGTGGGGACATATCACAAAAGTCACTTTGTGATCCCCAGTTTGGTTAGGACATTACAGGCTGATCACCTTCGGATCAGCATCGGAAGGCACGTTAAGCCGTTTGTCCCGGTTATTACTTACTGATGTAAGTATGTAGTCGTTAAATGAGTCATGTCTGGGGCTTTTGGCGGCTCAATAATAACCATGACACCAGGGTTGATGGAGTTGGTAATCCACCTCACAACCCACACGATAGAGGAAGAAGCTAGTATCCCATAAAAGTTTGAAAACCGAGCTAAGTGATCAGATATACAATGATTCAGCCGTAAAGCCAGTGTCTTTTTTTTGACATTTTCTTTATTATAACTATTTCAACAGAAATCAGTGAGTTTATTATGTCACTAAACTGTAGCCGTGTTATGATTATATTCCTAGTAAGATAATGATGAAGCGATTTCTAATAACTATATTGCGGTATAAATATAACTACATTAGATAACATAACATAAATTCATGACTTTATCCCAATTGAGTTAGTCAGTTAGGTACATCCATAGCAAGATAAAATATGTACCCACGCCTCATCGAACTTTCTCTTAGACCTGCGTAGCATAGTGCAAATAGGAATGATTTAATGAACCACTGTTCGCTGTGAAATGGGCTGGGCAAAAACATTTTTAGGAAATCCTTTAAGTCTCCGTATATTTAAATTCATAATTCCGAGAAGTTCCGATCCCCGGATTTGGGCGGAAGCCTCGCGCGGGTGGAATTCTGTTGTTTCACTCGGCGAAAGAAAAATGGAAAGGAGAGTAACATCCTATTGAGGTAAGCGAACTCTTTACAAGCTGGTTGGTTTCAAACGACTCATTAAATACCTCCATTCCTGAACCACCTACGTCACAGAATACATAATGGCCCCAAGCCGTACCAACGTTTATAACGCGGCCGGGGTCAGTATCCAAAACAAAGTTAGCTAAGTAAATTACCCTGTGTCCTGAGGGATTGCCAAATTGGTTTACTAGTATCTGACAATAATAGACACTGGTTCTACACGTATTACTGAGCTTGGTTTTGCAGTTACGTTAGGGTTTTTCGAGGAATGTGAGTCGTACGCTAGAATAGAATTCCACAGAGTACAAAAAATGTTACTTTGAAAATTAAAATCTGACTATGGAAAAATCGCGCTGTAAGTCTCTCTCTCTCTCTCTCTCTCTCTCTCTCTGTAAAAAGTATGAAACAAAACATAATTTCTCCGAAATTATTCCGAATAGTGAGTGATGTTTAGGACATAGAGTCGTATCGTATGCCGTAGTGACCGGATAAATACTCGTAACGTAGTGTAAGTTTAAGCTGTGTCAGCAGGAATCAGGGCCATTGAGCTATCAAACGCGACGGGAAATAGCATATTGTGACAAGTGCACTTACTAAGTAAAAGTAATTTTCCGTTACTTCTTAATAATTAAGAGCGTCTCCTCAATATTTTCCTGCATCCTAGAGGCAAGTTATTATATAAAATCCGTTCTCAATCCTTCGTTTTCCTTGATTACAAGGCGTGGTACCGATAATATTACGATATTGTTTCTCACGCGTAGCAATTCTTATTAACTCCATTTACCGCCACACATGTGAACATGACTCGTAACTGTGTGTGTTCAAAGAAAATAATAAGTGTTTGGGGTGCAAGAATAAATAAAAATATAAGGAGGTAAATTAAAAACTATGTCTATCTCACGTAAAAGAAACGTTATAAAATTCAAAGTAAATTCTGATGGTGTAACTCCATTTTTATTATCTTTTTAGGCAAGTCCAATTCTAAATGAGGAAGACATTACAGTGCTTCTGGTATCTAAATAAAAACAAATAATAGAGATAGTTGATTTGTTTATTAATTGTGAAAGCCACGTAAGCACCTTTATTGAAAAATGACATCCTGAAGTGATTTTCATCAAACCTAGAATCTCCCGCATTATCCCGGTTTTCACAGGGTCTGCTTACCTAACCTGAAGATTTGATATGTCCGGTTTTTTACAGAAGCGACTGCCTGTCTGATATAGATTTCTTTCAATAAAGGAGTAAAAATTGAGAGCACAATTTTTTACCTGGATTTCAAACTAGAGTGTCTATTTCGCAATAGACACGCTTAGTTAACAAAAATCACACCCTAATGTTTTTACTATAAGACGATGATACGTAGAAGCATCTTAACATGATATATTTAAAGTTAAATCTCCGGTGAAATTTATAATATTAGGTTCGTCTACACCAACATGACTGTCATGGTTGATTAGGCAACTACTAACTCGGCTGGATAAGTACTTGTAAAGCTAGACGCCAAAAACTAATTTGTATCTCGCAAGTTATCTCTATCGACGTAGATAGGCAGAGATCCAAACTTTCAAGCTACTTTTCGTATCGACCTATCGATGTTAACAGTTACGAGCAAATACATACGCTTTAGTACCATGTCACATTAAGTTATCAGGCTCTTAGTCAGACACTGGATTCAGTTTATCAAATAACTAAATGTGACAAGGTACTATCACTACCTACTTAATCAAAATATTGAATTTATGTGGTCCGAAATAATTTATGTTAATAAGTTCATTGTTTGTGACCAAGAATAACTTTTTTTTAAAACACATTTGCCTTTATAAACTGCTATTGCTCGGATGTCATATTGGTTTTTCAAACGTCTGCAGTCTAGCGACGTGATCGAGGCGGGGTCGGATTTCACTTGCTAATTCTGGTTCGAACCGGATTTGGTTGACTATTTGTTGACGTCACTGCTTCAGTGCTATGGATTCTTGGAAGTCTTCTTAATCTGCAAATTAATGGAAGCAAGGCTTTGGAACAAAGAGTCGTTAGCAAGCAATACATAAAAAGTGTCTTTTGTTTAAGCACACCCTGAACATTCAGTAAAACCCAGAGGGGGTGAGGTAAATCCAGCTTAGCCCCCGTTACGGATAGGTGCGGGGCGCTGCGTTACCGTTCTATATGCAGTATATTCTATGCCTAAAGTCTGTTGTCCATCTCAATGAGCATTAAACGAAATCATGTTTTATAAAATTGACTCTTCTTCTGTCCTGTCTAAATGAACCTACCATTTATTTAATAGATTATTTATCAGTTTATTGTACACATGACAAAATATAAATTATAAAATAGATTACGCACAAGGTAGACAAACAGTTCAGCTCATTTGTAGTACAAATCTCTTCTAGCAAACCTTTCTGCTAGGTTTGAGCTCTCCCTTTTACTCCTTAGCGGTTTACGGCCATTTAAGACTAAAGTAAGACATTGAGGAGCTCGATGGCGCAGCGTTAAACGCGCTCGGTCTGCGATTGTTGAAGTTAAGCAACTTTCGCAAAGGCCGGTCATAGGATGGGTGACCACAAAAAAAAAGTTTTCTTCTCGAGCTCCTCCTTGCTTCGGAAGGCACGTTAAGCCGTTGGTCCCTGCTGCATAAGCAGTCGTTAATAACCACCGACCCGCATTGGGCCCGCGTGGTGTTTTAATGCCCGATCTCCCTATCCATCCATAGGGAAGGCCCGTGCCCCAGCAGTGGGGACGTTAATGGGTTGGTGATGATGAAGACTCAGAGGGGGTGAGGTTGGCGCTTGACACGAATTGTTGCGGGGCGGAGAGTTACATACATACATACATAAACTCACGCCCGTAATCCCTAATGGGGTGGGCAGAGCCACAAGTAATCAAAGACAACTTGCAGCCACTGTTGATACGAATTCCAAAGATGGATATGATGAACCTGCGGCGGAGAGTTACTATACGTAGTATTATTCTTTATGCTATGCTTCTGTATTAAGTAACTATGTAGACAAAAAATGTATAAACAAGGTTCATCGGTCGGATGTTCTTCGCTTAAGATACACAACAGCAGCCGCGAGCGTTTTCTCAGGGCTTGTCTAAGCTGATCTCACATAGACATGTGATCAGCACACAGCGCAGTGCCGTGTATAAGTGCATAATGTTGCACAGACGCTGCTGCCGCTGCCAGCTATGAATACCAGCGTGCACTTAGCGAGTTACCACAAGTTTATTTAGCTGGATGTGATCAGAGAAGAAATAAAGGTGAATAGTTTGCTTCTCCACAACACTTAACTCACAACTCTCAACAGCCTCCGTGGTCTAGTGGTTAGAGCGTTAGGCTCACGATCTGAGGTCCGGGTTCAATTCCCGATGGGGAAATTGTCAAAACACTTTGTGAGACTGTCCTTTGTTTGGTAAGGACTTTTCAGGCTTGAGTCACCTGATTGTCCGAAAAAGTAAGATTCCTTCCGTGCTTCGGAAGGCACTTAAAGCCGTTGGTCCCGGCTATTAGCCGTAAAAACACCTCCACCAACCCGCATTGGAGCAGCGTGGTGGAGTATGCTCCATACCCCCTCCGGTTGATTGAGGGGAGGCCTGTGCCCAGTAGTGGGACGTATATAGGCTGTTTATGTATGTATGTGTTCGCTTCTAGTACAGCTTATATTAAGCTGTGTCTATTTAACAGGCAGTAGACAGCCGACGTCTATATAACAACTGGTTTAACACTAACCTGTCACCCGCTGCACAGATTAAGTAATAAATAATAGTTACCCCGCCGTAAGGATAGGTTAGGCTTTAGGGGGTGTTGGTATTCGTGTATATCTGTCTTCTCTCTATTTCTGACAGAAGTTTCAAAAACAGAATCTGTCATCCTTTGCATTTGTTTTTAGTGAGTCAGTCTCGTTAGTCTCAAACTCAAACTCCTTAACGAAAAACACTTCTAGCAGCTATAACTCCTTGTGCGCATACATTTGCTTACAGGACAGGATGCAGAGGCATTTCACACGGAAACATTGAATTATTTGGCGCTAAGAACTTGGCAAAATGAATTCCTGAGCGAGTGAGAGTAGCTCTAAACGCTGCAGTTATGTTATGGTTTTATAGAGGAAGGTTCCCAATCTGTGGTTCGCCTACCCAACAACTGAGTGTTAGGTGGTATCTCGCACACAATATGAGCCAGTCGATACTTAAGAAGAAAAATGTGGGCGACTCGCCCGGTATTCGCCATTGCTCACGCGAGTTGACTACTTTTCCTGTCACCATGCCAGGATTTTGATCAGTTATATTTTGTAGGTTCATAGTGCTGACGCATTCTATTTTACAATTGTCATGGAGATAGGGTGTAGGGCTTCGTGTCGACTACATCTAATTTCGCGAAACGGAAAGTTATTGTCATCCTTTACCATACCTATTGTAAACTATGATAAACATTAAAGTAGTAAAAGTAATTGTTTCGACCAACAACTTTATTTTTTTCTGTCATAATAATATCATGTAATTTTGTGTAAGTTTTATACATTTTGATATTTTCGTTTTCTTGCTGTATCGTCCTACAATAATAAATATTTTCTTTCATTCTTTAAACTGCCAATTTAATTAAAGTTTGGGAGATCTTATTTTAAACCTCGGCGTTCCTGCTCCAAACAAAGAAATCGTAATATTGGTTGGAAAAATAGGGTTGGGAACCACTGCTTTATAGGGCGGAGTGAACGTCATGGAGTTGAACGTAAAGTATCTTTGCTGTCGTCCTTTTTGGAGATTTAGAAGAAGTGAATATGTTGTTCGAGGTACCAACAATTCACTTTTGAACATGTCTAGCTAAAAATTACTAGGATAGGTTTCTGTTTTTTTTTTGACTTATATTAGATTTGCCGCAGATGGCATTAACTACTTGGCCGGACAAATGGGGAGCGCTGAAGGCTCTCACCCGGTACAACGTTTAAGACAACAGGCCTGAGGGTGCCCAGTTGGGCGCGAACCTCGGCTCAGGGCGTCGTCTGAGAGGAAAAATGTTTGAAAGAATTAATCGACCCTAGTGGGTCGATAGCGATAAGCGCTGATTGAGGGAAATTGTCGACCACGCCGGCGGGGTCGGTATCGGGGTCCTGAAGTGTTTGGTGTCGCGAGCTGATTGGCTGCCTCTATGGCTAGAGTAATCAGGTCGTGGGGATCGTATATTACGTCCTTCGGATGCCGATGCTTTTCAGTACAGGTTTTCCTGTATACTTAATTGTACAATGTAATATGTATATTTTATAAAGGACACCACTACCATTGTTGACCATTTACAATAATTTATAATTTGTACTCTCTTGTGTAAGCTGTTTTGAATACGTGTTTTGATTGTCCGGTTTTTTATGTTTTGTTTGTCGTGGTTTGGTCCGGGTTCGATTACCGATGGGGACATTGTCGAAATCACTTTGTGAGACTGTACTTTGTTTGGTAAGGACTACAGGCTTGAATCACCTGAGTGTCTGAAAAAATAAGATCATTCCGTGCTTCGGAGTGCACGTTAAGCCGTTGGTCCCGGTTACTACTTACTGATGTAAGTAACTAGCAGTTATATGAGCCATGTCAGGGTCCTTTGGCGGCACAATAATGACTAACACCAGGGTTGATGAGGTTGGTAATTTACCTCACAACCTACACGATAGAAGAAGAATAGTATGATAACAAAAATCTGTCAAAAATAGCTTTCTAACCCCAACTCTTCGACCTTTCACTGTCATCACGACCCATAGCCCAGCAAGTCTAGCCTAACGATAGATTATTGACACCGCCTTAGCAGATAGCGTCAGTATGACAGTGTGATAGATGTTGTATTAATTAATTTAGCTAAACGTCAGACGTGTTTGAGTCTGGGATAATTTCGGACACAGACTGGAGATGTCACGTGGACTGGATATTGTTTCATGTATCCCAAAAGCGGTAAGCAGAGCCACAAGTAATCAAATACAACTTGCAGACACTGTTGTACTAAATATAGAAGATCCAAAGGTGACAAAAACTGTTTTATTTTTTCTATTTAACTTGTTTATGAATTTTAATGATAAATATGCCACATTTTGTCTTGTTTTTTTATGACGTCACAGGTTGCTTTTTCATACAAGTTCCGTAGTAATTTCGTGATTTGACGTAAAAGTGTTCTAAATTTATTTTTTTGTAGATTTGCCGCAATTGGTTTTAACTACTTGGCCGGATAAATGGGGACCTCTGAGGGCTCTCACCCGTTACAAAACCTAAAACAACAGATCTGAGGGTGCCCCGTTGGGCGCGAATCTCGGCCCTGATTCGCTAGCGCCCCCAGCTACCTCAGTGGATCGATAGCGATAAGCGCTGAATGAGGGAAATCGTCAACCACTTCGGCGGGGTCGGTATCGGGGTTCTGGTTCCAAATTCAAAGAAATTAAATTATGCTCGTATTTTGTTGATGTTGTGGTCTCATTTTTCGATGAGAAGTATTATAAGAACACAAGGTGTATGATTCTACAAATTCCTTCTTATCCTTTTGTTTCCTTAATCTGTTATAGACGGTCCGTAATAAATAGATTTCAGAAACGTTTTAGCTCGAAGAATTTAACTATCAATGGAAAACGTCTCATATCAGCCGATCTTGTTAATCAGACACGGTCGTAAAAGGGAATCGGCATTGGATTCTTTACTTTTACGATCAGCCAGTCAGATGGTACCATGTCATTGTGAGGTGCGGAGTAAAGCAATTCTACCAGTTTATAGATTCGGTTTAAAAGAAATATAAAACTTTGAGTGAGCTATATCTTTTAGGTACTCTGGTATTGTCGTCCTAAATGATGTTGTCTGTATAATATAATATTAATTTAGGAACAAGCCTACCGGCAATAATAAACAGGTATGAAAAATAGTTAGGAAATTATTTAATGTTTGATGTGATACTTGCATATGGGATCTGATCATCTCATCATCTCCCTAGCGTCATCCCGTTTTTCACATGATCCGCTTACCTAACGGTTTTTTTTACAGAAGCGACTGCCTGTTTGACCTTCCAACCCACGAAGGGAAAGCCAGCAATACTTAGGTTAGGTCATATACCTCCGAAAATGAATTTCTCGGGAATGTGGGTTTTTTCACGATTTTTTCGTTCACCGTTGAGCACGTGATAAACATTTATGATCCAAACCTGAATTTGAAAACAAATTCGATAATTTATTGGTTTAGGCCTGTGCTGGATTCAAATCTGTGACCTCAAAGTGAGAAGCAAGCGTACTACCAACTGGGCCACGGTTCTCATATATACTCAATTTAAAAAATATAATTATATTTCATTCTTTCATTAACTCTCCTAATCTCTTATGCTAACGTGTTAGCGCTACTACTTCACAGCCAGGAATCGAACCTGAGACGTCATTTGGGATTTAGACATAAATTCACGCCTATTTCCCACCGGGGTAAGCAGAGAATATAGAATTCCATTTGCTCCGATTTGGGATTGAGATTCTTTACTAAATTAATTTTAATTATATCTTGGATATGACTGGAAACGACTATCGCCCGTAGTAACTACGTCAGCGAAACGAGGCGCACAAGAACTGGGAGCAATTTTTCTCCTGTTAATGTAAGGGTCAATGTCCCCACAGCCCTGCTTTTCGCTTGCACCGGCCCTTATTCCGGGAGATAAACTTTCATTACTTTATTTTGGACTTGTATTCCTTTTGGGATTCAGACATTTCACAATGACGGGGTTTATTGCTTAAATTTATGGAATAGCAAAACGATTCGGAAATTAGGATAGATCGGTTGCAGTAAACGAACATGTATGAAGAACTTTGATTGAAGCGATGATTGGAGCAGATGATCAATATAAACTTGAAGTTTTCAAAACTAGAATAAATAGAAGTCTGCTAGGTAAGCATATCCCATATCAACATAAGAAAGTGGCTAGACGCAAAACGAACAAAGTATAACCTACTAGAAAAATATTTACATTATTAACGTCATTCATCATTATTGGAAATAAATGATTTTTCTTTTTTTCTTTCTTTATTATCAGACAATCGATAGTTTTTAGGTTTCCTTCCATCTTCTTATATTTGGTTTCTTCAATGATTGATTGGCAGATCTCATCAATTTAGGGAAAATGTTTTTGTTTAAGTGAGACACATTAGCTAGTTATATCAGATTTGAGTAGAATAAATAATGTTGAGATTTAAAAACTAAACAACTAACTCAATTTCATCAATATCATCACACGTGACAGCTAGATAGCCACTGTTACCATAATCTTAGATGTTGTGGCCAATGATAATGCTGTCCTACTCCAAGTGCGGTTGGCACAATAGTATATAGTATATTTCCAGCCGTCATCTCAGTATTCATTCCTTCTACACAGATAATTATCCTTCTTCACATAATCCATCCACACCTTCTTGGGTCGTCCTTCGCTATATCCTTCCCCAATATTCACTCAATTTCATCATCAGAAACATCAAATTATTACTTATTGAATTATATGGATTGAGGTGACAATCTGAGGTGAAAAAAGGTGAGAATCTTAGGAGATTCTCTTATGACAAAGACAAAAACTATTTTTTGAGTTTACCACTGTATTTATAGCGGAACTGGCGGTGGATTGGGCAAGTCCTTAGAAGACCCGTCCCGACGAGCTCTGACTTGGTGTGCACCTGAACGCAAAAGGGGCGGCAACGCTCCTGAACGAGAGTTAAAAACTCTCGGCATGTCATGAGAGCAAGCAACAGAGGTTGCAAAAGGTCGCGAGGAGTGGAAATCTGTTTTTCGAACTCTACATCCCAATTACAAGGATTAGAAAAAGAAGAACAAACATAGCCGTTTTGACAGAATCATACGAGTATACGTAATTATGTCAAGTAACCATTACGTAGTATTATTCCTTATGCTATGCCACCACTATGTATCACCACCTATCACGTTGACCTAACAGAAAGCTCGGTGAGGTGTGGGTACTCAGATCAACTTGCGATGGATGTACCTCTGACTACCCAAAGTGAGATATAATCGTCAGCTTATGTTATGTGATGTTGTTCTGTTATATGTGACAAGCATACAGCATTGATGTATTTAGCTCTAGTTTATATACCATCAAAAAACATCTTATATTGAAATTTACTAACAACAACTAAGATATTGGTAATCTCAGCAGCGAGTATTTAATTTCATTAGTTAATTTTGTAAGTATACCTAACTCTCTTCTGATTTAATTAGGTTCTATATGTGGAAGCTTGTAATTAGCCTCATTCTATCTTATGTTTGTACGTATTTAGTTAAGATTCCGTACTGTTAGCTTTCCTCAATAAATAAATAAAAAATAGACATACGCTTTCATTTTCTGCAAGTCTCATAAGTGTAGACTCTTGGACCACTTACGCACATTGTCTTTTATTATATCTTTGTCTTGTATGATTGGCAGACGTAATTGAACGCACGCCCTCTCGCGTGTTCTTCGGTAATTGCCAGTACTGCAATTGATTCCCGCAAACCGACAGCCATTACTGCGCAACTGCATGTCAACTTAATTGGTGCACTGCATTTGCAGTTTCAACGCAGTTTATGGGTATTTTTTTATTTTCGTTTCGGTTTAAAGGTCGTTTCGATATGGCCTCAATTTAGCTGCCTCTGTGGGCGAGTTTTTAAAAGTATAGATTTATTAAGGTTTAAATAAAACATGCCTAAATCCCCGAAGGGGTAGGGTGAAGTTCAAACGCGTGACACTATGATGTACGTTACGCGTTCTCCGTTCAGAGCTATTAAGGATAACAGGCCTGAACCAGTGATGGTCGATTTTTTTTTGGAATTCATGTTTGGATCATAAATGATTATCACGTGTTCAGCGGTGAAGGAAAATATCGTGAGGAAATCGGAGGTGTGTGACCTAATCTGTTTTGGGCTGTTTTTCCCTTCGCGGGTTGGAAGGTCAGACAGGCAGTCGCTTCTGTTAAAAACCGGATTTATCAAATCGACAGGTTAGGTAAGCGGACCCTGTGAAATACGGGATATTGCTAGGGAGATGATGATGAGGCATGCACAATATTAGTAGATATAAACAAACAATATATTTCCATGTTAGGACTTCAAGAGTGGCTGCAAGTTGTCTTCTTTTATCCGTGAAAGCTCAGCCCGTCTTTCGTCCATCATGTTACAAAGGATAGACGTGTCGGTAAGCAATTGAACACGTTTTATTTATTTTTATTTGCTCCAGCATTTTACTGAAAAGTATCGGCGTCCGAAGGACGTAATCTACGATCCCGACGACCCGATTACTCTAGCCATAGAGGCAGCCAATCAGCTTGCGACACCAAACACTTCAGGACCCCGATACCGACCCCGCCCGCGTGGTTGACGATTTCCCTCATTCAGCGCTTATCGCTATCGACCCACTAGGGTCGATTAATTCTTTCAAATATTTTTCCTCTCAGACGACGCCCTGAGCCGAGGTTCGCGCCCAACTGGGCACCCTCAGGCCTGTTGACGTTGTACCGGGTGAGAGCCTTCAGCGCTCCCCATTTGTCCGGCCAAGTAGTTAATGCCATCTGCGGCAAATCTACAATAAGTCACGTCAAAAAAAAAGCTCCAGCATAAAAGATGGCGGCTGCAATTACTCAGGAATGCAGGGTTGAATAAATTTCCCTGTAAAACCACTATCGGCTACATTACGTCGACACTTCAGAGAATTTACTTTTTAAAAGCCTCTACTTACTTTAGTTAAACAATTTCCCGGCGATTTACTTTCATAATTATGTCTTAATAGCTTTGAAAACTGCGTTCTAAGGTATTTAAATAATATATTTCTGTAAAACGCTTTACTTGTATAGAACACGATCCGCTTATAGTATGTAGTTACCTACAATGTCATTTTAAAGTCTTTGATGTTTTAACTATTCATCATCATCAGCCGTACGACGCCCACTACTGGGCATAGGCCTCCCCCAAGGATCTCCACGACAATCGGACCTGCGCTGCGCGCATTCAGCGGCTTCCCACGACCTTCACCAGATCGTCGGTCCACCTTGTAGCTGGGCTACCCACTGAGCGTCGTCCGACACGTGGTCGCCATTCTAACTTAACTATTAAGTAAGTCTGTAAAAAGCTAAAAACAGGATCCCACTGAACACTCGTTTAATAGCGGAAATTTCAGTAAAACTATATTTGAAAATGAATACTTTAAATATAGCTGACTAGGAGTGGATGAATCTACGTACTATTAATCTCTGCCTGCCCTTTGGGGATACAGGTGTGATGCTGAGTGAAAACCATGTAGAGACTTTTTTTTAAATTACATTCGGATGTGATATTTGTTAATCAAATCTGGCAATAGACTGGCTAGTTTCAATCCAATTTTTACCCAGATTGAATTTAACTGAATGTTATTGAGGATTTGTTGCAACATCAGAATCGCCTCTGAGCGCTGGGCTCACGATCCGAAGGTTCTGGATTCGAATCCCAATGGGGACAAATCACAACAATCAATTTGCGATCCTTAGTTTGGTTAGGACATTACGGGCTGATCACCTGATTGACCGAAAATAAGGTGTAGGGACTTCGGGAGGCACGTTAAGCCGTTGGTCCCGGTTACTACTTACTGATGTAAGTGAGTAATCGTTACATGAGCTATGTCAGGGCCTTTGGCGGCGTAGTAATAACGAGAATAGTTTATAAAAAGTACGTCAATATGTATAAATATTAAAAAAATTAAAATACAAGCACCCACACCAATCTCGACACCATGTCACCAATCGCACTCTAACTAACGACATACCGAATATTAAACACTGAAATACAATACAATACAATACAAAAACTCTTTACTGCACTTAAATCACATTAAAAAACATAAGTATTATAATGAAATTGGTAGTACAACAGGCGGCCTTATTGCTAAGGTAGCAATCTCTTCCAGGCAACCTTTAGGTATAGGATAATGAATTTAATGAAAAGTGTAGCGGGATAGACAGTGCGATATAGAAAATAAAAAGTTGAAAAATATAAGTACTTATACCTAGATAAACTATATTAAATATGTATAAGACAATTAATAATGGTTATAATAATAATAATAAATACGTAAATATATACATACATTACTAAATACAAATATCTCTACAGTAAAAAGATAGAGAGAGATATAGAAAGAAAGAAAGAAACAGACAATGAATTAGTTCGAGTAACCACGACTTCATAGAAAGAATATCATTACTTTTTACACCCCAACAGCTTGACGTTACCAAAGTGCACTTCATGTTATAACTCGTAAACTGAAGAGAACAAAGTTGCAGTTACAGAGCAACGATACATAAAAGCCAGCCGAGATTACGTCACGATAAAAATAAAATAAACAGACAGATAACAAGAGATTTCAACAATGGAGTAGTTTTGTTACAGGAACGATGTAACTTGGAAAAAATATGTTTTTAGGACGAAGAATCTTGAAAGCAATAACTGGGCGTTGTAAACATTCTATGCTCACAGTCTTTAATTATTATTTTTTCGCAATTCAATTCTTTCATCTCAAACATTGTGGTCAAAAATATTATTAGTCAAATTTTATCGCCGGTGAGAAAAAAACAAAATGGCCGAAAAATAAGATGGCCGCCATACAATTTTTTGTTTTTCCAGAATATGTCTCAGAGGTAAAATGATGTATATGGGTGTGATCGGAACGTCATCTTTGAAAACTGCTCCGCATCAGGGGGCACCCTACGGCCTGACAAACTTTCGGTTTTCATGAGACCTATTAAAATCTTGGTCGAATACAATTGCCGGTAAAAAAAACAAAATAGCCGCCATGGAGAGTTTCGAACTAATACAGGACACGCGAGCAGCTTGCTGCGAGCGAACCACGCGACATCTAGTTATAATACAATATACCTAATAAAAAGGAAGGGAATTATCTGGAATTATAGATGAATTTCTTTGACGTAGCCTTTTTAGATTTGCCCATTTCCATCTTGAATATACCAATTTCAAATAAAGTATGGTCCGCTCTTTGACTATTTTAACCATAATTAAATAACCATTAATGAGTTATGAAATATAAGTCAATATCGCTGGAGCTGAATACTCAATCTGTGAAATATGCAGAGTGAACTTCCTTTAAAACCCAACTTCCTGACTTATACCCCCACAGAGCCACAACGCGCCACAAAACCGTTGTAAGGGGAAAAAATATTTCTCTGCAAGTGTTACTCTCTCGTTATATCCCTATTGTGGGCGGAAACGCGCGGGCCCGCAATTTTCCTTGGTAAATAAGTTTGGTACAGGCGGCCAAATTTGGCCACTTTACCCACTACTTCCTAATAACGCACGCCGAGATTCGACTTTGACGTATTGTCGTGTTTTGATTGTGCGACGGTTTTGGGGGCTTTCGGCTCATGCGAACGGTTTTTGAATAACCTTTCGAGATCTCGCTGGTTTATTAAAGAACTTGATTTCCGCTTTCGATATCATCTCTGTTTAGATGGATATTGACTATGATAATACATACCTACTTATAATAATCTAGCTTTTATTTCATTGCTGAGCAGAAGCTGAGGCCTTTTCTCTTGAGAGATGGCGTGATGACGCATATGACCGTGAAAAATGGAGAATACATAAGTACTACAAATAAAGTTACAGAGAATCTTAGGGCGATTTCTCACTAGAACACCATGGTCACACCCAGAAAACTTCATACAAACAACCTCGTTTTACACAGACACTACACATTGACATTATAAACACGCGCAACACATTGACATTGTAAACCTAGCTCAGACGCTGGTGGGAAACGGAGAGTTGCCGATCTTTGCGTAGTATTTCTTATTCTATACCATGGTGACGTCACCACGGTCGCGCTACCAACAAAGTTTCTGCAGTTGTCACCTGGTGTCTTGTTGGTTGGCCGTGTGTGAGGTTTATACAACTGAATATTTTTTTTATGGAGCAATCGTGCGTGGTAGTGTCATCATGGTGTCCTAGTGAGATAGGACACTATGATGACCCAGTGGTTGAGCGTTGTGTTCACTATCCGAAGGTCCCGGGTTCGAATCCCGGTGGGGTCAAATCACAAAAATCACTTTGTGATCCCTAGTTTGGTTATGACATTACAGGCTGATCCCCTGATTGTTCAAAAAGTAAGATGATCCGTGCTTCGGAAGGCACGTTAAGCCGTTGGTCTCTATTACTAGGTACTTACTGATGTTAGTACGTAGTCGTCACATGAGCCATGTCAGAGGCCTATGGCGGCTCAATAATAACCCTGACACCAGGGTTGATGGGGTTGGTAATCCACCTCACAACCCACACGATAGAAGAAGAAGTGAGATAGGGCCCTTAAAGCGAAGAGTTAAAAGGGTCAGTCACCACCAATGCGGATAATTTTCAAGGGATATTTTGAATCACATCTCCTCGCTTAGCATTGATGGAGACGGGGCCTAAACTCTGCCAACTGAGATAGTACGATTAAAGCCTGAGTAATGTCTGTCTATCTGTATTTATTTCCAAAGGACATTCCAAGTTTAAAACTCAATTTTGTGAAGATGGAGGACTTTGCCCTCAAATCCCTTTTCGTTTGTTTAATAAATACCTTCAGAGCCAGCTCTAATTCGAAATTATAATTGTAACGTTTAATATTCTATTTTGCTTTGAAACGAATTCTGAATGTTAATTTATCTGATTCGCGCTGCACAGGATCTTTGCTGAATTGGAAGTAGGGGAGAGCTAAAGGCGATGGGTGTAACAAAATTATATTTGCTAAAATTATAGTTGACAAAAATTGTCAGCGTGGTCTGTATATCTATAATGTCGCAACAACTTAATGTCACAACTCTATAATGTCACAGAGGATAAAATCCCTTAGGAGAGTAAGTAGCGTGCTATATGTATAATGGGAACACATTATTTCTAATTAAAATTCAAATCGAGAATTCAAGAGAAAGACGCATTGATGTTACAGATTGTTGGACAGATGTTATGGTACAAGAAAATAAACTTACATCGACAAGAAGAATGCTGCGTGTGTAGTTAGTTGCTCGCTGTGAAGAATCGGTGTACAATACGTTATGGGCACAGGAACCTGCGAAAGATACGTAATATCGTTAAAACTATATCTCTCTTAATTAAAACTCTCTCTCTCTCTCTCTCTCTCTCTCTCTCTCTATTCTGTAAGGGAGTTGTGGTGTGAAAAAAAATGTAGTGACGCGAATTGAGAAAGAAATGTATAGATGGTTCAGACATGTAGAGATAATAGCGCTATTTATAAGCTGCGTTGTCGGGACTCTTTGAGGGAGCTGTTTAAAGAAATAAATATACTGACGGTCGCAAGTCAATATATATATGAAAACATTATGTATGTACGTAAAAATGTATCTCTCCTTCAGAAACTGTAAGGCATACTTACAATACAAGAAATAAACATAAAATTGCTATTCAAAATTCTAGATTAAGTAAATTAAATTCATCATTTTTGGGGTTATGTATACGTTTTTACAATGAAGAACCAGATAATATTTTAAATTTGTCAGAAAATAAATTTAAAGCTCATGTGAAGCTTACTTTATGTAAAAAAGCTTATTATAAGATTAATGACTACCTAAATGATAAAAATGTCTGGTATTGAATGTGTTCCTCTAGTTATTAAATAACTTGTAATGTATATCCTCATTGGTTTTTAAAAGATGTGTTGCTGTTGCAGTTTCTTGTCATTTCTTCTCCTCAGCCATACTTTACTTTGCGAAATGACGTAAATTCAATAATGTTACATTGACCTTCAACAAGTTTATCCATGATAATTACGTTGAATAAATGATTCTGATTTCTGAATGAATGATAGTCATCCCGATTCTCAGAGCGATAAGGCCGCCATTTGCCATGTACCTAGTCATGTCTCTTTTGTAAATATTTTCTTTTATTTTGGTGCAATAAAGTATATTTTAATTTCATGATGAACCTTACATAGTATATTATAACAAGCGTGATAGAGCTGGTTTTCCCTCCGCGGGTTCCAACCCAAGGTCAGACAGGCAGTTCTGTAAAAAACCGGACCTGTCAAATCTCCAGGTTAGTTAAGCGGACAATGTGAAAAACGGGATAATTCTAGGGGGATGAACAAGCCCATGATAATAAATAGCAATAAGGCCGCCTATTGTACTAATTCTATTTCTCTTTTGTTTTGTATTTTGTTTTTTCCTGTTTGTGCAATAAAGTATTTGTTATGTTATGTTATAAATAGTTCAAAATATTGTATGTATTCTCAATCTACCATAGTACAAATCAGAAATCAAGGCAGATAATTTATCAAATTGGAATTGGACCAAATGAAGAGTATTCGAATTCCACGCTCGTCACACGCATCGAGCCGCGCGATTTATTCCAATACGAATCAGTTGAGAAATGTATAATCAGAGACGCAGTTATCGAAGTATTTTGAATACCGTTTTTTTGTCTTATAGATATTCTGGTGTTAGGGTTACTGTTGAGCCGCCAAAGGCGCCTGACATGGCTCGTGTAACGACTACTTACTTACAGTAAGTAGTAACCGGGACCAACGGCTTGACGTGCCTTCTTAAACACGGATCATCTTACTTTAGGACAATCAAGTGATCAGCCTGTAATGTCCTAACCAAACTAGGGACCACAAAGTGATTTTCGTGACGTGTCCCCACCGGAATTCGATCCCGGGACCTCCGAATCCTGAGCCCAATGCTGGTCCTCGAGAGCTGTTTGATGATGATACTATTAATTGGAATCTGGTTAAAAAAATAGAATAGAACGAAATATTCGCGTATATCTGTACCAATCTCTCAGTTTTCGTTCGTTCAGAACACATCAACTTAACGGTCTGTGTTATTCGCTTTTTATAGCGCATAAAAATTTGCTCCAGACTGCGTGTAGAATTTTTATGTAATAAACCAAATTAAGCTATTGATCTAGCGAAATACATCGAGACGGATATGACGTTCATATTGAACTTTATCTTTCAGGGATGGATTTTCCGACACAATAGTCAAATAATTAGCCTTGTTACAAAACGAATACTAAAAGATAGACCAGGGTGGTTAAAATGGCCACATCGAAGCAATTCATCTAAGAAAGCAATATTGCGATTTGACATTTGCGCATGTAAAAGTAAGTGCGCAATGGAAACAAATGTCAAACAGCAATATTATTTTCTCAGATGAGTTGCTTTCATGTAGCCATTTTAAATCCCCAGGTCACAAAAGAAGTCGCTCGGCCGCGGCGCTACTAATACATTGAATTATTATGACTTATCAATTAGTTTCATTGGTATCCGTGGACATTTCATTATTCGTGACGCGGATTATTATTCTAAACCTACATAAACATAAACAGCATTATTAAAGCACATAATAACGGGTTCTTACCGCGTTTAAATGGGGATATGAGACTCCCGATATTTCGACACTGTTAATATGACACTGTTGTTTATGATATCATCATCATCATCAACAGCCTATATACGTCCCACTGCTGGGCACAGGCCTCCCCTCAATCAACCGGAGGGGATATGGAGCATACTCCACCACGCTGCTCCAATGCGGATTGGTGGAGGTGTTTTTACGGCTAATAGCCGGGACCAACGGCTTAACGTGCCCTCCGAAGCACGGAATCATCTTACTTTTTCGGACAATTAGGTGATTCAAGCCTGAAAAGTCCTTACCAAACAAAGGACAGTCTCACAAAGTGATTTCGACCATGTCCCCATCGGGAATCGAACCCGGACCTCCAGATCGTGAGCCTAACGCTCCAACCACTAGACCACGGAGGCTGTTTATGATAATAACCGGGTAAACTTAAAACAAAGTATAAACATCATTGTCGAAGGTATGTGACTTAAGCTGTTATGGGCTGGGTTCCCTTCGCGGGGTGGAAGGTCAGACAGGCAGTCGCTTCTGTAAAAAACCAGACCTGTCAAATCTTCAGGTTAGGTAAGCGGACCCTGTGAAAAACGGCGTAATGCTAGGATAATGATTGATGTCATAAACATAAACAGCTTCTCAAAACGTGCCACTGCTGGGCACATCCTTCTCTCAATCAACCGTAGAGGATATGGAGCATAATCTACCACGCTTCACTACGGGTGGAGGTGTTTTACGGCTAATAGCCGGGACCAACGGCTTAACGTACCTTCCGATGCTCGAAATCATCTTACTTTTTCGGATGTGTTTTAATACTATTTTTTATTTTTATTTTTTATAGTAAGGCGGTGGGTTTTTCCTAATGACCTTAATTATTTTCAGACCTTGGCCATCTATGTCTTTAATATGAGTGGAACTCTTGGTCCACTACCAGCTTAAAATAATCATTTTTTTGTGATATTATGTATGTTAAATTCAGTAAAAAAGAAAAAAAGTTAAAAGAAACAAAACTTTTTAATGATTGCCAGACAGGAAGCGGAAACATTTCAAAGGTTGTATGAACTGTTCGTTTTACTTTGTCAAGTTACATGAACTTTCTTGTTTACATTGCTACTGCAATGCAGACATTTTTGTGTGTAGCATACTCTACGCGGGTTGTTTGGTGTAAGTGAGTAAGTATGTTTAACATCTTAGAAAGTTTCCTCATGGAATTTTCTTTCACAACTAAACATGTGATTGTAAACATATAATTATCATCATAAGTACGGTCACGAGCATTAATATGTATACACTGTGGTACCATGTCACATTAACTTTTTTGATAAATTGAACTGTAAGTCTCACTAAATGATAAATATGTTAGTGCGACAGAGTCCTAAAGTGGGTACATTATATTGCTCATGACTGTACGCACAGGTAGCCATACAAGTACGTGTGGATGATGTCGAAAAAAACATCAAAATTTTGTATTTGCGATTCGACGGAAAATTCAATTCAGAAATCAATTCAGAACCATGGTCTGAATCATCCCTCAAAGTTCTCGTTACGATGTGACTGACACCCTGCATAGGCCCACTCCTTGCCAGCTAAGTTAAAAGTCCCTTGTACCGGGCACAAATCATGGAAACCACGTGAAATCAAATCTACCACCCAAACATTAAAATACTCAAATTCAAATTCAAAAATATCTTTATTCAGTAGGTAACATAGTTACACTTTGAATCGTCAATTTTCACACAACGAACGTCTCATCCGCCTAAAATTACTGCAGCTTCTCACAACCCGTATAGCCGGGGAGAAGAAGCTGCAAAAAAAACCTCGGCACTGGGCCCTAGACGTTCTCTAAAAAAATAAAATAAACATAAAATATTTTTATACATTTCAGTAATTTAGCTGCCTACATAAACTGCCTATATCTATATACGTTCCACTGCTGGGCACAGGCCTCCCCTCAATCAACTGGAGGGGGTAGCTGCCTAATATCAGTTATTAATAATTAAAAATCATAAAGTCGAGTTCAATGGTTCAGAACCCCGGCCGGGGTTCGAACCTGTGACATATGATGTAGGTCACGTTTTCAGCGTACTGCGTGCCCTAACACCTGCACTATTAAAGACCTGTACGAAGCCACTGACAATGCCGTAAGCGTGGCCAATTATTGATCAGCAAAAATTTTGTTTCGATCGCCATCGACTCGCAAAGAAGAAGAAGCGTACAGGCGTGTCACGGATGTATTTTAAATCAAATTCGGATTCAGTAGTACAGGGCCTACCCCGAGATAAGAACCCGTTACCTTTCGATCACTAGCCAATTTCATCACAGCGTTATCAAGACAGCTTATATTTATAACAGTAGAAGTCCCCCACCGTACAGGGATAATAGTCCATTAAAATTTGCATAGTACAAGTTTATTACGCGCCATTCGAGATACAGTGATTAAACATTCACAACAAAAATGGGGAGGATTTTGTGTCTTCAAAACGCGACGAGTTTTGAAGTAACAAAATCAAACAAGGTTTTAACCTTTTTCACTTGACTTCTTATGTTGCTCGTAGTAAATGGAAGAGTCGTATTAACATAACGTCACCATTAGTGAAAGCCACGTACAAGGGTCGTTTTTTTATAAAAACATATTTTCTGATGCGATTTTCTTTAACAAATCCTAGATTTCTTTCAAATATTTTTATCATCTATTATTGGGTCGTGTCGTGTACCAGGTTCAAGATAAATTTTGAAATTCTGATTAAGTACTTACTAAAGACAGATACTTAGCTCTTAAACTAACGAAAAACATTTTCTTTTTTCTATTTCACTTATTTATGAATTTTAATAGATTTTAATCAAGAAAAATGTTTATCATTCAAAAATTTTATCACGTTTTTATATGACGTCACAGTGTGCTTTTTCATACGAATTCCATAGTAATTTCATGTTTTGACATTTAGTAAAAAGTAAGTAGGTAGTTGGTAACAAGCCTATTTAAGAGTTCATTCTCCATTCTTGTCTCTTTAGGGCCAACTCTTTGAACTCGGTCAACTTTCAATCGGGGTAAAAATCGGGTCCACATTTTTTTACCTGAATTGAAACTAGCTGGGTTTTACTGAGATCACCACAGAATGTGATTTTTCAAAAAAAAAAAAACAAAAGCGCTTAAGTGGTATTCACTATAAGGTGATGAAATGTACAATCAAAGAGCAAAAGTTCAGTCACTGAGCCCAGTGAATTATTTGTAAACAGTGGTGAAATTATAAACCATTAGTTGTCAAAATATTACTACCAATAAATAAATTTACTTACCTAAATAAAACTACTAGGTACTTCAAACACAAACAGACCACAGAATCCTGTATTTTGTCAAACGAGAATTAAATCGTTATTCCCAAACCAACAACCGTATAGCCGCGTAATGAAGCTAAACCACTGATTTATGCCTCCAAACATTGCTAATTTTCCTATAAATCAACACTATAGGTGATAATGTGACCTAAGTTTTGTACTGAAGAGACATTAGCACTAGGAACGTACATACTTAGATAAACTCACGCCTATTTCCCACCGGGGTAAGCAGAGACTATAGAATTCCATTTGCTTCGATCCTGACATACTACTCTTGCTTCGTCCACATTCATCAATCGTTCCATAAACGCAAGCCGGTTCCAAGTAGATTGTACGGAACTTTTTCTAAGGACATGTCCAATATTAGAATAGACATAGTCCCTCAAAAAATAACTGAGTAGTCGTACAAGTCCTAAGATGGATAAATGATGAACAGTATCAATGATGATCAGTTCATTACCCGTATAATAATCCAATATGATTTGCACTGTAGGACGCAGGAGTTGTGGAGTTAAACAAAAGACATGTGACTTCTAAGACGGTGGTTTATTGTCTGTTTCAATGGATATAGTATAAAACATAGATAATATACGTATTTATGTATGTAATATAGGTGTGGAGGTACATACTAGAGATTAATAGATACCCCTAATCAATCCCAATCAGTTTGGTTTTTTACATCGTGACTGGAAAGACAAGCAACAATGCATTCTGTTTTTTATTCGCTCCCACTCCAGCCCAGACACAACTCAAGTTGGACCTTTCAATGTCAAAATCAGAGGTCGGTTAAATTATTTTAACCATCTCCTATCTCCTTCCACTTCGCTTCCTCCTCAATTTTGCGCTAACAAAGCATCGCGGAAAAAAATGAATCCGAATTACAAGTTTTAAAGAGTCAATTTAGAGAACAGTGCGACCGGTCGGTTTTAATTAAGACCGGAGCCGGACCAAGTGAGGGGGTGGGACTGAGGGGGGATGAAAATCCTGGATGCTATCACCTCATCATCTCCATAGCATTATCCCGTTTTTCACAGGGTCCGCTTACCTACCCTGACGATTTGATAGGTCTGGTTTTTTACAGAAGCGACTGCCTGTCTGATCTTCCAACCCGCGAAGGAAAAACCAGCCCAATATAGGTAACCTAACCTGGTAACCAGGTTACATACCTTCGAAAATGCATTTCTCGGGAATGTGGGTTTCCTCACGATAACTTCACCACCACTTGATAATCACTTATGATCCAAACATGAATTCAAAAACAAATTTGACAATAATCGGTTTAGGCCTGTGCTTGATTCGAACCTGCGACCTAAAAATGAGAGGCAAGCGTTCTACCAACTAGGCTACCACGGCTCGTCTCGGCTCGTGTTCCTTTAAAATGTGACACATCAAAAACTAAGAAATTACAAAAAAATATCTGATCTACGAGTCGGATGAAAATATTGGATTCGGTAGGGAAAGATTGACCAATTATGAACGTGTTAAGGAAAGGTCAGGTCAAAAGTACTCTACCACAAAGTCTGTAAGTCTGTAATGTCCTAACTAAAGTAGGGATCAGCAAGTATTTTTTGTGGTATGTCCCCACCGGAATTTGAACCCGGGACCTCCGGATCATAAGCCCAACGCTCAACCAATGTATCAAGGAAGTCGTTAAAAAAACTAATTGGAGGTTGTTAAAAGATTCAGCTATAAATTTTATAATATGGGTGTGAGTTTATCGCCACAACCACGTGTAGCATTTTTCATTGTTATCTATCCTTGGCATTTCTTTTTTGATTTTTTTATAAGTTTAATTGTGAATATTGTAAATGAGCGTGGTGTAATCAGAAGTTTACTGAACTCAAGTATTGACTTGGAAACGTTCCGGCTCAATGAGTCTTTTGGGAGGCGTCATTCCGATGGCGTGAGTTTATGGAAATATACTTAAAAAGTTTTCAGTACGCATTAACGGCCTCCATGGTCCAGTGATTCAGCGTTGTGCTCACGATCCGGAGGTCCCGGGTTCGAATCCCGGTGGGGACAAATCACAAAAATCACTTTGTGATCCCTAGTTTGGTTAAGACATTACAGGCTGATCACCTGATTGTCCAAAAGTAAGATGATCCGTGCTTCGGAAGGCACGTTAATCCGTTGGTCCCGGTTACTACTTACTGATGTAAATACGTAGTCGTTACATGAGTCATGTCAGGGGCCTATGGCTCAATAATAACCCTGACACCAGGGTTTATGGTGTTGCTAATCCACCTCACAACCCACACGAAAGAAGAAAAAGAAGTACGCATTGTGATTCTCCCGACATATATATTATCGACAAGTGCTCGTGGCGGCGTAAGCTAAAACTACACACTCTAATATTGAAAATTTTCGTTGAAGATATAGACAAGAGTTCGTCGTTGATGCTTCGTCAATGGTAAGACAGCGATGTAGTTACATCCTACTAACACACACACACCCACATACATTCTATTAGGTATCATCACCAGCCATATGACGCCCACTGCTGGGCATAGGCCTTCCCCAAGGATCTCCACCACGATCGGTCCTGCGCTGCCCGCATCCAGCGGCTTCCCGCGACCTTCACCAGATCGTCGGTCCACCTTGTAGCGGGCCTACCCACTGAGCGTCGTCCGACACGTGGTCGCCATTCTAGAACCTTTCCGCCCCAGCGGCCATCGGTTCTCCTCGCTATGTGTCCTGATTTTAGTTCTCCTCATTTCTGATTCGATCGAGCAGGGAAATACCGAGCATAGCTCTCTCCATTGCCCGCTGAGCGACACCGAGCCTCCTCACGAGCCCCATAGTAAGCGGCCACGTATCACTGCCGTAGGTCATTACTGGCAACACTCATTGGTCAAAGACATCCTATTAGGTACATGCTATTATTTATAACTGTACCTGGTGTCCTTCATCTTTATCTTTACCTCTAAATAATCACTAAGCGCAAAAAGAAAACTTATAAATAGATACTCTTTAAGCTTCGCCTTTATCGGGTACAAATATAATCTTATTCTTCTATCGTATGGGTTGTGAGTGTGAGGTGGATGACCAACCTCAGCAACTCTGGTGTCAGAGTTATTATTAAGCCGCCAAAGACCTCTGGTATGGCTCATGCAACGACTACATACAGATAATAATTTGCTTATAAATATTTTGCTTCAAAAATAATTAAGTTTACTAAACATCCCGATAAATCTAAGCATTTTGTTATAATATACTTATACATAAAAGCTAATGCCCTGGAGTGTCAAAGAAAATTAATCCAAGGCGTTAATTTTCCAGTCTGTTGACATTCAAGTTTTTCATCTACAAATTTCTAGACAGTTTAGTACTACTCTAAAGTCTAGACAGATTATTTTCTGAAATCATTTAATACTCTTTTAATTAGAGTCTAAAATCTTGTTTGTGGAGACTATGTGGAGAATAGATGTACGAAGAAATGTTTGAAGTAGCCTACGCGAACTGCCGCTTACTTTCAGAAGGCTAATTGTTATGGTGAAGCGCTTGTTAAGGCGGTTATCACGCGAGGCGGTCAACCGCGAGGTTGCTGCGCTGCTCTTGTGTAAGTCTCCATCCAGTTGGCAGACCCGCAGCGCTCATGGTTGCTGGCTCAATGTATTATATGACGCGACTACACGCAGTCAAATAATTATAGTGTGCGGCCATCGGGGGTCTAACCAGCCGCGATACTTTAAAACGACCGTCTTAGAAGTCACACGTCTTTTGTTTAACTCCACAACTCCTGCGTCGTACAGTGCATCATATTAGATTATTGTACGGGTAAGGATCTGATAAACATTGATACTATTCATCATTTATCCATCTTAGGACTTCTACAACGACTATACTCCCAATTGGAGTAGTCAACTGAGTAGGACCTACCCAAGCTTCACCAGGGTTTCTGTTAGACCAACGTGATAGGTGGCCGTGTCGTCGTCTGGAGGGGCAAATGTGTTTGTGAAAATTACACTTAAGTTACTTTTTATTTCGTTGGTGCAAGTCCGATACCAGGGTTTGAACCAACGCTTCCCGCTTGACAACCAACCCAGTGATACAAAGGACGACAGTTATATTTTGAGGGACTGATGTCTATTCTAATATTGGAGATGTCCTTAGAAAAGGTTCGGTACGATCTACTCTGAACCTAATTTGCTGGCGGACCAGCGGCACTTATGGTTGCTGGCTCAATTTATTATTGACGCGACTACACGCAGTCAAATAAATCATAGTTTGCAGCCATCGGGGTCTAACCGGCCGCGCTTATCCTTTTTTCACCAGTTCATTTTGTGCTGTTGTTACTAATACTAGTTCTAAGTTTCTACTGCTACTAACAAATATGGTTATTTTTATAAGTCCAAAATGATCCGTTATTATTTTACAGGTCAATACCACCTTGCTGACTGTGAAAAGCTCGGTGAAGTGTGGATTAGTTGAACATGATGGATTTGGTGGTGACTTCTCCAATTTGAGAACATAGTCATGAGCTTATGTTAATTTATGGCGTCGGATATCATTTCTTTCGGCCAAGTAGTGCCACAATAAGTTACGTCAAAAAAAAAACAAAAAGAAAAGTATATCATTCCCTTATGCAGTGTTCACGCCCTGTCCGATATAACAAACAGCTGAACGTAGTGCCTCATTCCCTGTCCAGCAAAAAGTATAATTGTAATTTTAAAATAAACGAAAGTAAACGACATTTTTTACATCATTCTCTGTGGTTGGCCATTTTATTTTCCTATTATATTTCATCGCAAACGCACCGTGAATAATTAAGATTGCGTTCTTATTTATTTTCTGTTTCCTTAACCTTAATTGCTTTTAAAATAGGTCTAAGTAGAAAGTATAATTTATTGCGCAATATTATGCGTATTCTGGTTGGTCCTGTTGACGGAAATATAACTAAGCGATGTCGCTTTTATAATTTACCATTCAGACTGTTGGCAACACCAACCAATTTTTTTTTTAGTGGGTTAACTTTTATTCTGTCACTTTCTCTCATCCTGTGTAACAAGCATCATACGCATTGCCAATAAATCGAATTATTTCAAGTTGGGCGTTTAATTCTAAGACCAAACATCAACAAGACCAAGTCGAACTTCCTACATGTCCGGGATAATAAAGACGGGTAATAATACAAAATAAATAATATGATAATAATAAAGGATAAAACTGTGATTCTATGTTATGTAATTGAAAAAGAAAATGTAGGAGAGAAGGCACCGAAAGAAGAAGAATGCAATAAGGTTTCCCAGATCCATAAAAGATAACCATTAAGGTGTCCACTACACAATCATCTATAATTTGTGTCCAATATTTTTTCTTTGTTTCTCAAGTTTAGGGTGTTATAAACCCCATATGTCCTTGTCGAGAGGCCAATGTTTTATTTATCGGTTCCCATTATGGCGGCCATCGAAATATATGGCCATGGCGGAGGAAAACACTCGTCTGCGCGTTTTATTGTTCACAATATAGGGTTTGGAAGGTTTCACACGACGCGACGTCCTGTAGGGCTAACATACGCAACGTGATAAAATTTTGTCACGGGCATTTTATCGATTCTGACGATTTTATCGATTCTATAATGCGGACCCAAATAAGTCATGTCATTCTGTCAAAATACGAAACAAATCACGTGCCATACATGTTAGGGAAAAACAAACTTATCGATTTCAACAAAATTTATTGAATCGATCGATAAATTTTACTTTTTTATAATATTTTAATATGGCAATTTCTCTCTCTGCTACCAACTATTACAACGACGACATTGTGCTCCTCAATTTAATTTATAATAAGTTAATAATTATCAGTAACCAGTGCGTGTCATTGAAGTAGTGCATTAGTGGACCCACAACAGTGCCACATCCAATATAATCTCAAAAAGCTCCTTGTTCGAGAGGTATTAACAGTGTAGTCTACGTCTTATGCTCCAGAATCGTCACAATTTTCAAAGCTCATATCGACTCTATTCGCGCGCGGTTAAAGGCTGACTGACTGTTGTATCGATGCAAAAGAGTTTTATTAAAATGAATTTGTTTACGTTGAAGTTCCTTGGGAAAATAAATATTATGTTGCAATTCTTTAGTATTAAATTAGTTCCCCAAACATAATATAGATGGCGCTGTACAGATTTACCTACGTTTAATCTTCTATTTGATGGATAAAAGAAATATATTTTATCTTTGTTACCCTTGTTATTACACCCAGGCACGAGACATCTTCCCCCCATCAGTATTCTGATCAAAATAAAAAGAAACAATATAGGTAGCGAAACATTTTTATACGTATCTGATCCAAATATCACGCAATAACTATTTTTATATATGCCTCTGTCATTAGGTTATCATCATCACCAGCCCATTAACGTCCACACTACTGGGGCACGGGCCTTCCCGATGGATGGATAGGGAGATCGGGCTTTAAACCACCACGCGGGCCCAGTGCGGATTGGTGGCTATTAACGACTGCTAATGCAGCCGGGACCAACGGCTTAACGTGCCTTCCGAAGCACGGAGGAGCTCGAGATGAAAACTTTTTTTTAGATTATATTTAGATTATATTTTTGATTAATTATGTACCCCGAGCAATGAGAATATAGGTAATTTTGACGTTAAATCTGAACAGCGCCATTTTTCTTGTTTTGGGACCGTTGCCTGGAAACTCCCTTATTATTTCTTTGTTTATTTATCAGCCGGGTTATTATCATTTACGTTCACCTCATCAGCTTCTTTTGAAGATCAGTGCCCAGTATTCTAATGATTTTTTTTATCAAGCCAAAAACAAGCCTGAATAGATGACATTTCACGGGTGAGCGGCGCGGCGTATCTTCGTGCGTATTATGAGGTCATCCATCATTGGGACACACTCCCTATCAATCCATTCTCACTCGCGTAAGCCGCGTTCACAAGTTATTCTCGTTAAACTGTATAATAAATAGAGCCTGTCGATTTAGTTACTTTCAGGGTTAGAGAAGAACTTGTCTTCTATCGTGTAGGTTGTGAGGCGAATTACCATCCTCATTAACCCTGGTGTCAGGGTTATTATTGAGCCGCCCAATGCCCCTGACATGGCTCATGTAACGACTACTTACTTACATTAGTACATAGTAACCGGGACCAACGGCTTACGTGCCTTCTTTCAAGCACGGATTATCTTACTTTTTGGACAGTCAGGTCTTCTTCTTCTTCTAGAAGAAGAGACAGTCAGGTGATCAGCCTGTAATATCCTAACCGCACTAGGGATCACAAAGTGATTTTTTGTGATAAGTCCCCACCGGGATTCGAACCTGGGACCTCCGGATCGTGAGCCCAACGCTCAACCACTGGACCACGGAGGCCGTTAGGATTGTTGATAAGATACGATTGTGTTTTTTTTTTTCATTATAGACTCACCACTTTTTTTTCATTATAGACTCACCACCTGTCACGTAGGTCTAACAAAAAGTTCGGTGAGGCGTGGATACTTAGTTCATTATGTGATGGCTGTACTTCTGACAACAGCGACCCGGGATAGATATTTAAGAGTCGCCGTCGCCGGTTTGAAAGATGATGATGATGATTTCTGACTACCCCAGTTGTGATGAAGTCGTGACCCTATGTTATATCTTTGTGTGTGTGTTTTTTTTAAGAAAGCATACCCTGTTTACCCGAAGGGGTAGAAGGTGTGTTATGATATATGGTACGGTCACGAGCATTAATATGTATACACTTTGGTACCATGTCAGATTAACTTTTTTGACAGATTGAACTGTAAATCTCACTAAATGTCAAATATGTTAGTGCGACAGAGTCCTAAAGTAGGTACATTATATTGCTCATGACTGTACACCCACGCGTCGACGGCTATTCTTTTTTAAAACTCAATGTGTCACCAACCCGCATTGGAGCAGCGTGGTGGAGTATATCCATACCCCCTCCGGTTGATTGAGGGGAGGCCTGTGCCCAGTAGTTGGACGTATATAAGCTGTTTATGTATGTATGTGTGTGTCAATTTACACTTTTGCGGACGATGTAGCACTATTCCGGTCTAAGACGAAATTAACACGAGCCTAAGTAACAACATTGCTAACTCACTACCACTGTGAACACCTCCGCAGCCACACGGGAAGGTCGTCAGTTTAATTAAAATGCTGCCGATTCCCGATTCCTTTGTCCCGCGTATAAATCGGCCACTAATCGCCCCTTTGTTTTCCGCTTTCATCTGACACATCAGTTTGTTATACGTGGGGTGGCGGGCCGATATTTTTATACCTATACGTCTGTAGATAACATTTCGTGTCATCAATGAGCAGAATACGTATTAATTCTAAGTTCTTTTAATTGCTTGATTTTTTGGTATGTTATAAATGTAGGTAAGTATATAGCACACATCGAGAGACATAATTATAGTTTTGATTCGGAATTCTATATTCTGACATGCAATAGAACAATAGGCTAATTAGGCGATAAGTGTTATTGTAAATCTTCAGGTTAGGTAAGCGAACCCTGTGAAAGACGGGATAATGCTAGGGGGAGAATTTAAATTGGTAAAAATATCTTTTATTTTTATTGTCCGACCGCAACCTACGTAATTCGTGTAAATACACCTAAAGAAAAGCGACAAAATCATTATATTTTTGTCTCACAAGTGCCTAAACATAGACTCAGTAAATAAAGGACACGAGCAATAAAAATAGAACAAGAGACGTCTCAATGTAAGCAAACACCTCACCTTTGATCACACGCCTCGCTGATACCGTTAACCTCGGATCACATGTACAAATGGATGACTGATAATGGAATTGGATTACGAAATGATAAGAATTCAAATTAAACTCCCACTGTTGTTGGAGGTCTCTTGAAAGACTTTGAATTTTTTCTATAGTATGTACCTATATATTATATTGGTTGCGGTACCAACAAGACATCAGGATGGTGATGATTTTGATGGTGACATGACCATGGTGGTAATATAGCAAAGTGCAAACTCTGCGCATACTGGCCTCACCTTTTTACCACCAATCATTTTAAATTTCGAAATTCTCATTCCATTCCACAATTCATTTTATTCTGCTCTGACGCATTACATCCGCGACCTTGATAAGAGTACGGTCACGAGCATTAATATGTAGAAACTTTGGTACCATCTCACATTGACTTTTTTGACAAATTGAACTGTAAGTCTCACTAAATGTGAAATATGTTAGTGCGACAGAGTCCTAAAGTGGGTACATTATATTGCTCATGACTGTACAATCTATATTCTTTAACCATCGCGTTGTCCACTATCTTTACCTGTAATCTACGTGTCCATTGCATCTTATTTTCTTGATATTGTATCCTTTATATTATCGTTAAGTTTCTGTTTGTGAAGTGCCAATTCATAAACTGTTTACTGTTTGACCCTGTCTTACTACTACCTGCTCCTGTCGTACTGTTCTGTCCACACGTCAGAACTCTGGGCCTCCACCTCCACCTGCCTGCTGCAGTACTATCAAGGTGTTCTAATGAGATAGAGATCTATATCACAAGGACAACCAACCAAAAAGACACCAGGTGAGGTAGCATTTATACAACAGTGTACTTTGTTTTAGGTGCCGCCATCTTGGATTTACATAGATAGGTGCCCTAGTGAAATAGGACCCTTAGGGTTCACCGAATAGACAAGGAGGGGCAGAAAAAAAGTAAATGAAAACAAGTAGTAGCCTATGCAGTACGTTTGATGAGAAGAACAGTCAGTGCACTAAGAGTATAGGTACCTACAGATTTATTAGAATACTCTTAGGGCAACTGTTGCTTATGTTAGAGCACGGCCATATTTCTAGTGATAGTAAACTTGAAAACTATCACCGTAACTATAACAATGACTGTAACTATGAATATCACTGTAACTGTTACTATGACTTTAACTATAAATATCAACTCATCAATCAAATATAATTTTATTGCACACAAACACTGTACAATAAACACTGTACAAGCAATAATACAAACATTTATAAAACATTAGCAACAGCTAATGTTTGTATTATTGTTACTGTGTACTGTTGTACAGACAGTACCATTTCACTGTAACTGTAACTATAACTATCAGTGTTATTCGTCATAATTATTCAGCTTGTTACTCAGTGGCGGATTTACAAATTTGCCGCCAGTAGGCTATTCAATTTTTGCCGCCCCTACTGACCTCTAAAATTCAATACGCTAGTTTAGTTCACAATCAAATTAATTAGTACTTTCATGCTGTTAATAAAATTGCAACTTTCGGATTTGTATTCTATCGTCCTCATTACATCGGCTTTTTCCCGTTATTAATATGATTGTGAAGTAAGTTGTGTCAGTTTCTAGATTTTTTTACAGCAGTCGATTTAGTGAAGTGTATACTGTTGAGCTAAAACAGCAGCATGTAAGTACTAATTATCATAATTCATGTCGTCCAAACCGTATCCGGCGACGGTGACTCCTGAATATCTATCCTGGATCGATGTTGTGGTGGGCTCTGATGTGGCTGGCGAAACCGAACTTCGACTTGAAGATCCGGTCATACGGCACACAATAAAGCTGACGAATTGAGTGTGTGGGTTTTGATCGAGTCTTCCACATTTGGCGCTTTGCGTCGAGATCTTGTAAACGCTTCTTTTCAAATAAATTGACGCTCTTGTGAACGGCGCGGCGTCATTCCGGTCTAAGACAAACACAATCCACCCAACTAACTCTTGCTATCTCACATGCCACAAGATTGCGCTTAAGCACGTCTTTGTAACGCAGATATTGCCCACAATGTTTTCGCTTTCCGCTAGAGAGCTCGGAATAGAAAACTGCTTTCGGTAGTCTGCTGTCATCCATTCGCAAGACGTAACCGCACCATCTCAGTCGATGCTTTATGATGAGCGCTTCTATCCCGGATAGACCAGCACGACGCAAAACTTCTGTGTTAAGGCCGTTTATACACTCGTTCACAGTGTCCTGCATAAGTTGATTGCCGATGCAGCTTGGATGTCAGGTAAACTGAGAACCGTGTTTATGTATGATGACCATAAGAGTCGTCCATTCTCATACCGGTTACGAAAGATGTCCCAGCACGAGTCGTAATTGTCGGCGCTGATATTCAAATGCTGAACGAGCTTTTCTGGTTCACCTCTTAGTTTAGATTTCAGTAGCTGCACTTTTTACGACTTCGTTAGCATATAAAAATCGCAAAAAGACACCCACTTGTTATAGTTTCCGTTAAACTCGGGTATATCAATTTTAGGCGTTGTTTTCTGGCGATTAGTGTCTCGACGTTAATTTTAGAAGCCGATTTTTCAAAAGCACTTAGTTTATTCTTGTCTTTAGATGAACTTGCCGTTTAGTTATCTTTCATTTGGACATCAGTTGTAGGGCGTGGTGACATGAGAGATATAGATAGTTTTTCCTTGAACATCTTCTGTCGTGTTTTGTCGTATAAAGCTACCGTTTACTTGAATGACGTAGTCCATGTCAGGCGTCACGAGTGGTGCAAGTTTCCCGTGATTCATGCTAAACTCAGCCCAATGAGCCTCCAAAGCCTCTAGACGTTTTTCTAGATAACTGAAAATCTTCCGTTGAACAGTATCCTTGGCGTAGTTGGAGGTGATTTGCTTGATGTTATCGTAGTTCACCTTCTGTTTCTCGAGGAGTTGATCTATGTTAGTTGCCATCGTGGCGTCAATTGTTAAAGCTTCGCTGGAAGAAGAACGTGCTAGTTACACAGTGATATGTGCGCTTTCTCAATGCAGTTGGTGAGACCCACTTGTGGCAGGCCAAAAGCACCGATTCGCTATCACAGTCACTAACACAACATTCCACTATAGTAGCTCGAAGGACCAAACGTTATAAGGGCCAATGCTGGGTTTCGGCTTCAGCGCTTCACCTTCAGTTGTAGTTGTAGGATTTGATCGTTAACTCAAAGATTCGTTTAAGTAGGTTTATTTCTTTATTTGCGCTCGTGGCTAGTACGTATCGTTTACGTTGAGTGACCGTTTCACCAGCGGCGTAGCGTGGGTGTCGGCCGTCCGGGGCGTAAGACAATTTTGCCGCCCTTTTATTTAGATATTTCAATTTACAAATGACCACAGATTTTTTGTTTTAAATTTAATGATGTCTATATTCGTTACGCGCGTTTTTTAAAATATGAAAAATTAAATGTATATTTTTCAATCCTTCTGAGATTTTTTCGTAATATTTTTTTCCGTAAGAACCTTGTACAGATTATTAGAAAACTACAAAAAAAAAATTGTCAAATTGGTCAAGCCATTTCTATGTTATGTCGTGACAACGGAAAACGGGTTTCATTTTTATATACGGGTTTTTTTTTGGGTTGATGAGGTTGGTAATCCACCTCACAACCCACACGATAGAAGAAGAATTTTATATAGATTATAAATTGTGAAATTTTGCCGCCCCCTTAAAACCCGCCCGGGGCGGGCCGCCCCTGCCGCCTCCACTACGCTACGCCGCCGCTGCGTTTCACACTAATAATAATCGAGTGCACAGCGCTACCAAAAGCAGGGCGTAATGTTAGCAAAATGTGTTGGGTTGAAGCCCGTATAGACGTAAGAATGTTCAGTACACTGTCCATTATACTAAAATATTAAAATTCTTGTCACTTGTTTCTTTATGTACTTACTTATATAATAATGTCTTTTTTATTTCTGTAAGACAAAAAAAAAATTTGGGCCAAATTTGCCGCCCCCTAAAATCTGCCGCCCTAGGCTTCAGCCTACTCAGCCTACTGGTAAATCCGCCACTGTTGTTACTATAACAAGCTTCCAATACCTGATACGAATTGAAACCGACGGCAATTCGTACATTACAGATATTACAACGAGTATTGGCGAGGAGGACTTATTAGTAAATACAAAATGGCGACTAATTAGCAAATGTGCCACTGATTGATGTCAACCAACAGACGCGTGTGTCAGTTACGTATTTATGATTTCATAATGCATAGGTATTGCTTATATGACGAAGGTACGTATGTTTCTGATTATTTGACTTATTTTTGCTTATTAATAATTATTAAATTAAATTGCTTATATAGTTACTGTGGTCTGTGTTATAAGGTTTTGACTTTCAATAGGTTTTCCCTAAGGATCTTAAATGTTTTTTTACCTTTAATGTTACTGAAACAAGAGCTCAGCGCAGCTCAGTGCTCGGTGAAGGAAAACATCGTGAGGAAACCCACTTTCCCGAGAAATGCATTTTCGGAGGTATGTGACCTAACGGAGGTATACAATGTAACGGGCTGAATTTCCCTTCGCAGGTTGGAAGGTTAGTCAGGCAGCCGCTTCTATAAATAACCGGACTTGACAAATCTTGAAGTTACGTAAGCGGATCCTGTGAAAAACGGGATAATGCTGGTGGTTATCGAAACAAAGTGTCCTTTCTAATATGATGGATTATTTTTTATGAGCAAGAGGCTGTCACCCCCTGTTACCCATAAAGTCCCATCTTAGGACCTCAGGACCTTGTATCAAGAGTGGCTGCAAGTTGGCTTGGAGTACCTACTCGTGGCTCTGCCATCTCCATTAGAGGTTTGAGCGAGCGTTTATGTATGTATGCATGTTTAAGTAGCCAATGCGCTTAATAACAATTTTATACTAAGTGAGTATTCGAAATTTCCTGATTTTATCAAAACATGATAATTTCATTGCGATCGCGTTCTAACTCAAATAGCGTTGAGTAACAAAGTTTTCTAATCGATTTCGAATAAGTAATCAAAGGTACCCTCGGCCCGAAGTAATTAAAATAAAGTTAGTAAATGTACTTTATAAAGGCACTCTTTAACACTTTCATGTTTGGAGACAGCCGTAAAATCCCTTAGATAACTTTGCGAAGGCCTCCGGTTGATTGAGGGGAGGCCTGTGCCCAGCAGTGGGACGTATATAGGCTGTTTATTGTACATTTTTAAGAAAGTACTGCTGGCCGTATCTTATGAAGGAATATAATTATTATATTCCTTCATAAGATACGGCCAGAAGGGCCAACATGCGCATCGTGATAAAATTTGGTCACGGTCATGTTGGCAATTTCAAAAAAGGAACGTCACGTCACTTTTTAAGAGAAAAACGTTTTGGCGGGTGTTCCGTCTGGGACTACGAAGAGCAAAACACGTGAAGACGATTATTGTGGAGAGAAGCGAAAACTGAAAGACTAGTTGCTGTATTCTTTTGTATTAATATTTCTTATTATAATTTGTAGTAATGATATTTGGTTTCCGTAATAAGAGTGATATTTGTGTTACTTAACATTTACTGATTAAAACTGGGTAGGTATGTTACTAATATTTACGTTTTATTGTAAAGTTTGCTAACAGCCATTTTATCGATTCTGACAATATAATTACTATGTCGATTTGTCGATTAGTGCTAATATGTGAATCCAAATAAGTCATGTCGCTCTGTCAAAATACGAACAAAATCACGTGACACGCGCAACTCTTACAATAGACACGTGTTCTGTGTCTATTGTATTGTTGCGCAATTAAACCACTTATATAATATATATAAAATCAAATCAAATCAAATATACTTCACTGCACAGAACTAAATTTCAACAATCAGACATAACATATGAATACAGTACAACTTGGGCGGCCTTATTGCTCTAGAGCAATTTCTTCCAGGCAACCACATAACAACTAACTATATAACTGACTATTAACTAAGTATATAACTGTCCATATTGGAGATATTACAAGTTTACATTATTTTACTCCCTTCGTAAAGTTACATACAAACATAAACAGGTACATATATCCTATTAACACAATGGTTTGTGGAACTAAAGTGTGTTATTTTGAAAAATAATTCAGCAATTTTGGTTAATGCATGTAATTCCAATCTTACATATGTCAGAAGTAAAAAGACAGATTGAAAAACAGTATCGTATAAAGAGTAAAAATATGCTAAACAAAAAGATTTTATACAAAAAAGGTTGTAAAAAGATCTGATGTCAAAAGTAACTTACAGGTTCATTACATCCATTGCGTATAATTCCGTGATAACGTTGTTCGCAGAACACGTGACTGACACCGCAGTATCACGGGTTCGATTCCCGGCTCGTTCAAATCGGGTTCTAAAACCATTGAATTCGATTTTATGAGTTTAGATTGGGGCGGGTCGATATATTGCCATTCATCACCAGTCCATTAACGTCCCCACTGCTGGGGCACGGGCCTTCCCTATGGATGGATAGGGAGATCGGGCCTTCAACCATCACGCGGGCCCAGTGCGGATTGATGGTTATTAACGACTGTTAATGCAGCGGGGACCAACGGCTTAACGTGCCTTCCGAAGCACGGAGGAGTTCGAGATGAAAACTTTTTTTTGTGGTCACCCATCCTATGACCGGCCTTTGCGAAAGTTGCTTAACTTCAACAATCGCAGACTGAGCGCGTTTACCGCCATTAACCGGGCACAAATTCTGGAAACAACGTGATATCAATTGTCTATGACTGAAATACGAATTCAAAGCTATAAAGTTGAATTTAGTGGTTCAGAGCCCGAAAGACTCCAGCATATCTACGATCTTCTTCTCTCGTGTGGGTTGTGAGGTGGATTACCAACCTCATCAACCCTGGTGTCAGGGTTACTATTGAGCCGCCAAAGGCCCCTGACATGACTCCTAACGACTCCTTACATCAGTAAGTAGTAACCGTGACCGACAGCTTAATGTGTTTTCCGAAGCACGAATCATCTTACTTTCCGACAATCAGGTGATCAGCCTGTAATGTCTTAACCAAACTAGGGATCACAAAGTGATTTTTGTGATATTTCCCCACCGGGATTCGAACCCGGGACCTCCGGATCGTGAGCCTAACGCTCTACCACTGGACCAAAGAGGCCGTATATCTACGATATGCAGATCTACGATAAATCACGCCAATACTAAAATGCAAGTACTTAACACTGAATAATTGTATCATATTTCCTGAATGAAAATGGTTCTATGGATTGGGAAACAAACAATCGCTTAACTGGAATGATAATTTCGTATTTGACTTTCAGATATTGAACTCAGGCAGCTAGCCAAAGGGAAGTCGAAGTGTGCCGAATGCCGCTAAATACAATGTTATTCATATTTTGAATGAATCTATTAATATTTTATTGCCAATAATAACAACATAACTTTACATTACATAGCATCATGCCTATGTCCCCGAAGGGGTAGGCAGAGGTGTATTGTTTATAGACCCATTATTCGCCAGCTATGTTATAGGGTCTCATTTGATTGTGGTGAACGGAAAAAAAGTCATTAACTACAAATCATGGAAACCACGTGACATCAATTGTCTATACGTATGTTCCAAACATGAACCAATAATGTTCATATTTATGTTTGATATAGTTTACTACTTTTCTAAGGATCCCCTCAGATCCAATCAATCAATAATACTTTTTTCTTACTTTTTTTTTGCTTCCCTTACTTGGGAAGCGCTGATTACACAAATACAAACTATTATTTTACAACTTTACAATACTTACATGCTGTTAGTGACATCGTAACGAATTATGAGAGGGATGATCGCAAAAATATAAAAAAAAAACTATAAAAAAAAACATTTTGCAATTTAACATTCCACTTGATATTGACTCCGAATCATCCCCATAGCATTCTTTACGATGTCGACAACACTCTGTATATGAAAATTGTAATATCCCCATCACCTCCGAATGAACATTTCAAAAGGCGCCATTTCACTTAATCAATTTCTGTCGTCAACAAAATTCATTACAGTTCTAAAGTCTATAGCATCAAAATGTTAATTTTCAATTCAAAGTGGACCTTTATCAAAATTACAGTCAATTTGTAGTGAGCGGGTGAGGAAGTTTTGATCTGTTGGTAATATTAGATTCTTGGCTCAATTTATAGGTGACGTCTATATTTCTGGTAGATGGGACTGTCGCGATAGCTTTGGAAAAGATTTAAGTTCAAGCTTGCTATCAGAAGACCTAAGTAGACATAATAATGTGAAGATTACTCACCTTTTTTTGAAGAAATTTGCCGCGAATGACATTAACTATTTGGCCGGAGAAACACATTAATTACTTGGCGCTGAGGGCTCTCACCCAGTACAACATTCAAGACAACAGGCCTGAAGGTGCCCAGTTGGGCGAACACCTTTTCTTTGACGTGACTTATTGTAGATTTGCCGCAGATGGCATTAACTACTTGGCCGGACAAATGGGGAGCGCTGAAGGCTCTCACCCGGTACAACGTTTAAGACAACAGGCCTGAGGGTCCCCAGTTGGGCGCGAATCTTGGCTCAGAGCGTTGCCCGAGAGGAAAAATTATTTGAAAGAATTAATCGACTCTAGGGGGTCGATAGCGATAAGTGCTGATGGAGTCGCGTAGCTATCACGTGTCTCCATTGTCAACGGGATATAGGCTATAAGTGACGTCACATCAAATTCAATGTACGTATGTGCCCTCTAGACGACATAATCTGATGAACTAAAAATAATATCCAAGGGTATAATTATGATTCGTGTCAAATAATATTTGGAATGTGCGTATTATGTACATACTACTAGCTTTTACTAGCGTAACGTTTAAGACAACAGGCCTGAGGGTGCCCAGTTGGGCGCGAACCTCGGCTCAGGGCGTCGTCTGAGAGGACAAAATCACATGAAAAGAGAGTTAGGTAAACAAAATTAATTAAATACTCACTGCTGTCAATGAGGGATTTTTCAGTCGGCGTTTCCTAAAAACACGATAGATGGCGTTGTTAACTTTTTCCTTCGTTTAAACTTCTAATTTCATTGATAAGAGACATATGCATTTTTCATCTTTGTTTTAAATAAATAAATAAAATAATGTTTATTGTGATACACAGGTTTACATAACACAATTATAAAATAAAGTTTTCCATCACAAAAGGTAACAAGCTCAGCATATTTATGCCGAGATGAAATATCTCGACGCTGGTTTTCAGCCTGCACCTGTGTTGGTTTTTGGGTATAAATGATGACTTTTTTTACACCAAGGTAAAATAAAGAGAAGCAATATGTAGCAACATCATTCTTTACATAATGTGATCCAAATATCAAGCAACAATTAGTTCTATATAATTATTGTTCTGCCATTATTAAATACTTGAATAATTATGTAACCCAGAATAGAATAGAATAGAATAGAGTAGAGTAGAGCAGAGCAGAGCAGAGCAGAGCAGAGCAGAGCAGAGCAGAGCAGAATAGAATAGAATAATTTTATTTGCTTGGATACAGCAATGAGTAAATAGGTAATTATCATGTTAAAAGTGAACAACGCCATCTATCGTGTGTTTGGGGAACGTCGATTGGAAAGCCCCTCATTGTTAATATCAAATTAATAGTTAAAATCTTTTCTCATAAAAATATTCATCTCGGTCCTCAGAAAAACGAAAAAGTCCTACATCTCTAATACTCAGCTTGGCCCCATATAACAAACAGACAGACTGTGTGCGTTCTCCGAGCAACTAGACTAAGCTAACGTAATCTTCGATGGCCCAATTCGTTCAAACTTGGACCTGTGTCGTGCAGTTTACCAGGAAACTTGCGACGCAAACAAATTACCTACCTCGACTTTGCAACTGCACTATTTCTTTATTCCTCCCTCTTTTTTACCAGCCTTTTATTTTTATCTGTTTCTGTGTAATGGTATCTTAATAGTTTTTCTTTTGAAGACATAAAAGTTGTGATATTTGGACGCAGTGATAGCGCTGTTTGGAGCACGCTCGACTTAGATCGCACATTCGAATCCCGGGTCGGGTATTAGACTATTGATGAGTTTGAATTTATGTTTGGATATATATAAAATTGATATCGCGTGGTTTTATTTGTGCCCGGTTAATGGCAACAGGGTCAACCCCTATTATATGGGACTTAATTTTATTTGACGAGGAGTAGGTATAAGTACTATACACTTCTGCCTTTCCTTTAGGAATACAGGCGTGTTGCTATGTTATGTGATATTTGGACGCTGCTCTCATATGGGTACAGATATGGGAACAGATATGGGCATAGAAAAGGATTGCACACGTCATGGAGATATCTAAGACGACGAACCGACGGCGACATCGGTTTTTATGCAAAACTGACTTGACGCCCTATAATGTTCCGTTAATCTATGGTGAACATGACCGAGCAGAAGTAGATTTAAAAAACTCAAAATTCAAAAATGGAATCCACTTAAAACTTCCAAAAATAAAGATAGCACTACACCAAACTTTTGGAAGCAAAAGCGACAATATGTTCTTGCATGTTGTAAAGGCCTCCAACGACAAACTAATAAATGGAGTAGCGGTTAGTGCAGTGGAGCAACTTGCCAACTTCTCTACTTAGCGCATGTAGTCTCCTGCTTGAGTGACGGTGGAACATACGAGTGTTCTTGGAAATACAAGTTAGTCTTTGGTATCAACACTGTAGTTTCTAGCAAGGAGTATGTCGCTTACAGATTTGAAGGAAAATATTAATAAAAATTTGGTCTCAGACCACTGAATTCAACTTTATCAGTTTGAATTCATGTTTTTGCTATCACGTGGTTTCCAAGATTTGTGTCCGATTACATAATTATACAGGGTGTTAGTGACATCGTAACGAAAACTTTGAGTTTACACCATGATTCTAAGTTGATATAAAGTATTATATTCTGTCGCAAAAGTAAGGAATTGATTATAAAACACCAACATTTTCATGATTATTCCGACAGTAAATTCCACTTGATATCAACTCAGAATTATTAATATGGTCTGAATCACCAACCAACGTTCTTGCTACGGTGTCACTAACACCCATACGTACCCAAATGGCTACTTTTAAGTAACTGTACGGTCACGAGCACTAATATGTATACACTTTGAAACCATGCCACATTAACTTTTTAGACAAATTAAACCGTAAGTCTCATTAAATGTCAAATATGATAGTGCGACAGGGTTCTAAAGCGGGTACATGATATTGCTCATGACTGTACATGGTGTAAGTGACATCGTAACGAATACTGAGGAAGATGATTCGCCTCATAATGCTGAGTTAATAATATCAAGGGGAATTTTTGATCGTATAATTATAGAATTCAAATTTAATTTCACAAAATACTCCAAAAATACATGAATATTGCGGCGGAAAATTCCACTTGATACTAACTCATGATCACGGTCTGAATCATTTATTTATTTACTTATAACCCTCCTCAGTATTCGACACGATGTCACTAATACCCTGTAATTATGAATATTATATACGTAATTCCACCAACCCGCAGTGGAGCAGCGTGGTGGAGTATGCTCCATACTCTCTCCGGTTGATTGAGAGGAGGCCTGTGCCCAGCAGTGGGACGTATATAGGCTATTTATGTATATACGTAATACCCACTCCTCGCCATCTATGTTTAAATCATCTTCTTGCCTGATCCAAAAATATGGCATAATATACATACATACATAAACTCACACCTATTTCCCACCGGAGTAAGCAGAGACTATAGAATTCCATTTGCTTCGATCCTGACACACTTCTCTTGCTTCTGTCTGCCACATACATCAATCGCTTCATACACGCACGCTGCGCCAGTTCAGAGTAGTTGCTACTTAACCTTACACAAAAAATCGCATATTTTGCGCAAATCCTTAGGATTACATCTTTGTAAGCAGAACGTGGTAACCAGTGTAAGTTGTTCCAGCAAGCCGCATACACGACATTAGTGCCGACCAGCGGAAACAATAAATACGCGCTGCATCGGCTTTCTGCTTATGTCTCGTTATAAGTTTCGGGAGATTTTGTGCGGCGCGAGCGGGGAGTGCTAGCGATTTTCGAAATTTTATAATTCTACAGTTATTCCTCACTCACAAAGAGCCGTGGTAGCCCAGTTGGTGGAACGCTAGCTTCTCACTTGAGGTCGCAGGATCGAATCTAGCACAGGTCTAAACCAATGACTGTCGAATTTGATGGTTATCACGTGCTCAGCGGTGAAGGAAAACATCGTGAGGAAACCCACATTCCCATGAAATGCATTTTCGGAGGTATGTGACCTAACCTGTATTGGTCTGGTTTCCCTTCGCAAGTTGGAAGGTCAGACAGGCAGTCGCTACTGTAGAAAACCGGACCTGTCAAATCTTCAGGTTAGGTAAACGGACCTTGGGAAAAACGGGATAATGCTAGGGAGATGATGATTCTTCACTCACAAAAAAGCCACTGTCGCTGGCTTGCTTCTTGATTGCGAAGCGCCGGTTCGAGCGCGCCTCTTTTCTGGACTTGTGAGTTAGGTATTAATTTCACTAATAAAGTAGCACTGATTAAGAAAGTAAGGTGAGACGTCAAGGCGTTGGTCCCGGTTACGACTTACTGATGTACATTGTCGTTACATGAGTAATGTCGGTTCAATAATACCCCTGACACCAGGTTTGCTGGTTTGGTTATCCATCTTATAATCCACACGATAGAAGAAGTGGCGAAACACATTTCTCAGGATTGCGGGTGAATGTGGGTGTCACGTGATAATCATGTATGATCATTTGTTTAGGCCCGCGCTGGCATTCGAACCTGCGACCTACATTTAGATAATATTAGTACGTAGCAAATATACCTTCGCTGTGTAAAAGGTAAAGTTGTAACAAGCATATTTAATCGTAGATGCATGAAAGAAGTTTTACGAGAGTTACGAGTTTAACAGTTGTTTAGTAACCGCGTTCTGAACAGTTAATTACGACACCGCGACATGAGTTTCGCTTACGATTAAATTATTAATTTTAAAGTTGGTTTACAAAGTTTAGGCATGAAACCCTTTTATGTAAAGGAAGATCTCGGTTCCTGAATTACCGATAAACCACTAGAAGGGTATTATGTGTATCTTTTTCGAACCTGATTATTCGCTCTTCAGACTTTACTGCATAAGCTAATCTTATCTCTTTTCTAAGCTTACTGTACCTCGCTACACATCTGTAGCTTGTGGACTCGTCACTGGCAACGATCGTAAGCCGATTCTTACACTGCCCCGCATGATGCGGCGTAGCGCGTGGATGCGTGTTCTTCCGTTGCTTGTATCTTCGTTTGTATCTAGGAGCTTGTATAGAAAGCACGCACAGTCTAACACACAGGAAATTCATCCACGCGGGTTCATGCGGATCACGCGCTATTTCCCTCATTCAGCGCTTATCGCTATCGACCCACTAGGGTCGATTAATTCTTTCAAATATTTTTCCTCTCAGACGACGCCCTGAGCCGAGGTTCGCGCCCAACTGGGCACCCTCAGGCCTGTTGTCTTAAACGTTGTACCGGGTGAGAGCCTTCAGCGCTCCCCATTTGTCCGGCCAAGTAGTTAATGCCATTTGCGGCAAATCTACAATAAGTCACAAGATATTAAAAAAAAAGGATCACGTGCATACAAGCGGAGAAACATGCACCCCCGCGCGTACGTGGGGGGCGAGTCGCAAGGTGCCGCGCGTGATTTTGGAACGGCTTAGACGCTTAACGCGTTCAATTTAATGATGCATTCAGAGTATTGTTGGGGCTGCCGCGTTTCTGCAGCGCCTCGGGTATGTTTGCGGACGCGCAGGTAGAGGCTTTCATGTCATACTCCCCAAACGGTGCGCTGCGACGCACCGCAGAGTTCCTGCCAGCACCAACAGCATCCTGGCTGTAATAGCTGGCAGGTGGGACAGCAGCTTTATAAAGCACTGGACCCATCAGCATCTAACTGTGTGCTGTTATGGTGTGTTCTAGCCTTTAAGTATTTTCTTCTTTTTGTGTTTTTATGTTTTATTCAGCTGATATGGATTTAAAATTGACCGAAATGAAGTTATATTTCTTATTTTATTTTTCTTTCGTATCTCTTTTTCTGAACCACTTTTATGAGTGCATCTCTGTTTCATTCCTCATTAAACATCTCTGAACCGCCAGGATCGTTGCAACCTTTATGCACGACTAAAACAACAGCTGGTTTAATCCTCCCGCTCGAGTTCGTACAATCAAGGCAAGCCTCTAATGTGGTCGCATTCTCAAATTGCGAGATCCCGTGTTGGTGTGCAGTTAGCTGCTGGCCTGCTGCCAGCTACATTCCTTGCGGCTCCGTAAATCAACTCCTCGCTCCATTAATATCGGGACAGTCGATTTTATGAAATGCCTCCTCCATTATTTTTTGGTCACGCCATTTTGTCGTAGTGCAGACGATTTGCCAGTTAGAGCTATGGTGCTTTTGCTTCTGAGTTAGTGTTGCCTGGTAATGGACTGTATATATCGATAAATAATCGAGGTGTAGCATTCTCCATTCTTGTTTATCAAACGCCAATTCCTTCACTTCCTTATAAAACACGACGTTCACCTTCTCTTCAATCTGTTCCATGTAAGCTCTTTTTTGCTTATTTTCTAACCCCCGAATAAGCTAAATTTTAATATCAATTTATAGCTGTAAACACACATTATGCAACAAAATAACCTTAACCATTACATAATAATCGCTTTAGCTTTTAGCTTTAGTGTATTTATAGAAGGGATTTACCACAGTTTGGCAGATTCCTAACACTTGCTCATTCACAACACATTATAAAGTTCCAAAATGTGAAAGTTCCTGGTAAATGTTATAATCCCAACATAATAGCACAACAAAGTTGACTTCCACACCATTTTGTTCGTAAAGTAAAAATCTCACAGCCATTAAAGCGGAGACCTGAAAAATAAATAACTTGAAGTGTGCTTGAAATATAACTTTGAGTTTAAAGTTTAGCTCGCCACTTTAACATCCAGACATAAAATAGCTCTTGAATATTTAAACACAGTTCATAAAACTTGAAAACTGAAGAGTACGACATTTTAACATTGAAATTGTAAATATTTTCCTTTGCCGGCACTCTCTTTTGGAAACAGAAGATGATATTTAGCTGACTTCTTTTTTTTGTTGAAAATAATGATTAAAACTTAAACAATAACTTATACAATTATTTTTCCGCTGGATTATAGTCTTTAGTTTTACTGTCTTTACGTACAGTGTGTTGTGTTTAGTTAGTTAGTGTGGTCTTTAGGTTTATAGTTTTAAGTATAGATGTAACTAAGAAAGCGTTAAGCTGCTCACTATCGCAGAGTAAAAACCATCTAAATTATGTACCCTATTTCACTAAGATACCCTGGTGGCGCCACCGACAGAATACAGAGGATACTATAAAAGGGTTGCGTAGCGCAGCCAATAAGTTACCGGCTACTGAATCCCGCGAATCATTTCACGCTGGTGGCGCAACCATGGTGCTCTAGTGACATAGGGCCCTTAAAACTGTCTTATGGACGAAAGGCTGGTTGGTATCTGTTGGTGACAGATTCGTTTAACGGTGATACGGTTCGTCACTGTCCAAGTCAAGACTTCCATACTAGATTTGGCTGAAGATTATCAGAAATCAGAATCATTTATTCAACGTAGGTATCATAGAGAAATTTCAGTTATTTCGCAAGGTGTTAATATAGAATTATTGCGTTTACAGCGACTCCCCGAACGGCGATTCCCGCTACGGAGAGTTTCTTTACGGCGAATGGCTTGACGTCGCGCGATTTTAATGGCTGAGGAGAATAAATGACAAGAAACTGCAACAGCAACACATCTTTTAAATCAATGTAGGTATACATTCCAGGAATATTTATCATTTAGGTAATGATTAATCTTATAATAAGCTTTTTAAATAAAGTCATCATCACGTCATGAGCTTTAAATTTATTTTCTGACAAATAAAAAAAAATATCTGGTTTAAAAAAAAAAAACGTAAACGTAGCCGCAAAAAAGATGATATCCCCCTCTATCGTGGACTGTTAGAATAATAGTTACAACTCATAAAATAACTATTGTTATTCAGCTACGTTTACAAAGTATAGAAAATGTTTAGTTCTGAACAGACACTTCAGTCACGTATACTACACAGTGGACCAGAGATTACCTAGTACATTAAGCGTGACTAGTTGCAGAGCAGTGAATGCTCGCGGCTTACCGGCGTGGACGTACCACAGTGTAGGGAATTACACAGTGGGTACACTCTACAAACCTTCTTTTTACGAAGGGAAATGTCGACCGCATGCCTTGCCGGCGAGAGAGTTATGTCGGGTTCGTATCGACTAAAAGCCGTCGGCGTTCGTTTTATAAACATACACTTCATAAACTGAACCTAACCTAGCTATCTCTCATAAACTGCCTATATACGTCCCACTGCTGGGCAAAGGCCTCCCCTCAATCAACCGGAGGGGGTATGGAGCATACTCCACCACGCTGCTCCACTGCGGGTTGGTGGAGGTGTTTTGATGGCTAATAGCCGGGACCGACGGCTTAACGTGCCCTCCGAAGCACGGAGCTATCTCTCAACAGTCTTAAAATTTAGTAAAAATATAGTAATACTTAGGAATAAGACGTAGCAATAGGTATACAAATATATTAATATACTGTGCTATATAATAGGCGTATACCAAAATAAATAAATAAATTGATCATCATCATCAGCCCATTAAAGTCCCCACTGCTGGGGCACGGGCCTTCCCTATGGATGGATAGGGAGATCGGGCCTTAAACCTCCACGCGGGCCCAGTGCAGATTGGTGGTTATTAACGACTGCTAATGCAGCCGGGACCAACGGCTTAACGTGCCTTCCGAATCACGGAGGAGCTCGAGATGAAAACTTTTTTTTGATAAGATAAGATAAGATAATCGTTTATTTGCGAGAATACATGATATAAATTAGATATTAGTAACATACTCCAGTACAGTATTCGGCTTACAAGCAAGCATGCAAATGTATTTTTTTTATATTTAGCGTCTAAGTAATATTATTAATACAATTCATGTCATTATATTACTAACATTAATAAAAGATAAAAATCACAATTACAAAAAAAAAAAAAAAAATACAGTCAATTAGTCAATATTTTAAATGTCATGAATTTACATTTTTGTGGCCACCCATCCTATGACCGGCCTTTATGAAAGTTGCTTAACTTCAACAAATGCAGACCGAGCGCTTTTACCGCTGCGCCACCGAGTTCCTCAATGTAAATTGATATATTATTAAATATATAAAATTTGCATAGATATAAGAATAGAATTAAGCCAAAACTGTAATAAGACACCAACACGCCAGTAAACGAAAAACAAGATATGTGATAAGTTTAAAGATACTTACTCACAGCCATCCACCAGAGCAAGAACTGAAAAGAAAGAAAAAAAAATATATAAACGTCCGTGTGCAGCTAGACAAAGCCTCTGGCCCATGCCAGGGGAAAAATAGCGGTACATGCAAAAAAACCCTAACTATCTCACCTAAGTATACCCATACAACATAATACAGTCTTCTTCTTCTCTCGTGTGGGTTGAGAGGGGATTACTAACCTCATCAACCACGTGTTCGTCTATCTTCCCAGACACGTCTTAAAACCGATAGAGGGATTTTGTCTTCAATATAAATGTAAATATTACACAACAGATTAGATTATATTTTATTTTTTAGTGTTTTTTTTTTTGGGGCACAGCTGAAAATCAGCGTTGTGGCACTCCCTCAATGTCGGAGTGTCACAACATATTGCTGAGCTGACGTCCCTTTTTAGAAATAAGTTTGTAATTACTATGTTCACTCCTACTGTTATACCAATACTTATATCTAAAATAAATGATTTCTATTCTATTCTATTCTATATAAATTCGGAAGTGACTCATTGTTTAAAATTACATGCCGAAATTTCAAAATCTACAAAACAAAAATCGACCTTTTTTGTGTGTGATAGTGATTTTTTATTCCATATGTCACTAAAATGTTGACAGTGCTAACGATTCAGAAGAATTATCTGAATTTACGACTACATGAGTGTTCGCACTGTATGTTTCTATACTGTGACATCACCCCATTCACTCACGTAATGCACTCGGTACAAATGTTTAGAAAATACACACAAAACATTTGCGTTGGAATATATTTAGTAAGTAAACCTACTTACAAATCGAAATGTGGATTTAATATCGAGGGTTGAAAGGCAAATGGGTTTAAGCGACATTTTGTGAACTTTACAGGAGAGCCATTTAAAGTTTTATTTTTTCGAAAAAAATTCATATAAAAAAAACTACTGAATCAAAAGTGTTCAAAATGCTAAGAATTATTTTAAATTAAACGTTGCACAATTCTGTATTTATTTGATTCGAAAAACACATCAGTTATAGATTTTAGAAGTCGCTTAATACAAAATGGCTCAATTGAACTAAATTACAGTTGAAGGAAAAACGGTTGATATCCACTAGAGCCAAATATTGGCTAAAAGCAAAATGCTTTAAGAGACCTCTCACTTATTAGTTTCACTAAAGCTAAATGAGTTAAACGACTTCTTAAAAAAAGAAGACTAGAGGCAAATCAGCTTAACCTCCATAAAAGGTTATATGACAGGGAAGGAAAATATCTTAAGTGACCATCCGCTACTAATTTCAATTGTATGAAATCCAAATATTAGTAAGATCGGAAATAAAGTCGGTCGTTAAGCCGTTTTTCCTGGGAGAGATTTTAGTCGGGCAAGGCATTTACAGATATTTGTACCTTACAATATTAGGAAAAATCACGGCGGATATAATGAGTAAATCGATTTAATTAAGAAACAGGATCTAGAATATAACCATAAAGATTGTTACACATGCTTAATTCGACTTTTTAAGTATATGGTAAACCGCTTATGATGGCGGATGACAGATGACTGTCACCAACTGAATGCGGGCAATAAAAGAAACAAATAGCTTTGAAAAAGACTTAGTATGCTTATACTCTGTGCTGAGTTTAATCTCACTATCACAACCTGTTTCCGATTTACTGTATGAAAAATTTAAGATTCCGATTTACTGTATGAAAAATTTTATATGACAAATTTAAGACCACGTGGCTGGATGCAAGTTTCAAGCACTGGCTCCTACTAGATGGTACGCGGTACTAGGACAGACTGCAGTGAAGTACTGATTGCTCTCATATTAAGAGGCGGCCAGGGGTGGGTAGATCAGCGACTTGTTTGATCAAAATTTCTGTTACATTTGCGCCTAAAACCTCCACTTCGAGCTGGCCATAAGATACCGTCGAAGTTGACAAACAATAACAGAACTCGATCATGCTTTTAAAGCCGAGATACATCAGACATCGCAGCAGACACATCTGTCGATGAGATAATATATAGTTGATAATAATAATAAATAGATGGTGTTCCTTTGCCGAGCATTTTTATAGTTGTGCTCTGCTCTACCGAAGTTATTGGTTGGTAAACCAGACCGCAAAACTAAGATTGGTGCGATGGTTCTAACGTGAAAATCAGCTCGTGGGGAACTACAGGCGGGCTTTTCTGTCACCATATGTCTCAAAAACAAATGCCAGGTGGAATAAAAATTCAGCTCTATGCTGATTCCTATCAATCCAGTTCCGGTAGATTTTCGACAGCTTCAAGACTGTTTTCGGCCACAAACTTTGAAGAGAGTTTCAATCTACAACAAGGAAAAGACCCAACGCCTCACTGATCAGAAAGACTTATTAGCAGCGCTTTGGACACATTTTAACGATGTCTTAAATCCCAATAGTAATCCCAATAGTGACTTGTTTGTTACAACATATCGGTCGAGTTTGTTACAACAAGGTCGGGGGTTTCGCTTAAGATCTAGCGGCACCCCCGACCTTTGAAGAACTTCTTACCGCGCTAAGAAGGATGACGAATACCAACACATCAAAAATACCATCTGAACTGTATAATATGCCTACACATTAATAACTGGTTATACAAACTCATCCTGAAGATATGGGAGTCAGCTGCTGGAATGATTTTAGCCTTCTTCCTCTTTGCGAGTCGATGGCGATCGATATTAAATTTTAGCCTTAACGTTATTCTATCCCGTGATGCAGAAATGGTACTTCCGGAAACCCAATGATGATTTTGTCCGGACAGAGATATGGGGGTACGGTTTTGTTATTAAACAGATTCAGGCCAAAAGGCTTGAACAACATCGGCCTTTGTTATCAAATCAAATCAAATCAAATATACTTTATTGCACACAACACACACACTACATATACTTTGTTATGTGCTGCGTGAGGCTTCACGCGGCTTGTGGATTGCTCTAAAGAAAACAGATTGTCCTGAAAAGTTATGACTTATCCTGATACGACAATATCATGACGACATGATGACGACAGTTTGATTTCAGAACAGAACTTTCAGAACTTTTCAGAGCTATTCGTCGTTACCTACGGCGCGAAACAAGGCTATGTCATAACACATGGAGCCATGGTTCCTAGTCTATTTTCTTTATATATCGCTTCTGTATCACGCATAAGTGGGATAGTCTGTGGAATTGTTATTTATAGCTTAATTGAAATTAAGGCTAAAATGAATAAGATCATTTTTGATCTCTCACGTCTCACATCTATGCGTCAGTTAACCAAACTGGCCGAGGAATGGCCGATTCAATTAAGTCATACACCAGAATATTTATAGTTTTGTGCAAAACCCTTTTAAAATAACCATCCAGAGGATGCTTCGGGGATGTAGCTTCTTCCAATGTTGCTTTAAATGGCGCTGAGCTGGAGGAAGTTTCAAAATTAAAATATTTGGGTTCTCAAATATGAAATGACTCCAAAGTCATCGAAGTTGCCAGCCCGGATAACAGGTGCGGTTGCAGCCTTTGGAAAACTTAAAATATTAGTGTACAAAGTCTCAGCGGCGTACTTGATACGTAACACTTTAAATGTCCATCCTTCGCATAAAGCGGCAAGATGGTTTTCCAATAACAGAAGTATTACGTCGTTCTGGCATATTCGGAATAGAAGCTCTCATCATAAAAGATCACCTACGATGGTGCGATCACGTCATGCGAATGGATGACAGAAAGGTTTTCTATTTCGAGGTGTCTAGAAGGAACTGTAAACAAGGTGGACAATACCTGCGGTACAAAGACGTACTCAAGCGCAAACATGTGGCTTTCAACATGCCAACTGATAGTTGGGATGAGTGTGTCTGAACCTGGAATAGCGCGTGATATAGTCCTCGAAAATCTTAGTCCAAGACGCCAAATACGGAAAACTCAACGGAAACCTTCCTACAATTACACGGTAAACTCGGCTGGCCAGCTTGATTGTATGCCATGTTACCAGATCTTCAATTCGAAGTTCGGTTCCGCTAGCCACGTCAAAGTCTACCACAACAACGACTTGGGATAGACACAAATAGAAGTCACCATCAACGAATACGGCTTGGGTGACATGATGACACGCACACTCCCGGTCTTCCCAATCGTAATTTTTAGCTGTGTGAACCGCCCAACCAGGACCTGCCCATACTTATTTTGATATGTTGAAGTGATGCGGGCACAAGGTTTCATACAAAATTGCGATGACTGAAATGTTAACATTATTTATTTTTCGTTTTGGAAAAACGTTTTAAGTCCTTTCAAAAGAAAATGATAGTTGTTTTATACGACAAAAAATTTAAAAAAATGTAGCATAAATAGCTGAAGTCAAATTCTATGAATATTTTCGGTAAAGGCAAAACAGTTCAAGTGCCAATTTTACTTTTAAACTGTCGAAGGCAAAACGGTTGAAGCGACAATATTTATAAAATCTGGATTAAAGCAAAAAGATTTAAGCGCCAAATCTATTTTCGTTTCGTCTAAGGACAAATGATTTAACCGACTTATCTATAACAAAACACTGTCAGGGAAAACGCTTTAACAGACTTCAAATCATGAAAATGAAAAGACATAACAGCTTATGTGACCGACTCATATCCCGGAATACGACTGATTTGCCACCCGCCCAGAATTTTGTGCATTTTTTTGTCGGTTGAAACACGGGTTTTTAAAAATGTACCCAAAGTGCTAATTGGTTGAAGCGCCAAAAAGTAGCTTCGATTGATCTGAAACCAAGATCAGTCGACGCGGAAAAAATCGCTGATTCCGAATATATATATAAGTCAATTTCGCCCAAAATGTCGCTTAAACCCATTTGGCTTTCAACCCTCGATATTTTGGATAAGGGATGTTTTCACACGTGAAGTGTTATTGTAACTGTTGCCTTATAGCAGTGCAATAAAGTATCTTTGTATTTTATACATGTGAAACGTTTCTTTATGTGTTTTAAAAATCAAAGAGGTGTAGACTATATCAATATATTTTTTTAAATACTTATGTATTGTAGGATTTGTAGATTTTCCGGAAATGGCATTAAGTAACTACTTGGACAGTAAAACAGTCTAAATAGGTACCTAAACCTGTTGATAAAGGAGTTTCACAGCGTATTAATCTAGGAGTTAATAGTGCAATCTGACACTGATCCGGTCTGCCAAACAGTGTATCAGCTACTGAAGAAAAAGGTCTTAAATATTTACTTTAATTTTCAACCCTTCATCTCAACACACAAAAACAAAACAAAAACAGACAAACAAAATACCGCACAAATTCAAAACTGACGCATTATCTAATATCTCCTGAATTCCTTTTCGCAATTTGAATCGAATTACATTTTGTTTTTAATACCATTCCTTTCAGGGAAATCATCTTGAGCCTTCCGGGGTCCACCCGTGTCGGCTGGACCCATCTCTATATTGGCTATATAACCAGGTAGACGCCTAAGACGTTACCTAACCTGTGGCCTAAGGCGACAGGTAAGTTAATTCTATTTCTATCACGCTGGTTGTGAGGTTTACCAACCCCATCAATATTGGTGTCACGGTTATTATTGAGCCGCCAAAGGCCTCTGAAATACCTCATATAACGATTACTAACTTACATTAGTAAGTAGTAACCGGGTGCCAACGAAATGACGTGCCTTCCGAAGCACGGATCATCTTACTATTGGACAAGCAGGTCATCAGCATGTAATGTCTTAATCATACTAGGGATCATAAAGTGATTTTTGTGATATGTCGCCACCGGGATTCGAACTCAGGTCCTCCGGATCGTGAGCCCAACGCTAAACCACTGAATGACGGAGTCCGTTTTTCTTTTAAACCCGTTGCTCGATCAGCCCTACCCTGAGGTCACAATGTAGAGTCTTGAGGGTAAACCTACAAACGTGAGCGACTCCAACCTCTAGAAGTGGTTGCGATCGGTAAACAGTTTATTAGTCAGATGTGTTGACAGAACCCGTTCTATTATTAGGTGTCTAAGCGCTGTATCGCTGATGGCCGGTCCCATCTGTAGAATCCCCACTAAACTCCCAGCATTTGGGGACATCGCCATAATCCCACTGACAGTATTATTTACTCGTTGTTTTGTTAAGCTAATTTATAACAATGTTTTTCGGTAAAACCGAATAAGTATTGTTGAATGGACACAGCCTTGTTATGATGCAGTTCGTTTCGTTTTGAGTGGAAGCGATAAACAAAAACGAGAAATGAATTAATCTTCTTCTTCTATCGTGTGGGTTGTGTGATTACCAACCTCATCAACCCAAGTGTCAGGGTTACTATTGAGCCGTCAAAGGCCCCTGACATGGCTCATGTAACGACTACGTACTTATATCAGTAAGTAGTAACGTGCCTACCAAAGCACGGATCATCTTACTTTCGGAAAATCAGGTGATCAGCCTGTAGTGTCCTAACCAAACTAGGGATCACTTTGTGATCTATTATGAAATAATAATAAGAATGTTTTTGTTATGGTAAGATAATATATCCTTTCCAGCCGTATTCGGCAATGGCGACAAGTTGTCAATCTAGGAGCGCCTAAGATGCGGTCTTTAATGGCTGACGTAACCGATCTTAGCAGTGAATGTATGACCCCATTTACTGCACGTCAGCATACCTCCAATATAGTTGTAAATTATGGCCGCAGGTGGTAAGCCCTTCAGCTCGTCGCGGTTAGAGTCCAGCTCTTCTCGACGTTTCTGTTCTAAGCCATACACTTTGGTGTTCAAAGTATGCCTCCATTGTGGCCGACCCTGGGCCACTATCTCCCACTGGGATGGGGCCAAATCATATCTTTAACTATACATACATAAACTCACGCCTATTTCCCACCGGGGTAAGCAGAGACTACTACTTACAGATGTAAGTAAGTAGTAGTTACATGAGCCATGTCAGGGACCTTTGGCGGCTCAATAATAACCCTGACACCAGGGTTGATGAGGTTGGTAATTCGCTTAACAGCCCACACGATAAGAATAAGATTACCTGTACTACTATGACGACTACTGGTACTATGATACTAAACCTCTAAAACGTTGTTAAGAAACGTTTGAAAAAGTACAAAAAACCGCACGAAAAATTTTAACGAGGATAATGCCATAAAATCTTGACAGAAAAATATTATGGGGCAGTAAAATTTAACACATATGGGACCATGATTTTCTCATTTAACGCGTAAAGTAAGTACGTGTAATAGCGCCATAAAAGTAATGAAACTCGGCATTTTTAACATCTAGTAAAAGCTTTCTTTTTTTGCTGACACTCTGAAAATGTCGTAGAAGTGTAATAAAATGTCTCTCACAAGTGTTACAATATATATAGCGAGCCTCATCAACCTTGGTGTCAGGGTTATGATTGAGCCGCCAAAGGCCCTTGACATGGCTCATGTAGTGATGGGCAGGGAAAGAAAAAATTGGGTGGGAAAGAAAAAATATCGGGAAAATATGGGAAAATAAAATAAACACCCGAAAAATTCCCGAATCATGGGAAAATATTTTTTATTTAATTATTTTTAATCTTATTATTATTTGTATGTCGTTTCCATGTCTCGGATCGGGTCTGTCATGGAGTCCTGGACTTTTGGCAGGCGTGTGTGGGGCCGAAGCCAACACGTAGAGGCCCCTTAAGACAATTTACTCTAAATGTGTTGTGACACCAACCGGCGATTATCCCTGTATGCACTATGGGAGTGCACCCAAAGACAATCCCTGGTTCGTGTAGGACTATTGCAGATTATGGGAACAAAAGGAACTGGGCTATTGGGTTGGGGGTTAGTGAACCTATATACTGGGGCTATGGGGGACTATGGCGCCTGCTCGACTAATGTTAATAACAGAGATACATTGGGCAGGCGGTGACTCGTCACTCACTGGTTGGGCCACCTATCTAGCCGACGCGACTGGACGGCAAGGCAGCAATATGGTTGTGAGCATCTCAGGGTGTCAAGAGGTGTACACCGCTTTCTGCGAGGCGGTTTACCCGCCTTACCAACTCGCGACTTATGCATCTTTCACTTCCACCCTGCGAGCGTATAGCTCTAACGCCCCACTCTGGCTGGCCAATGAAGTCAAGCCAGAGGTGAGAGTCCTGCGGCCCCCGCTAAAGTCCACTCCGGCCAGCCAGTACTGTAACCATCTTTGTTGCTCTTCTTTGGACTCTCTCTAGTAGTGCAATGTTCTTCCGATAGTAAAGTCTCCATATTTGAAACCCATGTTCTAACAGCGGTTTGACGTAAGTAAGTTTTGTAAAGCCTAAGAAACAATTCCGTATCTATATGATAAAAAGCTTTTCTAATTATGTATAAGAGGGAGTTATCCTTCTTAGTGATTCCAATAATGTGTTCGTCCCACTTTAGATTATGTGTTATCGTTATGCCAAGGTCATTTTGTTTTTTAAGACACTCGAGAGGTTTTGAGTCAATGGTGTAACTCAACGTGGGGTGGTTACTGCCAACATGCAACACAGTGCATTTGTCTACGTTTAATGTGATTAGCCAATCTCGGGTCCAAGCAATTACTCTATCAAGATCATCTTGGATTATATTATGGCTAATAAGTGGATTCCCCGTTATTTTCGTGTCATCTGCAAAGAGTGATATATCAGACATGATACCATGTTTAAGATCTGTAAGGTAGATACTGAATAAAATAGGTCCTAACACCGATCCCTGCGGCACACCGCTGAGGACTTTTCTGGGAACAGAGTATGATTCTCCGATGCGCACAGAGAATGTGCGATTTGACAGGAAGTCTTCAATCCACTTCACGACATTGCCTCTGATTCCAAAGGGCTCTAATTTAGCAATCAATGGTGTGACAGGAACTCGATCAAAAGCTTTTTCATAGTCCAAGTAAATAATATCTGTAGGTATTCGTGCCTCCCAATTTCTTGCACAAAACCATGTTGCTCCTCGATGATGACATTCTCTCGTGCCAAAAGCATCCTATATATGCTATAATATGTAGATATATTTGCATGGAATTATTAAAATCGAACATTCCATTCAAAATATATTACAAAGGAGATCATCGGCTTTCCATACTTTGGCCGGCCCAAATTTGAAAGTGCCGGTCAGAGAAAAAAAAATGTGTCAAACCTTTCGAGTAGATTGTTCTGAACATTTTTTACTATGACACCAGACGTGTATGACCATTAGTTTGGCTTTAATTGGATTTTAAAAATCTCGACTTTTCATACATTTTGTAAAAAATAATATTATGTCCGTTGGGAAAAAGAGGTATACATACAGACGTATTACAAAGGACCGTTAGAACATTTATTAGTATGGCGCCAAACTTCTATGACCATTATTTGGACTTTCAGTTTTGGTTAATATGTTAAAATGCCAGCCATCGAAAAAAATACGTTGAATCTGTCTAATAGTTGCTTCTCAATATTTTTTAATAACACCAAACATCTATGACCATTATTTTGGCTTTTATTGGAATTTACGTTTTAGTTTAAATATGAAAAATGCCGACCAGCAAAAATATCATGTTGAGAGTATCGAGTAGATGTCTGTTAACATTTTTTTTCTATAGCGCCAAACTTGTATGACCATTAGTTTGGCTTTTAGTGTATTTTAAAAATCTTGATTTCTTATTTATTTTGTATGAAAATAAAGTGCTTTGGGTAAAAAATGCGGTACGGCGGATTACAAAGGACCTTTAGAACATTTAATAATCTGGCGCAAAACATTTTTGACCGTTATCTTGACTTTTTATTCGTCTCTCTTTCCGTTTTGGTTCAAATGGGAAAATGTCAGCCAGCGAAACAAAATAAGTCAAATCTTTTGGTAAACGACTAGAACGACGTATTTTTACTATACTACCAAATGTCGACTTTGGCTTTTATTGGACTTTTTAAAAAAACTTTTTTTTATACATTTTAACAATGACAACAAGCAGAGCTTTCCCAATGACTAGTTATTAGTCAGATAAATACTTTGTGTTTTTGTTTTGTGTGTTGTTAGGTGAACTTCTATATTAATACTATCTGATTTTAGATATGACGTTGGCTGTAGTTTTTGCATTCGACTCAACGTTACGGCCTAAGTTTAGGTTGAATTATGGTATTGATTCACCTTGACCGTAAATGGTTACCACCCTCCAAAGATAAGCTTGCCATCTAGTGACGAAACTCGTATATTGGCATGACGTCTGAAGTATCTGTTAGGGAAAACAGGAGTCGGGTAGTTGTACTTTGCAAGTATGCCTATCACAATGTCCTGGTGCTACTCGGCTGATAACATAGTAGGTACCTCTATCACCCCACTGTTTATTCCTTGTATACACTTTTCTTTAAAAAAAGTAGTATCTTAAGCGTGTATCACCATCAAGTAAGGTAGTGGTCAAACGCAAACCTATTTTTCAAAAGACGACCACCATAATATTACGCCTTTAGCAAGATAGTTCCATTATCACTAGATAAAACTTTTTTTTTTATTTTTGGAAAATCGAATTAAGTTCAAAATATTGGTCATAGTCGTTTAATGCCATAGTAATAAACATTCTGACGATCCTTTAAATAACGCGCCTGTTATATTTTATTTTTATACAAAATGAATCAAAAATCAAGTTTTTTTTAAATCCAACAAAAGCCAAACTAATTAATGGTCATACACGTTTTTGTCATAGTGAATAATGTTTACAGGTATCTTTTCGATAGCTTTGACTTGTGTTTTTTGCTGACCGGCACTTTTCACACAGAAACTATAACGTAAAGTCCAACAAAAGTCAAAATAATGGTGATAGACGTTTGGTGCCCTAATAATAAATGGTCAAATGGATAAGTTCTAACGGGATATACAAATATTGTTTCATGGCCGGCACTTCACATTTTCACCAAAAATGTATGAAAATTCAGTTTTTTTTTTAATTCGAATAAAACCGAAAATATTGACCCTACAGCTTTGGTGCCATAGTAATAAATGCTCAAACGGATAAGTTCTAAGGATATATACCATTATTGTTACTTGGCCGGCACTTTACATTTTCACCAAAAATGTATGAAAAATACAGTTTTTTAAAATCGAATAAAACCGAAGATATTGACCCTACAGCTTTGGTGCCATAGTAATAAATCCTCATATGGATAAGATCTAACGGAATATAACAAAATTATTTTTTGGCCGGCAATTTGACTTCTGGGCCGAAATCCGATGATCTCCTTTATGTTTTTTAAGAGTTCATACGACACTACGACAGAAGATAAATTGGGCATAAGTAGGCATACATTATATTTAAATGGTCTTTGTTGGAAATCCTTACTTTTAATACAAATATACGCGATAAAAAATATTTTCCCTTGAAATGGGAATTTTTCGGGTTTTTTCCCTCAGAATTGGGAAAATTCCCAAAACGCGGGAATTTTCCGGGTAAGAACCCAACACTAGGCTCATGTAACGATTACTCACTTACTTACATCACTAAATATAAACCGCCCGAGCGTGCCCTCCGAAGCACGGAATCATCTTACTTTTTCGGACAATCAGGTGATTCAAGCCTGAAAAGTCCTTACCAAACAAAGGACTGTCTCACAAAGTGATTGCGACAATGTCCCCATCGGGAATCGAACCCGGACCTCCAGACAACTGTCAACTGTCTCCATAGCAAATTTTATTTAAGTTGGTTAACCGATTTAAGCGCGAGAAGGACAGATTGAATTCCTTTCGCATATGAATTAAGTGTGGATTTTTATGTAACATAATAATTGGTAATGACTAAAATACGACTAAACTAGAGAGGTTTGTATACCACTCGGGTTATATAAGAAAACCTACTTTTCTAAATTAATCGTCTGTTTTGTTTCTTCATCGACGTACATTGGAGAAGCTTGGGGGGGGGGGGGGGGAGTAGGCTCTCGTATCCCCTCCGGTCGACGAGGGGAGTGTTGTGATTCGCAATGGGACGCTTGTAAGTTGTATATAATTTGTTTAATAACAAAAGAAACAGAAAAGATAACACAAAACTCAAATAGGTAGTTCCTTCCTAATTTGTACTTTTATAAGATTATTTATTGAAGATTCTTTGAAATCATTCACCAGTCTTTTACCTACTGTGCCTACAACGTGGAGTAGGTTTTCCTTTTCTTATTTTTTCTTCTAGTTTTCTTTACGAGATTAAAACCAAAGTCATGTCATTTGTTGTTCATTGTCCTATCTCTGGAAATATGATTTTTTCTCGTTTGAGAAATGTTTGTGACATTTCTAGGAATATTTAATTTCGGCGTGGAAATGAAAGCCCTTCTTACCACAAGACGGTAAGATGGCATTTAAAAGGTTATGTAATAGGTTTTTTGACAACCTGAATTCGTATAAGCTCTGTTCGAAAAACGCGTGACTTACATCCTAGCGTTATGGGTTTGAATCGCTTTTTTTTTGACGTGACTTATTGTAGGTTTGCCGCAGATGGCATTAACTACTTGGCCGGACAAATGGGGAGCGCTGAAGGCTCTCACCCGGTACAACGTTTAAGACAACAGGCCTGAGGGTGCCCAGTTGGGCGCGAACCTCGGCTCAGGGCGTCGTCTGAGAGGAAAAATATTTGAAAAAATTAATCGACCCTAGTGGGTCGATAGCGATAAGCGCTGAATGAGGGAAATCGTCGACCACGCCGGCGGGGTCGGTATCGGGGACCTGAAGTGTTTGGTGTCGCGAGCTGATTGGCTGCCTCTATGGCTAGAGTAATCGGGTCGCCGGGATCGTATATTACGTCCTTCGGACGCCGATACTTTTCAGTACCGTCCCTAAGCGGAAGGTTTGAATCGCGGTTCGGGCACTAAACCACTGAATTATGTTCCTGTTTGGATCATAGATAATTGATATCACGTGGTTACCAGGTTTTGTGCCCGGTTAATGGTAATATGCTCGCCCTCTATAATATGAGACTTAAACATAGCTGGCGAAGAGTAGGTGTGTACTAAAATCAGAAATCAGAATCATTTATTCAACGTAATTATCATGGATAAACTTATTGAAGGTCAATGTAACAGTTTTGAATTTACGTCATTTCGCAAGGTGTTATGGCTGAGGAGAAGAAATGATAAGAAACTGCAATAGCAACACATCTTTTAAATCAATGAGGGTATACATTACAAGTTATTTAATAACTAGAGGAACACATTCAATACCAGACATTTTTATCATTTAGGTAATCATTAATCTCATAATAATCTTGTAAATAAAATAAGCTTCACATGAGCTGTAATTTTTTTTCTCTGACAAAAATATTATCTGGTATTTTATTGTAAAAACGTATGTATAACCCCAAAAACGATGAATTTAATTTACTTAATTTAGAATTTTCAAAAGCAATTTTATTTTTATATTCCTTGTATTACCTATCATAGTTTCTCAGAAGGAGAAATACATTTTTACGTAATATATACATAATGTTTTCATAAATATTTTAACTTGCGACCGTCAGTATATTTATTTATTTAAACAGCTCCCTAAAGAGTCCCGACGACGCAGATTAAAGACATCTATGCCTACCTCTTTGGGAATATAGGCGTGATGATATATATGTTTTGACAACGTTTATGATGTAATGATACTACTTAGTGTGGTGACAAAATTAACGTTTACGATTTTGTTTGCCAGCGACATGATTGGCGCCGCATGACTGAAAAAGCCGACCCCGCCTAACGGGCAGTGGTGAGAACTTTTAACGAACTTTTAGATTTTTATAAACATACCTACTGTTGAATCGATCGATTCATCCGTATCTCGAGTGTTCGAGAAAAAAATAAATATGAAGTGACAGTTGAGACGCTGCTTTCGAAATCGTCATTATTTCATTATTTTGAATATTAGGTAATTTTAAGTGATTTATAAAATTTGTCTAACACTACGTGTGTAAACTCACGTCCGTGTCCTCAGACGTGTTAGGCAGATTCAGAAACCACCATCAACCTCACTCACTCCCGATATTTGTCCCTAAACGAACAGGATTTTATATTATTCTTACCTAAAAGTTTGATAAACAATTTTCATAGTCGCTCGGTAGACGCCGAAGTTTTAAATTCAGTGGGACTTTGAATGCGAAGTTGAACTGCATTTTAATATGAAGAACCTTACGTGTCACCCACACAGTTTTCTGCTAGGGACAGAGTGGATTTAGTACTCGGGAAAAGTGTTTTAAATCATAAGTTCCTTAGTTTTCAAGTGTCTCTACGTTTATGGTTTTACATAGGTATAGTAGGCGCTACTTTTCATACGTCCGGCCAAGTAGTTAATGCCATTCGCGGCAAATCTACAATAAGTCACGTCAAAAAAAAAAAATCTCATACGACGCCTAGAAACAAGGTTCGCGCCCAATCGGGCACCCCAGGCCTGTTGTCTTAAATTTTGTCCCGAGTGTGGAGCGCCGAGTGTGAGTCCTCAATGCTCCCCATTTGTCCGGCCAAGTAGTTAATCCCATTTGTGGCTGATACACAATAAGTCACGCCTAAAACAGTCCGCGTCACGAACGAAGTCCACGGAAAAAAAATGAAACTTATTCTTTAGTGGGTGTACCTCTGGCTACCCCTTCAAGGATAGCGTGATGCTATGCGATTTATGTATTATATTTAGTCTCCGTATGGTTACGTTTTGCCTAAAGATCCTAATGCGCGAGTTTATGTAAATATGTACGCATGTGTGATGTTCTAAAGGTTGGCAACAATGCTCGGTAGGATTCTCTCGTAGCAGAAAATCATAAGTCGTTCCAGTAAACACACATTGTTTAATGTTCAGTTGCGTGCGCAATGTTGGTATTTAGCTGGGAACACTGTTTATGTTTCTGAGCTAAGGATAAGACATTTGGCTGGATATCAAAGATGTATGTTAATGTGGTTTGGCTTGAAAGTGGAGGTTTTGATATTTGTCTCACGATTACGCGTTTGTTGGATTTTGATTGAAAATCTTTAAAAAACACCTTTTTTTAATCTTTAACAGTACTTAGTGCAAAAGATGCTGAGTCGTGGGAATCTGTTATTTGAACCTCACATCCCAACAGGGGATAATAGGATTAGAAGAAGAAAAGAAGCAGCTCTAAAATTCTATTTGGACGAAGTTCCTCTGGTTGATTAGAGTAGGGTCAGTCTTTCAACAAGCTATTTTCTCCGAACTGTAATGCTTTGACTTTTGGAACTGTATTCTGTCTTCTTTCGTGTGATCAGTTCAATGACCAACCTCATCATTTCTGTTGTCAGGGTTATTACTGAGCCGTCCTGACAAGCCTCAGCAACCAGCGACGTGGCGTTGCGTTTATACAACTAATACTTATAACTATTTCTAACATAACAGTTGATTATGGTGTTATGTTGTGAATAATAAATAAATATATAAATATACTAAATGGGGTGGATATCGACTGTCATATGAGATTTTAGCCAAGTTATCACATATTATTGAACGAAAAGCGGTTCTTAATCGTAGAACTGGGAATTACACAGAAGTTGACGGACAAGCTGTCGGATGGACTCACGATATAGAATAAGCAATCTCACAATCACCCTGTCTGCCTTTAAATAAATAAACTGGCCTCAGTGGTCCAGCGGTTAAGCGTCCAGAGGTCCCGGGTTCGAATCCTTTAGTTTAATTAGGATATTACAAGCTGATCACCACAGCGGCCTCCATGGTCTAGTGGTTAGGGCGTAAGGCTCACGATCTGGAGGTCCGGGTTCGATTCCCAACGGGGACATTACCGAAATCACTTTGTGAGACTGTCCTTTGTTTGGTAAGGACTTTTCAGGCTTGAATTACTTGATTGTCCGAAAAAGTAAGATGATTCCGAACTTCGGAGGGCACGTTAAGCCGTTGGTCCCGGTTATTAGCCGTAAAAACACCTCCACCAACCCGAATTGGAGCAACGTGGTGGAGTATGCTCCATACCCCCTCCGGTTGATTGAGGGGAGGCCTGTGCCCAGCAGTGGGACGTATATAGGCTGTTTATGTAAGCTGATCACCTGATTGTCCGAAAGTAAGATGATCCGTGCTTCGGAAGACGCGTTAAGCCGTTGGTCCCGGTTACTACTTAGTGATGTAAGTACGTAATATTTAGGTACATGAATCGTGTCAGGGTAATAATAGCCCTGACACCAGGGTCGATGACGCTGGTAATTCACCTCACAACCCACACGATAGAAGAAGAAGAATGAACTGCATAAGTACATTTTGACTAATGTTTTATCTTGTAAGTTCACTGATGAATCTACGAGCTAAATGGTCCTAAAACCATCTGAAACCTAAAGCAACCACACGGAAACTTGGCAAATGGTTCCCAATGGTTCCGCTTATTTACTTCACATACATATTCCGTACGACTGTGGAATGGTTGCTTTCTAGTTTCCGATCTTGCTTGTTGACTTATGTTATTTGGAATATTTGCTAGAGTCGTTCCGGGGTATTGCGTCGGATACTTATTTGAGCGTTTCTGTTTCCGTGTTATTGTATTAAATACTAAACACATAAACCTTATATACCTCACCTCCGTAGTCCCTAATGGGGCCAGAAGTAATTAAAAACAGCAAGTCCTAAATATAGAAATCCTTTTTTTTTGACGTGACTTATTGTAGATTTGCCGCAGATGGCATTAACTACTTGGCCGGACAAATGGGGAGCGCTGAAGGCTCTCACCCGGTACAACGTTTAAGACAACAGGCCTGAGGGTGCCCAGTTGGGCGCGAACCTCGGCTCAGGGCGTCGTCTGGGAGGAAAAATATTTGAAAGAATTAATCGACCCTAGTGGGTCGATAGCGATAAGCGCTGAATGAGGGAAATCGTCGAAGTAGAAATCCCAACAAAAACATTTCCATGTAAAATATACCAAGATGAGATCATATCGATTGTATGTCAAAAAGTTCTCATGTGGAGCCAAGTTTCTAACTCTACACGGGCTAACGATACAAACCCTAAGTTCACAAACTCTACACGTTAGGTAAAATATGGGTTTTGCCCGTTTCGTTCCTACAAATCTATAATAACTGGTAATGGACAGTCAATAAAGTTGTCCATGGGGACGGCATAAAATTGTTTTTTTTTTTTTTCACCTTACGCTTAGAGACTATGGAATTCCATTTGCTTCGTTCCTGACATTTCATACACGCACGCCGGTTCTTTGTTTTTGACGTGACTTATTGTGGATTTGCACTTGGCTACTTGGCCGGACAAATTTGGAGCGCTGAAGGCTCTCACCCGGTAACGCCGGTTCAGAGTAGATCTTACTAAACCTTTTCTAAGGACATCTCCAATTTAGTCAATATACGTCCTTCTAGGTCGTTCTCTGCCTCTTCTTACGTGGGAATTAAACATAGCTGGCGAGGAGTGGGGGTGGCCTACTCCTTCAGGGATGTAGGCTATAACGTTTTGTTTATGTTAAAATAACTGAATATTTCCATTGAATAGCGGTATATTAATGTACAGTGACATTGCTCTCAGCAGTCTCAGATAAACGTGGCCGCCCCAGTATGATCTCAGCTAAACGGATTAGCAGCGACTCAGACCTGAAGGTCTCGTCCACTTAATACAGATCCCTGACATTATGATATTGTTTTGGACGATTTTGAATGCTTTGGGTGAGATGGATAGGAAAAGGCTGTTCTCACGCAGTCGACGGCTCCGTGTCCAACATAATGGATAATTCCTTTCTCGTCACTATCATGGTCAATGCTATATCCATTTTAGTACTTCTTATCAATAGTGGCTGCAAGTTGTCTTTGATTACTTGTAGCTCAGCCCGCCCCAATACGGATTACGGGCGTGAGTTTATGTATGTAAGTACGCAAGCTAATCATAAATATATTACATTAAAAGTGTTATACAAACAGTGCAGCGCTACTGAAATCTTCAAGTACTTTTCTTGAATTGTACGTATACAATAGAGAAAACTTAATATAACACCTCATACTAAAATAACTCACATACGCGATATTTTAAGAACAACTGTTTTCTTTAACTTCATAACATGTTCCACCTTTCGCAAGTTTCACATGTCTTCCTTGACCAATCTAAAGTGACCTCCAAGTAGTATAACACCAATAGAGATGTATAAAAGCGGACGGATCATTACAAACTGGTCTAGCACTAGCTACACGGTCCCGCTAATATCTTGAGTGCATGCCCCTCTAGAACTCCCGGGGATTTGATTAGAGCAAATAGTGGAATTTCATTATACAGACCAACGGTTCTTTGCAATTTCAAATTTGACAAACCAATAATAACTTTAGACTGTTAAGAGTAGAATAGAAATAATTTACAAAAAGAACATGATTCTATGCTGCACGGGAGCGAATATAAACCACAAGCGTTCAGAACCTTGTCTTTACGGGGTCGAGAAAAAATTACTGAAATTGTATTACCACAATTTTTATTAACGTTTTCTATTGCGAAAGCGGCATATACAGCGAAAGTTGATGGTAGGGCTGACAGAGGAGACCTAGAAGGATTGACCAAATTGGAGATGTCCTTAGAAAAGATTTAGTACGATCTACTCTGAACCGGCGTGCGTGTATGAAGCGATTGATGAATGGGGAAGAAGCAAGAGAAGTGTGTCGAAACAAATGGAGTTCTATAGTCTCTGCTTACCCCGGTGGGAAATAGGCGTAAGTTTATGTACGTATGTATGTATGTTTATTAACGACAATACTCTGTGCTGATGTTGTTCTTGCAGCTACTCTCCTCTGATATACACAAGTTGAGAAGCTGCAGTAGTGTTAAACGGATGAGACGTTTGGCAAAAATATAGTAAATTTATTTTTCAATTGACTATTCAAAGTGTAACTATGATATTTTTGAGTTAGAGTTATATGATGGTTCATCTATGTAAATCAATAGGCTTAATGGTTTAGTGGGTTGGTGTGAGCCATGTCAGGGGCCTTTGGTAGCTCAATAATAACCCTGACATCAGGGTTGCTGTCGTTGGAAATTTAACATTATTTCATCTTCTTTTTCTTCTATTATGTGGGTTGTGAGGTGGATAAGGTCCAACCCCAACGTCACCAAGCAGGGTTATCAATTGATTCTAACTTCATTTAACGCGTAAACACTCTCATACATAAACGACGTAATCATAATGTTATTTCAAACTCGATAAATACAGTTACTTGCAAGATACCCGAGGAAAATGAGAGGCTAGAGGTGTTGTTAGCGTGCGGGGACTGTTGCGGTATCTAGTTTCGGTGGGGGGAGGTAAGTGTCCTTTCTGTATGTAAAACTATTATGTATTTTGTGACTATATTTTGTATTATTATACAGTGAGCGTTAAGCACTAGCTCACCAAAGCCAAATACCGAGTTGAGCTCAGTAGCAGCGTAGAAGACGCAATAAATTAAGACACGTGTTCGTAATGTATGAACTCACCTTGCTCAGGATTTATGTCGGACATTTATAATTGTGCGCTTAGCTGCACCCACTGTATGAATTGTCGGGGATTTGTGGCTGTTGGAGACCTGGTTACAGTTGGAATTATTGTCGTTGGAAATACTTATAGAAAGTTACGGGAAAATTGCTTATTTCTATGCTGGACTGGATATTGAAAATAAAATATTACGTTATGTTTTACTCCTTTTCCTCAATGCTAAAACTAGCATCACGCCTGTAAGGTTCACGATGTTGAGGTCCGGGTTCGATGCGCGATGGGGACATTGTTAGACTGTCCTTTGATTGACTGATACATTGCAGGCGGAAACACTTTATCATTCGGAAACGTAAGATGATTCCATGTTTCGAAAGGCACGTTAAAACGCCGTTGGTTCCGTGTCGGGCGGATTGGCTACCCACAGTCAGATGGAATGGTAGAAGAATTCTAGATTAAGTAAATTAAATTCATCTTTTTTGGGGTTATGTATACGTTTTTACAATAAAATACCAGATAGTATTTTAAATTTGTCAGAAAATAAATTTAAAGCTCATGTGAAGCTTACTTTATGTAAAAAAGCTTATTATAAGATTAATGACTACCTAAATGATAAAAATGTCTGGTATTGTGTATGTTCCTCTAGTTATTAAATAACTTGTAATGTATATCCTCATTGGTTTTTAAAAGATGTGTTGCTGTTGCAGTTTCTTGTCATTTCTTCTCCTCAGTCATAACACCTTGCGAAATGACGTAAATTCAAAAATGTTACATTGACCTTCAACAAGTTTATCCATGATAATTACGTTGAATAAATGATTCTGATTCAATCAGACTTTGGAACGTCATCTTGCGAAAGTAGTAGACTCTCATCAACGGAATTGGGAGGAATAAATACGTTCCTTGTTCCTTCTGTCATATAGATCGGAACTTCATGAGAGTATGTCTACGACTCCTGCAAAGGAAAACTTTAGCCCAAACACATGCACCTACCCGCAGCGGAGCAGGGTGGTGGAATATGCTTCTCCGAATAGGCATGTGCCCAGGAGTGGGATTTATATAGGTGATTGATCTTTGTATGTATTTATGTAGGCATTACACAAAAAATCTAAGTAATATGAATTGAGTATTTTAATCTAGATGCTTCTGACTAAATTATTGGGCGTTCTAACAATAAGTTACGATGTAGGCTGAACAATTAGCTTACAAAATACACGCTAAACTATCGGCTCTAAAAGCCACTAGCTACTTTCTAAATTAATTCATGAATAATGGTTACTATGATATGAGGAAAAGTTATTAATATTCTGTAGTGGGTTAGGCTTATGATACTAAATTAAATTGGTTAATGACAGGGTACAAATTTAAACCTTATGATGTTAATCAATCAGTGTTAATCAAGTCACTGGGACTGTAACCTGGAACTTGACAGACGGCAGCAGTAACTGTCAGTACTATTTACTGGCGAAGGACAGGGGTCCTAGTACGGCTTTGAAATAGACTGCTTGGGGCACTATCCTACTCGCGTTAGACAGAGTACTGCGGGGCGGAAGGCAAGAAGAAAACCACTGCCCTATTTTTCCCTAAAAAAGTAGCATGGAGAATGTTACACCGACAAGAGCGTGGCTCTTAAATTAACACGTGCACTGCATATGAGCCAGCTATGAGGCAATACATTTGAAACTCATACGTGCATATCCCATATGTGACCTACTACAAAAACTGTCTAATAAAAAGTAAGTAATAATAATTTTGTTTTATACCTCTACAATGCTAGAATCTAAATTCTGCAGTCGCCGCATCCAGCAACCTTCACATCCTGGAAACCCTACAAAGGCCCCGCCGCGGTTAAATCAGTACTTACTATAACTTTAACTGATGGAACATTCATTTCCACCGCCTTTCTACTTAAGTCTTAAGAACTTCAGATTCTAATTCTTATTGTACAATTCCACCAATATAATACCTATACTTACGCGCGGGTCAAATTGAAAAGAATGTGGACAAAAGGTTTTACCCAATATAATGACTAATTCCACAACTATGGCTGTAATAAAATTATGCATAATTCCACCATTTGCTTATTCACGGAGTAAATAACTGTTAATGTTGCCAGCACTATCAATTAGCAGCTGTAAATCTTTTAGCGGGTCCATTTAATGAATGTTGTAATGTAAATTATTTATAGCATTTAAATTGCTGGGCACAGTACGTTGCACTCGGATAAAATCGATGTAATTATTTGTTTAATGGTTGACTTGAAAACTGGCAAATGGATTGGTTGGTTCAAAATTTTGTAGGGCCTTCTTCACAGGTCTTGAGGTCTGGTTATCATTATTAAGCCTTATAATTTAGCATGATAAGATTGACAGCAAATATATTAAAGAGACATCGAAGTGTGGTGTCTTACTGTAGGTACCTATAGTCATTTTAGTTTCTTCAATAAGAAGAGAGTGCGCTCAAAAATCACTTTTGGATTTTTATTCAAGTAAGTTAATGAAAACAAAATGAACGAAATGAGACCATTTATTTGCATCAATCGCTATAATTTATGTTAATTATTAATAAATCCGAGGAGCTCGGTGGCGCAGCGGTTAACGCGCTCGGTCTGCGATTGTTGAAGTAAAGCAACTTTCGCAAAGGCCGGTCATTGGATGGGTGACCACAAAAAAAAGTTTTCATTTTCGAGCTCCTCCGTGCTTCGGAAGGCACGTTAAGCCGTTGGTCCCGGCTGCATTAGCAGTCGTTAATAACCATCAATCCGCACTGGGCCCGCGTGATGGTTTAAGGCCCGATCTCCCTACCCATCCATAGGGAAGGCCCGAGCCCCAGCAGTGAGGACGTTAATGGGCTGATGATGATGATGATTAATACATCGTGAATCTGTGTCACGACTTTATTATTTTTTAATTTGGAAGTGGCATATTATTTCTTTTGTTTTTATTTTTGATTTCTTCTTTTTCGAACGGGAAACTTTTTCCGCCTTTTTAAACGGCTGTCGCGGGATTTTTGTTCGGTTGCGGTAATCTGCTATGAAGAGTTGGAGAGTTAACATTGCTTATAAAAATATAACATTATTCAAGAGAATTGCTGAGTTGTTCGATTACGAGCACCTCCCCACCTGGGAGCAGTAGTATTACCACAATATTACGACTGAGATTTCCAGTCACAATAATGAAATAATGGGGTTTGAATTTTAAAAGGACATTCAGTCTTACGACTATAATTATTATCGGATTAATTCCATTGAATATGGGAACGTTAAATAATTATCATCCGTTACAAAATTTTCCTAAACTGATGTCTACGCCATCTCTGTATAATGATGAAACATAACTGGAAAACTCCTTCATCCATAAAAGCAAAATTGCTATTTGACATTATTATTTCACATAGTTATTGTTGGTTACATTGAACAAATTGGAGATGTCATTAGAAAAGTTTTACTACGATCTACTCTGAACTGGCGTGCGTGTATGAAGCGAATGATGAATGTGGAGGAAGCAGGATCGAAGCAAAGTGAATTCTATAGTCTCTGCTTACCCCGGTGGGAAATAGGCGTGAGTTTATGTAAGTATGTTATTGTTGCTTTGGTAAGCGGACCCTGTGAAAAACAGAATAATGCTAGGGAGATGATGTTGATGATGATGATGATGTTAACATTGCGCGCATTATTGTTTTAGGCGCAAAGTTTTCAGACGTTAATATTGAAGAACAATTTGTTCTTCAGTGACGGCTTAGAAGAGTTAGTTTTTAGTTTAGAGTGGGTGTCATTCATCATCAGCCCATTAACGTCTCCACTGCTGGTGCACGGGCCTTCCCTATGGATGGATAGGGAGATCGGACCTTAAACTATCACGCGGGGCCAGTGCGGTTTTATGGTTATTAACGACTGCTAATGCAGCCGGGACCAACGGCTTAACGTGCCTTCCGAAGCACGGAGGAGCTCGAGATGAAAACTTTTTTTTTGGTCACCCATCCTATGACCGGCCTTTGCGAAAGTTGCTTAACTTCAACAATCGCAGACTGAGCGCGTTTACCGCTGCGCCACCGAGCTCCTCAGAGAGTGGGTGTATACATTGTAAACATCTGCCTATCTTTTCGGGGAAACGTGTGTGATGCTATGTTGTGTTTGTTAGTCTTCAACAACTGCCTCTACCCACACAGGCTGAGGTTACGAGTGGTGTTTATATAATTAATAACTTTTGTTATAAACTTGTGCAGTTTCATTTTAGGTTCAGTGGTTGTTGAGGCTTTTAAATATTAGCTCTCATGTCTAGCTAGCTTGTGTTTTTGTAAATATATTATGAAGATGTTCAGTGTACTCTTATAAGGTATTTGTTTTAAGGTATATACCGCTGCGTTCAGAATTATTTAGTATTAGTGTCGTAAATCATAAAAATGTCTAAAGTATCTAAGTGTGTAAATGATAATAATCATAATCAAAAATAAAAATAATGAAAAAAATGTCTGGTATTAAGTGTGTTCCTCTAGTTATTAAATAACTTGTAATGTATACCTTCATTGATTTAAAAGATGTGTTGCTGTTGCAGTTTCTTGTCATTTCTTCTCTTCAGCCATAACAAATTGCAAAATTACGTAATTTTAAAAATGTTACATTGACCTACAACAAGTTTATCCATGATAATTACGTTGAATAAATGATTATGATTTCTGATTTTATAGAAGAGAAGCTACAAGGAAAAAGAGGAAGGGGCAGACCAAAAACGGCTGACATGGAACAGATGAAAGACAAGGTGAACATCTCATGTCTTATAATGAAGTGAAAGAATTGCCCTATAGACAAGAATGGAGAATGCTACACCGACAAAAGCGTGGCTCTTAAATTAATGATGATGATCAAATCGTAAAAAATGTGTGCCACTGGCGGGTAAATAATTATCTTAATGCCAGGGTGGGTGAGATCGTCGACCTTACAGCCCAAACAAAATAAAAACACAATACTACCATGCTGAGGTGATACAAGTTGCTGCCACACTAAAATAAATTAAGTATTCGGGATTGCTTTGCCGACAATAAAGCAACCACGTGAAGTACCCTTTATACTGCATACATTTTCTTGTTGGCCACTATGCTTTCCTAGGGAGATAGGGCCCATAGCATTTGAATTCCTTACAGAAGCAAATTCAATTTTCTCTAATCTTATATTACTTTAAAAATCCGTCCAAGCCCAGTTGGTATAACGCTTGCCTCTCACTTTGAGGTCGCTGGTTCGAATCCAGTAGAGTCCTAAACGGATGATTGACGAATTTGTTTTCGTATTCATGTTTGGATCATAAATTATAATCACGTGTTCAACGGCGAAGGAAAACATCGTAAGGAAACTCACATTCCCGAGAAATGCATTTTCGGAGGTATGTGACCTAACCTGTATTGGATTTCCCTTCTCGGGTTGGAAAGTCAGATTGCCAGTCGCTTCTGTAAAAAAAAACCGGACCTGTCAAATCTTCAGGATAGGTAAGCGGACCCTGTGAGAAAGAAGATGATGATTATAATACTTTAAGGTATTTCCTGCCTTCAACAAAAGTTTAGCCTGGAAAATATATTATATTTAAGCGTAATATCACCCTGACGTAGCATATTTTCAGAAGGAAAATTTTAATAAAACATACTTAAAGATCCGTGTTCCCGGGTCAGGTAGGGTTCTTAGATGAGCGGAAAATACGTCTATAGGTAATTCTTAAACAGCCGCTGTGGTCCTGGCTTGCTTCTCAAACGGGGAGCGCTGATTTAAACCCCAGTACCGGACTTATACCACTGAGTTATCAATTCCTCTTAAGTAAAATTTTCACTAAAAGCACCTATCAATTCAGTTCAATTTAAAAATTCAACGACCTCCGCGGTCCAGTAGTTGAGCGTTGGCCTCACGACCCGGAGGTACCGGGTTCGAATCCCGGTGGGGACATATCACAAAAATCACTTTGTGATCCCTAGTTTGGATAGGACATTACAGGCTGATCACCTGATGTCCAAAAAGTAAGATGATCCGTGCTTCGGAAAGCACGTTAAGCCGTTGGTCCCGGTTACTACTTACTGATGTAAGTAAGTAGTCGTTACATGAGCCATGTCAGGGGCCTTTGGCGGCTCAAAAATAACGCTGACACCAGGGTTGATGAGGTCGGTATTCCACCTCACAACCCACCCGATAAGAAGACGCGTCCCTTTCTTTTTCAGCGGATAAGAAAATGACAGGTATACCTTGAAATTAGATGGTGTGTGCAGGAATCACAACCAATATACGACTAAGGACAGACGTTAATCGCCTCTCGCTTATCGCTACCTTCCTGCCCGCAGCCACACGTGTTATCTCCGTTCGAATGTGAGCTCCAGGCGTGATCGTCACTGGAGCGTGAGTACAAGGTGACGTCACTTCACTCCTTGTTGGTCCAACTGACTTTAAACAATCGACTGTCGTACCCTATCCACTTCGCAAATCGTTGACGTAAATTCGAATTTTGAACTTTGGACAAATGGCTACACAATTTGTTACGAGTATTATATACGGTCTATATTAAAGCAGGGCAGTTTTATATGTCCAGTGATTTTTGGAAAGAACTTCTTAGGAGTATGAATCATCTCAATAAGTACACAGGGTGTTAGTGACATCGTAACGAATACTGAGTATATCAAGTGGAGTTTTCCGTTGCAAAATTCGTGATTTCTTTTTTTTTTTAATTTATTTAATTTCTATACTTTTGCTACTTTGCTACTATATGAAGTGGAATTTCCTGTCGGAAAATTCACTTTTTTCTTTTTTTTACTTATTTGCAGTTCCGTACTTTGCGATGGAATATTCCACTTGATATCACATTCAAAAGTCTAGAAAAGATAGAAATTATTGACTTTATTAGAGATTTCTCACGATCAGAATATAATAAAATGCAATATTAACTTGTTTCGTATTTTACTTTAAATAGGGGAACTTGTACGTTTTTTTTTCTAAGAATTAGCAATCTATTTTTGGCCCTGGAATCGTGTACGTACAAATGACACACGTGACGTCAAGCCCCTTGACGTAAACAGACTTGCCGTAGCGGGAATCGCCGTTCGGGGAGTCGCTGTCAACGCTACAATTCTCTGAAACCAGCCAGCGTTTCTCGTTCCCTTCCTACCCGCAGGACACACGTGTTGTGTCCGTTCGGATGTGATCTTCGAACGAAAACCTGAGATCCACACATCGAGATTCGGTATTGCATTCATTCTGTAATACTAGAGAGTATTCTGATTCTAACTAGAGTGAGGTTGCCAATATTGGCATCATTTTTCGACCACTTTATAATACGTTAGTTCATACAAATTCGAAACAGTTTGAAGTTTCGTAAAGAGTATTATATACGTTTATTTTTACCTAAGTACCTGATTTTTACCACATAAGTACCAAATTATTATTGAGCTCTAGCTGGCCAATATTTATTTTTAACTCTAACATAAAGACTGGTTGTCTCATCTACCCTATACTTACATACTACCGAGGTATTTCCTGCAGTTACTTTTCCCTGGCTATACAGGTTGTGAGAAGCTTCAGCAGTTTTAGGCGGATGAGACGTTTGTTATGTAAAGATTGTGGTTTCAAAGTGTAACTATGTGACCTTCTGAATAAAGATCTGTTTGGATTTTCGATTTGAATATTTGAATCGTCAATTGTTTCGATATGGAACGATCGTGTCGCGTCGTGAGGTTGATCGCGAGCTCACAATAGTCTCTCCATCCTTCTTGTTTAGTCAACTTTGAAGTCAGTGAAGAAGATTTTTATTTCGTCCTCGATTATGGAAATGAACACGATATCTCTGTTTTTATCGACGCCTTTTGCAGTGGGAATAAATGACGAGCTGTCATTATTGTTTTGATGCTTGCCTGATGGCGTGTGAGACTGTACATTGTTATGTTATGATGTCGCATTTTTGGCGGTGCGTGTTTTTCAAACAGTTGATTTTTCCATTGTGTTTTTCTTCTTTAATGTGTTTTCTGTGTTACTTATCTATATGAGTTAATCGGCGAAATTTTTACAGCATTTGATCATTGCTAATATTTACATTTTCTTCCCATTTTTTTTTCAAAAAGAAAGGGTTTGTTAATATGTTTTTATTAAGTTAATAAATTGCATGCTAACGTTAATTATGTCAAATAAGTTCATAGCTTGTGTGCTTGTTTTCCTTTCTACTTGACATTATGGTACTGCAGCATGCTGATTAACCTGATTGTCCGAATGCAAGAAGCATAGAAGGCACGGTAACCCTTTGGTGAGGTGTTTACAAACGATGGTGACCATTGACATTCAGAATTTACCTTTGAACAGTTTTTAGTGATTAAACAGAAACTTTGTACGTAAAATAGTTATTATAAGGTTGGTGATTATTTAGAAGATATGAATGCATGCTATTTATTGTCTGGAAACTGATATTAGGCAGTCAAATTACCAATAATAATATTTTATGTTTTTTTGTAATAACGTCTAGGGCCCTTTGCCGAGGTTTTTCTTGCAGCTTCTTTTCCCCGGCTGTACAGGTTGTGAGAAGCCAGTTTTAAGCGGATGGGACGTTCCTTATGTAAAAACATTACAGAACACACACATACACACATTTAGAACCACACATACATTACACATACATTTAGAATCGTCATTTTGAATAAATATATTTTTGAATTTGAATTTGGTAATGAAAAGTAGAAAGAAAAACAAGCAGTCAAGCTATGAACTTATTAGACATAATTAACGTTAACAGGCTCTGTGACTCAGGTAAAGCCAAACACTCACTCACAGTGGAGTGACTCAGAAATACCTAGAATGCACGCTTGCAATAAATACACGGTTCAAATGCGCTCAATAATTGCACGTTTGCAAAGCTCTGAGTTAAATGTACCGGAACAGACGTAGTACTCTTACAGCACTATATATATTAATATATTAATATAATATAATGTATATATATATATATATATATATATACACACATTACATATATATATATATTAATGTAATGTGTGTATATTCTAATGTTGTAAATGTATATGTGTGTCGTAGATTTTACCTAAATAAACTTTTTTATTATTATTTTTTATTATTATTATTATGGTGACCTTTCTATGCAGCTTGCTTTTCTACTAGATTGAGAGCGAACGAAACCATAGTGTGATAAGGGAGTGTTGTGGTGTAAACTGTAGTGACGAGAATTGAAAAAGTGATGCGCCCATGGTTCGGACATGTCTGTACAGAATAAATGAAAGTAGACTTACGAAAAAGATTTATGATACGAGTGTAAGTAAGTAGTAGAGTCGGAAGAGGAAGGACTAGGCGTACAATAAGCTGCAAAAGTACAATCAGTATCATTCAAAGTAATAAATTAACTGGTTGCACTTAAGACCTCTTGGTTACATGTCGTTTCTGTAATAGACCAAAAACACCTGATATAACATAAACAGCCTATAAACGTCCCACTGCTGGACACAGGCCTCCAATCAACAGGAGGGGGTATGGAGCATACTCCACCACGCTGCTCCAATGCGGGTTGGTGGGGGTGTTTTTACGGCTAATAGCCGAGACCTTCGGCTTAACGTGCCCTCCTAAGCACGGAATCATCTTACTTTTTCAGACAATCAGGTTATTCAAGCCTGATAAGTCCTTACCAAACAGAGGACAGTTTCACAAAGTGATTTCGACAATGTCCCCATCGGGAATCGAACCCGGACCTCCAGATCGTGAGCCTAACGCTCTAACCACTAGACCACGGAGGCTGTTTGTAGGCAAAAAAACATCATCATCATCAGCCCATTAATGTCCCCACTGCTGGGGCGCGGGCCTTCCCTATAGATGGATAGGGAGATCGGGCCTTAAACCATCACGCGGGCCCAGTGCGGATTGATGGTTATTAACGACTGCAAATGCAGCCGGGATCAACGGTTTAACGTGCCTTCCGAAGCACGGAGGAGCTCGAGATGAAAACTTTTTGTTTGTGGTCACAGGTGAGCGCGTTTACCGCTGCGCCTCCGAGCTCCTCAACATACAAAACATAAATTTCAGAATTAGGACAACTAATGGTTCATAATTTCACCACTGTTTACAAACAATTCGCTGACTTACGTGACTGAACTTTTGTCTTTGATAGTACATATTGCTATCAGATCCAGGATGTCAGTGTTTAGTTCATTGATACGAATTCCTATGTTAGGAATTTTTATTTGACCAAAGGTAGATATTACTATCTATCTAACTTTTACAAAAGACAAATAGCGAAGTCGCTATCCTTTTTTTTTACATTAGAATCAGCCAATTCGTTGGCTTTTAACGCGTCTGCTCCTATTGAGCAGCCTATTTTTATTTCTGACATTTGTAATTTAAATTAAATTTAATGACAACAGAGAAAAACTTTGGCTGTAGTAAGTTAAATGAGGACATATTAAATATAAAATGCAATAAGAAAAATACAAATGTAATCAACCTGGTACACCAAAACATACAAGGAATATTGGGCAAGGAACTTGAAATTGAACTTTTTTTAAACAGTAATTGTGTTGATATTATGTGCATAACTGAACATTGGCTAAAAAAACATGAGTTCGTTTGCTTCAATAATCACCAGGTTGCCAGCTCGTACAGCAGGGAGACGGCTATCCGTGGCGGTTCATTAATATTAGTACGTAATTGTTTAAAATATAAGGAACGAACGGATATTGTAAGTCTCTCAGTTGAGCGAACTGTTGAGCTAGCCTGTATTGAACTCAGCCGGCTTATTGTATTGAGCGTATACAGACCCCCCGCTTCATCTTATGATCTATTTGAGAAAGTTATTGATGAAGCTTTATGCAAATTATGTAATAAAAGCAAACATGTTATCGTCTGCGGTGATTTTAATATTGATATTCTGGAAAATTGCTCATTAAGTACTACATTCAAATCTTTATTTCTGTGTTATAAACTTGTAAATCTTTTTTCAGAACCAACCCGAATCACGTCACAGTCCGCGAAATGTATCGATAATATTTTTAGTAACTTAGAACCTTGTGATAAATTAATAATTAATAAATTAAAGTCAGATCACTGTGGTCAACAAATATCTTTCAACTTATTTGTTGACCGCTCACTGAAAAAGGATGTTACATGCAATCCCATATCAAGTAGTCGTTTAGAACAATTCAAAGATAATATGTCAAACAAATTACCAGAACTTCCTTACTGTGATGACCCAAATTTGTTATATAACTCCCTATTTAATCTAACAAAATCGGAATTTAATAAAGTATTTAAGGCAAAAACAATTAAGAAAGCAGACACACCAATTTTTAGTGACTGGGCGACGGTAGGAATTTATAAGAGTAGAAACAGGTTGTATGAACTTTACGAAGAAAGAACATACAATCATAGCGTAGCTTTTCACGACTATGTAAAACAGTATTCAAAAGTTTTCAAACGTGTTTGCGTTACCGCGAAGGCAATGTTTGTTAGCAGTAAAATTAAAGGTAGCTCAGATATTATTAAAATGACTTGGAAAGTTATTAATAGCGAAACTGGGAAAGTCAAAGCACGCGATCTCGAGTATCAATTACAAATTGACGGTAAACTACTCACAAATGATAAGCAAGTTGCTGAAGCTTTTGAAAAATTCTTTACTGACATTCCATTTTCGACTACCAAGGACTTGAAGTCATCTCCTGCACTCGCTCAATCACTTGTAAGGGAGCACATAGATACGTCCAAAGTAGATAAACTAACATTTACACACGTGAGTCCTAGGGACGTCTTAAGAGCTTTTAAATCTTTAGAAATCAAAAAGACTGCAGATCTTCATGGTCTCTCTGTTAAAGTCATTAACTCCGTGATTGATTGCATAGCTCCCTATCTATCATGTATATTTAATAAATGTGTAGACAATGGTGTGTTTCCAGATTTAATGAAGCACAGTAAAGTCATTCCATTGTTTAAAGCTGGTAGTACTTCTGACCCTACTAATTTTAGACCAATATCTATACTACCCACGCTTAGTAAAATATTTGAAAAAATTTTATTACTGCAATTACTTCAACATTTCAATTTAAACAATTTAATGTCTAATAAACAATTTGGTTTCACAAAGGGTCGCTCAACAACCGATGCTGGTGTTGAGTTAATAAATCATGTTTTTCAGGCTTGGGAGGAGTCCAAAGATGCTATTGGTGTCTTTTGCGACCTTTCCAAAGCCTTCGATTGCGTTTGTCATGATATCTTGATCGCGAAACTTCGTCACTATGGAATAACTGATAATGCCATCGCTCTTTTGGAGTCATACCTTAGTGGCCGCGTTCAGAGGGTTGATGTGCATGGCTGCAGATCGTGTGGATCTAACGTCACTATAGGCGTCCCGCAGGGCTCAATTCTAGGTCCATTTCTATTCCTAGTTTACATAAACGACCTACCTAGTCTTGTAAAACATGAGGTGGTGCTGTTTGCAGATGATACCTCCTTACTTTTTAAAGTAAAGAGACGACAAGATTCCTTTGACGATGTAAACAACGCCATTTCAGAGGTAGTGGATTGGTTTACTGTAAACAACCTGCTACTTAATGAAAATAAAACAAAATATGTTTATTTTACGTTATCGAATGTTAGTAGGCCCCTCGATTCTATTATTGTAAAAAATAAGGAATTGGACCTCACGGATACTGCTGTATTTTTGGGAATTACTTTGGACGCTAAGTTGCAATGGAGTCCTCATATTGATAAGTTGTCCAAAAGGCTCAGCTCAGCAGCATTCGCGGTCAAAAAAATTCGTTTAATAACCGATGTAGAAACCGCGCGATTAGTTTATTTTGCCTACTTCCACAGTCTAATGTCGTACAGCATCTTGCTGTGGGGTCATGCTGCAGATATGAACAGCATTTTTGTTCTGCAAAAGCGAGCCATTCGGGCGATTTACAAATTGGGACCCAAGATGTCACTTAGAAATAAATTTAAAGAAATTAATATTTTAACCTTGGCATCACAATATATCTTTGAAAACTTAATATATGTAAAAAAACATATAGGATTATTTGCAAAAAATAGCGATCGGCACATTGTTAATACCAGGAATAAAAATAAACTTGCTTTACAAGTCAGTCGATTACATAAGATTACTAAATCTTTTAAGGGGCAATGTATACGTTTTTACAATAAGATTCCCATTGACATTCAGAATTTGCCTTTCAACTGTTTTAAGACAGTAGTTAAACAAAAACTTTACAAAAAAGGTTATTATAAAGTTAGTGATTATTTAGAAGATATGAATGCATGGGATTAACTGTCTGAGAACTGATATTAGGCAGCTAAATTACTCAATTGTATACCAATATTTTATGTTTTATGTTTATTTTTATTTTTTTAAAGAACGTCTAGGGCCCTGTGCCGAGGTTTTTCTTGCAGCTTCTTTTCCCCGGCTATACAGGTTGTGAGAAGCTGCAGTAGTTTTAGGCGGATGAGACGTTCGTTATGTAAAATTGACGATTCAAAGTGTAACTATGTTACCTACTGAATAAAGATATTTTTGAATTTGAATTTGAATTTGATGTTTTAAAGAAAGGTCAGCTCAATAGTACTCGCCAGAGCATGCTCGAAGTCTTGGATGAGAGTGTGTGCCGGACGACGCCCAGAACGATCTCATAGTTTAACAAATTATTGTAAATAACTTAGATTTTGAAATAAAGATATAGATAGTTAAATAAGTATAGTTAAGAAAATATTGTGATAACGATTGTATGTGATATTATTATTTTTGTTCCAATAAATTACACTCACCTCATTCGCGGCGCCGTCTCGTCTTAATGCGCGCAAGGCCCACTAGTTGCGAACCGTAAAATCGTATATGACTAGGGCGAGACGGCGTCGAAAACACACACAATTCGCACACCTCGCAACTCGAGGTTTATTTTTAGGAAGGTCGCAATAGGACCTTACACAACATAGCTTAGGTACAGACACAACTGTACAGAAATGAATCTTAAATAGTTGTTTTTATTTAGAACCAGCATCCCATAGAACATAGCGTGCGGTTTACAGTCCCGTACATTGGTCCTTCGAGCCGGATTACAGCCGGATAGAACATAGAAGATTCCGAATAACAGTCGGATATCGAAAACATAGTTCCGAACAACAGTCGGAAAACCTATAGTACAACTCGGATAACAGCCGGGTATAGTTAAATCCCGGGTAACAGCCGGGATACAGGAGTGTCTGGACAACAGCCAGACACGACACAGTATGAAAACCAGGAGTATGAAGTCGACAGAGATGGAACGGCCATCAACAGAAGACCCACCGGTCACCAACACAGCAACTCCCGCAGTCGCGGCCGCCGCCGTCACAGATAGAATAGATACAGCAGCCCCGCTGGTTACAGAACAGCCTGGTGGTGGTAGTACCGAAACATCTACTACCACTGGGACCAGCTCGGGCACCACAACGACGACGACGGGCACAACAGACGATACAGATAGGACTACGGGGGAATCCAACACAGAAGATAGCGTACAGAACGAGACGTTACGACCTGGATCGGTGGTCAGAGCCCCATCAGCGCCACACTCTACAGCTTCAAAGAAACGACGCCTAGCCTTACTTAAAGCAAAAGAGGAACTCCTGAAAAAAGAAGTCGAACTGGCAGCAGCACGCATCGCTACGTTAGCCGAAGAATCCGACGACGACACAGACATAGAGATAGCAAGTGTGAGCGACGTACGCACACGCACAAAGACGTGGGTGGACCAGCACTCAACGCTGGCCCCCCCGCTGCCCACCAACATAGCACCCTTAACTATAACGGGTGAATACAGAACCACAGTAGAAGAAAAACCGTCGCAAACTCAACACAGTCACGCGACACCTATAAACAAGGGGGCAAAACACAGCATAGCGGCACCCACTACACAAGGTGGATGCATCTCAACTCCCGTCACGGCGGGAGAACATGTGATCGCCAAACAACCATCGATAGAAATTACACAGTTAGCACAAGCGATCACGTTAGCTGCGCGATCAGCGTGTCCCACACCGCGCAGCACCTTCGAGCTTCCAACATACAGTGGATCTCACACAGAATGGCTGTCTTTCTACGCAGCCTACACAGCGACAGCTCCATCCTACTCCGACCAGGAGAACTTAGTACGCCTGCGGAAGAGCCTGAAGGGAATGGCGAAAGAAACGGTTGAAAGTCTTCTCATGTACAACGCGAACCCCACCGACGTAATGAAGACACTACAGCTTCGATTCGGCCGCCCCGACGCTATAGCTCACACCGAGCTCGACCGCCTCCGAGCTCTACCGCGCCTCAGCGACTCAGCCAAAGAAGTATGCGTATTTGCGACGAGGGTAAACAACATTGTGGCCACACTACGCGCCCTCCGAAAACAACAGTACCTGTATAACCCCGAGATAACTAAGCTCACTATAGACAAACTGACACCGACAATACGCTATAGATGGTACGACTTCGCGGCTGAGCAATCAGAAGACGACGCCGACCTACTGAAACTCGCAAGGTTCCTCGAACGCGAGGCTGAACGCTGTGGACCGTACGCGCAACCAGAGCGCGACACAGCTTCATCACAAACACAGCGGACAGCACCCGGCGCCGTCCAAATTCGAAAACAGACACAACAGCGTACTTACTCCACGACGGAAAAGGATAAGACAGCGTGCCCCGTATGCGACAAGACGGGACACACGGCGGTAAAATGTCAACAATTCACCGACGCGAACACAGACAAACGATGGGAAATGGCAAAAAACAAGTCACTATGTTTTCGATGCCTCACTCGACGCACTCTCAAACATGAGTGCAAAGCCCGAACATGCAACACCAACCAGTGCAACCGCACTCATCACCCTATGCTACATTTCCTGAAAAGAGAGGTCCCCGAAGAGAAAACAGAAACAGTCAGCACGGCATGGACGACGAGAAGAACTCACACCTTCTTAAAAATCCTCCCTGTCAAAGTCTCCGGTCCACAAGGCGATGTCGACACCTTCGCCTTACTCGACGACGGGTCCACAGTCACCCTAGTCGACGCCGACATCACCAACCAAGTCGGCATAAAGGGACCGAGCGACCCGCTACGCATAGAAGCCCTCTCAACCGACATAGGAGTCAGGAAATCACAGCGTGTAACACTCACGCTACACGGGGCGACTAACACCTTCGACACGCATGCCCGGACGATAGAAAACCTACAGCTCTCACCGCAACGCATCGAAAACGACGACCTCACCGAGTGCCACCACTTGTCCGACATCGCTCTACAACTAGTCTACGAGGCGACACCGAAGATACTAATAGGACAGGACAACTGGGAGCTACTCCTCGCCACCGAAACAAGAAGAGGGGCGCGGCATCAACCGGTCGCCTCCCTCACCCCTCTCGGCTGGGTGCTACACGGCGCACACACGCGCACTATAGGACATCGAATCAACTACATTACCGCACCCACACCCGAAGATAGTATGGACGAACAACTTCGTCAGTACTTCGCCATCGAGTCTCTCGCTATAGAACAGAAAAGGCCACAAAGCGACCCCGAACAGCGTGCGCTCAACATACTCGCCGAACGCACTACACGTAGCGACGACGGTCGTTACATAACGTCGCTACTGTGGCACACAGACAACGCGTCTATGCCCGACAACTACAATAACGCGTACAACCGCCTACTGTCTACAGAAAAAAAGATAGATAAAGATCCACTACTTAAACAGAAATACAACGAACAGATGGAAGCGCTTATAGAAAAGGGCTATGCCGAGCCCGCTCCGAGTACCAAAACAGCCAATAGAACTTGGTACTTACCTCATTTCCCCGTTCTCAACGCAATGAAACCGGGAAAAGTACGCGTCGTACACGATGCCGCAGCTAAAACGCAAGGTGTATCACTCAACGACTACCTGCTCACCGGTCCCGACTTACTACAGTCTCTACCGGGGGTACTCATGCGCCTCCGCCAGCACAAGTACGCCGTGTCCGCCGACATCAAGGAAATGTTCATGCAAGTCAAGATACGTGAACAAGATCGGGACGCCCTCCGCTACCTCTGGCGAGGCGACAATAGAGGCGACACGACTCCCCGAGAGTATCGCATGACATCACTCATCTTCGGAGCAAAGTCATCACCTGCGACAGCAATCTACATAAAGAATAGCAACGCCGAGCGGTACAAAGTCACAGACCCGGACGCGTACGACGCAATAGTCCGCAATCACTACGTCGATGACTATCTACAGAGCTTCGAGACAATAGAACAGGCCGTAGCTACGTCGAACAGAGTACGCGAGATACACAGCGAAGCACACTACGAGCTACGACAATGGACCTCAAACTCGCAGGAGGTTCTCACAGCACTCTCGGAGCCATCGACGACAACTCAGTCAGTCTCACTCGACGAAAACACGAAGACCGAACGGATACTAGGTCTCATCTGGAAGCCGTACAGCGACGAGTTAGCCTTCAACCTCGACCTAGCACGTCTGCCACGAGACGTGCTAAACAGAAAACAACCCACCAAGCGTGAGGCGCTCAAAATAGTCATGTCATTGTTCGACCCTCTCGGTCTCGCTTCGCCTGTCACATCTAAGGCGAAACAACTCCTTCAAGAAGTATGGAGAAGAAACATCGAATGGGACCAGCCGATCGACACTGACCTCGCCGCACAATGGACGGAGTGGATAGAACATCTCAAGAAGCTAACCCACGTCGCGATACCCAGATGTCACTTACATTACAGCGACGCTAGTAACATGCAACTACATGTTTTCGTCGACGCTAGTGAAACAGCCTTCGCCGCCGCGTTATACTGGCGCATACAGTCGCCGGAGGGACACGTGACTACATCACTGGTCTTGGGGAAGGCCAAAGTCGCACCGCTCAAAGTCACGTCAATCCCACGCCTTGAACTACAAGCGGCCGTCATGGGCAGTCGTATGGCCGCGACTGTAATAGAAGAACACGATCGAAAACCATCGTCAGTCACGTATTGGTCCGATAGCCGCACAGTACTCACCTGGCTAAAAACGGGCGCTCGCTCGTACAAACCGTATGTCGCACATCGAATCGCGGCAATAGAGGAGGTCAGCAAGCTAAACGAGTGGCGTTGGGTTCCAACTAAACTCAACGTCGCCGACGACGCGACCCGCGATGTACCAAGTGACTTCGATGTACAACACAGATGGTTCAGAGGCCCGGAATTCTTACGTGACGACCCAACTACGTGGCCTGCGGAGAAGCCACCACATATAGAAAACACCGGCGAAGAGAGACTGCACTATACAACACACAGAAGTGTCACCACAACGACACTAACAACAGCGCTCCCGGACAGTAATAGATTTTCGAAATGGGAACGCCTACTGCGAGCCACCGCTCGCGTCCTTCAGTTTATAGCTCTATGCCGCCGCAGCGCTGACGAGAAAGTCAACTACAAACGTACGGCGAAAGTCAGAGAAACAGACAGCACATGGGGGCGAAAATATAGAACCGCCACGCCCCGGCCTACAAAACAGAGGGACGACAGCTACAGAAAATTCATCCCACTAGATGCCCGATATAGCAAGGAGGCCGAAGCCCTCCTAGTGCGCGCCAGTCAACAACAGTCGTTCAAGAGCGAAATAGACACTCTGCAGAAAGGGGGCAACATACCCCATTCGAGCCGACTACGTCCTATCGCGGTCGAACTAGTCAACGGCGTGATTCAACTTAAATCACGTATAAACGCGGCGACGGACATAACACCACAGACACGAGCGCCGGCGGTCATCGACGGCGACAACCACGTAACAAAACTATACGTGGAGTACATACATCGACGCCTACATCACGCGAGCGTCGAAGCTACGATCAACGAATGCCGCCAGTACTATTGGATCCTACGCTTGCGTCCAATCGCACGCATGCTCATACATAGATGTCTGCCCTGCCGCATACGACGGTCGACACCACCGCGACCACCGACGGGTAACCACCCGCCGACCCGACTAGCGCACCATCAACGCCCTTTCACATACACTGGGCTTGATTACTTCGGCCCCCTCACGGTCACAGTGGGCAGAGGGACACAAAAGAGGTACGTCGCACTGTTCACGTGCCTCACAACACGCGCCGTACACCTAGAAATCGCCGCCTCACTAACGACAGATTCGGCGATTATGGCACTACGACGCATGATCGCGCGCCGTGGGTGCCCTACAGAAATTTGGTCCGACAATGGGACGAATCTACAAGGCGCCGACAAGGAGCTTCGCAAAACTATAGACAGAGCGACAGAAGAAGAAGCCACACACAGAAAAATCAGCTGGCGTTTCATACCCCCCGCCCCCCCCTTCATGGGCGGAGCATGGGAACGTCTCGTGCGGAGTGTGAAAACGGCTCTATACACCGTACTAGAACGAACGAGCCCGTCCGAAGAGGTCCTACACACCTTACTCGCCGAAGTGGAATACACGGTCAACAGCCGTCCACTCACACACGTCTCCGTGGACCCCGCGGACCCAGAAGCACTCACTCCGAACCATTTTTTGCTCGGCGGCACTGCCCGCGAGGGCCCGCCGGGCACTTTCGATGACAGCGACTTATCCAACAGAACCCAGTGGAGAGCCTCTCAACGACTCGCCGACCTATTCTGGACTCGTTGGATGCGAGAGTACCTCCCCGAGCTCCAAAACCGGCGGGAGCCACACGGCGAAGGAACAGTAAAAATGGGTGACGTCGTGCTCATTACCGACAACACGCTACCACGAAACGTATGGCCCCGCGGAATAATCACCGCTACCTACCCTGGAACGGACAACATAGTACGAGTCGTCGATGTCAAGACGAAGGGGGGGACACTTAGAAGACCCGTCAAGAAATTATTGGTTCTCTACTCCCCGCAACCCCCACCAATCGCGAACCAATAATTCTCTATATAAGAAAAAAATGGCGCCGAGCCGCCACACAACTCGCTCAGCCACGGCACGAGTAACATCTCCGCTCAACAAGTAACCGCTTCAACCAATCACAGCATGGAGCCTGATACAACCTTCGAAGAGGCGGCGCGAGTGGTGGAGCAAAACATGAAGACGCTGGGGAAAACAATCGAAGCGGCCAAGAAAACAACAGAAGAGGCCGTCCGAATTTGCTCCGCCCCCCCGCCGCCGCGCCGCTACCTCGGCCCTCGCGTCCGCTCCCGCGCGACGCAAACAGAATCGACGAATTTTCTACGCGATCTCCAACGGAAAATAGAACAATTGGAGAGGGAGATCATCTACCTGAGAGCGAGCCAACTTCGAGGCTCTCCATATTCTCGGGACTACTTCACTTCCGACGCGACAATCTGCTACTACCACAAGAAATTCGGAGCAGAGGCTCGCAAATGCCACCCTCCATGCACATGGGAGCTTGAAGAAGGAGTAGAGGGACGCCGCCCGCACAACAGAAGAAGGAGTATGTCGACGTAGACTCCAGCGCCGTCAACATACGGCGGGAGGAATGTGCCGGACGACGCCCAGAACGATCTCATAGTTTAACAAATTATTGTAAATAACTTAGATTTTGAAATAAAGATATAGATAGTTAAATAAGTATAGTTAAGAAAATATTGTGATAACGATTGTATGTGATATTATTATTTTTGTTCCAATAAATTACACTCACCTCATTCGCGGCGCCGTCTCGTCTTAATGCGCGCAAGGCCCACTAGTTGCGAACCGTAAAATCGTATATGACTAGGGCGAGACGGCGTCGAAAACACACACAATTCGCACACCTCGCAACTCGAGGTTTATTTTTAGGAAGGTCGCAATAGGACCTTACACAACATAGCTTAGGTACAGACACAACTGTACAGAAATGAATCTTAAATAGTTGTTTTTATTTAGAACCAGCATCCCATAGAACATAGCGTGCGGTTTACAGTCCCGTACAGAGTGGAAGAAGCGAATGTGATGTGAGGATCGTAGTCAGTGGAATTCTGTGGTCTCTGCCTGCCCCAACAGAAAATAGGCGTGATTTTACATATGTAAGTAAAAACAGAACGCGTTTAGTTGGTAATTTTTCCGGGCATATTTGAAAAGGTAAATCGTACCCCAAGTATTCTTCTGCTCTAAGCTGCTGTAATTACGAGCATTCCTTAGTTATTTAGTGTTCTAAACAAGAACCATAATGTCCTCATCATCATTAATTTAAGAGACATGCTCTTGTCGGTGTAGTATACTCCATTCTTGTCTCATCTACCTAGCATAATCCCGTTTATCTTAGGCCCCCTTACCTTACCTGAAGATTTGACAGGTCCGGTTTTTTACAGAAGCGACTGTTTCACCTTCCAACCCGCGAAGGGAAAACCAGGTCACATACCTCCGAAAATGCATTTCTCGGGAATGTGAGTTTCCTTACGATGTTTTTCTTCACCGCTGAGCCCGTGATAATCATTTATGAACATGAATTCAAAAACAAATTCGACAATTCGAACCTGCGACCTCAGAGTGAGAGGCAAGCGTTCTACCAACTGGGCTACCTCGGCTCTACTCCATTCTTGTCTATCAAGGGCCAATTCTTTCCCTTTCTTAAAAGATACAACGTTCGCATTCTCTTTAATTTGCTCCATGTAGGCTCTTCTTGGTCTTCCCGTTCCTCTCTTTCCTTCTAGCTCCCTTCTATGTTTTTAATAAATTCTTCGTGTCTTATTAAGTGTCCAATCATCTTGCGTCTTCTGTCCTCAATAACATTCAATATTTCTTTTCTCTTACTAGCACTTCCTCATTAGTAATCTTTTCAGTCCAACTTATTCGTTCCATCTTCCTCCAACAACACCATGTCTTAGTGTAATGTAATAGCCATTATGAGTGAAATTACAAGCCATTGGCAATTTGCGGTGACGACGACGTCGATACAACGGCATAATGACTTTGGAAATACATTGCCACGTGAGTTATGACCTCCTGGTTGCGGTTGATCAACATGCCTAATTGTGCTGTGTTATTTCAATTCTACGTGAATACTCACTTAAATATAATGGACACACCTACCGATTTGTCATAAAATAACTAGAAGGTACATTTTGATACGATGAAGCCATTTATTGGATTCATAATGTAAGTCAAGAATTCGTCACTGACGTCGCAAACTGACGTATCTCAAATTTTAGGCGGATCTGATTTGCACCTTATGCTATTGTCAAAATAAGACACAAATTAGTTAAGCAGGAAATTGCAGATACGTCTGTTTGCGACGTCAGCGACGAATTATTGAATTCAGGTTTTTTCCAATAGGAGGTTTTCTTTTCTATTAAAAATAGTTCTCAAGAACTCGTTAGATGGCGCTTATCAAGTACGTTACTAGGCCATTGCCAAGATGCCAGTGATAGAAAAAAACTTATATTTAAATTAAGAAATAAATAAACGAGAAAAAGACTTTTCTTTTTATTTTTACTCATACGAATAAATAACTCGGGATATTCTAATAAGATTTCATTTTATTTCTTCATATTTTTTTTATTTTAAAACATAATCAATGTGACATGTACGTTTCATTTTATGATTTCAAAAAGAAAAACAAATATGATATAACGTTCCGTTCCATGCAACCTACCAAGTTTAGCGCCATCTATTTAGCAGCTTGGATGAAAATTAAAAAAATAAAAGAAAATCCCTCATTGCTCCTTGTTACGTCGCAACGCTCCAATAAAATCTCCAAGTTAAAACCACCTCCTTGGGGGTACAGAGTACTGTCAAACACAGCTCAGCTCGATTTCAATTGGATTGATCTCAATGCTCGATGGCGGCGCAAGTTTAGTCGTGCGAATGCATCTATAATTGCGTGCAAACGTCAGCGGCGGGCGGGCTCGCGAACGCGCTGTGAAATGCCGATGCATGTGATTGACTTCGGCAATGCTACCCGTTAAGTTTTACATACATTATTATTACAACTTGGGGCGGACGACCTTCGCTACCGGTCGAGAGCCCATAGCGCTCCCCATTTATCCGGTCAAGTAGTTAACGCCAAATCCACAATAAGTAACACAAATGTCTTTCGCCAAGTTTTAAATAATTATGATTATGACAATCCACAATTGCGCCTGTGATTATCATTGTCAATAATTGGCTTCAAGATGTTTCTCTACTGAACCACAGTGGAACATTTTTGTGACAGTCAGTGGGTACCCTTTCCGAAAGATGAGAAGGCTATATGCTACGGCATATAGGCTTTTCATGTTGGAAGTTCCTCAAGTTCCAGGAGATTCGAAATTGTCTTTTAACGACTCGCTGGCATAATATATCGGCTTCTTTTTCGTTTCATTCTTCTGGAATGGTCTATGCAGAACGTAACAGAAAGTAGCAGTCCACCATGGTATAAATTCACAATGTGATCCGACCAAGAATCGCACTCTGAGTCTCTAGCTTAGTGGTCAAGGTGCCTATTCATTACACCGCAACGATCGGCCATACTGAATACATCTACTTACCCTTTAACCTATTATTGAATATCATGAACTACAAATCAATTTTCCTACCTATTGATAAAGTTATTGATATTCTAAAACCATTGAAATCTAGATATTTCATTAGCTTGACTCAATACAAAGGTTAAACGTTTAATTCATTCGGAATATCGACATAATATTATTATGGACCATCTAGACAAAAGCACATACGTTCCGCGGATTTAAACTAGTGATGTTGGAGTCATAATTCGGGCAAATTAATTGTCCTGTTGTACTAAAACGGGACAAAGATGGTCTAATGTGGCCACATTGGCATTACAAATTTTAAGACAACAGGCCTAAGGGTGCTCAGTTGGGCGCGAACCTCGGTTCAGAGTATATTTGAAAAAAAAAAATTAAAGATCGACCCTAAGGACCCTAGTGGGCTGTTAGCGATAAGCGCTGAATGAGTGAAATCGTAGACCACGTCGGCGGCGCCGGTATTGGGGTTCTGAAGTGTTTGTTGTCGTGAGCTGATTTGCAGAATAATCGGGTCATCAGGATCGTATATCCGTCTGACGTATCGCAGACTCATATACAGGGTTTTAGTGACAGCAAAATTCCATTTGATATTAACAAAGGATCATGAGCCGAACCATCTCCCTCAGTATTCGTTATGATGTCAATAACACCCTCTATACTCGTTGAAACTAACTTATTACGAACAGAAATTGTATTTTTAACAGAAAGCGTTTCTAAACGATTGAAAACACAGGGATCACGATTCCGAACAATAATCTATCCCGTCTTCTGAGTTGAAAGGAGTTAAGCCGGGACATCCCACACAATGGGGACAGCGAGTGCAGCACTAGTGCGATGCCGCAGGAACTTTTCCAATAAACGGGTACAGGAGTCATTCTGCTATGCAATTTTCGATACCGGCTTTTGGCAGCAATGTCCTTTTGTAATACTTTGTGGTTTCAGACTGAATTTTGTAATGAATCACAGGTATTTTTCAGTTTCGAAGGATTTGAAGTCTTTCTTGGAGCTGTCAGGATAGTCACTCAAAACAATTTAACCAAGATTTGTGAGTTATGAGACTCGAAGACATAAAGTTCATCTTCATATTTCAATAAACGGATTAGCAGCTGAATTAGAATTCTTACATTGAATTATTCTGAATTACATACTTATTATTATTGCGTATGGCAAAAAATAGGTACTTACTCGTACCTATTATAACATTCAAAACATGGCGCAATCAATTTAGATGAATTGATTCAGTCAAACTTCTTAGTTGCTGATCGTTGCTACCTGTGGGGACTATGAAAGTGACTATACTTTCATCTTTCATAAAATAACGATTCCTTGACTATTTGGACGATGCCGAATTAAAACCATACGTTTAAAACAATGGGTAAGACGTGCCACCGTTTTCGTTTAAATATGGAAGTCGACACAATCTAATTCAGTCGTCGGCTCTGGCACCTCTTGACCGCGCCACAGATTAATTAGCAGGGAAGAGGGGCTAGTCGTTTGATGGCGGCAGCCGGCCACTCAGCTGTTAACTTTTCCAATATCTCCGGCCGGCGCCGCTTGATATGTGAAGAGCGCGCTTTAGGCAGCTGGTATAAATGAGAAGCGGTGTAGGCAGAAAATAGTTAAGTATGCCAGACAGATAATAAGACGATTCTGTTTTAAAACGTTTCTTCATGGATTGTTCTACAAATTTTATCTCTACAAGATTCCACTGCTGGGCAAAGGCCCCCCTTTTCTTTTTGTGTTGTACCCTATACATTTATTTATGTACACAATGACAAAGTCTATGGACATCTTACTGAACACATACTTATAGAGAGCTTATGGAACATAGGTACTCCACCTTGTTGCTCCATTGCGAGTTTGTGGAATAAAACACGACGAGCATCAATTTGAAAAAGTTAGTTCTTAAAGTAGAACACAGGTCCACATCATCCCCCCTAGCATTATCTCGTTTTTTACAGGCTCCGCTTACCTAACCTGAAGATTTGACAGGTTCGGCTTTTTACAGAAGCGACTGCCTGTCTGACCTTCCAACACGCGAAGAGAAAGCCAAGCCAATACAGATTAGGTCATATACCTTCAATGCATTTCTCCGGAATGCGGGTTTCGTGATAATCATTTATGATTCAAACATGAATTCGCAAACAAATCGCCACCACCACCATCACTATCACCAGGTCCACGACATCTCTAGTATTATTATAATGGTCGTTGGACCAAATCCTGAACAAATGACGAAATATGTGCAGAATGCTATGAAAATCGCTATCGCCGATCTTTTCCCCTTTAACCAACTCCCCCACTCCACGACCTGGTATTTAATAAGTGAGGTTTAAAAATCCTCGGAACAAAAGAGTTAGGATTAAGAGATCCTTTGATTACGGCAAGCCTTTGTTTTTGATTGTACGGACCAGTGCCGACGCACCTATACTGACTTTTTAATATTTTTTGCAAAAATCGGGTCCAGCATCGGAATAATGGCTATGAACAATACTTCTCATAAAGTTCTTGGATTTAAACCGAGGTTTGCACCATTTTGGTTTCATTCGTTTTACTTTATAGAGGTCGGATGGAAGTGGGCCGAGCGTAAATTTTTCGACTTTGTTCGTACCTGTTGAAGGGCTGATAGCTTTTGTTTATTTCCTTTTTACTTTTGGTTTTGTTACTATTTCGAAATTGAATTTTATTCCATTCTTTTTTTAAATTTTTAACATGACATGCAAAATAAATTTAAATCGCTACTTTTTTGCCATGTTTCCAGGAATTCGCAATTAAGCCACAATGAATATTATACAGGCTGGCCCAAAGGTTCGAAGCTTAAGTAGCAATCTCTTCCATGCAACATTTGAGTGCCGTTCTTTTAAGGAAGGAAGACTCAAAGGAGTCGATCTTAATTCGTTAAGCCGTCCTTAGACAGTACTTGTAGTTACACTTTTAGTCTTCTTTCTCCTCCTCTTCAAGCGATAAAGCGACTAAGATTATTAGATATAGTATTTGCTAAAGAAATGTAGGGTTCATTCCACTCTCGTCATATACAGTCGGATGAGAGCCCGATTTGCCCGGCCAAGTTTAAAATGTTATATGCGACAAACCTAAAATAAGTGACGTCAAAAAAAAAAAAGAGTGAATACGTGCTTAGGTCCCGGTTAGTACTTACTGATAAGTAAGTACGTTGTCGTTACATGAGCCATGTCAAGGGCTTTGGATTTTCGGAGGTATATGATCTAACCTGTAACCTGGTTTTCCCTGCGCGAGTTGGAAGGTCAGACAGGCAGTCGCTTCTGTAAAAAACTGGACTTGTCAAATCTTCAGGTTAGGTAAGCGGATCCTGTGAAAAACGGGATAATGCTAGGGAGATGATGACCTTTTTTGCCCCTCGCCATGCGCTGATGGAACGTTTCTTACAACTGGGGGGTTAAAATGGCCACAAAGCAATATTGCTATTTGACATTTGTTTGCATTGCGCACCTACTTCTATATGCGCAAATGTCAAATTGCAATATTGCTTTCTTAGATGAATTGCTTCGATGTGGCCATTTTAACCCCCCTGATCTCCGCTTCTCGCCAACACGCGTTCGGATGTTGAACTCGGCTTAACTTCTCACTAACAGGGATTGAGATGCAACCTAGCGAGTTTAGGTTTCCAAACTACATCCAGGTAGTGCCAGGGCGAATACTATCCAGTATCTGAACTCCAGTCTAGATGGTATTCTAGTTTACGTGCAAACGAAGTGATTTACATTGTAAGGGATCCTGAGAGGATTGCTGTGATTGCAATCAAACATCCATCATACGGTATTTGAATAACAATCTCGATATATCAAAGTTTTGTAAAGGACCTATGAGCTTTTAATTAGTCGTAAATGCAGTTTTTCACTAATACAGTTGGCTCGATCATTATTAACAGCGATACGGCTCCCTACCTATCATATTGGTCTAACATTTGGTCTATCATATTGGTCTAACATTAGGTCTAACATTTGGTCTAACATTCGGTCTAAAATTTGGTCTAACATTTGGTCTAACGTTGGTCTAAAATAATCTTGCGGTGGACCTCTGACTACCACTCTAATTGGGATATAGTAACGAGCTTATGTTATGTTGTCTTGGGTAGGCTTTTTTCTTATATAGGTGGGTTCCTGAGGTTGGTAATCTACCGGTGTCAGGGTCATTATTAAACCGCTAAAGGCTGCTGACATGGCTCATGTAACGACTACTTACTATAACTATACAACTATATTCTTCCAGCCGTATTCGGCCATGGGAGAAGTCTCCAATCTAGGAACGCCTAAGATGCGCTCTCATATGGCTGACGTAACCGATCTTAGCAGTGAATGTACGGCCATATTCACTGCACGTCAGCACACCTCTGATATAATTATAATGTTATGACCGCAGATGGTCGGACCTTCAGCTCGTCGCGTTAACGACTACTTACATCAGTAAATAGTAGTTGGGAGGTACCAAGGGCTAAAGTAAACTATTGTGTTATTTATATGGTTTTTAGCTTGAATGTAGGTACCTAAGTCTTGATATAATTTGATAATGTGACGATTCCTTAAGTGTTCATGCAAACCTTTCTGGTTTTTGTTCATGTGTTTTTTTTTGTATATATTTGCATAAATAATAAATAAAAAAATGCCTTCCTAAGCACGGACCATCTCATTTTCGGACAATCGGACGATCAGCTTGTATTGTTCTCAGCAAATTAGTTCAAAAGCGGTGTTCGAATCCGGCATTTTCGAATGTGAGTATTATTTTTCTATGCTTCAAGCTAGGCTCTCTATTACCTCTTAACAACGGTTGAAGGCCTCCGTAATGAGAATATGAGATGGTTAACCTAAACAATAGATGCACCATTTAAGCAGTAAATAGATGTGAGATCTTAGCTGTTTATGTAAGTGGAGGGGTCAAACAGTTGGCAACAACGCAAACAGAAACTGACCACAGCGAGCTTCGAGAACTTAAACTAAATGTTTAACTAAATTGTGCCGGGTTTGCTAAGTTACTCGCGGGATTGTTACGTATGTTATAAGTATGACGCACATTGACCAAATTGGAGATGTCCTTAGATTAGTTTCAGTACGAACTGACCGACCGGCGCACGATCAAGTCACGAAATAATACCTAATATGTCAAGATCGAAGCAAACGGAAAATTAAGAAAATAGTATCTGTTTACCCCGGCGGCACATAGGTTTCATGTATGATGTCTAATTAAACTAAGTAATTATCTAACTACTAATAATGTTTATACATTGTTTTAAGTTTACGCGGTTATTATCATAATTAAAACACATAATAACGGGTTCCCATTTAAACGCGGTAAGAACCCGTTATTATGTGCTTTAATTACTAATAATGTTGTTTTGTTGATCATATAGTTACAATACTTACCTTAGTTGTTAGTGGATCGTCGAAAATGTAATTTTGAAAATACTGCATCTACTTTTTGAACCAAATGGTTCAACTCAACGCGGACAAATTATTTTCGACATTTACATGAGGAGCGTTTAGAGTGCGAACTTTTAAAACGCCATTTTCCTTCATTCCCCGCATCGACGGTACAAACTCTAGACTCCAAATAACAGACGTAGCGTTCTGTCAGGACATCTGACAAATCGCTCAGATATAAGATGCCGCCGAAAAAAACTACCCACGACTGCTTCTGCGATCTTTCGACGTGTTTAAGGTCTTGGGTAAGTCAATAAGTTCGCGTCGTTGAGCACACAGAAGAAAGGAACGGAAGGGTAGGGTAATAGTAAGGTTTATTTCTCAATCAGCATTTTAACGACTTCTATAAAGTAGTCGTTGACTTCGGTAGAAAGAATTTTAGGCGTCTATTTGGCTATATCGTCAATGATTCCCCGCCTTTTCCCCGAGTACTAATGAGGTGACTATTTTTCACGTTAGTTTGCGAACTCACTCCTCCAATTTAGTGCCTCTTCGAGTGATAAGTTTGTGAAAAATTCCCGAGTTAGACCGAGAGTTGATGGTAGCAGATTTAAATTTAGTATTTTAATTTTCTTCTCTCGTGGCAAATACTAAATAGCTGTAACCGTGAAGAAAATATTCACTATTTTACATATTTCCACATTGCGTCATACATTATCTCACGCCTATGTCTCACCGGGGTAGACAGAGACTATGGAATTCCATTTACTTCGATCCAAACACACTCCTCTTAGTTCCTCCACATTCACCAATCAAGTTTATAGTTGATCGTACTAAACCTTTTCTAAGAACGTCTCCAATTATATATCGAGCAAATAAATGTTTTTATTATTATTATTATTATAAAATTATATCCTTACTATTAAATAGTTTTTACAATAAGAATATTCCCATTTTGGGGACATTTCCGTGAACTGCACATAACTCATTGCATTTTATATATTGTTTTAAAAACTTCTAGGGTACTGTGCTGAGGTGCAGCTTCTGTTCCCCGGCTATACAGGTTTTAAGAAGCTGTAGTAGTTTTAGGCGGATGAGACGTTCGTTATGCAAAAAATGACGATTCAAAGTGTAACTATGTTACCTAAAGATTATAGATATTTTTGAATTTGAATTGCACATCTAATGAGCTCAGCTCTCAGTCTATATTAGTACAAACTTCGTTTAATGAAGCGAAGGGCGTCAGACTCTTGTTTAAGAGTGCAATCTGCATACTATGAGATACTTTTATTACCTTACAAAGTAGTAGTTTTCTTAAAATACTGAAATTGTTAACATTTAAACACAGCAACATAAACTTATGTAGTATAAAATTCAAGAGAAGATGAACATCGTGTTTTATAAGGAAGTGAAAGAATTGGCCTTTGGTAGACAAGAATGGAGAATACTGCACCGACAAGAGCGTGGCTCTTAAATTAGTGATGATGATGTTAAAAGGGATTTAACCCCTCTGTCGTATTATACGACCTGCCCGAGAAGACAAGCAACTGAAGGTGTTTTTTTTTCGCTCCCAGTCTATAGTACAAATAAATATAAGTACTTTAGTTTCAGTATAAGAATCAGAATGAATGAGAATGAGGATCTCTCTTAGAGATAAGTCCTCCCTTGTAAATGTTCATTTCATGTTTGTGATGTAACTGCAATAAAGTATTTATAATAATATATTTTTTAAGAATAGTCACTTCTTCTTATCGTGTGGGTTGTGCGGTGGAATACCAACCTCTTCAACACTGGTGTCAGGGTTATTACTGAGCTGCCAAAGGCTCCTGACATGGCTCATGTAACGACTACATATTTAGTAAGTAGTAACCGGGACCAACGGCTCAACGTGTCTTCCGAAGCACGGATCATCTTACTTTCGGATAATCAGGTAGTCAGCCTGTAATGTCCTAATCAAACTAGGGATCACAAAGTGATTTTTGTGGTATGTCCCCACCGGGATTCGAACCCGGGGCCTCCGGATCGCGACCCTAACGCTCAACCACTGGCCCACGGACGCCGTTACAATAGTCATTGTGAAGTCAAACGAGAAGCGCAGGTTAGAATCTCGATATCGGACTTGCACTAATGAGTGTATAATTATTCTGAAGTACAATCTATTAATCATGATATTCTACTAAAGTCACTACAATAACAATATAACGATTATATCCCAATTGGAGTAGACGAAGGTACATCCATCGCATGATGAACTAAGTAGGTACTCAAATCTCACCGAACTTCTGTTAGAACGTGATAGCTCACCAGAGCTGTATCGCCGTCTGTAATGGTCGAGGCAACTGTTTTACTATAAAGTCACTAACCCATTTAGCATTTAATCTGAGAATTATTTTTTAGAGAAAATAGATACGAATAACGAGAAAGCTTTAAAGATTTAGGTATAACAAGATATAAATTTTAGACGCATCAAAAATTCAAGATAGATTACTTCTTTGGACGACCGAAAATAAAATAAAAAGAAAGATGTATCTAAGAACTTGGAATAAGTAATTTATCTCATTTTTATTCCATTTGCTGGGATCCTAGGCTAGTTTTATTCAAATCGTAAAGCCTTCTAAATATTCATAAAAGCCTACCACTTTAAGTATAATTCATTATACTTACCTACTTTGTAACTTCGAATTCGGTACTTAACTTTTTAATGTATTTTTTCTTTTATTTTAAAGATATTTTTACTTCTCAAGCGGGGAGCACCGGTTTTAACATCCCTGACATGGCTCATGTACCTAACGATTAATTTAATAGTAAGAATAAAAAGCATTGATAAACCGACGTTATTCTTTAATACTCTAAAGAAGTTCCTCATTCAGAAAGCCTACTATGATGTTAAAGAATTTTTTACTCGTATAATTCTATTAAAAGTTGTTGTTATAATTCTATTAAAAGTTATTTCTTGATAAAATGTTAATAATACTTATATAATTTATACTAGAATATATATAATATGTTACATTAATTGTTAAGTAGATAATTGGTTAAAGCTTATTGTATAAATGTAAATTCTGACCACGTAACAAATGTTATGCCTAAGTTGCTGTGCCCCAACGGGGCGTCACAATGTACCTACCACATCCTGTATACCACCTATGTAAAACTGTGACTTGCAATAAATGATTATGATTATGATTATGATTATGAAAGTGACAGTGAGTGAAATGGCATTTATTTTTGGTCTACTACGACTTATGTGAACGATGAAATTAATTTTAGTTTTAACCTAGTTTATCCTTTTTCTCATGTAAGTGACTTTGTTTTGTCTTAAGTGTTGGTCCCCGATACCGACCCCGCCGGCGTGGTCGACGATTTCCCTCATTCAGCGCTTATTGCTATCGTCCCACTAGGGTCGATTAACTCTTTCAAATATTTTTCCTCTCAGACGACGCCCTGAGCCGAGGTTCGCGCCCAACTGGGCACCCTCAGGCCTGTTGTCTTAAACGTTGTACCGGGTGAGAGCCTTCAGCGCTCCCCATTTGTCCGGCCAAGTAGTTAATGCCATCTGCGGCAAATCTACAATAAGTCACGTCAAAAAATAAATTGTCTTAAGTGAGAATAAATAATCGATTACCCACTTACATCAGGTATGTATGCAAGATAAATGCTTCCAAAAATAGAATAGGATTAAAATTGCGATCGCATGGATTTTACGTACCTAACTAGGGTTAACTGTAATTGTTATGCATTTTATTATTAACAGCATTTTTTTTAATGTGCTAATTCACCACTTCGCCATACGTAACACATTCCCGTGCGTTTTAATAACCTTGAAAAATTCGACACGCGATTCGAATGAATATTAGCTACCTTGATCGAATGGATTGAATTATTCAAACTCCGTCTCTAGGGATTAGTCGTCAAGGAAGAATTTTTAAAATTTTTCATCCCTTTGAATACATTTTTGGAATAATTTACTTTGACTAAGAGATTCAAAGACCGACTGGGTTAAACATTGTTTTTGTATACTGGTTGGATTATAAATGTTTTATGTTATGGTAATCAAATTTGTATTGATTACACTTTTGGCGATGTTTTATGGAGAATTAATTCCATGAAACAAAAAGGGAATAATTTAGTTGTTTGTTTACTGAGGATAGGTACATTTTGTATTAAAAAAAAATTAAACTATCTACTCTTTACAGCCTTTATACTTATCTATAGTCCTAATTGTTTACGCATATTTCATTCCAGTAATAATTCCATTTTCATAGAGCAGCAAAAAGCAATAGCTACTATACCCATTTAATATGCTCCTGTTAATGATTGCAGAAGCTACACCTACACATTCTTCTTCTTTGCGAGTCGATGGCGATCGAAGCTAAATTTTTGCTGACCTACACATTGTGTCACTAGCGGGCAAGCTAAGTTCAGCAGCATATGTCATAAGAATCCCAAAACTCACAGATGTACCCACTGCTAGACTTGTCTACTTCAGCTTCTTTCACAGAATAATCTCTTAAGGAATTTTGCTGTGGGGCCGCGCTGCTGATGTAGAAAATATTTTCATTATCCAAAAAATATCAATTCGCGCTATTTATAAATCTATGCTGTCGGGACTCTCCGAGGGAGCTGTTTAAAAAAATTATATACTGACGGTTGCAAGTCAATAATATGAAAACATTACGTATGTACTTAAAAATGTATAATAATATCTCTTTCCGAGAAACTGTGAAATACATATAACACAAGGAACAAAATAAAATTGCTATCTAAAATTTAAATTCAACTTTTTTGATACCTTTTTACAATAAAATACCCGATGATATTTTGAATTTTCCAGAAAATAAATGTAAAGCTCATGTGCAGCTTATTTTATATGAAAAAGCTTATTATAAGATTAATGACAAAAAATTCTGGTATTAAACGTGTTCAAATTATTGCATAACTTGTAATGTATACCTACATTGATTATAAAGATATTGTGTTGCTCTTGCAGTTTCTTGTCATTTTCCTTCTCATCAGCCATAACACCTTGCGAAATTACATAAATTTAAATGCTTAATTGATCAACAATAAGTTTATCTATGATAATAACTCTAATTTTTTTTTTTTTTTTTAATTTTTTTATTAGTCATAAATGACTTACCGGAAGTAGTCCATGATTCGGGCTGTTTATTATTTGCAGACGATTTAAAGGTATACAGGGCTATTAGGGAGGAAACGGATTGCCAAAAGTTACAGAAAGATATTGGCAGAGTGATGCAGTGGAGTCTTGACAACAAATTGTATTTCAATATTAATAAATGTAATATCATCACATTCACAAGAGCTAAATCTCCACTAAATTATGATTACTCTTTGGGTACTGTCATATTGCCGCGAGTAGAGGAGATCCGTGACTTGGGCGTTACCGTATCGGCAGATCTGACTTTTAAGTCTCACATTGTCAATATTTGCAAAATTGCTTTTAGAAACTTAGGTTTTGTTCTCCGACAAACCCAAAATTTTAACAGTATAGCGGTGATTAAGGCTTTATACAACGCACTGGTACGCAATAGGCTAGAAAGTGGCTCAACTATATGGAATCCTCGTGAAGCCAAGTACATTTCAATGGTGGAGAAGATACAAAATAAATGTGCAAGAGCTCTGTACAAGAAAATGTACAACGTGTATCCTTTCTACCCCCTAATGTATCCAACACTGTTTGTCTTGGGAATGGTAGGCTACTGCAAACTAGAAGTGAGGAGGAATGCCGCCTTGGTTTTATACGTCTTTAAGGTATTTAGAGGAATGATTCATAACCCTCAGATACTGGAATCGTTACACTTGAGAGTGCCCAGAGACGCGAGAGAACCAAGGCGGAGACCGCAAATGTTTCGGGTGCAGCCCTCGAGAACAAACATGGGGGACTGTGCTCCTGTCACTAGGGCGTTGCACTACATTAATGATATAGCGGAACGTAACTACGAAGTTGATTTATTTACTTGTTCGGTGGTGAAATTCACAGAACGGTCTCTAAATTATTTCAGTGGGTACTAGATGTTATGTTGTGTGTGTGTTCATACTTTGTTTTATAAAATAGTTAATCGCATTTATGTATCGATATCGCATTGGGTATACCTGTAAAGATATTGTTTAAGAATTATGGAAATAAATAAATAAATAAAAAAAAAAATAAAAAAAACATACATACATACATATTGAAACTGACGCCTATTTCCCATCAGAGCAATTTCAAGTATGGAATTCCATTTGCTTCGATCCTGATATACTTTTCTTGTTTCTGCGACATAAATCAATCAATCGTTTCATACACGCACGCCGGTTCAGAAGAGATCGTAGTAAATCTTATCTAAGGAATTCCCAATTTGGCCAACGTTCGCAGATGTATTTATGTTTGGCAGACGTCTATTCAAATTATTTTTTATTACCAGCACGAGATTGGTTCACTCTAAAAAAGTTGTGGCTAATCCCATCAAACATGCAAGTGTGTAGTCGTAAATAATATAAACTCGGCTTTACAACCTAAAAGGCACATAAACGTCATCGTGAAAATCTTTGCCCGCGACTTTCAAACAACTTTGGTTGAGTGGCTTGTTGACTGGGCCGTATTTAGGATTATAATATGGATAGACTAGGGATAGACCCATAAAAGTAATCATAAATTGTAAGTACTTATTTATGCCCGTCGGTGATAGCCTTGAACGGGAACGCATGCTTTATATTGAAGTCATCGTTTTCCTAGCGTTATCGTGTTTTCACAGGGTCCGCTTACCTAACCTGAAAATTTGTCAGGTTTACACAAGCGACTGCCTGTCTGACCTTCTAACCAGCGAAGGAAAAACCAGTCCAGTGCAGGTTAGGTAGGTCATATACCTCTGAAACGCATTTCTTCCTCCTCACATTGTTTTTTTCACCGCTGAGCACGTGAGAATCATTTATGATCCAAACATGAATTCAAAATAGTCTTCAGTTGTCTTCAGTAGTCTTGCGTTATTCATGTTTGGATTATAGATTATTGGTTTCCAGGATTTGTGCCCGTTTATAGGCAATATGCTCGCCCCCTAATTACATAGCTGACGAGGAGTGGGTGTACCATTACAGTTCTGCCTACCTCTTTAGGGATGGAGACGTGATGCTATGTTATGTATGATGAATTCGTTTTTCAACTTGCGATAGCTGTAAATAGCATAAGGCCTAATTCCTGTGTTATCTGAGTCATGTTTTGTTTATGTTTGGTCATGTTACTAGTACTTGGGTTCACAGCGTATTCTTCTTCTATCGTGTGGGTTGTGAGGTGGAGTACCAACCTCATCAACCCTGGTGTCAGGGTTACTATTGAGCCGCCAAAGGCCCCTGGCATGGCTCATGTAACGACTACCTACTTACATCAGTAAGTAGTAACCGGAACCAACGGCTTAACGTGCCTTCCGAAGCACGGATCATCTTACAATCAGGTGATCAGCCTGTAATGTCCTAACCAAACTAGGGATCACAAAGTGACTTTTTGTGATATGTCCCCACCGGGATTCGAACCCGGGACCTCCGGATCGTGAGCCCAACGCTGATCCACGGAGGCCGTTCACACAGCGTAATAGATATACCGTTTCTTCTAGATCCGTCTCTGTCGTGAACTTGTGCGAGGGTTATCAAATTTTAAAATGTGCAACGCTCAGAGCTGGGAGCGAGAATTTTTAACTAAGCCCGGAATCACAGGACATACTTTAAATTAAGTTTTTGAGAAAGATTTTCAAGTTTCACCGCGCGGATTTATGCGTCCTGCCATAAAACGGGCGTTTTTGGTAGTGCTTGTCTTGTACGGGGTACTTTGTTTCTAAATCAACTTGTATGTCATATTGATGGAGGTACAGGTTAGGTAACATACCTTCGAAAATGTATTTCTCGGGAATGTGGGTTTCCTCACGAAGTTTTCCTATTAACTATTATTTTTTCTTTCTTTCAAAAATATATTATCTTGCGTTTCTTCTTTCGTGAGGGTTGTGAGATCAAAAACCGACCTCAAACCTGGTGTTACTGTTACTTTTGAGCCGCCAAAAGACCCTGACATGACTTATGTGACGACTACACTTTTACTCAAGTAAAAAAAGACTGACTTGACGTGCCGTTCGAAGAATGAACCAATTTACTTTTCGGACAATCGGGTGAAAGATCAGCCTGCAATAATCGAACCAAACTAGGGATCACAAATAGTGGTTCGAAACTGGGGCCTGCGGATCTTTCGTATAGTATCTACACGCGTAGCTACCTTAGCTAGATTTTACCTAAATAAACTTTTTTATTATTATTATTATTACCTTCATCTAGTTTAAATGTTTTTTTTTTCGTCTGCTATACGTATTTTTTTCCTAGAAATAAGCTGAATCGTTTGTCTGTCATTCATCATCATTTTCACAGAGTCCGCTTACCTAACCTGAAGATTTCACAGGTCCGGTTTTTTACAAAAACAATTGCCTGTCTAATCTTCCAACCCGCGAAGGGAAAACCAGCCCAATACAGGTTAGGTAACATACCTTCGAAAATGCATTTCTCGGGAATGTGGGTTTCCTCACTAAGTTTTCCTTCACCGCTGTGCACGAGAAAATCATTTTTGATCCGAACATGAATTCGGAAACCATCGGGTAAAGATGTTTAAAGAAAGGCGAATTCAAGACTACTCTAAACCGAAAACAACCATGCTTAAAGAATTTGATGAGAAGTGTGGAAGAAATGAATGTGGTGTGTCAGGATCTTAGTAACTGGAACGTGGTATCTATCCCTACGCGAAATGGGTGTAATCTTGTGTGTGTGTGTGTGTGTGTGTGTGTGTGTGTGTGTGTGTGTGTGTGTGTGTGTGTTTGTGTGTCTTCTAAGTGAGTGAGTTTGTTTCAACTTAAGTCTGAAACCTCGTCGTCTGTGTCTTAAGCCACCTCAAATCGGACGGCGCAGCTAAGCGGCGAGTTAAACATTCACAACCGTCTGCGAGTCAGACTGGCTCGCCCCTCATGAAATATCCGAAAGCACAAATTTTCCTTAACTTAGAAAGGACGACTTGAGTTTTGAAAAGTTGTGCTTCTTTGATACACATGTCTACATAATTATGTGTTGCTTTTACCTACCGACCCAGTTTGGAATTAAGTTGATATGAACTTCAGAATTTTAAATATGGAAGTAAAACGCAGAATAAATAAGCAGCAAATGATATTCGTGCCTCATCAAGGAGGGTTCACATAATACCAGCAAGCGTCGAGGTTTACGCCGCGACTTGTGCTGAGTGAGACCCTTTTATCTCAGGACGTCCACCACCAACTTCATCATCATCATCAATTTAAGAGCCACGCTCTTGTCGGTGTAGCATTTTCCATTCCAGTCTATCAAAGGCCAATTCCTTGACTTCCCTATAAGACACGACGTTAACCTTTTCTTTAATCTGTTCCATGTAAGCTCTTCTTGGTCTTCCCCTTCCTCTCTTTCCTTCTAGCTTTCCTTCTATGATGTTTTTAATGAATTCGTCGTGTCTTATTAGGTGTCCAATCATCTTGCCTCTTCTGTCCTCAATAATTCTCAGTATTTGTCTCTTTTCCCTTACTCTTACTAGCACTTCCTCATTTGTAACCCTTTCTGTCCAACTTAATGAACATAAATTATCGACGACCATCTTCGTTGCTATTGTTTTGTGAACATATTAAATTATGTTATTGTCTTGTTTTTGTGTGTAGCGTCCTTTTATAATGAACAATTTCCATTGTATTCCATTCAAATACCCTTTGCCATGTGCCGAATGAGGACAAGAGGATGTTGATGTTATATTCGTTTTGATATTGTTTATAACGGTAGCGTAAAAATACCTATTTTGTTACTTATAGATTCTTATAGCGTTTACCTACTTAAACCATGACATCTGGATTCGTGAGGTTCAACCTCACAACACACATGATAGCTTTCTACTGTAGTCTTTAAAACCTTTTGTTCGTCTAATACAATCAAATGAAGCAGGACATCTACATTTCTTTTATCAGCACTAGCTACAATCTAGCTATCCATGATCTGACAGATATTCAACCAGATTACCTTCATTTAAACCGCTGAGCTCGGTGGAAAATTTGAAATTTTATCTAATTTCGCCTTTCAAAGCAAAGAAGACGGGTTAAAACAGTAATTTGTAGGTAAAACCGAGATTTTAGCCGCAGACGTCGTTCCAAAGCTACGTGTTTTCAAGATCATAATTGTTAGCAGCATTCTAAAGCGGTCTGTAATTTCTTGTAACGTAATTTGTGTTAAGGGGGTTTGTGTTGTATTTGCTTCTCTTTGTTTGTTAGGAGTTTAAAAGACGACAAAAAACCAAAGTAATCTCCTATTCTGGACTAGGAGGCATCAGCTGTTTGTCTTCCGGTCGGTAAAACCGACTGAGGGATTGTGTTCATTCTTATTATTAATGGACGAGTATTTTGTTTCCAAGAGCTGCAAGATGTCTTCTGATAACTTGTAGCTCTGCCAATCCTATTAGGGTTTACAACCGTGAGTTTCTCTGAGAGAATCAATTAGGTACATTTAAATAGATAAATAAATTCATCCACGTTTTATTTGACTATTCATTAAGTGATTTGTCTTAACCGCATAAATTCAAAATTACATTTAAATAACGCGCGATATTTAGTTAAATATCATCGAACACAAATTTACGTCAAAACGTGTCATTTTATAACTTAATATAAATTCACGACATCACCTAAAACCGTTTTGCAATAAAATATGGTACTCCATCCGTTTTTAATGGGAAACACATAACCGCTGTCCGGCCCCTTGCTGGGCGCCATTACGCCCATGAAAACGAAAGTAGACGACAGTTGTCGAAGTAAAATGAGCCAAAAGGGTACCTTCTTCTGCGGTAATCGAATTTATAACGCGTAATAACAATATATAACTTTTTATGACAATTTCAAAGTACGACCCTTTGTGACATATTTCAGAGCGGTTGAGGGTAGATTCTGTGTTTGAGACGTCTATGAGTTTGACAAAATGTTTGGTTACATTAGTTTATACTTCACTGGACTAGAAATACGTTGCAACATTTTCTTCTCAATCTCAATAACAGTTATATCGTTGGTATTATCGGCCAATTTTGGGACTAAAGTGGGCGATAGACCGCTCGGCGAGGTTGTGTCTTAGACATCAGCAGATTACATTACATACAAATCTATGCGACATTCCTACTGCTTCAGCGCCAACCACGCGGTATCATATATGTGATAGTTGCCTTAGATTTGGTAAACTATGCATTGATACGTGATCGAGGGTTAAATATTTCGACAAACTGTTATTCGACTAGATTTTACTTCAGTGATATGAAAATCCAATACTTCTTCATTTCGACGACAATACGTTGTTATGACATATTTTAAGTGCAATATTGCTTTAAGCGATAAGGCCGCCATTTACCATGTACTTAGTTAAGAGAATTTTTGTAATTATTTCTTTTTATTTTGGTGCAATAAAGTGTATTTGTATTGTATTGTATTGTATTGTATTACTCTACTGGGCGCCATCCTCGCGTCAGACAGAGTACTGCGGGCGGAAGATAAGAGGTAAACCACTGCCCTATTCTCCCCTAAAAGTAGCATGGAGAATGCTACACCGACAAGAGCGTGGCTCTTAAATTAATGATTTTTCTACTCCGACTAAACGTTTTTTCGACATGACTTTACTAAGAAACGATGCGAACTCGTAGAAAATCTACCTCGACAATAGTGCTACACTGACATTGAATTATTGTTAGTTCATAGAGTCATCATCATGTCCCTAGCATTATCCCGTTTTTCACAGGGTCCGCTTACCTAACCTGAAGATTTGACAGGTCCGGTTTTTAACAGAAGCGACTGCCTGTCTGACTTCATAGAGTGAAACACATAATATTTTTCAAATGGACTGTGCATAACAATTAGGCAATAAACTATCGACTCACAAACACTACTTGAAACATATTACAATTTGACGCAATGTTAAACAGAATCGGACAGTCGGAATGAATGAGATGACAACGTTTGTCTCTGTGAAATATGTCCGGATCCGTAAGGGATATGTTTCGGGTGTCATCCTTTTATTCTTGTTATGAATATACGCGTAAATAACGCTTGAAAATACAGGTGCCTATGTTTTCTGAATAGGTTTACCTCCACGTTTAACTTTGATAAATTAGTTTCTGCGATTACATAGTCCTGTGTCGGGAGTGGATAATGTTCTTAGGATAAAGTGCTTTCATTTACATAACGTAAGCGCAGGTCCATCGCAAGATGAACTAAGTACCTACACGTCATTGAGCCTTCTGTTATACCAACGTGATAGCTGGTGAGCTTTTATTTACATCTGCATTATTTTATACTAGTTTTATAATCATCTCCTTAGCGTTATTCCGTTTTCATAGGATCCGTTTAAAACCGGACCTGTCAAATCTTCAGGTTAGGTAGGCGGACCCTGTGAAAAACGGGATAATGCTAGTCTATTTATCTCACCAGAAGATTTGACAGGTCCGGTTTCTTAAAGAAGTGACTGTCTGTCTGACCTTGACCACGGAGGCCGTTATGTGTGTCGTAAAAAATATAATATAAACTAACAAACAGACTCACAAACTAAAAGCTCTAAATGGCCACAATTGGACTGCGCAGGTAACAGAATACAGAAATTAAATTTGAAACTAGAAACAACACGCAAATTGCATATTTGGAACTTTAAAAGCAGCTCATTTGTTACAATAACGTAATATGAAACTTTGTTCATTAAATTCTCATTTTCAATTTTTACCATTTAATATTTAAATGAAAGAACATTATGTAACCCGTTCTTTTACGAAAATAAATATTAAGGATTTTCCTTGCTGCCGTGAAATTATTTTGGTTATGTCGTAAATATTAACTAAAGACCACGATATGAATAGCCTCATCATCATCATCTGTTTAGCGCTATCACGTTTTCACAGGGTACGGTTACCTACTAATCTGAAAATTTTATAGGTCTTATTTTTACAGAATCCGAAAAAAATACCAGCCCAATAAAATTCGCATACCTCCGAAACGCATTCGCAGCCATTTTGGATATTATACAAAAAAAAAAAACAATTTGTGGCCAACTAGCGATCAAGTCATTTTGCAATGAGTTCAATAAGTTTAGGATGTAGGTGAAATAATATCTAGTCGTTTTGCGGTATACCAACCTTTCCCCGAACCTTTTACCTTCTCAAGTTTTTAGTAACTATGTTGACCTCTCTACTCCCGTTTCAAAAGCATCCAGGTCTTCTACTTCTACTTTCAAAAGATGTACATTTTCAGACTATACGTATTTACATTTTTATTATTTCTATTCCTTTGCACAAGAATGGCACATAACACGCAAAAAAAGAATATTCAGTATATTTCGTTCCCCGTTTTGGACACATATTACGTGAAATAAAAGACCGGGCAGTAAAGTCCGCAGTAATTGCAAATCTCAGCGGTAAATTTTTACAACCCCCTGAAAGGGTTAATTTTATATCCCCGGATACCCTTTCAAATTTCAAGTTTAGAAAATCTAATCCATTATTTAACCATTAAGTCACCTGTTCATCAGATTTCCGAATTTAAAAATCTAAAACGAAAATGTGTGTTTATTTATAAAATTCGGTTAGGTCACCTGCCGCCGAAAATGCTTTTCTCGGGCACGATGTTTTCCCTCACATGCAAGTTATGATCCAAAAACAATTTACGTTAAAATCCTTGTCCTGTAAAATCCAAACCCTATGGTTTAACTATTGTGTTTGAAAATCTCGGCTTTAGGAGGTTGAAAGTGTATGTCCCTTTAAACTGAAACCTACGCAAACGCGTATTGCAAAAATTACATGCTGATGTTGATTTTCTTCGACAAGAACTCGATTTGTTGCACTTAATTATCCGAATACTCGGTTGGCTGAATACTTGGTCGAGAGGTCACATCCGAATGTGATTGTGTCGTTTTTGAAAAAGGCGTTTAGGTGGTATTCACTACTATACAAGGATATTAGAATAGAATAGAAATAGTTTATTATAAAAGGACGCCACACACACAAAAAAAAGACAACAACATCATCATCATATATATATATACTAAACTAAACTACTAAACTAAACTATACTAAACTACTAACTAACTATACTACTATACTAAACTATACTAAACTTTTGTCCCCAAATAAACAAAATGGAGAAGACACTATTCTTTTCATATTATCACAGCTGAATATTTCAAAGCACGTTACAGATAAGGAATATGCGTTGGAATCGCAGGAGATAAATCTAAGAGCACGGCAGATAAAATCCACTGGCAATATTTCATCGTTCACGGCAATACTGTAAAATACGTTTGAAATGCGAGTGCTGAGCTATCAAACTTTATGCAGAACGCTTCAGCGGAGCCGTGTGAGAGGAGCATAAGTTGTTAATAGTTTTTTTTTCCATTATACAGGGTGTTAGTGACATCGTAACGAAAACTTTGAGGGATGATTCACACCATCAAGTGGCATTTTACGTCTCCAAAATACAGAAGTAAGAGGCGCCCGCTGCAAGGACGCGCCGAGTAGGAACTGCCCCAGTGGAGAACAGAGAAGATGACTGTCCCTCTGGGGCCGAGTTAATGGTCTTGTATGAAACCAGAACCAAAGGCCGTTTTTGTCATAGTTCCCAGTAAATAGAATAGAGTAGGCCTTCAGCGCTCCCCATTTGTCCGGCCAAGTAGTCAATGCCATCTGCGGCAGATCTACAATAAGTCACGGCAGAAAAAAAATGGAGTAGGCACTTGCAAGTCGGTTTCCAAGTAATAACAATAGCAACAGCGAGTTTAGGTTTTTATCGAGATGAAAATCCTAATTTACATTTATAGTGGTTCGTTTGGAGTCTCGTTTTTTGCCGCAGGGATTTATTGTTGAATTAAAAACGAACGAGAAAACGATTTTCATATTAATTAACTTCCATATTGCATATGTTTTTTTTAATTGATAAGCTTGCGACGAGTATGAAAAAGGTTGCCCATTATCATACAAAACTGAAAGCCGCGGTAATAGCTACTTAATAAATTGAAATTTACTCATTTAAAATTCGAAATTCGGTTGTTTTCGATTGTGATTTATTCTCACGCGAATTTCACAAAAACACTTCTTTAGTAATAGATGAAAAAACTCTTTATGAATGACCTATTTTATATAACTTTATATAATGACGTTATGCCAACATGGAGCATAAAAAGTCTAAAAGCTACGAGTACATCGCACTCCAGAAAAGAAACCTCCCGAAGTTCGCTATTATCGATAGAGGCATTAATATTAAAATACTTATATTTATGTTACTATACTTCATTGGGTAGAGGCATTGATGTATAATAATCATGTTACTTATTGGATAGAGGTGTCAATAATGAATAATTTTTAATGACACGCACGAGTCTTAAAATAAATTGAAAATTCTCATTTACTTAATGCTCCGCGCATTAAGCACTATACTAAAAGGATAACCATTGTATCACGTCGTTCATTTCTCATTAATTATTCGCTGTTAACGAAGTATAAATTCACGCCGTTGTCCCTATTGAGGTGGGTAGAGTGAAGTTAAATAATAAATCCGCTTAACTGCACAGAAGTTTGTTGGCGGGAAGGTCACTCCATTTTTATACAACAACATTTTAGTAGGTATAATATTTAAACCAACAGAAAAGAGAACCATATTGAAGACTATAGAGAACCGGAGAGGAAATATGATTGGCCACCTGATACGACACGATTCATTTATAACAAACATTATAGAAGGAAAAATTGAAGGGAAGAGAGGAAGGGGTAGACTTAGGATAACATTTATGAAACAAATAAAAGAGAAGGTGCAGGTCGTGTGGTATCGGGAGGTGAAGGTTTTGGCGGGAAGAAGAGAGGAATGGCGATTACTCCACCGACAAGAGCGCAGCTCTTAAATAGAGAGAGAGAGAATATTTAAACAGTAGGTAAATACAGAAGTATATAGTGTTATAGTATAGAACAGAATTGATCGGCTTAATCATAATTCATCATTTATTTGCAAAAACACAAAGTTAAAAATCTTATGCTAAGTAAAACAGTTCATGTATTCAACCTGCAAGCACGTGTGCAAATATTTATAATATTATAATTATATTAATATTAATAGACTTATTCCTACAGTTAAAGAATTCGTTGACACTATAAAAACACATAAGTAATAACCATTGGGTTAAGTCATCACTGATTATATTACTATGCTTATGAACGTCACAAGTTCACAACCCTGGCTTTGGATTTTGACAAAACTAACCTTTACTTACTACGCATTGAAGCTATTGTAAAACATTATCTTTACTGAAATACTGAACTAGACTATCTGTTTAATAGTCGGTAGTTAAGTTTATACGTAGTTTGAGATTTACGCGGTTATTAACATAATTAACACATATAAAACCGGGTTTTAACCGCGATAAAAAATATCGAAAGTCTCATATCCCTGATTTTAACGCGATAAGAACCCGGTATTATATAATTTAATTAGTGTGTAAGTTAGATATGATTAGAAAGTTATGGTGCCAGGAAATCAGCCCAAAAACATAGTTCATGGTGTAAATTTATACAACATGCCCAGGAAAAAAGTAATAAGTGGCTAAACGCATTCAATGTTTATTATTCGCTGAGGCTCAAAGCAGTGAGAATTTTATGACATCTAACCGAGTTACCTAACAGTAGTAGGGCACATATTCAATAATGGAATATTAAATAACTATGAACAAGTAATCAGTGAAGTTGTTAACAAATTAATACTCGTCGACACTCGGCCGTTATTTGCATGTTCGGTCAACCATACGTTAAATTGATTGCAAAAATCATTAAAAATTGTAAAGAGAAAGCATTGTGATGAAACATCTCCGAGTACGTTTTGGAGGAGAAATTTGACAGGTCCAGTTTTTAACGGAAATTAACCAAATACAGGTTACCATATACTTCTGTAAAGCTCTTGCGTTTTGTTGTATTTTAGCGGCTTACGGTCATTTAGACTTAAGTAAGATCCAGAGGAAGGAGGTTGGCGCAACGGGAATATTGCAAAAGTGGAAATATTCCCGTTGTAAAAAATCTTTAATAGTACTAACACGGCTGCTTTTCTTTTTCAATTTGTCCTTTCTTGTACTCTGATCTTATTCGCTTAAAAGTTAGGTGATAAAGCTCTTTTGCATAAGTTTTGCGCCTTTTTACTGCCAGGAACGTTCTCGAAAACACTCTCACACACACACACACACGCACACGCACACGCTACTGCGCTCGATAAGAATAGGTGCGGGGCGCAGAGTTACCGTTCTATAAGTAGAATTATTATTTATTCAGTGTCTGTGTTGGACACAGGCTTCCCCTCAATCAACAAAAGGATTTATTACACAGGGTGTCATTGGCATCGCAACAAATACTGAGGGGGATGATTTCGATCGCAATTCTGAGTTAATATCAAGTGAAATATCCTGTTGGAAAATTCAATGTTTTTAAAATTATTTCCGGTTCTATACTTTTCATCATCATCATCATCTCCCTGCTTTATCCCGTTTTCCATAGGGTCTTACTCAATCTGAAGATTTGACAGGTCTGGTTTTTTACAGGAGGTCCGGTTAGGTTCCATACATTTGCGACGGCAAATTCCATTTGATATCAACTCAGAATCGTGGTCTGAAACATCAATCAAAGTTTTTATTACGAGGTCACTAACACACTGTATGTGTGTATAAGTAACTCCCATTAAAAAATATGCTTATCACCCCACATAGGACCGCCCGCAGCGTTCGTTCGGTTATCAGTGGCGTCTGAAATGAACCGCGACACTATATGGCGCACGTGCACTTATTAAAATGCTAATTAGCGACACATCACGCTCCGTACGTGGTGCACATGAGAATGTACTGCTGAAGACGCGAAATGGGAAAGTTTGTAGATTTTTGAATGTATTGAATTTAACAAATTATGTGTTTGTATATTTTATTAATAATTTATTTTATTTTTTTTTAATTTTTTTTTTATTATTATCCATCTTGGGACTATTTATCAAAAGTGGCTGCAAATAGTCTTCGGATTATTTGTGGCTCTGCCCACCACTTCGGGGAACATGGGCGTGAGTTTATGTATGTATGTTGAATTTTACAGATTTTCTTTTCAACTATTGTGGAATATCTACAGGGTGTAACGGAAGGGGGGTATCAAGCCGAAAGGGGACAAAACTATACCTTATGTAGATCTTATCTGCAAAATTTCAATTAAAAAAAAACACTTTTGATATTTTTTTCAATTTCAGTTAAAAAAATATTTTAATATTTCCAGCATGTAAAAAACACGGCACAGCACTATTGAGGTCACTGTTCTTAATCCACTCAAATATTGGCACTACACAAATCTCCTAGCGCGTCCTGGTCGCCTGGTACTCGCGGCGCTCGCACGGCCGCGATAGGTACGAAATTCGAGCGGGCGGCGGCTTTGGCGGCAACGTCAAAAGGAGTCGGCGGCCGATTGGAACAATCCGAGTCGGCGGCACGTCGGCGACTGTAACAAACAAGAATGACACTAAAGCATCTAATAATTGGAGTCATTTTGCTTTGACAACTATTCTCACATTATTTTATGACGTGTAAAATAAGTTAAAATTACCTACTTGTTTAGGTAAGGTATTTAATTTAATAGTAAATAGGAAAAAAAGTGTGAAAGTGTGGGTAAGTAGGTAGGTAATTAATAATTAGACTTACGTTTTACAAGAAAGGTTCGAAATGTCGTCATCCCCGTTCGATGCACAGACCTGCCGCTTCATCTGTCCACAACACTTTCGAAGCAAAGTCTGGTGAGCTTTCCACTTGAACTCGGTACCATTCTCAGAATGCCACACGAGGTAAATAATCAGCAGGAATTAGCTCGGGCGTACGTTGCATGTGGTAAGGTTCGCGTGGTAGTCCTTGGGTTGGCTGCACGGCTAGTACGGCTTCTTCAAACTCCGGATCACGGGTCGCCGAGCGGCCAGTCTCGGATGACGCGTGGAAAGAGCCCGTTAAATGCAGTAGGCGATTGACCATTTTCCTGAAGCAATGCAGTGAAGGCAGTTGCCTGGCTTCATCAGCTGGTCTACCTTCTATGAATCGCTGATACAAGTTCCGTGCTTCACTTAAGTTGCTATCGCCGGCACCCACACACATCATCATTTCATAATAACCTACATTACTCAAAGACACCTCGAACTATCACTGATCACAGTTATCACAACAAATCCAAATTTCGAACTTCACTCCACAGATAGTAAACAAGCACTGACAAATAATTTGACAGTTTACTTTCGTGTGCATGTTTCTATCTCTTTCGAATGCTAGTATCCTGGTACTTAAGGGTATGTTATTTCTTTGTGCGCAATAAAATATTTTTATGGTATTGTTTGAATGAATGAATGTATTGTATTTTATGAAAGTAGGTACGTATTTTACTTTGAACCTAGAAAAGTAAAAAAGTCGTTTATCTAATAAGGATCACCCGCGCTCACACTCTGGCACTAACACAGAATTGCCACGTTTCTTCGCAAATATCCCGCGCAATAGCAGAAGGCGAAATTAATCTGTCAATAATAAGACATACTATCACTCTGCCCGTATCCCTAATGGGGTGGGCAGAGTCACAAGAACATCCCATTAGCGGTACGAGCATGATAATTATTTATGTACCTATGTTATGATTACTTGTGGCTCTGCCCCATAAGAGATAAAGGCGTGATATTATGTATGTATGTTTGGTACGGGCATGTAGCGATACGAGCGTGTAGTGGTAAGTGAAATTCCGCAGTCTCTGCCTACTCCAATGGGAAAAAGGCGTGATGTTATTGTTCACTGTTGGATAATACACGACTACAATTTAGGAAGGAAAAAAAATACAAAAAAAAATAATATTTTTTATCATGGTTAATGATAACTTTCCCTTAACAGCACCGCCATTTTGAATTTCGGGTGCACTAGGGCTTGCCGATCAAAAAATTACTATCGATAATCTATCCCGACCGAGAGTCGATCGATAGCAAGACTATTGATAACTCGGAAAGTGGGAACATTTTCGATTTTATTACCTAAGTGCAATACAATCGATAGTATCGTTGCGGATTAATAACAAACTATCGATAATTTTGCCCTCAGTCAGTAGTATTGCTACACTCCGATAGTATGGTTATTTTGAGTGGGCTGATTGTCTAAACTGAATTTCAATAACTCAAAAGTCCATGGATTTAGATTTTTTGAAAAGCTATTTTTTTATTTCTACCAATCAAAATCGTAGTTGAAAATGATTATGATCGATAATCGATACTGAACTATCGATAGTTTGAAACACTAGCGTGCCTTTTTCTATTCGCGAGCCCTGGCATCCTGGTACAGGGTATAAATCCCATTAACTGTCCCAATGCAATTTGCAATTCCGTGCTTCGGAAGGCACGGTTGGTCCCGGTGACTACTTACTCATGTAAGAAAGTAGTTATTACATGAGTCATGTCAGGGGCCTCTGGCGGCTCAATAGTTACCCTGACACCAGGGTTGATGAGGTTGGTAATCCACCTCACAACCCACACGATAGAAAGATTTAAAAAAATACTGTTATGTGTTTTTAATTCCTTGTACGCAATAAAGTATTATTGTATTGTACGAAAGTACTTATTTTAAGATTACTTTTACCATGTCATAGTAAAAGTAAAGTTATGTTAGGTAGGTACTTTACTTGAGAAATTGATTTTGTCTTTACTATGTTGTAAACGTAACATTAATGTCTCGTTAATAAGATACACAATCACTTGCAGCTGCTCGTATCCCTAATGGGGTGGGCAGAGCCATAAGTAATCAGGACATACTAACATAATATCACGCCTGTATCACTAAGGGGTAGGCAGTCACAACGGTACTTGAGAAATTTATTTTGCTTTTACTATGTTGTAAATCCCCAAGGAATTCTAACAAGCCTCTGACGTTGCCGGCCGCCTCAGGGAGGCACCCCGTCTGGCCAAGGTGCCGGACCCGGTAGTTGGCGGCTCCTTCACACTCCAGTAGCACATGGGCCGCTGTCTCGTCCATGCAGGTTCTGCACAGGGGCTTGTCGGTGACACCTAGTGTAAACAGATGTTTGTTGATATCACCGTGACCACACAGCTACACCTGCTACCTGCAGCTGTTACCTGTATTAGTGGAGACCTCTTCACATTTAGAATTCTTTTGGAGAGACAACTATTGATGTTGGGTAGTGCCATCTTAGCCTGCCTGCATTTATTTACGGTGGTTCATAGTCTGGTGTGTTTGTTCATTCCCAAATACCCTAATACCGAACTAGCTTTATTTGCGGATGATACAGCCATCTATTCTTCGTGCCGTGGTCGAGTTATGATGACCGGAATTCTCCAACGCGCCAATGCCTTGGGCAAGTAGTTTCGCAAATGGAGAATCAAGGTAAACCCGGAGAAAAGTGCAGCGGTGTACTTTTCAAAGGGCTATTATAATACGTCACGGTCACGCTGTCAACTTAAGTCATCAAGATGTCTAGCAAGCCGATCCCTTGGGAGGAGCAAGTCAAATATCTCGGCGTAGTCTTAGATAGACGTCTTACTTTCAAGGCCCATATCAAACGTGTGCGCGATCGCGCCACGTTTGTAATGGGCCGTGTTCATTGTCTCCTTAACAAGCGTAGTAAATTATCCCTTTGGAATCTACACGACTTGCATCCGTCCGATCATGACCTATGCAGGGGTAGTTTTCGCTCACGCGAGTCTCTCTCAAATCCACCGTCTACAGGAAATACAAAATCGTTCGTGGTTCCATCGCAATGAAAATCTGCACATTGACTAAGTCTGCCAACCATTGCCCAATGGCTCAAATTAGTTTTTTCGATTCTGCTCCGCACCAACCAAATCCCCTGGTAGTTGCGGCTTCCGAATACATCCCGCTTAGGAACGGTACTGAATAGCATCGGCGTCCGAAGTATGTAATACGATCCCGACGACCCGATTACTCTAGCCATAGAATCAGCCAATCAGCTCGCGACAACAAACATTTCAGGACCCCGATACCGACACCGCCGGCGTGGTCGACGACTTCCCTCAATCAGCGCTTATCGCTATCGACTTACTAGGGTCGTTTAATTCTTTCAAATATTTTTCCTCTCAGACGACGCCCTGAGCCGAGGTTCGCGCCCAACTGGGCACCCTCAGGCCTGTTGTCTTAAACGTTGTACCGGGTGAGAGCCTTCAGCGCTCCCCATTTGTCCGGCCAAGTAGCTAATGTCATTTGCGGCAAATCTTCGATAAGTCACGTCAAAAAAAGGTGTGTTTGTTGGCTGCTCTCGTTCGTAGCAGCGAGCGGAGCTGTCCGAATGAGATCGGCAATATCGGTTCCGGACCGATGGCTGTTACCTCCCGTTCCCCTTCTGGCCAACTCGTCCGCCGCGTCGTTACCTCTTGAATCACTGTGTCCTTTGATCCATTGTAAAGTGAGGTGTTAGTATTTGCACACCTTAGTCAGTGATTGGTGGTAACTGTGTATGAGTAGTAGTAGTTGTTTAGGGCCTGCAAAACTCTGAAAGTATTCTAATGAAACTGTCCCGTACCTAGCTAGCCATGAACGCATTCGCCGCTAGTGTGATGCCCATTTGACCTGGATGACGGTGTTAAGGGAGCCTGATATTACGTAATCATAAAATAAAGCATACTACACAAGGAGACGAGATGCATTGTAAAGTACATTTCTTTATCAACTATTAATGTAGGTAATCGACTACATTTTTGGACAAAACTTGTACAACAAAGTGACTCTGCCCACCTCAGTAGCGCAGTAAGTGTGATATTAGATATGTGTAATTACTTGTAGCTCTGTCTGGTCCATTAGGGATAAAGCCGTGATTTATGTATGTTCACATCTTGTTCTATCCTATTGGTTGTGAGGTGGATAACCAACCTCGTCAATCCTGGTGCGAGGGTTATTATTGAGCCGCCAAATGCCCCTGACATGGCTCATGTAACGACTACTTATTACATCAGTAAGCAGTAACCGGGACCAATGCCCATTGTTTTTTTAACTATTGTGTCTGGAAATCTTGGCCTCACAAGGATGAAACAAAACAATTTAAAAAATATTGATTAATATGGCCATCACTGGCACGTTTACCCTTTACTAGGGCAGGCATAAATAAAAGAGGTGGTAGCTGTTCACTCAAAAGTTAAATACCTTGAACAGCTGATTGCTACGTAGTGTTGTGCAAATTTGAATTTATTACATGAAGACCTGGAATTCAATTGCTCATAACTAATGCAAATATGAATTTAGGCGGCCAATACTCTCGCATGTGATTTGTAGATAGTGACAGAGTAGGCACACTTCGGGTTGATACCCCCGTTCCGTTACACCCTGTATAATGTTTGCTTATGGTTTTCTGTCATGCATGTCACATGTCAATGGAATTTTGTGTGTATTATTTTGTTTCAGGTCCGACACTATACGGACCTATCCCAGAGATGGAAATTTGGCGAGGCTGTGAGAGTACTGGGCCGGTGCACTATCTGGTGAGAACAGATGAGGGCGAGACCTGCAAGAAACATGTCGACCAGATGCTGCAGACCTCAGCAACAAGAGACCAATAGTAGCTAATTACAAGATTTACGGGGGAGACCTGTGGTATATCTATGATGTTTGCTTATGCTTTTCTGTCATGTCAGATGTCAATGGAATTTCGTGTCTGTTTCTCAAATAAAATGCAAGGTTTCACCGCCGTTTCATTGAATATATTACAACTAAGTATAATCCGTGATTTTCCTGTTCAGAGAACGCTTACATCGTAGTGAAGAACATCCTGCAATCCAATCTAGCTAGTTATTTTGCCTGTAAAAACTAAATTATGATTGTAAACTTGTTATTTCTATTTTAATGCATGTCCGAGCCCAACTCACTTTTATGACATAATATATTGCAATGCCCTAGGGTTCATGTACTGTTCCACCTAAAACATAGTATTTAAGATCTTTATAGGTATTGTACATGATGGCAATAATAAATAAATGTCACACAAGCTAACAACCATATCCCATTGAGATAGTCTGATGTACATCCATCTCAATTTGAACAAACAAGTAGGCACCCCCCTCACCGAGTTCTTTTTCGTATTGTTACATGTTTGAATCCCGGCTTGGGGTTTCAATCACCGAATTCAAGTTTATTTGTTTGAATCACAATTGATGTCACGTTGTTTCCAGGATTTGTGCCCGGTTAATGGAAACAGGCTCGCCTGGGACCTAAACATAGCTGGTGAAGAGTGGATGTATTTTTACTATAGGTATAGTACACGGCCCCTTCGGAGATGTAGCAGGGTCCACAGAATACCAGCGTGGTGGCTCGCGCCGCGGCTTATGCTGAGTGAGAACCTTTTATAAAGGACACTACTACCATCGTTGACCAGTCCATACACTCAATTATTTGTATTTCTCGTGTATGTTGTTTTTATTATGTGTTTTGTTTGATTGTAAGTTGTGTGTTACTCTGTGTTTTATATTATATATTTGTTATTTGTTTTGTATTTGTTACTGTGGTGTCCCTTTATAATAAACGTTTCTTTCTTTCTTTCTTTCTTTCTAGATGCAGGTGGGATCCGCACCAGTTCGTATCAGGTGCTGAGATTGAGAAACACTGTAAGGTATAACGCGACGATAGGCGTAGGTTAATGTGGCCTTTTTAACTCCCTGTCCAAAATTAAATTAAATTAAACAGGGATTTAAAAAGGCCACATCAAAGGTATTTATATAAAAAAAGCAACATTGCTATTTGACATTTGCGCATAAAAAAGTAACTGCGCCTACAAATGTCAAAAAGCAATATTGCTTTTTAGATGAATTGCGTCAATGTAGCTTTTAACCCCCCATATATCAGTTCAACATCATCATCATTCAGACGATTTATGACGTCATTGCTTCGAAGAAATGCACTTTCTTTCATGGCTGTGCAAGCCAATCCTAGAGCGATCCTATATCAGTTATTACATTATAAAAACATCTACCATTCAAACTATCATAATTATTAGTTATCTGTGTACCCAACGAGCAGTGCTTGGAATATGTACATTGAATTAACCAGGATTCAATATCATTTAGCTTCTATTATAGCGCGAACTTACTAATTGATTGACAAAGGAATATTAAACTTGATTGGCAGTGTATTCGATTTGGTATTACGAATTCAGTTGCTTTACGTTCGAACTGCTGACCATATATAGCTATAATTATTTGATTACAGTATAATTTCAATAATATAATCATTATAGGGCTCGTGTCAACCATCGGATTCCACCACACTGCTCCACCGCGGGTTATTTGGCAATAAAAGATAATTATATTTTATCCTGTTAATAATATAAATGAAATTATAAAACTACTATATAATATTATAATACTATAAAGGTACATAATGTGATCCAAATAACAACAAACAATTATTTTTAGATATGTACTAGCATTACTTTTTATTTTTCAATAATTATGTACCCGAATAATGAGAAAATAGGTATAATTATCACGCTAAATCTCGACAGTGTCATCTAAACAGGATGTTAGTGACATCGTAGCCCCATCATCATCATCACCAGCCCATTAACGTCCCCACCGCTGGGGCACGGACCTTCCATATGGATGGAGTTCGGGCCTTAAACCACCACGCGGGCCCAGTGCGGATTGGTGGTTATTAGCGACTGCTAATGCAGCCGGGACCAACGGCTTAACGTGCCTTCCGAAGCACGGAGGAGCTCGAGATGAAAACTTTTTTTGTGGTCACCCATCCTATGACCGGCCTTTGCGAAAGTTGCTTAACTTCAACAATCGCAGACCGAGCGCGTTTACCGCTGCGCCACGGAGCTCCTCAACCCCATCGTTCCTGTATTATTTTAGGGGAAAATTCGGGGCCTGGAAAGTCCCTTATCTATGAATAAGGCCTAAATTTGTAAAAAAATATATTTACATCTAACAAGAGTGGGCATGCGATTTACACTTTGACAACCACTGGTCAAGTCTAGGCTATTGTCAGAAGTAAAACTTCTACCCACAGTTAGATAGCAGCCGTCATCAATCAATCGGAGGCGGCTATAAAACTTTGGCAATAGCCATAAAGACCATAGGTTCGGACTTGTACTATATTATCATGGTTATTACACTTCTTATCTCATAAACAAGGCAATGTTTCTTCTTAGTTTTTGTTCTATTGTTGTTTCTAGACTGTGGTTATTTGACCTTAGTAATTTGGATATCTTTTAGCAATACTAATAGTTTAGTATATCTGCTGTGTTTTCGTAAATAAAATGAAGACGGTTTTTATTTTTATAACACTCACCCACCCGTGCTTAAGGAAACTGATAAAGAGAAAATTTCAAACAAGCACAGGGTGCATGGATAGGAGGAAGACCCGGTGGTGTAATGGTTATCACGCTCGTCCCGGCTTGACAAGAGTTGCGGGTTCAAGTCCCGTCCGAGTCAGAGAGTGAAAATTATATGTCAATTTGCGGTCTTGTATGCGTGTTAATAGTACTGAAATGTATACAGGGTGTTAGTGACATCGTAACGAAAACTTTGAGGGATGATTCAGGCCATAATTCTGAGTTGATATCAAGTGGAATTTTCCGTTGCAAAAGTATGGAACGGAAAATAATTTAAATAAGCTCTAATATTTTCATGACTTCTCCGACAGGAAATTCCACTTGATATCGACTCAGAATCATGGTCTGAATCATCCCCTTCAGTATTCGTTACAGTGTCACTAACACCCATACCTACTTATATGGCTACCGTATGTACTTGTACGGGGTGTAAGTGTCATCGTAACGAATACTGAGAGGGATGATTCAGCTGATTATTCTGAGTTAATATCAAGTGGAATTTTCCATCGTAAAAGTATAGAATTAAAAATAATTTAAAAAAACTAAAAAAATAACATGAATTTTGCGACGGAAAATTCCACTTGATATTAACTCAGAATCATGGTCTGAATCATCCCTCTGAGTATTCGTTACGATGTCACTAACACCCTGTATGTATTTCATGAGTAAAAAATTCAAAATTAAAATAAATAAATTATCGTTCAAACTATATACAAGTCAAATAGAGTTCGCCTTTATCGAAGGAAGTTTGGTGTATACTCTTTTAACGCTACTACATTGCGAAACGCCACGCTGATTAACATTTCTGAAATCCTCATCGACTTAATTTTCATCTTAAAGCATGTGCTATAAATATACAATAATATGAAGACAATTTCAGAAGTTAATGCCACATATATCGATAACGCTATCCTACACACAATTTATGGGAAATCAAACAAAAATCCACAAATGCAAGGAAATATTCCCCCAAAATTCGGGGAAATAAAAAGGAGTGAAGCAAACATAAAATATAAATACGTACCTAGCGCACCCAAATTGGGTTACCTTAGGAATTTGTCGTAAAACGAGTTACGATGCCGACCGAACGTTACTAGGTGAGTCGATCTAAAAGGAAAATTTAAAAGAATAATTTTATCGTTGGTATCGCATCACATCCGAAATTGAATGACGGATAAATATATTATACGTTTCCATGAAAATGTTTCCGATTCTTCTCTGCAGAAGAAGTCGATCCGGGAGAAAGTTCTGGCTGCTTATGATATACCATTTTGTACTCTGTGGGCCTGCGGTTCATCGGCATGGTTCTGAAACGGGGAGCGCCGGTTGAAACCTCAGCACCAGACTTGCACAAATGAGTTACTAATTTATCTTAAGTGCAGTCACAAACACACTCGGCTCAACCATTAAAGACTCACCACCTATCACGTTGGTGTAACAAAAAGCTCGGTAAGATGTGGGTACTTAGGAAAATGTAAACTTAATGGAAATGCAGAAGCGATGAGAAAATAATTATGTAACAGATGAAATAGGTACGATAACTTTATATAGTTTTGATTTTTATTAATCTTAAAGACGACAGTGTGCAAAGTATCTAAGTATACTGTGACAGATCAGAGAAAAATTAAACCAATAAAATAACTTATAATAATGTGGGTTATTTATTGGTTTCATTCACAGAAGGTAAGATGATGTATGAGAAGGAACGTTTCAGAGAGAAAGAGAGAGAGAGAGAGAGAGAGAGGAAGCGAAAGTGGATTTACTTGTTTTATAAAAGATGGCGAAATGTGAGTGTTCTTGCGGTTGTTGTACCTCTGATTACCCCATTTGGGATATAGTCGTGAGCTTATGTTATAACCTATAGTGGAGTTACAAACGATTCTGATAATCGACAGTGACAGTGATAAAAATATAATATGGGATCCATCCATCTAAGGACTTCGTATCCAAAAGGGGCTGCAAGTTGTCTTCTGATTGGTTGTTGCCTAATGGTTTACGGGTGTGATTAGTACAGTTAGTGCATTAACGTCTAGCCTTATCTGTCATTTTAAAAAATGTGAGAGAGATTTACACTGATTTTCCAAATGTCCTTAATGTCCTTCTTTACATAATATATAAAGAAACCTCACTCACGTAATGCTCAAGGTGTCACATGAAGATAAGACGTTAAGTCTACTATTCCCATAACAAAACGTCCCCAAATCACGATTCCAATACGCCCCATCCGAACACGGAGACGCGCATTTGATTCGATTCCCGAATCTCCGATATAAAATCTTTGGCCCGCGTTTCCTAATAAATCCGCTTATCTCGTTCCGCTCACCTTCGAGACAGAAATGACATTCAAAAGGACATAAGTCCTTGGATAACATCCATAAAAACCTGTGGATGCGTATGGAAGCCCATTTTGGTGCTTGTCGGTGCTCGATTCGAATTAGTGCGGGGTGGAGAATTGCCGTTCTATACGTAGTATTATTCTTTGTTCTACGTCTAGGTCACAGTTTTTCAGTCCTAATACAAGCGACGGTAATGTATGCAGACCTCAGCTGACTCAAGTTACAAACCCCAGCACGCACGCACCCGTTCGCATATCAAGTGAATATCAGTTTCAACCTCGCAAACCAACTCCCTCCGCGGTCCGCTTCGCTAATGGAGATACCTCGTGTTCTACATAATGAGCTCGGTACACGATTAGGTTTTAACGATGATGACTCGCTTCCAAACATACTGGAGTATCCTGCAGTCCAAAACGCATCTTTATCTCGAACCTTGAGGGGTTATTTTCCCGAAATTTCGAGAAGGGACCTAATTTGTATTCTTTGAGCCTCCACAAGCGTCATGCTCGGTAGACAAAATAATGTATTCAGAGTAGCTCGTGTTACCGTAGATTAAAAAATAAGCTAAGTTCCTTGGCGATTGGAAAGGATTTTTCTGGAAGTTTCTACCTTTTTGTGTTAGGTACAGTAGGTGATTTTTATTTTGGTGGCGAGACAATCGCAAACTAGAGATTTTAGGCGACTCAATGATTGGTTTGCCTCCTTCGACTCTACATTACTATTAGGACAAATGAAAAGCGCCATTTGATTTCCACCAGTGTTGTTTGACGAAAAGAGTCAGTTTTTGCCCAGTCCTAGTTAAAAGTTCCAATAAACTGTAAACAGCTTGCTTTGTCCACAAAAATAGTTCATTTATCAACGTGGGCATTGTCATTTAAATCAGTGAGATTAAACAATTCGTCATCATTACTATTGAATACATCTGTACTCAACTGCTGGACATAAGCCTGTTTTAATGGCATTGGATTTTAAAGGATTTTACCATTTTCACCAAAATCAATACGAATGTGAGCGAGTCCATTTATAGCATTACCGGTTCGTTTGGGAGTGAGGACATATGAGTCGGGTTTTGAAAACAAACTTCTTGTATATTGTAGGTTGTGAGGTGGATAACCAACCTCAGCAACCCTAGTGTCATGGTTATTATTGAGCCGCCAAAGTCTCCCAGCATGGTTAATATAACGACTACGTCACTACTTACATCTGGGGGTTAAAAAGACCAGATCAAAGCAATTCATCTAAAAAACAATATTGCTATTTGACATTATTTGTATGCACTGCGTACTCACATTTATTTGCGCAAATGATGAATTGCTTCGATGCGATGATTTTAAGTCCCCAATAAGTAGTAATCGTGACTAACGGCTTATCAAGCCTTTCGAAGCACGTATCATCTTACTTTCGGACAATCGGGTGATCAGCCTCGAATGTCCTAACCAAACGAGCAATTACAAAGTGAATTCCGGATCGTGAGCCCAACGCTCGACCACTAGACCACGGAGGCCGTTACCTGGATCTGTTTAGGTGGTGGTTATCCTGATGAAAGGGCAAGAGCTTATTACAGGCAACTAACAAGTATGTTGTTGCTGCTCATCAGAAAATGACAGGAATAACTTTAAATAAGATAAGATGGTGTCTACAGTAATAGGCTCCATTATGTAGTTATGTTCTTTTTATTTTTGTAACGTTTTTCTTCCTTCTTTCAATTTATGTACGTTTTACTTTTATAAATTTACCAAATTTTCTAAATTGAATGAAGTTTAAAAGAAAAACCTTCAATTTTGGGGATTAAAGGAACAGCCGCTGCCAATTCTCTGTCAACTCAGTAATCCTAACGAAATATCTTCAATCTCTTTAGCGGGATAAAAACATAAAAATTGACGCATTTCATAATGATAATCCATTAGCGTCGGGTTTCTGTAAAGGTAAGCTTTTTTATCGATAAAAATATGGAAAAAGTTTTCTAAACTGAAATTGGAAAATAATTTTTTTCAGAGATAATATTAATGGGTAGAAGATTTGCTGTACTGAAAAAAGTTCACTAGGTGTGGGGTAGCCATTTTAAAATATGAGAAAACACTGTCAATTTTGCTACACATTTAAAGTAAAACAAGATATTTTATAGCGATAACAAGCGCAGAAAGATTATTTTTTGACGTGACTTATTGTCGATTTGCCGCAGATGGCATTAACTACTTGGTCGGACAAATGGGGAGCGCTGAAGGCTCTCACCCGGTAACAGAAAGATTACTATTAAAACATCTTCAACGTGTACCTACACATTTTAGGAAGAATTACAATTCGGCTAAAATTTGTACTGATAGCAACCCTACACCTGATGCACGCATTGCTATATAATTGTTACTATAGTAATGCAAGCCGCAACTACTGCACTCCCATCGCCACTTAGTTACACCTAAAATACTACAATCGAGTGCTGTAACATAAACAATCCAACGAATGCTGCAACCGCAACGTCGGGGTATTGTACCCAGTTTTTTAACCGAAAAAAAACCTTTTATTTTCAGGTAGGGTTTTCAATAAATCTAACCCTCCTAACTTGTAGGGCAATAAACTGCGAGCCGGCTGGACCCCTACCCGGTATCTAGATTGCTTTTGTCGAATATTGCCTATTGGGAATGTTTATTTATTTATATTTTTTGCTATATAGTAAGCGCGTGAGTTGGGTTCAGGCGTAATTGGATAGTAAATAGTTGAAGTGCAAATTTATTATTGGTTTTGTCGTAAATATGGTATTAAAGCATACGCAATTCGGTAGAGTACGATTGAAAATAGAAAATGTTTGATGTGTATTAGCAAGGAAAATATAAACAAAACATAAGCTCATTTGGTTCGACCGTTATAGACGGAAATCTCGGTGAGATGTAGATTGTAGATACATAGGAAAATATAAACGATGAAAAAAAATGTAAACGAACGAAATAAGCGAAACTATCATGTACAGAGTAAATAGGTAAGATCATTTTATACAGAGAGAGAGAGAGAGGGAGAGAGAGCGAGGGAGGGAGAGAGAGAGAGAGAGACAGAGAGAGAGAGAGAGAGAGCGAGGGAGGGAGAGAGAGAGAGAGAGAGACGGGAAGCGAAAGGGGAAGTGGATTTACTTTTTTAAATATAAGATGGTGATATGTGAGGATTACCTGTAGTGAATTTTTGGTGTGTAGAAAATAAAAGGCTAATAATTAAGATGTGTATTTATTGAAGACGAAGGAGTTCCTTCCTATATTAATATCTTAGGAAACATAATTTATCTAAAATGGACTTTTTCAAAATGAATTCCTTTGCTAAGTATGAAGCATGTGATATAAATTTCTATTCCATACCTAAACAAACTCAAAAGAGAAATACAAAGATCCAAACATAGAAGTGTTAGAACTGGAACCACGCAATTTCCGAACACAGTGCCATATTGATCACGTCTGTTATAATTAATTTAAAATTCTGTTCAGAATAGTGCTTTGAATAAGTAAATTGTATGATGGACAAACTGAACATTACAACTGGAATAATAACTGAATAGTATTTTGATAGACCAGTAACTATAAATTCTCACGTGTAGAAGAATAATGATTGGAATACGGATGAAAATAATAATAGGTATACTATTATCAATATCTCCATGATTTAGGCGACTTCAGCGTTATCACGTGCTGAGCGGTGAAGAGAAACATCGTGAGGAAACAAGCATTTTCGGAGGTATGTGAACTAATCTATATTGGGCTGGTTTTCCCTTCGCGGGTTGGAAGGTCAGACAAGCAGTCGCTTCTGTAAAAAACCGGACCTGTCAAATCTTCAGGTTAGGTAAGTGGACCCCGTGAAAAACGGGATAATGAGTTCATTGTTAGAAAAATTACGCATAAAGTTTACACATATCGTTACCTACCCTGGCCTTTTTTTGGTGGACTGCGGCACCCATGCAATTTTTGGTTTTTTATTTTACTCTTAGGTTAAGTAATTAATGTTGATGTGTAAAAGTACATATATAGGTAATATGTTGTGGTTTATGCGACATTAACGATTTCATTATTTTTATATTATAGACATCACAGTGTCGTATACGGGATCGATAGAACAACTTCGTTATAAATAATATGATGTTAAGGCCCAAATTCCTTTCAAAATACAAACCCCATTGTTTAACTATTGTGTCTGGAAATCTGGGCCGCATGGGGTTATGACGACGTTTGGATCATAGATATTGATATCACGTGATTTCTGGATTTTCATCATCTTTGTGGCAATAGGCCTGGCGAGGAGTGGACCATATACTTTACACCTTTGCCTATAGGAGTGGATCCAGCTTTTATGTTAGGGGGGAAATTACAATGGCCAGTCATGACTCAACCTGTCGCCCAAGGGTGGGGAATGGGGGCTGTATCATGAACCCCATATCTGCCTACCCCTTT